>NC_042619.1:158298646-158983544 GCF_901001135.1 Rhinatrema bivittatum
CCATTACAGATATATACAATTGTGAGTGTATCATCTACTACTAGTTATGTATCCAGCATACCCTGTCTACTCACTACCTATAGTTTCTCTCTACAGCTCAGCAACCCAGAGATTGCAGTTCCAGTATCTGAGAGACTTCAGCCCTGCCGGTCACATCAGCTCACTACTGCCACCTCTGGTGATTCTACTTCCTATCTAATAAAGAACTATCTGTGTTTGTCTCCATACTCCAGCCTAGCCGGTGTTCCCTCTCAGAATATCCTCCCGGAGGTGCTGTCATCTGCCATCGGCTCAAGGATTCACCAATTTCCATTAAGTGTTTATTCCTTACATTACTAGAGTGGTATCATACAGACTGCCACTCTGTGAGAGCCAACCCACAACAGATCATTAACTCCGCCTACGGAGTATTACAAATTGCTAGCTCCTCCCCTTGGGGAAGCAGATCCATAACAGATTGCTACTCCTCCCCTCGGGAGGAGCTGATCAATAACAGATTGCTAGCTCCTCCCCTCTGGAGGAGCAGATTGATAACAGATTGCTAACTCCCATCTACTTGTTCCACCCATCAGCATAGCAGATTATAACAACAATAAATAGATAAGCAATATTTGCAGATTTTTTTGATGCAGATAATGAAAAGAAATACCATTCCTGTATTGTGGCAATATGAGGTTTAATTACTGAACTATAATTGGAAAAGTTTCTCAATGTGGACTGGGAAGGAAGGGTTGCCCTTCTAGTGGCGGCACTTCTAGTGCCTTACTAAATACTGATTTATTTGGATAAGTCAGTATGACCCAGCAGGTTGACTGTCACAGTTTAAGTCCTAAATAAAAGGTTATCATTTCATCCATCGATCTCCAGAAGAAGCCCTTAATTGGGTGAATCAGTGGCATTTATTGAGGACTTTATTACAAGGATTTGAATTTTTAGGGACTTGGAGTCTTCTGAATCATTATGGACAAGAATGAGAACTTTGAATTTTTTGAACCATCCTGGACATTCTGCAACTGGATATTTTCATGACAAAGGCAAACTTTCTTTTGGAATGCTTCATTTGTGGCTACCATTATGTGAACATAGCAGTTGTGAATAGGGTCATCATTTTCTTTGTAATTTTTATCTTGCTATTTCTTTATTTTGGAGAGAGTATTTTGTTATTTTGATCTATTGTAACACAATGTTTTGTGCTTTATAGGCAGAAGAATGTGTGGGTATACATATGATATTTGTTGAGATGATACAATCAATAGATAAAATTATTAAGGTATACAGCTACTTTAAGGTATTTAGTTTTATTATACAATTTTAACATTATCTTGAAGTTATAGAAGGAGACTATCTCTTTTAGGATATATATATATAGAGAGAGAGAGAGATAGAGAGAGAGAGAATATAAATACAGAGAGACAGATCATGATATGATGTTATAAATATAAAATAACTCCTCACCAGACTAAGAAGTGCAATATAGTGAAGACATATTTTCTTAAGATTTCTAAAATATTTTATTTGTAAGTTATTATTAATGTGCCATGTGGCATGTATCATTAAGGAAGGGAAAACATGGTATTTATTGCAACCTGAGCAATATTTTTATTTTGTTCAGAATAACTATGACTTTGCTATTATACATGTGCACCTCTATCACAAGGATCTGCCAGGAGAGAAAGAGACTGAACCTGCATCATGACTACAGTTGCAAATTGAGAGTTAAAGAACTATTGATTGCAGAAGACACAGTTTCATTTTTCTATTTTATTTAAGTAGTCTCTGTTGTTTTGCACAGACTCCATCAATTGTCAGTTAAATTACATCTGATCTGTTGTGCTCTAGTGCTAGCCTTTTATAAGTGGTGTCTTAGTAGGATTTATTTTGTCAAATATGCTGGGTCTCCCTTTTAGGTGCTATTATCATGTTGCATTTTACAGTGAATATTGCTCTTTAACTTCTGATGGACTAGGAAAGCATAATGATTATTAACAGTATAGGATGTCTTAGTGGAATCACTAAATTTAGTCTCAGTGCAATACATCCTCTCATAAATTGTCTAAGTCTCTGCACAGTAACTCCTCCTTTTCTATGCAGTTTCAATGCCAACATTCCTAACTTCCCCTGTTGACTAAGCTGTGGACCCCTCAATAATATACCTGACTACTGACCCTAGGTCTCTTGCGATTTTGAGTCAGTTATGTGTTTTAGCTATCACCTCAAGGCAAGGTGACCTGGGGTCAATTGGCATGCATGTCAGAAAGAAAGAGCTGAGTGAGGAGAGGAAATGAAAGATATGCTTTGTGCAGCTGAGCTGGCTACCAAGTTCTAGCAATCATTTCCTGATTTCAGGGTCTGTCTCAGCAGACTAAAGGAAGCCCTACTATGTAATAACTGTTACTGAAAGAAAAGAAGATATGTAACAGAATAGGCTTTTTGTAGGTGAATTCAATCTCTAAACCCCCAGTATTAACTGTGGAAGGCAGAAGCTTTCATATAGGTTGTTAGATAAATATCATTGTTACTATAAAGTTCTGATTTTTGGTTCCTATTGCATTCTGCAAAGCAACAAACTCCAGATGGCATTGCAATAAGAATTACAAAAATAATAATTATGACAAGAGAGTTACATGCAAGTTACAACACTGTGTCATGTCCACAGGCTCATCACCATAAATTAATATGTCAGAAGTGCTTAGAGTGCTGGAAACATAACAGACCTTATTAAGTTGCCTGCTCTAAATTAAAAAGGATTGTTTTTAGAATGTACAATTATTTCTGGGTTTTTTTCCTTTCTTTGTTAAACTTTGTTGTTCATGCCTATACCCAATATATTATGAATGTACATACAACAGGAACAAAAATGAGAACATCCAGGCTAACCTAAGAATGATGGATTTAAAAATAAAAAGCTCTTTGAATAGAAGCATGTTATCATATTATTACTATTAGAGGAATCATATATGGTAAACAAAACCTAAAAAAGTTTTATCATAATCACAGTCTCAAAGAGTGAGCATAATTTCTCCCTCTTATTATTTTGTTCCTAAACTCTTTCTCTTAGGCTTTGTTTATGCTGCTACTTTTACTACAGTTAGTATAATTTTTTTAAATATCCCAGTATGATTTCCATAAGCATGTAATGCTACAACTGTCAAACATATCTAGAATACATGCTATCTTTGTTTATCTATTTATTATTTTTATATACTGACATTTGATCTCAATTGAGATATCACACCAGTTTACATTCAGGTACTGTAGGTATTTCTCTATTCCCAGAGGGTTTACAATCTAAGTTTTTGTACCTGAGACAACTGTCAAGATCAACTGACTTGCCCAAGATCACAAGGAGCAACAGCAGGACTTGAACTTTGGTCTCCTGGTTCATAGTCCACTGCTCTAACCACTAGGCTATTCCTCCTCCTCCTTTGTTAATCCCAACTGATCAGAAAAACAAAAAAGAAATAATATGCTGTGCAATTTATGATTCTGTTTTAATATGGACAAGTATTTTTTCCTAGCAAATCTATTTGCATACTGGTACTGGATGGTAGCACACAATAAGGAAGTAATTTTCAAATAGACTGTATAGATAAAAATGATGGACCCACAAAACAAGAAGGGAGGTGATCTATGAAGGCTGTAATGGTATCAACAAACAAGAAAAATGCCCGACTCAGGCTGAGTTTCGCCACTACTCAAGTGGCTGCCTCAGGGGCTATGATAAAATACATAAAATTGCTTAGTACTCCATTATTATTTAACAAAGCCGTTAAGCCCGTTAAAAATGGGCGAAATTCGATCAATCAGACTGGCAGGTCGGTCAGAGCCGCTCTGTTCTCCACAACTTCTTAAGCTTCGCACTTACTCACTGATATCCTATTCCCTTTTCCTTCCATTCCCTCTCATCTTCCCCTCTCACCTCATCCTCCCCCTTGCCCAGCTTCCTCCCCCCCTTCCCCGGCAACGGACGGATGGACGGGCTCAAGTTATCGGCCCGACGTGCTCTCCGGGGTCTCTCTCGCGCGCTTGCCTCACCACTGGCTCGTTGCTCGCCCACCCGACGCTGCTCCTCCCCACCGCAAACGCCGTGCCGTCCTGCCCCTCCCACCACCGCCCGCTGTGAATGGCGTGCTCTGTCTCCCGCGCATGCGCGGCATGTCGGGCAGAGCTCTGCTCCACGGAAGATCTCTGGGGGGGGGGGGTCCGTCCTTCCTTCCGTCCGTCTCTCCCTCCCTCCCTCATGCGCGCCGCCACCGCCGCTCCTGCTCTTCGCCCCGCCGCCACCGCTACTGCTCCTCCAGCGCCATTTTAACAGGCACGCTCTGGCACGCATCTGACCAACGTGCTCACATGCGCAGTAGAGCTGCTCTCTACTGCGCATTTGCGGCACGTCGGTCAACCTTCATTTATCTAGTTAGATATATAGTGAATCAATACTATGGGGCAGATTTTAAAAAGCCCTGCACGCGTAAATCCAGCCGGATTTACGCACGCAGGGGACTTGCGCGCCGGCACGCCTATGTTGCATAGGCCGCCGGTGCATGCAAAGCCCCGGGATGCATGTAAGTCCCAAGGATTTGCTCAGAGGGCGCGCCGGGGGCATGTCAGGGTATGTGTCAGGGGCGTGTCAGGGGCATGTCAGGGGCAGCACGGCATCCGGGGGCATTCTGGGGCAGGGTTGTGGGAGTGGTGCCAGTCCAGGGGTGTTCTGGGGGTGTGGCCGAGGCCTCCGAACCAGCCCCCAGGCTGGGGAATGGCATGCTGGCAGCCTGCCGGCGTGCGCAGGTTACACCTTCCTCGGGCAGGTGTAACTTTCTTAACAAAGGTAGGGGGGGATTTAGTTAGGGCTAGGGGTGGGTTAGGTAAGGGAAGGGAGGGAAGGTGGGGGGGCCAAAAAAAAAGTTCCCTCCGAGGCTGCTCCGATTTCAGAGCAGCCTCAGAAGGAACGGAGGCAGGCTGCTCGGCTCGGCGCCCGCAGGTTGCATAATTGTGCACCCCCCTGCATGCGCCGACCCTGGATTTTATACCATGCACACAGCAGCGTGCGCATGTTATAAAATCGGGCATAGATTTGTTCGTGATGGGTTGCGCGAACAAATCTATGCCCGAGCATAACTTTAAAAATCTACCCCTTTGGGCCTCATTTTCCAAGCACTTTACCGCGTGCGATAAATTCGCAAATCGCGTTAACAGCTGTTAACGCGATTTGCGAATGCAAATTAGTTATTTGGTATGCAGGGGGCGGAGTTGGGGCGGAGCATATGTAAAGCGGGAACCTGTGTATCGTGTGCGGCGAAACAGCCGCAGTGTTAGCGCGGCTGCTAGCGCGGCTAATAACTACAACTCAAACCTCGAATTATGGACTGTGTTACGGGCCTGAAAAGGATTACCGCCATCTCTCTCTCTCTCTCTCTCTCTCTCTCTCGCCTGAAACAGGCTGTCTGGAACTATCGTGCACCGCGATAAGGGAAACCGGCAAATATTGTGCACTGCGATAAAATTCTGAAAGAATCATCGTGCACTGGGAAAACATCGCGTGCGGCGCTACTGTTTTCGTGAATGGCGAAAACATCGCCGCACGCGATTTTTCCCCACTGCACGAAAGAAGCCTCATTTGCATTGGTAACGCCCCCTAATGCGTTACCAATGCAATATTGGAAAATAAGGCCCTTTATGTGCAAGAACACTGTTAGTTGCACCGAGCTAATGGCTCGCTATCCTGCTCTGCTATTAACAGTCAAACAAACTATATAAATCTACAAACGTGGTATGTAGATAAGTCTATCATTATTTAAGTCTTCTCCCATTCAAAACTGAATTGTCTTATTCTAATATATCTTCCTCAGTCATATCAATGGAGATTATACCATATAATATTCACTGGTGTAAAAAGTACGCCGAAATTGCGATCGCTGTAGTGAATACATAAGATTCAAAGTTATAGCAGGACATTCAAACATCAGACCCAAAGAAAGGAAATGCCAAAAATGTGTCAATTCTTACCGGTTTGATAGTATTCAGATGTATAATCTCCACTCTTATCGATATGTTCATGCTCACTTGTTTTCTATGAATTTATGCAAGCAAAAAGGGTGCCAAAACACAGGGGGCATGTCTAAAGTATTATAGATTCTTTAAAAATCTAATCTGTTATTCTCAGTGAAGAAGAATGTGTTGTGCAAAAAATACCTAATTGTGTGAAAAATTTTTTTTAATGTATTTTGAATTAAGACAACATACGGTAGTGTCTGTCATTCGCAAAAAAGGGGACGTGTCTAAGAAAAATAGTATTGAACGAACAAACTCTTGTGCTACTTGCATGTAAGAAAACTACATTGTCAGTGGTTTACAAACATCACTTATTACTAGGGATGTGAATCGTTTTAGGACGATTAAAATTATCGTCCGATAATTTTAATATCGTCTTAAACCATTATGGAACACAATACAATAGAGATTCTAACGATTTATCGTTATAAATCGTTAGAATCGTGAGCCGGCACACTAAAACCCCTAAAACCCACCCCCCGACCCTTTAAATTAAATCCCCCACCCTCCCGAACCCCCCCCCCCAAATGACTTAAATAACCTGCGGTAGGGATGTGAATCGTTTTCCATATCGTCTTAACGATAGAAATCGTGTGGCAGGGCAAGAAAATCGTCTTAGGCACGATTTTTTAGTTAAAAAATCGTTAAAAATCATTTTTTTCCGATTAGTGCGCACTAACTCGAGTTAGTGCGCACTAACGGGAGTTAGTGCGCACTAACTGGGAGTTAGTGCGCACTAACTGAAAATGATACAATTTGACACTTTTCAGGTCAGTTAAGGTCAGTTTAGGAATGAATATGTATTCCTATTGGCTGCCCTCTTATTTATTCATGTTACCAAGTTTCCTACTGACAGTATATGGGGGATGGGAAATGGAAACAGTTGGTAGCTTGACAAAACAAGTAATGTGATCAGTCAATGTGACTAGAACTTGTGCCCTAACCCTGATACCAGGGGTATTGTGATCTTCCTGCACACAGTGCCCTATCCCTATTAATACCAGGAGTGTTGTGATCTTCCTGCACACAGTGCCCTATCCCTAATACCAGGGGTGTTGTGATCTTCCTGCACACAGTGCCCTATTCCTGATACTGGGGGTGTTGTGATCTTCCTGCACACAGTGCCCTATTCCTGATACCGGGGGTGTTGTGATCTTCTTGCACACATCCCGATATCAGGGATAGGGCACTGCATGCAGGAAGATCACAACACTCCTGGTATTAATAGGGATAGGGCACTGCATGCAGGAAGATCACAACACCCCTGGTATCAGGGATAGGACACTGTGTGCAGGAAGATCACAATACCCCGGAGGAGTGAGGGTCAGGCAGCTCCCCCCTGTCTGTGAAGCCAGCCTCTCACTAGTAATGCAGGGAGGGAGCTGTCTCAGACTTCACCATCCACCCCCCCCTCACCCACACACCATTCACTAGCTGGGACATGGGGGAAGTCAGGAGTGAGGGTCAGGCAGCTCCCCCCTGTCTGTGAAGCCAGCCTCTCACTAGTAATGCAGGGAGGGAGCTGTCTCAGACTTCACCATCCTCCCCCCCCCCCCCCTCACCCACACACCATTCACTAGCTGGGACATGGGGGAAGTCAGGAGTGAGGGTCAGGCAGCTCCCCCCTGTCTGCGAAGCCAGCCTCTCACTAGTAATGCAGGGAGGGAGCTGTCTCAGACTTCACCATCCTCCCCCCCCCCCCTCACCCACACACCATTCACTAGCTGGGACATGGGGGAAGTCAGGAGTGAGGGTCAGGCAGCTCCCCCCTGTCTGTGAAGCCAGCCTCTCACTAGTAATGCAGGGAGGGAGCTGTCTCAGACTTCACCATCCTCCCCCCCCCCTCACCCACACACCATTCACTAGCTGGGACATGGGGGAAGTCAGGAGTGAGGGTCAGGCAGCTCCCCCCTGTCTGTGAAGCCAGCCTCTCACTAGTAATGCAGGGAGGGAGCTGTCTCAGACTTCACCATCCACCCCCCCCCCCCCTCACCCACACACCATTCACTAGCTGGGACATGGGGGAAGTCAGGAGTGAGGGACAGGCAGCTCCCCCCTGTCTGTGAAGCCAGCCTCTCACTAGTAATGCAGGGAGGGAGCTGTCTCAGACTTCACCATCCTCCCCCCCCCCCCCCTCACCCACACACCATTCACTAGCTGGGACATGGGGGAAGTCAGGAGTGAGGGACAGGCAGCTCCCCCCTGTCTGTGAAGCCAGCCTCTCACTAGTAATGCAGGGAGGGAGCTGTCTCAGACTTCACCATCCTCCCCCCCCCCCCCCCACCCACACACCATTCACTAGCTGGGACATGGGGGAAGTCAGGAGTGAGGGTCAGGCAGCTCCCCCCTGTCTGTGAAGCCAGCCTCTCACTAGTATGCAGGGAGGGAGCTGTCTCAGACTTCACCATCCTCCCCCCCCCCCTCACCCACACACCATTCACTAGCTGGCACATGGGGGAAGTCAGGAGTGAGGGTCAGGCAGCTCCCCCCTGTCTGCAAAGCCAGCCTCTCACTAGTAATGCAGGGAGGGAGCTGTCTCAGACTTCACCATCCCCCCCCCCCCCCTCACCCACACACCATTCACTAGCTGGGACATGGGGGAAGTCAGGAGTGAGGGTCAGGCAGCTCCCCCCTGTCTGTGAAGCCAGCCTCTCACTAGTAATGCAGGGAGGGAGCTGTCTCAGACTTCACCATCCTCCCCCCCCCCTCACCCACACACCATTCACTAGCTGGGACATGGGGGAAGTCAGGAGTGAGGGTCAGGCAGTTCCCCCCTGTCTGTGAAGCCAGCCTCTCACTAGTAATGCAGGGAGGGAGCTGTCTCAGACTTCACCATCCCCCCCCCCCCCCCTCACCCACACACCATTCACTAGCTGGGACATGGGGGAAGTCAGGAGTGAGGGACAGGCAGCTCCCCCCTGTCTGTGAAGCCAGCCTCTCACTAGTAATGCAGGGAGGGAGCTGTCTCAGACTTCACCATCCTCCCCCCCCCCCTCACCCACACACCATTCACTAGCTGGGACATGGGGGAAGTCAGGAGTGAGGGTCAGGCAGCTCCCCCCTGTCTGTGAAGCCAGCCTCTCACT
Organism: Rhinatrema bivittatum; assembly: GCF_901001135.1. Lineage (NCBI taxonomy): Eukaryota > Metazoa > Chordata > Amphibia > Gymnophiona > Rhinatrematidae > Rhinatrema > Rhinatrema bivittatum. The sequence continues at coordinate 158,307,781 of NC_042619.1, forward strand.
AGTAATGCAGGGAGGGAGCTGTCTCAGACTTCACCATCCTCCCCCCCCCCTCACCCACACACCATTCACTAGCTGGGACATGGGGGAAGTCAGGAGTGAGGGTCAGGCAGCTCCCCCCTGTCTGCGAAGCCAGCCTCTCACTAGTAATGCAGGGAGGGAGCTGTCTCAGACTTCACCATCCTCCCCCCCCCCTCACCCACACACCATTCACTAGCCATGGGGGAAGTCAGGAGTGAGGGTCAGGCAGCTCCCCCCTGTCTGTGAAGCCAGCCTCTCACTAGTAATGCAGGGAGGGAGCTGTCTCAGACTTCACCATCCTCCCCCCCCTCACCCACACACCATTCACTAGCTGGGACATGGGGGAAGTCAGGAGTGAGGGTCAGGCAGCTCCCCCTGTCTGTGAAGCCAGCCTCTCACTAGTAATGCAGGGAGGGAGCTGTCTCAGACTTCACCATCCTCCCCCCCCCCCTCACCCACACACCATTCACTAGCTGGGACATGGGGGAGTCAGGAGTGAGGGTCAGGCAGCCCCCCCTGTCTGCGAAGCCAGCCTCTCACTAGTAATGCAGGGAGGGAGCTGTCTCAGACTTCACCATCCCCCCCCCCCCCCTCACCCACACACCATTCACTAGCTGGGACATGGGGGAAGTCAGGAGTGAGGGTCAGGCAGCTCCCCCCTGTCTGTGAAGCCAGCCTCTCACTAGTAATGCAGGGAGGGAGCTGTCTCAGACTTCACCATCCTCCCCCCCCCCCCTCACCCACACACCATTCACTAGCTGGGACATGGGGGAAATCAGGAGTGAGGGTCAGGCAGCTCCCCCCTGTCTGTGAAGCCAGCCTCTCACTAGTAATGCAGGGAGGGAGCTGTCTCAGACTGGTATCAGGGTTAGGGCACTGTGTGCAGGAAGATCACAACACTCCTGGTATTAATAGGGATAGGGCACTGTAAGAGATGACTGTAGTAGATTGAATAAAGATCTGATGTTTCTGCTCTCCTCACACCAAACAAAAACAACACACAAGCAGAGAAGCCCTTCTTACAAAGCTGAGCTAGTGAGTTAAGTAGGAGGAAAAGTAAACATACTGGTGCCAGTGTGGCTACTTAAAAAATACACTTACCAACAATCAATTACATATATTTGAACTGTGTACAGTTCCAGCCAGGACCACCTTTCTAAAATGCACAGTGATTGGCAAATTCAACATGCACTAGCATTTCAGGTGCCTGCTAACAAAAATAATAAACAAACAAGTTCTAGTCACGTGAGTGCTGATCATTACATTACTTTTTTTGTCAAGCTTCCAACTGTTTCCATTTCACATCCCCCCAACCATATTGGTAACATCAATAGTTAAGAGCACAGCCAGCCAATAGGAATACATACATACATATTCATTCCTAAGTGACCTTTACTGACCTGGGAAGTGTGAACACTTTGTTTCATTTTCTGTTGGTGTTCGTTAGTTTCCAGTTCCATTTCCCATCCCCCCAACCATCACCTCAGTGGTAACCTTGGTAATATCAATAGATAAGAGGGCAGCCAGCCAATAGGAACACATATTCATTCCTAACTGACCTTCAGTGACCTGGAAAGTGTTTATTTGTATCATTTTCAGTTAGTGCGCACTAAATCGAGTTAGTGCGCACTAACGGGGAGTTAGTGCGCACTAACTCGAGTTAGTGCGCACTAACACGATTTAACGATTTTTAACGATAAATCGTTAGAATTTCTATTGTATCGTGTTCTATAACGATTTAAGACGATATAAACATTATCGGACGATAATTTTAATCGTTGAAAAACGATTCACATCCCTAACCTGCGGGTCCAGCGGCGGTCCGGAACGGCAGCGGTCCGGAACGTGCTCCTGCTACTGAATCTTGTTGTCTTCGGCCGGCGCCATTTTCCAAAATGGCGCCGAAAAATGGCGGCGGCCATAGACGAACACGATTGGACGGCAGGAGGTCCTTCCGGACCCCCCGCTGGACTTTTGGCAAGTCTTGTGGGGGTCAGGAGGCCCCCCCCAAGCTGGCCAAAAGTTCCTGGAGGTCCAGCGGGGGTCAGGGAGCGATTTCCCGCCGCAAATCGTTTTCGTACAGAAAATGGCGCCGGCAGGAGATCGACTGCAGGAGGTCGTTCAGCGAGGGTTCCAGCGCCTCGCTGAACGACCTCCTGCAGTCGATCTCCTGCCGGCGCCATTTTCCGTACGAAAACGATTCGCGGCGGGAAATCGCTCCCTGACCCCCGCTGGACCTCCAGGAACTTTTGGCCAGCTTGGGGGGGGCCTCCTGACCCCCACAAGACTTGCCAAAAGTCCAGCGGGGGTCCGGAAGGACCTCCTGCTGTGCAATCGTGTTCGTCTATGGACGCCGCCATTTTTCGGCGCCATTTTGGAAAATGGCGCCGGCTGAAGACAACAAGATTCAGTAGCAGGAGCCCGTTCCGGACCGCTGCCGTTCCGGACCGCCGCTGGACCCGCAGGTTATTTAAGTCATTTGGGGGGGGGTTCGGGAGGGTGGGGGATTTAATTTAAAGGGTCGGGGGTGGGTTTTAGGGGGTTTTAATGTGCCGGTTTTGCGATTTTACGTTTTTTCGATTTTTTACGATTTTTTCACGATTTTTTCACGATATTTTACCCCCCCAAACGGCAACAATACGATTCCCTCCCCCTCCCAGCCGAAATCGATCGTTAAGACGATCGAGGACACGATTCACATCTCTACTTATTACTACTGCACTTTAAAAGAAAAGAAAAGGAAAATGGATAAGAAAAACCAGAGGCATGTTAAACCGAATGACATGTAAATCAGCATCAGAAATATAACGATGTATTCCATTTCTCTAACATTGTGACTATTTTAGAATTAGTCACTTAACTTATCATATATCTGTGTCAACTTCTAAATTGTAATTTACTGGAAAACAACATACCAAAATTTTTGTCATTCAATTTAAAAAGGATAAAGGAAAAAAGGGGGCTAATGTGTGTTGAAAAATAAATAATGACTCAAAATGCCAGTATAGTGGGTAACAGAGCAGCCAAATCTGCACCAACATGTTCAAAAAAGTGTCAATAAGACAAAATAAAGATCAAAAACAAATGAACCAAATTATCTCTTCTTTAATCAATAAAATTGCCAAATCTGCACCAACATGTTTTGACTTGTGCATGCAGTGGGAGAATTGCATGCACATGGATGCATTGTAAAATCTGTGCAGTGTGCTGGCCTCACTTCTGTACGTATTTCCTAGATCTAGAGTGTTTCCAATGTAATGCCAAATTTTAAAAAGGGATCAAGGGATAATCCAGGAAACTATACACCAGTGAATCTGATGTCTGTGCCAGGGAAAATGGTTCAAACTATCATAAAAAACAAAATTGCTGAACAAATAGATAGACATAGTTTCATGCAACAAAGTCAAAATGGATTTAGCCAATGAAAGTTTTGCCTAACCAATTTTCTAAATATTTTAGAGAGCGTAAATAAACAAGTGGATAAAGGTGAGACAGTTTATATAGTGTACCTGGATTTTCAGAAATCATTTCACAAAGTCCCTCATAAGAAACTTCTTAGTAAATTAAAATGTCCTGGGAGAAGGGACAATGTCCTATTGTTTATTGCCAACTGGTTAAAAGACAGAAACAGAGAGTAGTGTTGCGTCTGTCACTGCTCGACGCCCTCACTCCGCCCTCTCTACCTCTGTGGCGACTCCCTCCGAGTCTGATGGATGACTACAGCCGCAGCGTCTCCATGCTGTCTCCCTCCGGCATCCCCTGACCAGCTCAACACTGTGGATCCGCCATATTGCCTGATGACATAGGACGCGCGCGCGCTCCGACTAATGTACCAGCAAGGGCGCGAACCTCAGGGGCGTCCCCCTGAGCTGATGTCATCCACTTCCAATATAAAGGTCTCAGTATTCGCTAACTAATCGAGTTAGCAAGGACATTGCATAGATTTAGGACTCGCTATGAATTCGTCCAAGCTACTTTGCCTCCTCGGACTTACCAGGGGTACCCGCTCCTCGGGGGCCTCGCTCTCTTTTCTTTATTTCAGATTGCAGATAGGAACCGGTACTCACTCCTCGAGGACCCATGTTCCTGAATACTTTGAAGATTCTCTACTGCCTGGAAGCTATTGCAGATACAGACCTGTGTGAGTTACCATCGCTCTCAGAGCTTTCCCTGGAACCAGATACTCGCTCCTCGAGGGCCTAAACCTTTCCAGATACTGAGCCTCTTTAAGACCTTATGTGAGATTGGTTATCTAGTTCTGGCTATGAACACAGCATACCCTGTCTACTCACTATTTATAGTCTCTATAGCTCAGTTACCCTGGGATCGCTGTTCCAGTACCTGAGGGACTTCAGCCCTGCTGGGCATATCAGCTTTCTGATATGCCCAGCACCACCAGATGCTGGTATGATATCCCAGAACCACCAGAGTGACCAGCTGTCACTCTGGTGGTTCTACTAAACTGTCTATTAAAAGAACTATCTGTGTCTGTCTCCATAACCCAGCCTAGCTGGTGGTCCCTCTTAGGATATCCTCCTGGGGGCACTGTCATCTGCCATCAGCCCAAGGATTCCTCTATCTTCCTTCCTCTGCAGCTGAGTGCCCTCTCCAAGCACTCCGCTGGTACAGATTGCTACTCCTCCCATCAGGGGTCTTCAGCAACAGTTCATAACAGATTGTTATCTACTCCCTTTACAGGAACTGAGCATATCAGATTGCTAACTCCTCCTTCCACAGGAGTAGATTCACTACAAAATTGTGAATTCCTCCATCTCCTGGATAAGAGCATTACACATTGCTAACTCCTCCCACCAAGGGAGCTGACTCATTGCAGATTGCTAACCCCTCCCCTCTGGAGGAGCGATTCATAACAAGATTGCTAACTCTTCCCACCAAGGGAGCTGATTCGTAACAGGTATCTTCAAAGGATACTAATGATGCATTAGAATTAGGGCATCCCGACAGTGAGGGTCCAATAATTAGAAAAATAGTTTAAGTGCCTGTAACTAAAAACTCACCTGAGCTAAAAAATTCTAACTTATCCCTATAAATTGAAAAGCAGAATGAAAATACAAACAAAACACAAACTTTGAAATGTCTGTATGCTAGTGCCAGAAGTCTAAGAAGTAAGATGGGAGAATTAGAATGTATAGCAGTGAATGATGACATAGACTTAATTGCCATCTCAGAGACATGGTGGAAAGAGGATAACCAATGGGACAGTGCTATACCAGGGTACAAATTATATCGCAATGACAGAGAGGTGCACCCAGGAGGAGGTGTGGCGCTTTATGTCCGGGATGGCATAGAGTCCATCAGGATAAACATCCTGCATGAGACTAAATACAAAATTGAATCTTTATGGGTAGAAATCCCATGTATGTCGGGGAAGACTATAGTGATAGGGGTATACTACTGTCCACCTGGTCAAGATGGTGAGACGGACAGTGAAATGCTAAGAGAAATTAGGAAAGCTAACCAAATTGGTAGTGCAGTAATAATTGGAGACTTCAATTACCCCAATATTGACTGGGTAAATGTATCATCGGGACACGCTAGAGAGATAACATTCCTGGATGGAATAAATGAAAGCTTTATGGAGCAATTGGTTCAAGAACAGACGAGAGAGGGAGCAATTTTATATCTAATTCTCAGTGAAGCACAGGACTTGGTGAGAGAGGTAACGGTGGTGGGGCCGCTTGGCAATAGTGATCATAATATGATCAAATTTGATTTAATGACTGGAAGAGGAACAATGTGCAAATCCAAAGCTCTCATGCTAAACTTTCAAAAGGGAAAATTTGAGAAAATGAGAAAAATTGTTAGAAAAAAACTGAAAGGAGCAGCTACAAAAGTAAAAAATGTCCAAGAGGCGTGGTCATTGTTAAAAAATACCATTCTAGAAGCACAGTCTAGATGTATTCCACACATTAAGAAAGGTAGAAAGAAGGCAAAACAATTACCGGCATGGTTAAAAGGGGAGGTGAAAGAAGCTATTTTAGCCAAAAGATCTTCATTCAAAAATTGGAAGAAGGAACCAACAGAAGAAAATAGGATAAAGCTCTGTGTATAATTCATAAACTAATCCATGACGAAAAGGCCGACTGGCTTAACACAGCACTTCGAGTACATGTACCACACAGAAACCTAAGATCAGCTAATAAATCACTACTAATTGTCCCCTCTGTTAAATCAGCATGCCTTACTCAAGTAAGGGAGAGAGCCCTGTCACTGGCCGGACTTATTCTATGGAACTCCATGCCACTTGAACTTAGATTACAAAGTAACCTGAAGCTATTTAAAACTAATCTAAAAACCTGGCTTTTCAAACAAGCTTGTTATAAAGACAAAGAGAAAAACAAGTAAAAGCTAAGTAAGCACTAAGTAATTTTCTTTTTTTAAATATCACAAAATACATATGAATACTAGACCTGAATCATTTACCAGTTTTTCAACCAACATTTAGGTCTTATTCATCATATAGCTATATTATTAAAATTGTTACCGTTCCATGTTGGCACATGTATAACTTGTAATTTATACCAATTTACCTTGAATATCCTTTGGTGCCTTTAAGTAAACCACTGTGATGGTAAACTAACTTAATGACGGTATGGAAAAGTTTTTAAATAAATAATTAAAATAAATAAAGAATCAAAACAGTTCCCCCTTTCACACGGCGTCCCCCAAGGATCATAACTTTCCTCCACCCTGTTCAACATTTACATGCTCCCGCTATGGAAACTTCTCACCAACCTGGGCCTACAATACTTTATATTCGCTGATGATGTCCAGATACCCCTCCCCATGAAAGAAGACTTACAGAACACCCTCCTACAATGGAACTCCAACCTGGCTCAAATAAAAAAAAAACTCCTATCACAAATATCACTCACCCTTAACCACTCTAAAACTGAAATCCTACACATCTCTAACAATCCCCCCACATGTAATATCCAAGACCATTCTTCCACTCAAAACAAAAGCCTAATTGTTGTAACTGTAAGAGACCTAGGCATCACACTGGACTCCGAGCTCAATCTGAAAACCTTTATAAATACAATAATAAAAGAGGGCTATTTCAAACTTCAAGTCATCAAACAAAATCAAACCCCTACTACTCACTCAAGATTATAGTTAAATACTCCAGGCCCTCATCCTATCTAAACTCGACTATTGCAACTCCATTCTCCTCGGACCCCCCCAGCCTCTACCCTCAAGCCACTCCAGCTACTGCAAAATGCAAAAGCCAGATCCCTCACAAACAGAAAGTGCTCCACACATATCACCCTCATACTGAAAGAACTCCACTGGCTCCCCATAACCAACAGAATTCAATATATATATTTTTTTAAATCTTTTCTATACCGTCGTTTGGAGGATACCGTCACAACGGTTTACATCAAGGCACATAAAATTAATGACACTGTGATTTGCACATTTACAAGAGTGCCATAAGGTTCGGTAACATAGTTAGTGATCAATAATGTTAAATGTAATTAATCATGTCCATGTCTCTATCTCGGTTTTTATTACAGAATTAACTTTAAAAGTGTGACTTGTGCTTTAAAGACTACACACTTAGTGAATACAGCGGTGTGTGTGGATGTTTTTATTGATCGTGCTTTGCCTGTCCCTGGTTTCTATTTTCCCTTCTCTTTAAAGAGCCAGGTTTTTAAACCTTTTCTAAAGGTTTTGCTGTCTCTTTGTAGTCTTAAATCTAGGGGCATGGAGTTCCATAGTATGGGTCCTGCCAGTGATAGTGCTCTCTCTTGTACCTGTGTTAGTCTTGCAGTTTTGACTGATGGAATGGTTAGGAGTGCTTTGTTTGCTGATCTTAGGTTTCTGTTAGGGATGTGTACACATAGGGCTGTATTTAACCAGTCTGCATGTTTGTTATGTATTAACTTATGTATGGTTCACAGTGTTTTGTATTGAATTATTTGTTCAATGGGAAGCCAGTGTAGTTCAGCCAGTGTTTCGGTGATGTGATCTCTTTTACTTTTGCCAGTTAAGACTCTTGCGGCTGAGTTTTGCAGAACCTGCAATGGTCTTAGTGAGGTGTATGGAAGACCTAGTAGAAGTGCATTACAATAATCATTGCTAGCAAATATTAATGCTTGTAGTACAGATCGAAAGTCTTACCCTCATGCACAAATCCATTAACAATGAAAATACTGACTGGCTAAAGGACACCCTTCATCCATACACCTCTCAAAGAAACCTGGGTTCTAAAAACACTGGACTTCTTACAATCCCCTCCATTAAACAGGCATACCTCACCTCAACGTGAGAACACACAATTTCAATAGCAGGCCACACACTGTGGAACAAACTACCAACAGAACTCTGAATGGAACCCTCAACACAAAATTTCAAGAAAGCCCTAAAAACCTGGCTTTTCCAAAAAGCCTATCTCGACAACAATTAACCCACCCCTGGGATCCAACACCAAACAACCAGCTCTATAACCCCACCAAGAGAACTCATAACATCTCCAACAAAGATCCATATGATCTCTTTAATGTTAGTTATTTTAACGATAATGTTAAGAAACTAAATAGCGTATATTATTCAACGCTATAATGCCATAATTGTTAAAGCAAATTATAGATGTAGTTTTTTACAATATTACAATGTAAAGATAATATGACCGCCGTCACATTATCAACAAGTTATAATGTAAACCGATGTGATACCCATGTGTGAACATCGGTATATAAAAGCAAATAAATAAATAATTACTCAATTCAGACCTATTCCTCTCACGGTGATGTTATTTTCATGAAAATTTTTAAAGAAGGGTAAGACCTAATCTCAACTTATTCAGCTCAACAACCGGCCAATGTTTCTCAGGACACTGCTTCATCAGGAGCTGACAGTATTAGCATTTCATCGTAATCAAATAGTTGAGTCACTGCTTCATTCTAATTTTGTTCATATTCCTAAATTTACAAAAAAAGTTCCATATTACAATGAGATCCACTTTATAATATATTACTTATCTCTTGTTGGCAATGTACTCCGACCTTTCATCCGGACAACCATAGTCTGAAATGGTTTGAACCAAAAAGGAACAGAGACCATCAAGATGTCAGCTGTCAGCTTAAAACAACCTGACAATCCAATCAGGGAATATGAAGACGTAGTGACTTAAAACTCTTGCGTGCACAGATTTCACTCATTCACAAAAATACATTTAATTCGAGCTCTGCATTCAATCCTTTAGGAAACTGTGTATCTCTCAGAGAACGAGTCCGTTCTCTGGAGGCTATAGTGGCAGACCTGGAGAAGCTGAGGAAGATAGAGAGGTATATAGATGAGACCTTCAGGGACATAGTAGCCAAGTCCCAACTTCAGACTGGCAGCCCTGGTACTGCCTTGGAGGAAGAAGGTCTTATAATGGGAGAGTATCTTCCGGGTGCAGCAGGAAAGGATCCTGTAGCAAGGACCTGCTCTCCAGGAGGTGCATTGTCCTTTCGCACTGAGGATGTCACCCCAAGGCCTACTGCCCAGGAGGGAAGGGTTAGGTCGGCCGTCATAGTTGGTGATTCAGTTATTAGGAATGTAGATAGCTGGGTGGCTGGTGGATATGTGGATTGCCTGGTAACATGCCTACCTGGTGCGAAGGTGGCGGACCTCACGCATCACCTAGATAGGATTTTAGACAGGATGGCATAGAATTCAACAGGAAAAAGATCCTGCAAGAGACTAAAGCCCAAATGTTCAAAGCCCGATGTGCACAAAAACCAGGGGATATGCGCGTGGCTGGACTGTATGCGTGCAGAGCGCATTTAACAAATGTCTCAGCGAAGCATGTTTCTCCCGATATGCACAAAAGTGCCAGGCTCCTTGAAAGGGGAAGGCTGGGGGGTTGGGTCTGGGTGAGGCGGGGTGGGAGCTGGGAGAATGAGTCCAGTCTCTGGAGCGGTCCTGGGGAAGCACGCGCTGGCCGACTGCCGAGAAGTGGCCCTTACTCCTTCTCGGAAGAGCAGGTAAGCTCTAAAATAAACAAAAATTACAAACGTTAGGGTGGGTTTAGGGGTCATGGAGGAGAGGGGAAAAGGAAAGAAAGCTAGGTAGGGGGACAGGAAAGTTCTCTCCCAGTCTGCTTCTTAATTGGAGTGGTCTGGGTGGAAACTGGTGTAGGCCTGATTGCGTTGCTGTGATTTTTTAACCTCCCCCCCCCAGTGCGCATGAGATACCACCTGCTCGCACATGTGCATGCCAATATTAAAATTGGGCAATGCAAGTGTGTGTGATAATCATATTTTACAATGTGTGCACAGGTTAAAGAGGCCCTTAGGGAAGTTAATGCCATTGAAGCAAGACTAAACAATTTATTTGCTTCGGTGTTCACTGAAGAGGATTTTGTGGAAATACCCATTCCAGAGATGTTTTTCCAGGATGACAATTCATACCATGTTATATTGTAAAGCGCAATGCTGAATTACTGTTTGAATGTAAACCGAGGTGATGTTATTTACGTACCCCGGTATAGAAAAATCTATAAATAAATAAAATAAATAAATAAGAACTGAATAAACTTACGGTGAACCTGGAAGATGTAGCAGACCAGAATGACAAACTGAAGAGTAAATCACCCTGACCAGATATATAACCCAGGGTTCTGAGAGAACTAAAAATGAAATGTCAGACTTGTATCAAATAATTTGTAACCTATCATTAAAATTGTCTGCTCTACCTGAAGACTGGAAGGTGGCCAATATAAATCTAATGTTTAAAAAGGGCTCCAGGGGTGATCCGGGAAAATTTAGACTGGTGAGCTTGACTTCAGTGCTGAAAAAAAATCATGAATACTGTTAATCAGAATAAAAACACAAAACATTTAGATATACATGTTTTAAAGGGACACAGTCAGTATGGATTTAAACAAGGGAAGTCTTGCCTCACAAATATCCTACATTTTTTTTTAAGGGGTGAATAAACATGTGGACAAAGGTGAACCAGTTGATGTGGTATATTTGAATTTTCAAACAGCATTCAACAAAGTCCCTCATGAGATGCTTGTAAGAAAACTAAAAAGTCATGGAACAGGATTTGATTTTCTTTTGTGGATTGCAAACTGTTTAAAAGACAGGAAACAGATAGTAGGATTAAATGGTCTATTTTTGCAGTGTAAAAATGTAAACAGTAGATTGCCTCAGGGATCTGTACTTGGACTGGTGCTTTTTAATACATTTGTGAATGATCTGGAAAGGGGTATGATGCGTGAGGTGATCAAATTTGTGGATGACACAAAATTATGCAGAGCAGTTAAATCTCTAGCGGATTTTGATAAATTGCAGTAAGACTGGAAGACTGGGCTTCCAAATGGGAGATGGAATTTAATGAGGACAAATGCAAGGTTATACATATAGGGAAAAATAACCCTTACTATAGTTATACAATGTTAGGTTCTATCAAGATTTATCACCCAGGAAAGAGATTTAGGCATCATGGTGGATAATACATTGAAATTGTTGGCTCAGTTTGTTGTGGTGGTCAAAAAAGCAAACAGAATGTTAGGAATTATTAGGAAGGGAATGGCAAATAAAATGGTGGATGCCATAATGCCTCTGTATTGCTCCATGATGAGACAGCAATATTGTGTGCAATTCTGGTTGCCACATCTCAAAAAAGATATAGTTGCACTGCAAAACGTTTAGAAAACAATGAGAAAAATAATCAGGGGCATGGAACAGCTCCCCTATGAGAAAGTCTAAAGAAGATAGGCTGTTCAATTTGGAAAAGAGACTACTGATTGGGTATCTGATAGAGATCTACAAAATCATAAAAGGACTTGTACAAGTAAATGTAAATCAATTATTTACTCTCTCAGATAATAGAAGGACTAGGGAGCACTCCTTGAAGTTAGCAAGTAGCTCATTTAAAGCAAATCCAAGAAATTTCTCTTTTGCTCAGCGCATAGTTAAGCTCTGGAATTATTTGCCAGAGGATGTGGTTATGGCAGTTAGTATAACTGGGTTTTTAAAAGGTTTGGATATGTTCCGAGAAGAAAAATCCATAAACTATTATTAATTATTAAGCAATTGTAGCTTGAGATCTATTTTATATTTGGGTACTTGCCAGGTACTTAGTACTTGGATTGGCCACTGTTGGAGACAAGATGCTGGGCTTGATGGACCTTGGTCTAACCCAGTATAGCATATCTTATATTCTTATGTTCTTATGCAGGCACACATATATGCATGTAAGTAGGCTCACACCAAAGGGATGCACTATTTTATAGCATACATGTGTATATGCACATGGTATAAAATAGGCTGCATGCAAATGCTGTAAGTCAGGGGATTTTTATAGACACGTGCACCAAGGCAATTAATAGCTTCCCCAGTTTGTTCCCAGTTTGCTTCCTAACCCCCCTAGCTAAATAGCCTTTCTTTTACCCTGTTAGCACCAATCCTTAAAACCCCACTGATTAGCCTATTTTTTTTTCTTGTTTTATTACTTATACACCATCCATAGCAATAGTAAAGTTATGAGATTGGGGACCCCAGCTTTTGCCAGTGCACGTAAATACTTAAGCACACATTTCATGTTAAAGTCTTGGAACAATCATGTCCTGCCATTGCCTCACCCTGACCACGGCCATGCCACACCCTCTCTCTACCGTCTTATTTGTGTGCCTACATGGGAGATACACGCATATATACCTGGTTTGTAAAATATGCTCGGCACATGCTGGCCAGACATACTTGCATATCTCCTGATTTTGGCATATGGCAGGCTTTTAAAATTAATCTCTATGTGTGGACAAAAATATGCAGGAAAACAATGTTTGCAGATTTCAAAATTCAGATCTGTGCTTGTTTTATTCCTAACCCCAGCCTTTCAATGTCGATATGCAAGACAACTTTGAAAGATTATGCATCGATGTATCACTGCACACACGTTTTCTGAAAACTGATGTATTATTTGCATAAGAAATTAATTAAAAATGTGTTTGCTAATCACATGGTGAAAGAGGGAAAATGATGATAAGACTATGGTTTACCCGCTTGAAATCACGATGCTGGTAGTCTAAATTTAAATATATCCCTCCCATGTTCATAAATTTATTTATGATGCAGTGGATTGCAATATGGTAACTGGGTGATCATATTGGACAGTCTTTAAGTAAAGTTCACCTATTTAGTGTAGTTTTAGATATTAGCTATAAAATAACTTGTACATGAGTATATACACTACTTATATGTATGTATGCTAATTTTAAGCATACAATTCCTTTAAAATTAACTTGATTGTATGGTGGTATTCCCAGGATCAGCATTAGGGTTGGTGATTCAAACAATCCATGTAGTTATCATTTTTGGAGCTATGCTTGCTGCTTTGTAAATACAATTACTTGTAGAAAAAGACAGGTGCATATTCTGCAGGAATCATTTCCTATGGCAACTATCAAGTACAAGCCTCTCATATCTTTGTCATGGTAACTATCTAATGGTGCCATTCGCAAAGGTTAAAAACAGATCTACATAAAAAGAAAATATATGAGGATAAGTTGTATATCCATACTATAGATATCAACTACAATTGCAGTTTTTTTCACAAGGGATCAAGTAGCTAAAACTCAGCTCCTACAATTTTATTCTTGCCACCTCTGTATAAAAATACTTAATGCTATCATGGTTATCAACTTATCAAGTGAACAGATGTACTTAAAATCTAATCACAATTTCTGGTTTGAGTAATAGCACTGGTCCTTTAAAAGCAGCTTTTTATGGCAAATGTTAAGTAGAGTTTAGATTAATAAGTTCTTAAAATTTTTATTCATGTGATAGCAAATACAATTATATTTTTTTCATTAATAATTTTCATATTTTTCCCACATATAAAATTATTTGTAATATGTTAAAATTGCTTACATAAAAAGCAATGGGTCCTAAGCAACTGTGACAGTGCTCTGTTCTGGGCTTTAACCAGTGTGAAGCAAAAATACATAGTTATGGCTATGAGAGCTAACAGGGAGGACCAGAAGGCACAAATGTATTTAGGTAAAGAGGTATTTATGAACATTAACTGGAGATATTGAGCTAGTTTTTCAAATGCACTAGCCTCTCCAAGTTTTTTGAGATAATGAATATTTAAGATCTTCAAGAGATACCCTTCCTGAAGAAACACCTTGCCTGTTTATTACAAGAAATATACAGATACCCCACACTAAAACACCATTCATAATAGCTAAATAATACCGGAAATGATTGATTAGTCCGGGCGGTCTTGAAGTTTGTACCGAGACACGCCAACAGGCTTGCTGATGCAGTATAATTTAACAAATTAAAAACACTAAAAATAAAAAATAAAAACCAGAAAAATATTAATGAAATGGATTCAATAGAAGTACAATAGAGAATAACATAATTGGCGAGAGTAAATAGATTTTTTCATTTGGATTACAATTAAAACAGCCATAAAACATAATTAATGAATAAAAATCATAAAACTATACTGCTTATATACTCAAGTCATGGAACATTTGATATCAAAAGCTGTCCTGAAGAGACAGATCTTCAGGGTTTTTCTTGTACATCTTAAAGTCTGTTATTAATCTTAAAGACTCTGGCATTGCCTTGGGCCAGTGATGGATTTAGCTCTCTTTAACAGGCCGATTTAGTAAAAGTCGCGGGAGAGCGGGCGAGGGCCCGCTCTCCTGTGCTCTCCTGTGCATGTGATTCAGGGGGGCTGCTCTCCTGTGTTCTCCTGTGCACGTGATTGAGGGGGGAAGAAGATGCAAATTAGGCCCTAGCCAAACACTTTCCCGGTGCCGGCAGAAATTAACGCCAGCCTTTGTGCAGGCATTACTTTCTGTATAGCACGGGAATAAATAATAGGGCCATCAACATGAATTTGCATGTTACAGGCGCTATTAGTTTCGGGGGGGTTGGGCGTGCGTTTTCGATGCGCTATTACCCCTTACAGTATAAGGGGTAAAGCTAGTGCGTCGAAAATGTGCATCCAAACCCGGAGCACACTGTACTGTATCGGCCCGTAAGTATCTCTTACCTCTCCCAGATGGGCACGGTGTATAGAGGGAATTTCTAGTAGACCTTTGTCCACAGAACTCAGGTTCCTTTAAGAAACATACATGTGAAGAGATGCACCTAGCCAAACAGTGTCTGGATTCATCAGAATTTTGTAAATTAAAGTCTAAATTTTAAATTGGATATAGTATTGATTTTATCTCATGCTGAGCTTCAGACCTCCCTATACTCTACATATTTCCCATCCACATGCCACCCCTCCCTCCACACACTATTTTAGAGGTCCAACACCAGCATGCATTCCAGTGTCAACATTTTACAGTGATGTTAGAAAAACATACCCTGCAGTGGCTACTCTTACTGTTCCTGTCATAGGCTTCATGCTGAGTGATGGGGCCTACCTGTGCCAGGGTGGCATCTATTCCAAGATTTCTTGTGGATCACAAGGCTTTATCTATCAATTTCAGAGCTGGATACTGCTCTGTTCTTAGTTTGGGCTTTATACATTCAGTGTTTCACTGCATGAAAGTCCACAGAAACCCTTCTTTCTTGCCCCCAAAGACTCAGACTCCCACTGTAACGACAATGGTATAAAGCACAGTAGTAACGCAAAACAGATTTGACTACGCTCAACCTATCAAAAATCACTTCAACTGAATAGAATCATAAAATCAGGAGGAAGGGAGAAGTACTAGAGGATGGTAGAGAGACAATCCCCATGAAAAAGGGGCATGAACTGGCTACCCTGACCTTAAACTCCCCCAATCTATTCCTCTCCCTTTAGGCAGCCGGTTAATCAGGGCATTGCCGAGTAGCCAGAAAATGTTGCCATGCAGCTACAGGGAAATCAAGGATAACCTGGGATAACCATGAGGTGCTGTCTTTCCCAAGGGGGAAGAAGATGGGATGAAGAGCTGTGGTAGACGGGAGAGCTTATGATTCCCTCCCCCCATCCCACTGGCATGTGAACGAGAGTCTTACACCCCAAACCTGGAGCAAGGGAGTATCTTCCATCCAGTTTTCCAGGGCTGGGAAAGGAGGGGTGGATCACAGTACCTTTTAGGGAGGGGAAAGAGGGGGTGTGCTGAGCCTGAGCCTGAACCCTACATTACTAGCTGTAGTCACCACTGTCTGGCTCTTGTATCAACAGAGTGGTGGCCACCCATATCTTTTGAAAGAGCGGAGAGTGTTATTAGAATATGTAGGTGCTCCCTCTTATTCATGTCAAATATCTTTTTCAGAGTCATTGTGAATATTGTATCAGTCAAATATTTGTCAGTTGGGAAAACCTGATTATTTCCCACCATTTGTGCAATATTTCTATTATTTATTATTATTATTGAATAATTTTATATACCAAATTTTTCATGCGAGCATATCAAACCGGTTTACAGTAGCTAACAAATATTAATTTAAAAATATTTGCATTTCCAAAAGAGAAAAGGAAGTAAATGCATAGCTTCATAATATAAATAAAATAAAAAATTTAAACTAAGTAAAATAGTAAACTAAATAATCATATTTAAACTGATAGAGAGGCAGTATAGTAAGAGCAGAGATATATAGTCAGTAGTCTGAAATCATTAGGTTAGTAGCTCTTGGAAGGCTTGTTTGAATAGCCATGTTTTAATGCCCTTTTACCTGGCATAATGCATAAGTAGCAGGAGTGTGCTTGGAAAAAAATGTTTGGATTCATTTATTTCAGTTCAGTTGCCATTTTGTTTGTTCATTTTGCTTCATTTGCTTGATTCATTGTTTCCATTCAGGTTAAAGGGAGAAACATTGCATTCTCTAATATTGAAGTTTTCTATACAAGTTTAAAGAGACTTGCAGATAGACATCATCAGCAGAGGGAGCAGAACTCCAAGATTCCAAAAGTGGTTAAAAGTGGCACCAACAGTGGCATGAAAGCCAAAAGCATTGTGAGAGAGCCAAAGCAGAACAAATAGAACCATAGACAGCCAGGATACCACAAGAGGGGCAAACATTAAAAACAATAATGAGAACACTCTAATGCACCATGAGAGGAAAAGAGAGCGCACCAATAACACTGGATGAACACCCTATGGCACCAAAAGAGGAGCAATGGACACCAACATCAGTGGCATTAACACTCCATGATACCAAAGAAGGGTGCAAAGCAGCACAAACAGTAGTATGAAAAACTTAAGACCGCAAAAGAGGGACAAAGGGCACAAAACAACAGATGTATGAAAACCCCAAGAAACCAAAAGAGGGGCAAAGGGCACCCTCAAGAGTGGCATGAAGACCCCAAGGCACAATAAGTCATAGAGTGAGGGATGTCTGAAAGAATGGAATATCCCCCTCCCAAAAAAAAAAAATGGTGTAGAGTGCAGAGTGAGTCAGCAAGCACAGAGGTACAACAAGAAAACAATGTAGTTAACCAAGAGAGAGGCAGGGCAGGAGAAGCAGACTGGACAGCGTGATCCCTAAAAAATAGCAAGAAGCTGAATCAGAAGAGTTAGGACATGAGGAACATGTTATGCAGAAGAGAGCAGCAGCAAAGCTCAAAGAGCCCAAAGCATCCCTAGAGAAGAAAGAGAGAAATAACCTTTTTTTACCTTGGTGTTTTTGGGGTGTGGGATAGCAACACTTTAGTATAACCTAGAAAGAGGCAGACCAGAAGCAGTAGGCTGGTCAGCAACAATCGTTGTTATTTGCCATGTTTGCTCCTGCTTACTGCCCTGGTCCTCCTGCCCTGCCTCCCTCTTGGTTCATTGCCTTCACTGTTGTTCTACCACTTACTGCCAGGCCTTGCTGCTGTCCCTACTCCTCATGCCCTGCCTCTCCATTGCTTTTGCACCCTGCTGTGCTGTACCACTGCTCCTGCCTCGTCTGCTCCTGTTCTTGGTTCCCTACCTCTCTCACAGTTCAGCTCCTTGCTGCATTGTTCTGCTATTGTTACTGCCTGGTCTGCTCCCACTGTCCCACTTATTTTTCTGATCCTGCCTCTCTCCTGTTTATATTGGAGTATTTTGGCCCCTAAAACAAAAGATTAAAAAAAAGTAAAACTTTCTCCTCCACCCTGACCCTCTCTGGGTTCAGCACCTTGCTATGTTGCTGTACGATGTTTGCTGGCCACTGCCTGCTCCCCCTGCCCATCCATCCTGCCCCTCTATTGGTTATGCTGAGATATTTAAGGACCATCCAAACAAAAGCTTTCCCCCTGACCCTTCATATCTCTTGGTTCAGCATCATGCTATGTTGTTCAGTTGTTGCGATTTGGCCTGCTCTTACCATTCTCATGATGCCCTGGGGAAGTCAAATAATTGTTGGTACCACATTGCCAGGGGCGGATTGGCCTATCGGGGGATCGGTCTTCCCCCAGTGGGCCGGTCTAGCTGGTCATGTGGTCTTGACCGCGTGACTCTTCCTCAGCCCAGCCTCAGCACCTCCCAGCCAGCCCCTGCCAGAGACGAAGCCGGCAGGGGCTGAAGAAATACAAATTGAGGCCGGCGGAGGAAGACGAAAAGAAGATCAGCCAGCCGGGCCGAAGAAATGAAGATGGGAACCTTCCAGCCTGCCCCCGCCAGAGAAATTAAAATCGAGGCCGGCCTTGATTTTAATTTCTTCGTCCCCCGCCGGAGACAGCCAGCCCCTGAAGGTTGGCCCCGAAGGCCGGCAGGGGCTGAAGAAATTAAAATCAAGGCCGGCGGAGGCCTAAGAAAAGAAGATGGGCACCACCCAGACAGCCCCCGCTTGAGGTAGCGCAACTTTTGAAAAGTTGGATGAAAGATGAAATTACTGAATTTTAAGCATCCCTCTTCTGGAAAATAAAATTTAGCAAACTGGGTAGAGACAAATACTAAAGCAAAACAAAATTAAAATATTTAAAATGTTCATCTCAGCAAAATCACAAATTTAAGATACTGATGCCAGGTGGGGTTTTTTTTTGTTTGTTTGTTTGTTTTTTGAAGCATAATTTAAGCATGAAGACTGAAACGGTTTTGCTATTTTTTTTTAAGCCTTTAGAAAATGTATATTTTTAAATGACTAAGACTGGAATCTTTCCATTTAAAAGGGAAGGTGACTAAGGATGTATTTCGGTTCCATATCTCCCACATGAATAATCATATGACTGATAGTTTGAAGAAAGACACTTGCTTTATTGCCTGAAAGTGTAAAACATGAGAAGCTGTACAGTGTGGGTGACTGTCCCTTGGGAAGAGAGAACCTGAAGGAAGGGTGTCATTTCACCTTCTGAAAGGAATGTGGTTTTCTTATTTAACAGTTGGGATCATCACTTTCACTTTTAGTAAAAGTGAAAAATGCTGCAAGTCTGAAAGCAAGGTGTTTCTGTGAGAGTATAATGTGTATGTGAGAAAGGGAGGGTGCTTCTGTATGTGTGTGGTGTATATGTGAGTCAGGGAGGGTGCTTGTGTGTGTCAATGTGTGTGTGCAAGAGAGATGGAGCATGTTTTTGGCTGGCTTGTGGCTGTGAGAGAGGGCATGTGTGTGATTGAGCCTGTTTGCAAGTGAGATAGAACATGTGTGTGATTGAGAGCTAGTGTGTAAGTGAAATAGAGAGAGCATATATGTGATTGAAATCCTGTGTGTAAGAGGGAGCGAGAACATTGTGTGATTGAAAGAGACTGGCCTGAGAGGTGACGTGTGTATGTGTGAGACTGATCAGGGAGATGACTGGTATGTGTGTGTGAGAGAGAGAGAGACTGGTTGGGGAGATGATTGGTGTGTGAGAGACAGAAACTGGTCTTGAGGGGATGACTGGTGTGTGTATGTGTGTGTGTGTGTGTGTGTGTGTGTGAGAGAGAGAGAAGAGACTGGTTGTGGTCCCTAAGGAAGAGGATTGTGAGGACAACTTCAGCAGCTACTGCTGCTTCTGGTGTGGCCTGCGAGGGAAAGGAGTAGGAGAACTGCTGGAGAGGGTAAGTAAAGGTGGCTTTTTAAGTTCATTTTTCTTGATTGACTGCCATTTTAATTATTGGGTAGTATGTGATGTGTCTGCTGTTTGAAATATTTTATTGGTGTTTGGTAAAGTTTTCAAAATTTGCTTGAGTCTTTAATTATTGGATATTCTATTCATCAGCTGTTTTGAAATTATTTTATTAGTATGATATTATAATTATGATTCATGATTTATATATCTTGATTTTATTGATTGTTTCATGAGGAATAGTGACATTTTTGTTTTTCCATTGTTGCACTGTATAGAGTCTGGAGTGATATGTTTTACAGTTTAGTTTTTCTCTGCACATTTCTATTTATACTTTATGTGGCTTTATTCTGTATTTGGTGAGAGTTTGTGTTCTGCATGCAAAGACTGAGATGAAGCATTCTTTTAGCATGTGGTTTCTCTGTAGGGATCTGTAGTAGCTTGGCCTGTTCTGTTTACCTGATAGGAGGTGTATTAATATTTTAGATTCTGGTGTAATATTTGTGGTATTCTTTTTCATAGGTGAGGTTGTTATTCTTTGAGTTTTGGCAAATAATACTGTGTTGATATGGGAGGACCATGCCGAAATATAGGGGTGTGTAAAATATATGTAAATTATATATGTAAATTATATTGTATATGCAATTGGGTACCCATGGGCCATTATGGAGAAAAATCCCCCGGGTCACTATTTTCCCACAATCCACCCCTGCACATTGCCCCTCTCTTTGAGTGTTCTAATGCCACTGTTTTTTCCACTCATGGTGCCTTGGAGAGCTCCTGCCACTATTGATACCACTTAGCCCTTTTCAAAGTGCCATTATGCATTCTTGCCATGGTTGGTACCACTTTGCTCCTCTCACAGTGCCTTGGAGAGCTCCTGCCACTATTGATATCTCTTAGCCCCTTTCAAAGTGCCCTTTTGCTTTCTTGACATGGTTGGTACCACTTTGCTCCTCTCACAATGCCTTGGAGAGCACCTGTCACTATTTATATCTCTTAGCCCCTTTCAAAGTGCCTTTATGCTTTCTTGTCATGGTTGGTACCACTTTGCTCCTCTCACAGTGCCTTGTGTTGGTCATGTCAATCTTGGTGCTTCTGTGCCTTTTTTTTTGGTGCCTTGGGGTGTTTATGCCCTTGGGAACATCTGTTTTGCGTCTCTCATTCTGCCTTGGGTTTTTCATGCCACTGCTTTTAGTGTCCTTTGCCACTCTTTCGGTGCTTGGAGTATTCTTGTCAATCTTAGTGCTGCTTTGCCCCTCTTACAATGCCTTAGGTTGTTTATGCCACTCCTGGTACAGTTTTGCCCTCCTTTGTTTTCTTGGGGTATTCATGCCACGTTCATTTTCCTTTATCCTTCAATAATGGGAGAGAATAATTCCATTCTGAGTACCTTTCAAAGTATTGTATATCTAAAAATATGAGAGAAAATATTGAAAGACACCAGAAACAAATAAGAGCTGGTAGTAAAATATTAACAAGTTCTTAATGTATGATTAAGAAAAAACTAACATGCCTTTGAACTATATTAAAGCATGAGACAAAAAACATTTAAAATGTAATTTAAATAATTAAGACTTAATTTTACAACCATAGGTTGAATGGGCACAAAGAGAATGTCACTAGAGATACATAAAATATTAAATGGATTCAATCCGGCAGGTTGGTAAGTTGCACTAGGGCGGGTGATCCCTCTTGGACAACACCAGCTCTAGACCTGGGTAATTTTCAATTTACTCCCTCAAATCAAGTTTGGGATTGAGGAATCCAGCTAGATGAGAATGGTACCAAGAAAAAGCACATCAATAAACTATTGAATACAGGATACACAAAACTGTATATATTATATCGGTTAAAACCTTTTCTGACTTTCAAGGACTTCCATACAGTACTGCAAGCCCTAATTTTCTCAAGTCCTGGACTACTGTAACTTCTTATCTCTCGGTCTTCCTGCTAGTACCCTATAACCATTACAATTTCTACAGAACACATTGTTAGGAACTGGGAAATTTGATCAAATCAATTTGGAATATTACTTGATTTTATGTACCTCTTGTCTGTGTCCTAGTTACTTAATTAATATGGAATGAACATTTCATTTGATGCCTGCTTATGAAGACGACCTCTGTAACCCATCTTTATTTGATGACCCAGAGTTATGAATGTTACCTTTATAACACTTGGTGATCTTTATAAGGAACAAAGGTATATAAAATGTTAAACAAATAAATAAATATATATATACATAAACTTCTGATTTTAACAGATAAAGCCCGATAAAACAACCTAATGCAAAAAAAAAATTCAAAAAGGTGTTCAATATATAAACATCAAAAAAACACCATTTCACCTCACCTTTGCCTTTTCTGGATGTTTCACTTTGTTTTTGTGCTTTTTCCATGCTAGTGACTCCTTATGTGTACAATTGTATATATCTATTTGATTCAACCGGAAAAGGAACCACAAAAGCACTGATAAACACTAGGGATGTGAATCGTTTTAGGACGATTAAAATTATCGTCCGATAATTTTAATATCGTCTTAAACCGTTATGGAACACAATACAATAGAGATTCTAACGATTTATCGTTATAAATCGTTAGAATCGTGAGCCGGCACACTAAAACCCGCTAAAACCCACCCCGACCCTTTAAATTAAATCCCCCACCCTCCCGAACCCCCCCCCCCCAATGACTTAAATAACCTGCGGGTCCAGCGGCGGTCCGGAACGGCAGCGGTCCGGAACGGGCTCCTGCTACTGAATCTTGTTGTCTTCAGCCGGCGCCATTTTCCAAAATGGCGCCGAAAAATGGCGGCGGCCATAGACGAACACGATTGGACGGCAGGAGGTCCTTCCGGACCCCCGCTGGACTTTTGGCAAGTCTTGTGGGGGTCAGGAGGCCCCCCCCAAGCTGGCCAAAAGTTCCTGGAGGTCCAGCGGGGGTCAGGGAGCGATTTCCCGCCGCGAATCGTTTTCGTACAGAAAATGGCGCCGGCCATACGCGTATGGCCGGCGCCATTTTCCGTACGGAAAATGGCGCCGGCAGGAGATCGACTGCAGGAGGTCGTTCAGCGAGGGTTCCGGCGCCTCGCTGAACGACCTCCTGCAGTCGATCTCCTGCCGGCGCCATTTTCCGTACGAAAACGATTCGCGGCGGGAAATCGCTCCCTGACCCCCGCTGGACCTCCAGGAACTTTTGGCCAGCTTGGGGGGGCCTCCTGACCCCCACAAGACTTGCCAAAAGTCCAGCGGGGGTCTGGAAGGACCTCCTGCCGTCCAATCGTGTTCGTCTATGGCCGCCGCCATTTTTCAGCGCCATTTTGGAAAATGGCGCCGGCTGAAGACAACAAGATTCAGTAGCAGGAGCCCGTTCCGGACCGCTGCCGTTCCGGACCGCCGCTGGACCCGCAGGTTATTTAAGTCATTTGGGGGGGTGTTCGGGAGGGTGGGGGATTTAATTTAAAGGGTCGGGGGTGGGTTTTAGGGGGTTTTAATGTGCCGGTTTTGCGATTTTACGTTTTTTTGATTTTTCACGATTTTTCACGATATTTTACCCCCCCAAACGGCAACAATAAGATTCCCTCCCCCTCCCAGCCGAAATCGATCGTTAAGACGATCGAGGACACGATTCACATCCCTAATAAACACCAATTTATGGTACCTCTGAAAAATCCCTAATTAGCTGGAAAATAAACACCTACCTTTATAGTTTATAAACACCTAAAATTAGCCCTAAATGGTCTTGAATTTCATGAATAAATTTACTGTATTCAAATAGCCGGATGGGAGATACCTGACATGACTTCAATATGGCTTTCATAAAGTGATTGAATTCAGTGAATTAGATAACGTTCAATCCAAAAATTACATTTACTAGTCACAAAAGAAGAAATAATACTGGCAGCAGTGAAAGGGCTCCGTTCCAGAAAATTTGTAGGCTCAGATGATGTGAATAAGACATTCTATAAAATTGTACAGAGGAGCTGATGGTACTGCTGCTTAATATGTAAAATAAAGTATTTCCGACAGGTACACTGCATGAATTCATGTGGTCAGATGTAATTGCTTTATTATTAACATCTAGTAAAGATGTTCTTGATTGTTCTGCTCTTTGGTCAATTTCATTGCTAAACACTTTTATTAAGAGTGTACCAAACAGGTTTGTCAAGCAGTCTTTCAAAGCTTAATAAGTCATTTACGCATGCATTTCATTTGAATCTATCTATACTGAATAGTCTTAGAACATTATATAGAATAGTGATGTACTCTGTAACATAGTAATGATAGTAGAAAAAAACCCAAATGGTCCATCCAGTCTTCCCAGCAAGTTTCTTGTGGTACTAACTGCTGCTCCATGCTCCATGCAGGTTACCCCTCCCAAAATTGAAAAAAACACTTCGCGCTGAAACTGAGAATGCTGTGAACTCAGGGATGAAGAGACCCACCCCCCCTGACGTCATCACGCTCAGCGGCGAGCTGGTAAACGGCCACATTCCACCAGGCGTCGCGTGCCGAAGGGGTGCGCCAAAGGGGCACTCCCCTTTGTGCACCCCTTCGTGCAATCCTTTGTGCTACGCTTATTTTAATTCCCTTAAGTTTTCCTTTGTTAATTAACCTTTTTCATAGTATTTAGTAATCCTTTGTTTATTAAATATGTTCAATGTATTTGACTTAGGAAACCTATTTTCCGGCATACTCTGGGGTAGATTTTAAAAAAGTGCGCCTTCGCGTACTTTTGTTGGCGCACCAGGTGCAAACAAAAGTACGCTGGATTTTAGTAGATACTCGCGTAGCCGCGCGTATCTGCTAAAATCCAGGATCGGCGCGCGCAAGGCTGCCGATTTCGTGTAGCCGGCTCGCGCCGAGCCACGCAGCCTGCCGCCGTTCCCTCCAAGGCTGCTCTTAAATCGGAGCGGCCTCAGAGGGAACTCGCTTTCGCCCTCCCCTCCCCTCACCTTCCCCTCCCTTCCTCTATCTAATCCACCCCCCCGGCCCTATCTAACCCCCCCCCTACCTTTGTCGGGGGATTTAAACGTAAATCCCCGCTAGCCAGCGGGCCGCTAGCGCGCCGAGACGCAACCTGGGGGCGGTTCCGGAGGGCGTGGCCACGCCCCCGGACAGCCCCGGGCTGAAACCACGCCCCCGAAATGCCGTGCCAATCGGCCCCGCCCCCAACATGCCCCCGACACGCCCCCCTCGAAAAACCCCGGGTCTTACGCGAGTCCCGGAGCTTTGCGCGCGCCGGCAGGCCTATGGAACATAGGCGCACCGGTGCGCAAGGCCCTGCTCGCGTAAATCCGCCCGGATTTACGCGAGCAGGGCTCTTAAAATCCACCCCTCTGCTTTTAATATAAACCGGTATGATTTGTATCTGATACAAGAATGTCGGTATATAAAAATGCAAAATAAATAAATAAATAAATAAATGTTTCTGTTAAGAATAGTAACTGCTTCTCTGAGCAGGTTACCCCCATTTGTTTCATTGAGGGTAGTAACTGCAGCTCAATAAAGGCTACGCCCAAGCATTATATTAAGGGTAGCAATACTCACAATCAAAATCAAGCTACTTTCAAACCTATAACAAAATTACTACTAGCAATATTTTTACAGGGTGAGCTATCTTCTTGAAATGCTGCTTGAACATGCTTTACTTTTGGACTTAGCTGTAGAAGCAGTCCTGTGCTTTATCCCTAATGTCTGCATATCAGTACCAATACCCTGGACCATAAAAGTTGGGGCCCGGCATTGGTTGTCTTCTAAATGCAATTCTCCATTTAAACCCACTGTCAAAACAGAGAGTAATGTTGCAGTTGCATCACAAGCATCAAGGCTAAATGATTAAAGGTATTAATCCCTGGGCCTTCTTCTAAGGATAGTAAATGCCATGCCATGCAGGTTACCACCATTGCACCATTATCTTCATTTCCAACCTCTAGTCTTTAGGGATCCAAAGAGTGTATCCCATGCCTTTTGAATTTGTTTACTGTTTTCATTCTTATCATCTCTTCCAGAAGGGCATTCTAGGCATCCACCACCCTACATAAAAACATAAGAAATTACCATGCTGGGTCAGATCAAGAGTCCATCAAGCCCAGCATCCTGTTTCCAAAAGAGGCCAAACCAGGCCACAAGAACCTGGCAAGTACTAGAGATGTGAATTGTGTCCTCGATCGTCTTAACGATCGATTTCGGCTGGGAGGGGGAGGGAATCGTATTGTTGCCGTTTGGGGGGGGGGGGGTAAAATATCGTGATAAATCGTTAAAATCGTTAAAACCCGCTAAAATCGTTAAAACCCGCTAAAACCCACCCCCGACCCTTTAAATTAAATCCCCCACCCTCCCGAACCCCCCCCCAAATAACTTAAATTACCTGGTGGTCCAGCGGCGGTCCGGAACGGCAGCGGTCCGGAACGGGCTCCTGCTATTGAATCTTGTTGTCTTCGGCCGGCGCCATTTTCCAAAATGGCGCCGAAAAATGGCGGCGGCCATACACCAACAGGATTCGACGGCAGGAGGTCCTTCCGGACCCCCGCTGGACTTTTGGCAAGTCTTGTGGAGGTCAGGAGGCCCCCCCCAAGCTGGCCAAAAGTTCCTGGAGGTCCAGCGGGGGTCAGGGAGCGATTTCCCGCCGCAAATCGTTTTCCGTACGGAAAATGGCGCCGGCAGGAGATCAACTGCAGGAGGTCGTTCAGCGAGGGTTCCGGCGCCTCGCTGAACGACCTCCTGCAGTCGATCTCCTGCCGGCGCCATTTTCCATACGGAAAACGATTTGCGGCGGGAAATCGCTCCCTGACCCCCGCTGGACCTCCAGGAACTTTTGGCCAGCTTGGGGGGGGGCCTCCTGACCCCCACAAGACTTGCCAAAAGTCCAGCGGGGGTCCGGAAGGACCTCCTGCCATCGAATCCTGTTGGTCTATGGCCGCCGCCATTTTTCGGCGCCATTTTGGAAAATGGCGCCGGCTGAAGACAACAAGATTCAATAGCAGGAGCCCGTTCCGGACCGCTGCCGTTCCGGACCGCCGCTGGACCACCAGGTAATTTAAGTTATTTTGGGGGGGGTTCGGGAGGGTGGGGGATTTAATTTAAAGGGTCGGGGGTGGGTTTTAGCGGGTTTTAGTGTGCCGGCTCACGATTCTAACGATTTATAATTATAAATCGTTAGAATCTCTATTGTATTGTGTTTCATAACGATTTAAGACGATATTAAAATTATCGGACGATAATTTTAATCGTCGTAAAACGATTCACATCCCTAGCAAGTACCCAAACACCAAGAAGATCCCATGCTACCAATACAATTAATAGCAGTGGCTAATCCCTAAGTAAACTTGATTAATAGCAGTTAATGGACTTCTCCTCCAAAAACGTATCCAAACCTTTTTTGAACCCAGCTACACTAACTGCACTAACCACATCCTCTGGCAACAAATTACAGAGTTTAATTGTGCATACTTAATACTTAAATGAGTATTTCAAAGTGTTGTCCACCCAAAGGTAGCGCCGGCGCCATTTTGAATATTGGAAATATGGCGCAAGTGCAGGAGGTCACTCTTGGAACCCCGCTGGACTTTTGGCAAGTCTTGTGGGGGTCAGGAAGCCCCCCCCCCAACCTGGCCAAAAGTCCCTGGGTGTCCAGCGGGGGTCCGGGAGCGATCTACGGCACTCGTGACGTCGGGTGACAGGAACCAAAATGGCGCTGGCGCTACTTTGCCCTGTCATATGGTAAGGGCAAAGGGCCACCGGCACCATTTCTATTAACGCGGCCATGGCCCGAGAGTGGGAGATCGCGGGAGATCACGCCGGGACCCCCCTACTGGACCCCAAGTAATTTAAAACATTTTGGGGGGGTTCGGGACGGTGGGGGATTTGTTTTAAAGGGTCGGGGTGGGTTTTAGGGTTGTTTTGGTGTGCCGGTTTTCCCGCCCTCCCCCGATTTACAATTTTTTACGATTTAAAAAAAAAAACCAAAACATGACGATCAGATTTCCCTCCCCCCCAGCCAAAATCGATCGTTAAGACGATCGATCACACGATTCACATCCCTACTGCCTATCATTTAACATCTTGAAATAATTTTGTGTCATCTGAAAATTTGATCACTTCACTCATTGTTCCATTTTCCAGATCATTTATAAATATATTAAAAAGCACTGGTCCCAGTACAGATCTCCAAGGCACCCCACTGTTTACCATTCCCCATAGATTAAGCTGACCATTTAGTCCTACTCTCTGTTTCCTATCATTTATCAGTTTGCAATTCACAAAAGGACATTACCTCCTATGCCATGTCTTTTTAATTTTCTCATGAGTCTCTCAAGAGGCACTTTGTCAAACACTTTTTGAGAATCCAAATACACTACTCATCAATATCCACTTGTTTATTAAACTCTTCAAAAAATTAGCAGATTAGTAAGGCAAGATTTCCCTTGTGTAAATCTATGCTGGCTGTGCCCCATTAAACCATGTCATTTTTTATGTTCTGTGATTTTTTTCTTTACAATAGTTTCCAAAGTTTTTCTCAGCATTGAAGTCAGACTCACCAGTCTATACTTTCCTGGATCATCCCTGGAACTATTTTTAATGATTGGGGTTACATTGGCCACCCTCCAATCTTCAGGTACAATGTCTGATCCCAATGATAAGCTAAACATTATCAGTAACAGATCTGCAATTTCATTTTTGAGTTCTTTCAGAGTTCTGGGACGTATACCATCCGGTCTGGGTGATTTGCTATTCTTTAGTTTGTCAATCTTCCTTATTATAACTTCCATCTTCACTGTGATTTGTTTTGGTTGTTCTGAATCATCCCATTGAATATACTTTATGGCATAGGCATCTCCCCAACATCCTCTTCAGAAATACTGAAACAAAGAATTAATTAATTATTTCCACAATTAACTTATCTTCCCTAAGTGCCCCTTTAACCCCTCAAATATATAGTAGTCCAACTGACTCCCTCGTAGGCTTCCTACTTCATATGTATTTTAGAAACTTTTATTATGAGATTTTGCCACTAAGACCAGCTTCTGTTCAAATTCTCTTTTAGCTTTAGAATGCACAACCTTGCTCTGAAAATCCAACAAATCCAACAAACTACCAACAAGTGTAGTTTCTTTGCACATGCTCAGACCTTTAAGTGTGAAGACATCAGTGTAATTTGATCCAGATAGAAGCTAATATGCTAGTTAAATAAAATGCTTAACCTTGATAGGTCTTCCATCCTATTTATTTTCCTAAGTCTCCAGACTCAACACCTGTCCAATTGCTTCTCACACAGTCAAGGGTTGGTTGCTATAGTTACCAGTTTGTCCCTGAAGTTTTCTTGGTACATCAGTTTTGAATAGGACTTAGATTTGAATGTAAAGCATAAATAAATGAGACAAAATGTTTGTTTAAATTCATGGACAACCTCCATTCATTTTGGTGGTCCACAAATGAAACAAAAATAGACTTATTTGTTGCATTTTAAGCATTCATTTCAAATAAATGTACAACCCTTTTATTTTCTTTGACAGTGAATTCCAGCTTTTGAGAACTGTTATTGCAAACATTTTCTTTTGTGTTTCACATAAATAAATTTGCTAAAATGATGACATTTCCAGCAAATGTTTTCCTTGAGATCTGAACATATCTATGGGTACATAGATCTTAAGAACTGCACTAATACATGATTGGACAGTGGCATTCAAGGCTTTAAAACATTAATATAAAGAGATCTTAAACTTTATACAACACTGTATTGAAGTCAATGTGCTGACTTTAAGGTAAGTATTATATGATCAGTCCCAACAAGTACATGTGCTTCTGCATTTTGTGAAAATTGTAATGTTTTATATTTTGTTGCTGGCAAGCCAATATAACAACTATGCAGCAATAAAGACCTGAAATCACCAATGTCTGGAACAGTATAATACAAAAAATTCAAAGTTATGCAGTTTTATGCAGAAATCCAAGGAATTAATGCACATGATGGTTACTTTTAAACAGCTGCACAGGTGTACATGTATGCATTAGGGATGTGCAATCGTTTTTCCAAAAATAGGCAATTTCAATGAAATTGCCTAATTTGGAATGGTTAGGGAGAACCAAAAAACAATTTAATTTTTTCCGAAATTTCAGAAAAAAAATCATTTTCGGGTTAGTGCGTGCTAATTCCTGTTAGTGCACGCTAACTCCCTGTTAGCGCGCACTAATGGGGCCCCGAAAAAAAACCTCCCGAACTGCGGGAAAAATGAAATTCATGTGGGGGGCTCCGAAACGAAGCCTGACACGATATACCAACCCGAAGCACATCTCTAGTATGCATGTATGCTGGCTCGCACAAATGGACATGGCCATTTTATAACAAATGAGCATATATGCAAGCATGGTATAAAATCAGCTGTACGCATTTACATGTGCACCAAATTTTATATGGACATGCGAATGTGCATGCAAATGCCAGCTCTATCATATAATTGGGGGGGGATTTCAAATCAACGTGCACTGACACAATAGCCCTTTTTACAAGTTTGTTCACAGTTTGCCAAGTTAACAGATCAGACTTTATAACTCCCTCTGTTATGTAGCCTCCCTTTTAGAATTTTAACTGCGACCCTTAAAATCCCGCTGATTTGCCTAGATTTTTTTATTTTTGTACTTACAGGCCATTCATAGCTTAAGTAAAGTTATGCGGTAGGAGACACGGAGCGCACTTGTGCATGTAAATGCTTACACATTTCAAGGCAACTTGCCAGAATATCCATGTCACGTCCATGCTTAGCCCAGGCCACACCCATGCCTTGTGCCTTTTTAAGCTTTGTGATTTGTGCATGTACCAGGATATATGCACATACTTGCATGCTATTAAAATCTTTGCAGTGTATGCTGGCATGAAATACATGCATATCTCCAAGCTTTGGCATGCATAGGGCTTTTAAAATCATCTTTAATGTGTGTAGGTGTGAGAGGAGGTGGGAAGTTACTGATATGCATCAAACAGGAATGTTAGAATCCAGCTGTCTTCCCAGAGTCTCTGGCATCAGACACTCACCGCATGGCAGAGAGCTCTGACACACGTGTAACCAGGATCCAGCAGAGGGATGCATAGGCATGTGTGTGCATTTCTGAGCATGATTCTGTGTACTTTAGCAGGAGAGTTGGGTAGTCACCCTGATGACAATGCCACTCTCCAGACTATATAACTCACCTGGATCTGGACTCCTTGCCTCAGCAACAGCATCCATTGGCCTGTTCCTGGTTCATGCCTTGTTTGCTAGGTAACTGGTTCTGGATTCTGCCTACTTGCTGGTTGTCCTGACATTGGACCATTCTGGCTTCTACAAGCTTGATACTTGTCTCAACCTTGGACCATTCTGGAATCTTCCTGCTTGGTGCTCATCTCGACCTTGGACTGTTCTGGATTCTGCCTGCTTGCTGCTTGTCTAGACCTCATACCATTCTGGATTCTACCTGCTTACTGCTTGTCTCAACCCCAAATTGTGTTGAATCTTAGCTGCCTGCCACCTGCCCTGACCCTGGATCTTCTGTTTACTCTGTTGCTTTCCACCTATTCCATTCAAAGCTTTGTCCTAGACTCTCTCTCCACATGGTCAAGGTAGACACTCAGGTATTTTTGTGCACCACTTTGGTTACCTTACCACACAGGGGCCCTCGCTATCTACAGTCAATCCAAAAGGGCTTACAGAGTGGCCAGAGGGCTACTCCCCTGAAGCCATCAAGGGCTGGCCTCCTTATAGTTTTCCAAGGCCATAGACCCAGCAGAGTTGACCATGCTTCTCACCATTCCTAGTATTGCACAATAAATTCAGCAGTGCCAGTATGTACTGGTTCGGATCACAGGGAGTTTGGAAAGACTTGCAGTCCAGAGGGATTCACTGTCTCCACAGATGGCATCAGCTATAGCACCTCCACCGTCAGCTCTAGCAACCCCCACTCTGATGCTTTCTCGACTACCTCCTCCACCGAGGTATTATGATGACCTATGGAATGTCGAAGATTCATCAATCAATGTCATATCCACTTCATCCTGCAATTGGTTCTCTTCCCTACCAACAAGCTCAAGCAACCTTCCTATTATCTCTACTGGGAGGAGCTGCTCTCAACTGGGCTTCCCCACTGTGGGAGCAGAAGGATCTGATTTTAGGAAACTTAGATCAATTCCTCCATGACTTTTGTCTTATTTTTGATGAACCAGGACAAACATATTAAGCTGCATCTAACCTTTTACAGATTTGCCATGGTTTCTGAACCATGGGGGAACATGCTGTTCAGTTTTGAAGACTAGCCTTGAAACTACAGTAGTGTGATGACAGCCTAGTAGCTATTTTTCAGCAAGATGAGCCAGCAGGGCAAGAAATACCAGATTCACTGGAAGAGCTCATTCGCTTAGCAATTCATCTAGACCTCTACTTCCATGAGCATGCCTGGGAGTGAAGCCAAGTCTTGTCGCCTTTTACATCTAGCTCTGCAATTTCAGTGACCCGTGGTTCCCTCTGGAATGCAGGCACCACCTGATCCCATCAAGGAACTTATGCAGGTGGATCACAGTTATAATTAGTGAGGTTTGGGTGGACCCTTGAACACGGTGGCAGCTGACCACACCCACGGGGGGGCAGTCTCGTGAGGGCCACAGGTCAGGCTGAGCTGAGGACACACAAACACAGAGATTGATCTTTTATTAAACAATGTGGTGTAGCCACCAGAGATGGCAGTGGTGAGTAGTTGAAGTAGCCCGGCTGGGCTAGTATCCCTCATGCGCTGGAACAGCGACTCCTCTAGTAGCAGTGCTGTAGTGGAAAGAACTGAGAATAAAGAGTACAGTGGAATATATACCAAGCCCCAGTATGGAGAACCACAGAATAGGGAGAGTAAGTCCTCGAGGAGCGAGTACCTGATCCCTGAGAGTAAAGAAGCTTGAAGGTGATGTACTCACACAGCGGTTCCACGTAGGAGATGGCACCAGGACTGGAACGGAGGCAGGCCCTCGAGGAGCGAGTACCTGGTTCCAGGGAACAGCTCTGTGGTAAAGATGGTAGTACTCACTGGTATTGAAGATAGCAAATCCTTCCAGGCAGAAGAGAAGGTATGAGGAAGCAGTGAGTCAGGGAACTTGGGCCTTCGAGGAGCGAGTACCAGTTTCCTGATAGCAACCTGAAAAACAAGTGAGGCCCCCGAGGAGCGGGTACCCCGTTAGCGTTAAGAGTCCAAAGGAAAATTGGAGAGGTAGAGTAGCTGGGTACGAAGAGCGAATCCCATCCATAAGGATTTTCCTTGCTAACTCAAAGGCTAGCAAACAAAGTAGACTTTAAATATCCGTGCAGCGTGACATCAACACAGGGGGACGCCCCTGAGGTTCGCACCAAGTAGGAAATAAGAGCGAGGGCTGCACGGTGCACGCACCCTAAGGCACAGACGGAGCATGGCGGGAGGAAGCACCCAAGCCAGTCCGGGGACACCAGAGAGGACGGCAGGCAGATGTTGCGGCATCCACGTGTCCAACAATAGCAAGAGGATGTGCAAAGAAAGAAACGTAGGCAAAGTGAAGCCATCGGGAAGGGACGGTTGCAACAATATCCCCCTTCAAAGGGTGGTCTCCTCTGTGGGTACCAGGATTTGGTTTCCAAGGATGCAAGAGATGAAACTAATGGAGCATCTCTTTGTCAAGGATATTAGCCAGAGGCTCCCAAGAATTTTCTTTGGGGCCAAAACCTTCCCAAGATAGAAGGTATTCCCAGGTTTTGCCTTGTTTGCGGACATCAAGAATGGCTTCAACCTTGTATTCTAGGTCATCTTCTGCATTGATGGAAGATGGTTCCTGAGATTTGGAAGATAATTCACTGATGATGAGTGGTTTCAGAAGTGAAACATAACAAGCGTTATGGATGTTCAATCCAGGTGGTAACTTCAGACTGTAGGTAACATTGCCAAGATGTCAGAGGATTGGAAATGGTCCAACGTAGTGAGGAGCAAATCGAGAGGAGGGTAACTTCAGTCTAAGGTGCTTAGTGGATAGCCAGACTTTGTCACCAGGTTGAAAGACAGGCGCTTTGGAATGATGAGCATCATAAAACCTTTTGACTCGATCACTCGCTTTGAGTAGCATTGCTTTCATCTGAGTCCATAATTGATGGATTTCTTCAGCAGTGGATTGAGCTGCTGGGGACATCACTGAGAGCTTCAGTGGAAGTGGTGGTGATGGGGAACGTCCATATACCACTTCAAATGGTGTTGATCCAGTTGATGTTGCTGGATGAGAATTAATGGAAAATTCAGCCCATGGTAACAGTTCGGCCCAGTTATTCTGATGGCAACTCACATAGGCCCGAATGAACTGTTTCAGGGTCCTATTCATCTGTTCTGTTTGGCCATTAGATTGAGGATGATAGGCAGATGTATAATCGAGAGAGATGTCAAAGGGTTTGCACAGGGCCTTCAGAATCTTACCGTGAACTGTGATCCTCAATCCGAGACTATGTGCTTCGGTAGGCTGTAGAGGCGAAAGATATGGACTATGAAGAGCTTTGCAGGTTCCGAGGCTGAAGGTAAGCCAGGCAGTGCCACGAAGTGGGCCATCTTGCTGAAGCGGTCGACTGTGACCCAGATGGTATTCATAAATCCAGAAAGAGATAGATCAACTACAAAATCAGTAGCGATATGCGTCCAGGGCTGTTCTGGAGCTGGAAGCGATTGCAGCAATCCCACGGTTGGCCAGAAGTAGGTTTGTGCTTGGCTCAGTATGCCACATAGGAGAGTGTATCTTCCTTGATAGTTGGCCACCAATAATACTTCTGTAGCTTCAGCAGGGTACGGTGTTGACCAGGATGGCCAGCCAGCTTGGAATTGTGCGCCCAATAGAGCACTTTCTTTCTGAAATGCTTTGGCATGATGGTCTTACCAGAGGGCACAGAATGAGTAGCCGCTAAGACGACTTTCTTTGAGTCGATTATGTGCTGCGGCTCTTCTAGAATATCCTCCAAGAGAAAGGAGTGTGATGGCGCATCAGCTCTGGTATTCTTGTCTCCGGGGCGATATTTGAGCACGAAGTCAAAGCGGTTGAAAAATAAGGACCATCTAGCTTGTCTATGGTTAAGACAGTGCACATGGCAGAGATACTCTAGATTCTTATGGTCCGTAAACATGATAATTTGATGTTGAGCGCCTTCGAGCCAAGGGCACCATTCCTTGAATGCCAACTTAATAGCCAGGAGCTCTTTGCCACTGATCCCATAATTATTCTCTGCCGGAGAGAAATGTTGTGAGAAGAAAGAGCAGGAATGTAAGGACTTGGAATCTCCAGTCTGGCTGAGAACAGCCCCCACACCGACGTCAGAGGCGTCGACCTCTACGATGAAAGGCTTGTTGGGGTCCAGATGACGTAGGCATGGTTCCGTGGAAAAGGCAGTCTTTAAATATTTGAATGCAGAAATGGCCTCTGCAGACCGTTTAGAAGCATTGGCCCCTTTCCGGGTTATAGCAGTCAAGGGCACTGTTAAAGAAGAATAGTTCTTTATAAAGCTTCTATAGTAATTGGTAAACCCCAAAAATCATCTCAGGGCCTTCAGGCTGGTAGGCTGGGACCAGTTCTTGATACTTTCTAATTTTGGGGGATCCATCTGGAAGCCATCTTTAGACACAATGTAGCCAAGAAAAGGCATGGAGTCTTTATGGAATTCACACTTGGATAGCTTGGCATAGAGTCGGTGTTGTCGAAGTCTTAGTAGAACTTGCTTGACATCTTCAAAATGAGTAGATAGATTCTGAGAAAATATCAGTTTGTCATCTAGGTACACTACGACACTCTTGTACAACAAATTCCGTAGAATGTCATTCATCATGTTCTGGAACACAGGCCGAAGGGCATTACTAAGTACTCAAAATGACCGTCTCGAGTGTTGAAAGACGTTTTCCACTCATCGCCACTGCGAATACGGACTAAGTTGTAGGCCCCCTTCAGGTCAAGTTTCGAAAATATCTTGGCCGGTCAAACAGCTCTGAGATTAAAGGCAGGGGGTAATGGTCTTTAATCGTAATCTCGTTCAGACCTCGATAGTCGATACAAGGACGTAAAGTTCTGTCCTTCTTCCCCACAAAGATGAATCCTGTGCCGGCTGGTGACTTTGAAGGTCTAATGAAACCTTTCTGTAAATTCTCCTCAATGTACTCGGACATAGCCTTATTCTCTCTTGCAGAGAGTGGATAGACATGTCCTTTAGGAGGTTCAGTGTTTGGTTT
This sequence comes from Rhinatrema bivittatum, assembly GCF_901001135.1. NCBI lineage: Eukaryota > Metazoa > Chordata > Amphibia > Gymnophiona > Rhinatrematidae > Rhinatrema > Rhinatrema bivittatum. The sequence continues at coordinate 158,343,953 of NC_042619.1, forward strand.
CAGTCAAATGGCATAGTCATAAGATCTGTGTGGAGGGAGGATGTCAGCAGCTTCTTTTGAAAACACATCACTGAAAGATGCATATTGAGGTGGCAGTCCTGACATTACTGGAGTTGTAGGCATGCAGAGAACAGGAGAACTTCCTTGAGGCAACTGCCATGACAACCTGGGCCCCAGCGGGAGAGTTCCAAGGAGGACCAGTCGAATTGAGGCTGTTGCAACTACAACCAGGGTAACCCCAGAACGATAGGGTGCACGGCCTTCTCTAAGACAAAGAAGGGGATTGTCTCCGTATGGAGGGCTCCAGTGCGAAGAGTCACTGGTTCAGTGCGATAAGTCACATCACAGGGCAAGGTCTCTCCATGGATGGAAGGCAAGAGTAGTGGAGCTTCTAAAGTAACGAGGGGAATCCTCAAATGTTCCACTAGGCGTCAAAGTATAAAGTTGCCTCCTGCCCCCGAATCCACAAGGGCAAGAGTTTGGATTGTAGACAGTCCGCAAGTCAGGGAGACTGGTAGAGAGAGTGAAGGAGAAGGCATAGTAAGGCCTAAGAACAGTCCTCCTACAGGACTTAGGCCCGTCCATTTTCCAGACGAATAGGGCATGCTGGGACATCGTGCCCAGCTTTTCCACAGTACATACGTAAGCCATGTCTATTCCAAAGTCTTCTCTCTTTTGAAGTCAAATGACTGCGACCAAGTTGCATTGGTTCTTCTCCACTGGCAACAGGTACAGCTGGAACCATCCAAAGTGCAAGTTTAGTCTGAGTCTCCTTCTGAATCGGTCCTTTAATAGGCTTGAGTTCTTTTACCTTATCAAAAAGCCGGTGGTCAATTCTAGTAGCCAAGCCACTAGTTCATCCAGCGAGTCAGGTGTTTCACGAGTGGCAAGCTCGTCTTTCAAGCGGGTATTCAGACCTCTGAAGAAGAGAGTTTTCAGGCATCTAGGTTCCCAGCATACTTCTGTAGCAAGAGTCTTGAACTCTATTGCAAAATCAGCCAGTGGTGGGTTGCCTTGCTTCAGGTCCACCAAATCAGAACCAGCAACAGTCACTCAAGCAGGATGGTCAAAAATGAATATAAATAATTCTATAAATCCATCAACATCCTGCAGGATTGGATTCTTACGTTTCCACAACATTGAAGCCCAAGACAAGGCCCTTCCATCAAGATAAGATAGAATATAAGTAGTCTTGGCGTAGGCTGTGGAGAACTGTGCAGGCTGCAAAGCGAAATGCATGCAGCATTGGTTTAGGAAACCTCTGGTTCTTTGAATCTCTCCAGAGAACCGACTTGGAGCAGCCAGAGGTACCATAGTCTTTATAGTTACTTCAGATAACTGAGCTTCATTACTGGATGTAGTGCCTTGCTTCTTCTGTGCTTGTAACTGATGAAACGCTGAAGTGAGTTTCTCCAAGGTGTCTTGTTGTTTAGCAATGCGCAGGGCCAGGCCAGGGACGGCCTGTAAGGCATTGAGCTGTGCCGGATCCATGGAGTTAGCAATATGTTATAATTAGTGAGGTTTGGGTGGACCCTTGGACACTGTGGCAGCTGGTCATGCCCATGGGGGGCAGTCCCATGAGGACCACAGGTCAGACTCAGCTGAGGACACACAAACCCAGAGTTTGATCTTTTATTAAACAATGTGGTGTAGCCACCAGAGATGGCAGTGGTGAGTAGTTGAAGTAGCCCGGCTGGGCTAGTATCCCTCAGGTGCTGGAACAGCAACTCCTCCAGTAGTAGTGCTGTAGTGGAAAGAACTGATAATAATGGTAGAGTGGAATATGCACCAAGCCCCAGTATGGAGAACCCCAGGATAGGGAGAGCAGGCCCTCGAGGAGCAAGTACCTGATCCCTGAGAGCTAAGAGGCTTGAAGGTGTACTCACACAGTGGTTCCACGTAGGAGATGGCACCAGGGCTGGACGGAGGCAGGCCCTTGAGTAGCGAGTACCTGATTCCAGGGAACAGCTCTGAGGTGAAGATGGTAGTACTCACTGGTGTTGAAGATAGCAAATCCTTCCAGGCAGAGAGAAGGTAGGAGCAGGCAGTGAGTCAGGGAACATGGGCCCTCGAGGAGCGAATACCTGGTTCCAGGGAACAGCTCTGAGGTGAAGATGGTAGTACTCACTGGTGTTGAAGATAGCGAATGCTTCCAGGCAGAAGAGAAGGTAGGAGCAGGCAGCGAGTCAGGGAACATGGGCCCTCGAGGAGCGAGTACCGGTTTCCTGATAGCGACCTGAAAAGCAAGTGAGGCCCCCGAGGAGTGGGTACCCTGTTAGCGTTAAGAGTCCAATAGTAGATTGGAGAGAGAGTAGCTGGATACAGAGAATGAATCCCATCCGTAAGCCTTGCTATCTCAAAAGCTAGCAAACAAAGTAGGCTTTAAATATCCGGGCAGCGTGACGTCAACACAGGGGGATGCCCCTGAGGTTCACGCCAAGTAGAAAATAAGAGTGAGGGCTGCTCGGCACACATTCCCTAAGGTATAGACAGAGCATGGCGGGAGGCAGCACCCAAGCCGGTCCAGGGATGCCGGAGAGGACAGCAGGCAGATGCTGCAGCAGCCAGGTGTCCAACAACAGCAAGAGGAGGTGCAAAGAAAAAAAGGTAGGTGGAGTGAAGCCGTTTGGAAGGGACGGTTGCAGCAATCACCTTAGATTTACTCCACAAGAACATCAGCAATGGAAAAGTTTGAATCTGTGTCTGTAATGTACTGATACTTGTCATTATGCCATCTGGTGTCCTGGGTCTAGGGATAGAAGGAGAGGGCACCTTAGGCTGATGAAATACCTCTCTACAAGTCATGTCGCCATTAAGTTTGTCTGTGAACAACTCTGCCTAGGGAAGGAGGGAGAACCAGTTGTCTTACCATTGCTTGATATAGGATAAAAGGAAACCTTTTAGAGATTGATTAGTCTATTCAGTCTGTCCTTTGTATTGGGGGTGGTAGGCGGACAAAAAATCTAGTGTAATTCCACATTTTAACGTAATAACCACCAATAATGTTTAGTAAATTGAACCACATAATCAGAATGGATGTGATGGAGGAGTCCGTGAAGGCAGAAGTTGTATTGAATGAATAATTCAGCCAACTCCAGAGCAGAAGGTAAACTAGATAGGGGCACAACATGGGTCATTTTTGAAAATCAGTCTACAATTACCCTTACCGTAGTGTTGCCATCAGAAGGTGGATGATCAGTGATAAAATCCATTGCTAGATAGGATAGTCCTCTGTAGATGCAGTAAGGGGTGGAGCAAGCACAGGGACCAAGTTTGGGAAATCTTATTTATCATACGCACTGGGCATGGTTTTATATATATATATAGCTTTTTAAGTCCTTCCTTATCTGGGTCACCAATAATACCGGGTGTATATATCTAATGTCCTCTTAACCCCTTAGTGTCCAGCCAGATATGAGACATGGGCCCATTTTAACACATGTTCCCAAAGTCGGCAATGGACTACAGTTTTCCCTTGGGGTACTGTGATGGCCACCGCCAGTACGGACTTGGCTGGATCAATGATAAGGTTGGGTGTAGTCGATGGGCTCTCGGAGTTGAAGGGGCGAGATTGCACATCAGCCCATTGATTCTTTTTAGCTGGATGATATCACAGCTCAAAGTCAAAATAATTAAAAACGAGTGACCACCGAGCCTGCCTACTGGATTCTGTCCATTTGTCCTTGTCTATGGCAGGCACTCTCAGATACCCATACTGTCAGCCATGTCTGTAATGTGCTCTGCCAACAACCTGAATGGTCAGGAACTCAGTGGTTTCTGGCAATCAGCTCATCGACCATTGGAACTATCTTCTACCCATGCCAAGATCCAAGCGGATAAAAAACAATGACCTGCACCCTAATTATGACCTGGGGATTTCATTTAGTTAAGTAACCAGAATTTAAGACTTTGCATGCCCTTGCTTAAATTTACTCCTAGCTTTGTAAGGCCTTTTACAGTGGTATTCCAGGTTGGGAGTGTGACCTAGAAGCTAAAATTGTCCATGACAATTTCCATGTCTATCTTTTAAAACCCACCATTTTTTCCTGGCCATCTAGACCTCCACCCCCCCCCCCCCCCCCCCCCCACACACACACACACACACACACACACCTTGACCTGTGGATATCATGGTGGAGGAGTGTACTCAGTTTGAGGTGGCCAAAACCTTGGATTCCAGAAGGATATGAAAATAACTCCAGTATTTTATAGCCTGGAAGGCTATGGTCCCAAGGAGAACTCTTGGGAACCAGCATCCAATTTACAGTCTCCTCACCTAATCTGGGATTTTCATTGCTAATTTCTCACCAGGCCTGGCCATAGAAGATTGTGGAGAGGCCATTGGAGGGCAGGTACTGTTAGAATCCAGCCACCTTCCAAGATTCCCTGGCATCGGTCACTCACTATGCAACAGAGAGATGTCACTGGGCACTGTAACATGTGCATAACCAGTTCCTGGTGGAGGAATGCATAGGTGTGCGTGCACATCTGTGTGCAAGATTCTGTGTACTTTGGCAGGATAGTCGGATAGTCGCCCAAATGATGAATTCACATACCCCAGACTATACAGCCTGCCTAGACCTTGACTCCTTGCCTAAACAGCAGGTTTCATTGGCCTGTTTCTTGTCCCTGACTTGCTCACTGTGTGCTTGGTTCTGGATTCTGCCTGCTTGCTGTTCATCTTGACCTCAGAACGTTCTGGATTCTGCCTGCTTACTGCTCATCTCAAATTTGGACCTCTTTGTATTCTGCCTACTTGCTGCTCATCTTCATCTCAGACCATTCTGGATTCTTCCTGCTTTGACCCTGGACTGTGTTGGATCTCATCTGCCTGCTGCCTCCCCTGACACTGGATCTTCTACCAGACTCTGTTGCTTCCTGGCTGTTCCATTCAGTGCTTGAACCTGGAATCTCTCTGCCTGTGGTAATGGTAGACACCCACATTTTCCCGTGTGGCATTTCAGCTATTTTACCACATAAGGGTCCACACAGCTTATATTCAGTATGAAAGGGTTTACAGAGTGGTTGGAAGGCTACCCCCCCCCCCCCCCCCGCCCCTGACACAATCAAGGGCTACCCTCCCTACAAGAAGGAATACTTCAGGGTGATTATTTCCAAATGCTTAAAGAGAGAGAAATACTCAATGAGGCAGTTGCCGTAGACAGTCTGAGGGATGCTAGGATGCATACATAGGGTGAGTGATAACTGGTAGAAAAAAAGGATTATGCTATGTACAGGTTATTGGTGAGATCTCACACAGAGTATACAGATACAGTAGAAATGGTCCAGAAAAGGCTACAGAAATGTTGTGTGGCTCTTCCCTTGTAGATCTATGAAATAACACTGAGGAATCTAAATATTTATATTCTAAAGTAGAGGCAAAACAGAGAAAATATGATAGAGACATTCAATAACATGAAAGTTTAATAGTGCATAAGAAGCCATCTATTTTCAGTTCAAACAATTGTATTAATATTATAACATCAAACAATGCAAGCATAACATTAAAACAATACATAAGATGTGGCGGAGCTGGATCTCTGGCCCGAGGTGGTGTTGGTGCCACCCATGAGGGGAAGCTCACATGGGTTCCCACCATCGGGAGGTGAGACCAAGCGAGAAGCAGAGGCTTACTGGAGTTTCACCAATACCAGCCCTTGTTCCCCGCAGGTTCAGCCCTTGAGTACCGGTGCCAGTTGGTGTTAGGCTGGCCTCCACATGCTTGATCCCGGAGAAGATGTCCAGAGGCTGAGTGCTGGGTGGCAGTGAAGATGAATGGTTCCTGTAGGAATAGGTGAGAATCGAGGTCGGGTCCAGACAGATGGTCGAGGCTGGTGGCTAAAGGCAAGGTCAGGTCCAAGCAAAAGGATGAAGGTAGGTGGTTGAAGGCAAGATCAAGACTGAGCAAAGGGTCAAAGGCAGGTGGCTGAAGGTGAGGTCAAGTCTGAGCAAAGGTCAAAGCCAAGGAGGTCCATCATAAGGTAAGCAGGGACAGGAACAGGAGCTGGAGCAAGAACTAGAACAGGAACAGGTACTGGAATAGGTACTGATCTGGAACTGGAACAGGTACTGGATCAGGAACTGGAACAGGAGTAGCAACAAAGCACATGACAGAGAAGAATGGAGACTTGTTGCCAAGGCATGCTTTGAATGTCTGAGCCTGTCTTAAATAGTGGAGCTGGTTGACGTCATCACCTGGGGCCATAGGAGGCTTTCCCACTGTGACCCATATAAAACCCAGAAAGGTGGCACATGCATGCACCTAAGGCCATCAGGCTAGCGAGGAAGAAGTGGTGGTATCTCCCCTGCCACACATGGGGAGGTCCAGTCGGCCCCAGAAGAGCTCACAGCAGCACAGGTGGATCCCGGGAACAGGGAGGGAACACAAGCATGGAGGCAACTGCCCACCACCATCAAGGAGGTAGGGTTGGTTCCAGGGGCCTGGCATCAGAGGTGAGTGAGCCTGGCCATGGACCTGCCATGGCCGGGCAGCACAACATCCGATTGAAAGAGATTGATGCTGTATTGCAGGAATACAATTAGTCTTATTCATATATACTTAATACATTATTAAGATGGATCTTCCAAGAAATCCTCTAAAGCCCTCCACATCATCATCCATTTGGCTAGATGATGAAATTTAATAACAACCACCTTTTCATATCTTTAATACATGCACAGAGAATTCTACCAAAAATGTTGATTAAGTAGATCATGATTTTTCCTTTTGGACATAATCATTTTAAGAGCTACTGCCATGAGAAAATCAAATACATTTTTTGAGTGGAGCAGAGATTTCTAAGGGGAAAGCTACTGTCCATAGGACTACAATATAATACAAAAGAGGGCATGAAAAACCAAAAATACAAGAGATTATAAACACCAGACCATCTCCCAGAAGGCTTGGACAAATGAACAAGAAAACAGCATATGAGATCATGATGCCTTCAGAGGATGCATAGGACCAGCAGTGATGGTCAGTAGAAAGATCAGCTCAGATCATTGTCCATGGCATCCAGGGTGTCCTATGTGGATCTTTAGATTGGATTTAAACATGGCAAGAGAGGGAGCATAATGCATCAGTTCCAAGCACATGGAACAGCTAGGGGAAAAGTACTGAGTCAGGAATTGGCAGTAGAGGAGAAGGCCACAGTTAGTAGTGACTTATCCGATGAGTGGAGTGCACGAGGAGGGGTGTAGAGAGAGATATCCAGGTGGAGTCTTCTAATAAGATTCATGCTAATTTTTGTTTCTACAGGATACTACTCTGCAGATATAATAACTTCCGATGGCCTATTAAGTAGCAAAGTGGATTATGTGATGGAAAGGAGAAGGAGAATTTGCCATATAAATAATGAAGTATTTGGATATAGTCAGTATTCCCCTACTGGGAAAACTTAATGAGTTTAGGCACATATTTTTATGAGTCTAGCTGCAGAAATGGAACCAAGGGGAGGCATGTCATAAGTATTATTGTCATCAATAATTCTTGAAGTTCCACAGATGGTGAGAAAATCCATTTCAACCCTATTGGTGGTGGGAGTACATTTTGGTTGCCAGCAGTGGCAGTGCTGACTTTCCTCTGTATTAACTTTGTTATTCAATTTACAGAATGATGGATCCTTGGATTATGTACATGTATTGATGTATATTTTCTATATGTTTTTGGATTTTAAGTAAGATCCTCATATCTTTAGAATATTCTGGCTATAGTCTCCACAGGGATAGTGTGCACCCTGGTGGAAATATGTATTATTACACACTCTTAATTATATGTGTATATGTGCTCATGGAAAAAAAATATGAATGAGTCAGTGTCTTTCCTCTCAGCACAATTTTTTTGTCATGGGGAGGGGAGAATGTGACTGGGCCCCAAAGTCTGTCACTATATGCCTTAGTTCCATGTCCCTTTTCTAAAATGTCATGAGCTATCTATCCTTTCTTCCCTCTTCCTGCTTAGGCGAGCTGGAATTGATTGCTCAGGACCTTTCAAGCCAGCCATTTTGTGACTTAGCAGTAGGGATGTGCATTCATTTTTTGATGAATTAGGAAATCGTACGATATTTCCTAATTCATCATGTATCGGCACAACTGATAAACGATCACATTTTCCACGAATTTTCCCGTTAGTGTGCACTAATCCGGAAATGATTTGCTATGAAAAAAAAATACCGAACCGCAGGAAATAAGAAATTTCCCGCGGTTTTACGAAAACGAAAGCGGAAACATTTGTCGGAACGATGCACATCTCTACTTAGAGCCATGGACAAAATCATTGCAGAGCAGACACCAGAGAGACAAGATGTAGTTTTTTTCCCTCCATGGTGAGGCCTCCTTGCCTCACCAGTGTCCCTTTTCTGGAGGGGAAATTCACTGTGCACAACCTGCCAGTGGTTTCTAAGTAATTATATACAGTAAGGATTTATTTTGAGGCCTGAATCCTTTTGGAACTTGAACTCCTTGACTGAAAACCATTGAGCCCATTCACTACCTGAATGAGGCAAGCACCTGTGACAGGCTTGGCTGTGTAAGCTGCATGAAGGCTGGAAGAACTCTACCATGTAAGGAACTGCATTTTACTCTATTCCTTTGATGAAGGTCATCCTCACTGGCTGGATTCAGAGTGCAGAGGCTGAAGTCCAGTGAGCCCATTCTCCCCATGAATGTGGCAAGCACCTGTGACTGCAAAAGTACAGTCTAGAAAGGTTTTTGTAAATAATGTATTTCTCTTTTGATGCGAGGAGGCTATTTGGCCATCCCTTCTCAATGGGAGCTTGACTGGGTTAGCAGGTTTCCACCTAAGGAGTTTTCTACTCAAGGAGTCACCAATTCAGAACAACTACAAGGAGAGAACTAAGATCAAGGAGATCCCATCTGGATCAACAATATGTGACCAGGATATAGGTCTGGGTGTTTCAAAAGATGCTGCACTGTAAGGTAGGATTCTTGCTAAACTAGAAGGGGATCCCTGATCTAGGAATCCCGGATAAGCTGCTGGGAGAGCTTTGAGTGCACGTTTTACATCACCATGGGATATTCAACCAGTTTGCTGAAATAAAAGGACACCTGTCCACAGTGAAACACTAACTGTACAAGAATCAGTTGTAACTGTATAAGTATTTAAAGATAGACATTTTGTTACTTTAAATTAATCAATACATTATTATTTAACACCCGGCACCTGGTTCTGCATGATTTGTTATAGCATCTCCCTCCTGGGGAAGTCACAACTACCAACAAACACCAGATCACACCCCACTGTCTGGGTGTCCCCATAGAAAGAATCCCCCACAGGAATCAAGAGTCAAGATGGGAAGGAATCAGCTAGCTGAAGTAGCCCCAAAGTTTATAAATAAGATTGTGTGCCCTTGGGATTAAACACCCCGGGTAAGGGTTATATTTAAAACACCTTATGTATACACTCGTATGTTTATAAAATTGGTAAAGTATGTGCTTTTTTGCGTTGGAAATACTTGTATGTACTGAAACATATGTGCATGCTTTCATGGCACAAATTATTGGTATTTTATTAATTGTGCAGTTTAGGCCACACAGTTTATTTAATTTTATCATTGATCTCTGTCAGTTCATTTTATCTGTGCAAATGCTATACTGTGGATAGATTTGAAAGATAGGTTCTTAATTTAGGGGCTTATATAAAATGATTATTTTAACTTAACTGATTGATTACTTATCCTCTATAGGATACAATTTAAAATCCTGTGTTTTGTATTTAAAGCTTTACTCATGGCCAACTTAAGTATCTTCCATATCTCTTGATCCGTTACAAGCTTGCTATATCTCTCCATTCTTCACAAGAAGATTTTCTTAGAGTTCCCTCTCCATCCAAAATAAGGCTAGAAACCTTTGACAGTGACAGTGGCAATACTGGCAACTGCAAGTGCCATTAGTTTTCTGCTTCCACGTTTCTCCCCTCTGCCTTTCTCATGTCTGCTGCTACCTTGGTACTGGCATGATTTTTTTTTCAGAAAGGAAGAAAATCACTAGGATGGGGGTGGGGGTTATTCCAGTGTCAGTGTGTGCTTCACTGCTTACACACAATACAAGGCACGGTCAACTTTATGAATGCTGCTGAGTGGCAGTGCTGACATGGATATGTCATAAAAAAAATACACAACTAAATTGAAAAAAATAATTCACTAACACAAAAGCAATAGAGCTTAATAAGCTAACCTACTATCTCTTCTGAATTTTCATTCACAGGCTCAGTTTAGATGTCATGTGGGCAACTTTCAAAGAGCCCATTTTCACAGGTAAAATGCTGTTTACCCATGGAGATAAGTTTGAGAATTGCCCTTCTAATATATACAAACCATATTTATCATATATGTTAGCATCCTCTTCTCTTTCAATCATATTCAAATTAAATTTTACAGAAGCAATATTAACTGGCTCTGCCATGGATGGATATAAAAGAGGATATCTTAATTAAAATAATTTGAAGTAGAACATATGGTACTAATGAAATTGTATAATTACATCCACAATTGATTTTGTATAAGATAAGGTCAGTTGATGGATTATTCAGATGCATGAAATTAATTTGAACATTTTCATTTTCATAAAATCTACATAAAACACCACAGACAAACTACTTTCAATAATGGCCTAACTGAGCATTACTGTTTTCTTCTCAGTTTTGACATATCTGGGGCATGCAATTATTCTCAATGGTCATTTTGCACAGAAGAAAAGAGCATTGGCCAACAGACAGCATTTAGGTTGAGAATAGACTATGACAATTTAATCAGCAACAAAGCACTAGTGTCAGGAGGCATCTTATTTCTGGATTGAGGAGTGACACCTCATCAGCCTGAGCTCAATTGTCTACAACGAAGATTAGCAAGAAGCATCAGGCTGAAAAATCTCAAAGTTACAAAAACTGAAACGAGAGCGGATCAGGTATAAAGCTAGTACAAACTTCTTGAGTGTGGGATAACAGTTTGTTGTCACATTGGTCCTAAAAAAAAAAAAGTGATTTTTGAAGGCCAATAAATTTGTTTAGAGAGAAAAACAATGGAGGTAATATTCAGTCACTGGACAAATTGCAAGTTAGCTAGATAAACTTAGCTGGCTAACTGTGGAGGGATATTCACTGTGGTGCAGTGTTAGGACTAGCATGACCAGCTAACTTTAGGACTGGTACAATTAGCGTTATCTAAATAAGTTATCCAGCTAACTCTGAATATCAGAGTTAGCCAGATAATGTATTGGTTAAGTTAATGCTGTCATGGAACATACCTATGTTATCCAGCTAAATTGTAAATGGATAATGAGTTGTCTATAATTTATCTGGATAAGTTCCCAAAACATTCAAAAGTTAGCATTTAATTGGATAACTTGTGAGTTATCTGGCTAAATGCCTCTGAATATTAACCTTAATATGCTTAGTTTAGATAGTTGTTAGTGGACCAAGCATTAACTTTAGGGACACTTCTAATTGCTCTTCAGTTTTGATAAAACACCTCAAAGTACACGTTTAAAGAATAACATTCAGCAAATATTTTTGTGTATCTTTCATGATGCATGTTTAATTAGGATTGATAGGTATACAAATTAAAAGGAGCATGCACTGATTAATGTTTTTTGTTCCCTTTCCAATTTTATAATATATTGACTATTCAACTATTTTTAAAGGAGTTTTAAGTAGTAAGAAGTAAGAATTGTAGTACTCTTCAGAATTACATTTCTGTTTTGCTTTTGTATTTCAACATTTATTAGGAATGTTCAGAAGGAAAACTTTGTTTCGGTTCATTAATTTTCTTTATTGGGACCCATATTTGTTTCATTATTTTCAATACGAAAAAAAAAAAAGTTTCATTTGTTTTACTCATTTTCTGTTAAAACCTGTGGGAGAAGCAATACAGTCTATTCTGGGCTCCAGAATAGTGATTTTTTAAATCAAGTCTAATGAAACTTGTGAGAAGAAATCATCAGAAGGGGGGGAAAAACTGCAAGGTATTTAGAGTGTGGCAAAGTGGTATCAAAAGTAGCATAAATAGTAGCCTAAAACTTTGCAAAGAAGCAAAGGGGTATCAAGCATACAGGATTGTCAGGAGTTTTCTTAAGGATTGTGAGTGGAGTAAAGGAGCAGCAAGAGGAAGAAGAACAGCTGAAGGTACAAAAAGAGGATACCAGGCCAGCAATAGTGTCATGAACTGTTGATGGAATCATGAGAGGCAAAGCAGTAAGTGGCAAAATACCCTGAGGCACTATGAAAGGAGAACGAAGCTGAAAATGTGGCAGAAAAAAATCCCAAGGTACAGAGAAAGGGACCAAGAATCAGGCAGAGTGGTATCAAGATCTCAAAAGCATAGGAGAGGTGCATAGCAGCACTCCAAATTGCCAAGAGTACTTCAAAGTGTAAGAGCTGGAGTAGGCCAGAAAGGTACATTGGCACAAAGAAGTTAAGAACCCCATCTGCATATGACATCAAAGCTGAGTGGCACAAGGATCTGAAGGTGTAGAATGAGGAGCAAATCAAGAAGGCAGAGTGGCATGGGAGATGCCAGTCCTTCTGTTGGAGCATACAGACAACCATAGAGGGGGATGCCTCTTCCTGTCGAAGTATGACTGCACCTAGCTTACCCACTAGTCCAGTAGGATATGTTTGTGTCACGGAGTAAGCCATGCAATCTGGAGCCACGGCCTCGGCTCTCACCTAGGCCCAATGTCATGACCTGACCTAGAGGCTGGAGCCTAGGCTGGATTCTGAGCCAAGGAATGGGTCCAGGCACAGGCACTGGGGTCAGGTCCTGGCATCCAGGTTGAGTTGCAGTGTAGGGCCTGGTTCTGGACCAGGGCCCCAGTGCCGGGACTGGGCAACCGGGTTGGGTCATGGCATCGAGCTTGAGATTGGGCTCCGGCCCAGGCATAAGCACTGGCCTCTGGGTTGGATTGTGGTGTCATGCCTTTGTCCGAACCGAGGCCCTGGCACCAGGACCCAGCATCTGGGTCCAGTCGCAACATCAGGCCTGTGCTTGGGATCCGAGCTAGACAAAGCCCAGGTATCGGGTCTCGGCCTCCAGGTCCAGATGTAAAGTCGGGCCTGGATCCAGGCCAAGGCCCAGCATCGGGACTTGCCCTTTGTTGAATAACTAACTGATCAGGTAAGGTTTTGTTTTTTTTTAACTTTCGGGGGTTGCGCTCAAGCCTAGACCATGGCTGCTGCTTTGAGCCTCATCCTAGGCAAGGCCCTGATTTTGGGCCTAGGCTGAGGTTCTGGCATTGTATGGCTCCTGCTTTGGGCTTCAGGCCTAGTTCTAGGCCCAATGCTTTAGTTTAAAATGAAATAAATGAATAAAGTTTGTTTTATTTGGGGCTCCCTAGCATGAAACTAATTAGCCTTATTCATCACGTTTTGAGCTTTCATTTCAGTTGAATGCACATCCCTAATATATATATCAGATTGTTTGCCTGCAATGTGAGTCTCCTTTTCACATACTGTAGCGTGCATGTTTCTAGGATTTGTAGTCAGAGGTCCTAGTCTCTCTGTCACCTGCTTTTCCAAGGACACCAAACAATGCAGCACCTCACATCTCTTTCCCTCTTCCTGTTGAAAGCCCTCTAACATTTCTAATAGGTTGTTACTTTATGGATGGCATCTACCATGGTGGTGCTTGTGGCACTCAACTCCTCTGTGGCATCCTTAAAGGACTGCAGGATTTTCTCAAGCTGTCTCATGACTGATCAATCAAGATGCCCTAGTGGAGCCTGGACACCTTTTTCCATTTTCTGTGACAGATCATGCAGGGGTGTCTGCTGCTCCACTACCCTCTACAGGATCATGTAAGCAGAATTCCATTATGTGCCCACATCTTGAATGAGACTTTTGAGAGACATCTCTAATTCCTCCTGCCTTTCACAGAGAAGGTCCCCTGCCTTCACAATTTGGTGGAAGTGCCAAACTATTTTCTATACTTGTCTAGTAAACCATACAGGTACACATTCTGTGGGTCCATGGACCTCAGCCCCAGGGGACTTCTTCACTGCTAAGTTCAGAGTGTGAGTAAAGCATTGAACACCCTGATATCCCCCATCAGATACCTCATTTACCATATTAGAGCCATTGTCGGTGATAAAGAACACTGCATTAAGACTACTGACTCTCTGATCCAGCTGCCAGCCCTCCAGCATTTGTCTAATTGCTGCTAAAATATTGTCATGGAAGAAAATGGATAAATAAAAAAAAAAAATATATATATATTGTCAGAGGTATGGGCACCTTCTGCCAAGTGAGGGTGCATCAAATCCCACCTACATCCTGTTGCTCTGGTCCCTGTGGAGCTTCTGCCTGCCCCTACCTTATCCAGGTCCCACCAGTGTACCATTAGAGAGATGAAGGAGTGTAAAGCATTTTTGGATGTCCAGATGTCGCTTGTGAAAGGTACACTGCTCCCCTGTGCCTTTGTCAGCAGTGCCTGCAGGTTACAATGGCAATGCTTGTACAGACTTGGAATGACATTTCTGCTGAAAGTGGACCTGGAGGGCACTTTATAGTTTGGCGCTAAGAGCTGCAGCAAACGCTTGAGGCCCACATTCTCTACTACCTGCAGGGGATGATCCTCTAAAGCGGTCACCACATTGGATAATACCTGCCTCTTTCCCCATGACAGTGCCACCAAACACCACCCCATTTCCTCCATTGTGGGCTGTTGCTTCTTAAGTACACCTGGGGACTGCTGCTGCTGGTCTGCCACCTGACTAGTAAAAGGAGTCAAAGGCTTGGAGGCAGCTTGATGTCCTTCGAATAATAGTTACAATGCGTAAAATGTGAGTCCTCCCTGATTTGAAAATGGCTACATTTCACAGATTTCTTTCATGATCCCTTGCCTCTGTCTGTATCTTTGGGGATGGATGATGGTGGCACTGAAGAGGTGGCAGAGACAGATGGAGCCTGAGAAACTAGGGCAGCAGATTCACTCATCTTCTCTTCCTGCACTGTCAGTATGGCCTGCTCTCCCTCACTAATATCAGCTTCTTCCCTTCTCTCCTCATCACTGACTTGGAGGCTAAAGCAGTACTCATTAATCATCCTAATTCAGGATCTTCAGCAAACAGTTCTCCCATCTCTGATTCAGAAAATCCTTTAAAGGGAGATTCTTCAAACTCTGATTCAGAGGATGAGGAGGATGACATAACTGCTTATGCTGCCTTTGCTGCACTAATGGTTGATTGCACTGCCAATGCTTTTGGTTTATCACTTGTACAACAATTTCCATTGGTGGCTATACCCTACAGCTACTTGTCTGCCCTTTCTCTATCATCTGACACAACAGGCTCTGGCTGAGATACAGCTGGTGCTGGCATAACTTCTTCCCCAAATTTCAATTTCTTGCAACTTGATGTTGGCATGCTGACCTCTCCTGCTGATGTTTTTGATTTTTAAAAATCCCTCTTTATTTTGTTTGGGGGACTCACTGTTCTCTTATAAAAGAATCCTTTCTCAACTGCAGGCTTCCCACAGCCTCCATTGCCTGACATGATGTGATTTTATCAGGTGCTATAGTTGCCTACTGGGATTTAAATGATGGATTGGACAAAAGATATTTTAATCTTTAATATTTTCAATCAAGTGAATGTGTGTGTGACCCTGAAAAAACTGAGTGATCACTCTGGGCCAGATTTTAAAAGCCCTGCGTGCGTAAATCCAGCCGGATTTACGTGCGCAGAGCACTTGCGCGCCGGCGGCCTATTTTGCATAGGCCGCCGGCGCGCGCACAGCCCCTGGACACACGTAAGTCCCGGGGCTTCGTAAAAGGGGTGGGAAGGAGGCATGTCCGGGGCATGTCTGGGGTCAGGGGGCAGTTTGGGGTGGGACCGGAGGCGTGGCGCCGGCCCGGGGGCGTGGTAGAGGCCTCCGGACCAGCCCCCGGGTCGGGTGATGGCGCGCCAGCAGTCCGCTGGCGCGTGATTTACGCCTGCTTTCGGCAGGCGTAAATCTGCCAACAAAGGTAGGGGGGGTTAGATAGGGCCGGGGGGGGGTGGGTTAGGTAGGGGAAGGGAAGGGAATGTGCGGGGGGGTGGAAAGAAAATTCCCTCCGAGACCGCTCCGATTTCGGAGCGGCCTCGGAGGGAACAGGGAGCGCGCACCGGGCTCGGCGCACGCAAGTTGCACAAATGTGCACCCCCTTGCGCGCACCGACCCCGGATTTTATAAGATATGTGCGGCTACGCGCGTATCTTATAAAATCCAGCGTACTTTTGTTCGCGCCTGGTGTAAGGTTCAACAACATATAGAGAGAATGCACTTCAATATAGTAATTTGAAATTTCCTCTGCTGACTAGTGTGCAAAAAGCAAAGAATGGTGAATAATGCTGTAATATTTGTGTGAGTACGTAATACAGTGGTAGACTAGTAAAATATATTAACTAAGTGCCTGTGCCATTTTTAAAGATGGCGCCAGCTATCCAGTGCTCCCTCCATGTGACAGGGGCTGGCCAATGGCACAGATACCCTGTCACATGGTAAGGGCAAAGGCCATCGGCACCATTTTGATTAGTGGCAGCCGACGGCCCGAGAGCAGGAGATCGCTCCTGGGACCCCCACTGGACCACCAGGTACCTGTAAAATGTTTTGGGGGGGGGGGGGGGGTTGGGAGGGTGAGGGAAGCAAAGGGATTAGTTTTAAAGGGTTGGGTGGGTTTTTTGTTTATCGGCTCGGGCGCAGCCAATAAACAAAACCGCGATCGGGCCCAGTGAAAAAACCCCCACATGTGAATCGGAACCGGAATCCGAACCGATTCCGGTTCCAATTCACATCTCTATTGATTAGCATTGTGGAGTATGGAACAAAACAATTCACACAACAGCTAGCAATGTTTCTTCCTCAAGAGAAATATCCAAATAGCCAGCTGAAACTTTAGGAATAGATAGAGTAGTGATTCACTGAGTTAGAAAAATGCTTCACTTTAAGTTCCCTTACATTGTCAGTCTGGTTTCCTTGACAACAGATTCTGGTTATTCTTTGACCTCACACATGAGTCATAGACATTAGGGCTCATTACTATGGAAACTCCTACATGACTTGACCAGCCTCGGGTTTTATATTAACAATGCAGCCAATGCTTTTCAAAGGGAAACAAAAACAAATGAAACTGACATACGTTTCATTTTTGGGACTTGCTCATTCATTTTCAGGGGACAACAAATCAAACAAAAGGGGCATATTTGTCATGGACTGGTGATTTATTTTAAATGAATGTCCATCCCTATCAGTTATGTAAATATTATAAAATTAAAATGTAACACTTTACTCAAATTATCAATACATGTTTCTTGGTTCTGTAACTTTCTCATTTGAGTTTGTAATTCTAGGTGCTTATTTTTCATATTTGATATATGTTATTGTTCATTATTATGTAAATATATATTTTCAAATAATAGGAATACCACTTTCTGTAAAGCCAGGAACCTTGATTAGTCCATTATTTAGTTTGTCATGCAGTGTTCATGAGTTATATGTATTAGTATGATGCTTGCATGAGATTCAGTTAAAGTTCAGCACAGCAGAGCTCCATAGGCTTGATTCACAAAATTTAGCAGATATTCAGAAGTTTGATGAATATATTTTTTTAAATTAACATTTATATTCCACCAGTCCAACAAGATCTCAGTTGAGAATAGCTTAATAAGACAGTACAACATTTAAAAATACAATTGAATACTAAATTTAAAAATCCACATTCTATGTTTAAAAATGTTCGGAGGTGCTGTGCAATAATGCAAACTCTTTTATATATTAGGCTGTTCACCACTTGAAATGATAACAAATTAACAGCTAGGAATGCACATTCATTTGAAATGAATGCATAAAATACAAGAAATGAAACCATTTATGTTTCAATTGTGACCTCCATTTGCTTATATTTCCTTTGAAGTCTATGGCCCATGAAAATGTGCTACAGTGAGAGTGGTAGTTATAGCAATTAAGCAAAGCCTGTGTAAAATACTAGCCAGGATGGAGCCGAATCAGGAGAAGTAGGCAGGCAGACAGGATGGAGAAGCAATCAAGGTGCAGCATTTTTTAACTAATCTATAACTGGCAACCACATATAATATATAACAAATTCATAGATAAAATAAATCTGTATCAAGTGAGGCTGACTTCTTTCCAGTCAAAATCCTGAACATGTGCAAAGAAACTCCATTTTCTCTATTTGATTTAATAGAGAAAGGCTGTCTTTATAGAAACTCTTAAATGAAAGAAATATTTTTAAAAAGTAGGAGAGTGAATAATTTTGGCAAACAGCTTATTGCTAACTACACTGTTGTAGTGAACAGTGCTCACACTGTGAGCGAGAGAGAGAGACAGAAGTTCTGGAGCAGGGCACTGGAGAAGCAAAAAACAAACAGCAATGAATTTTTGTCTCTCTCTAGTGGTGTGCATACATTTTGCCATTTCATTTTCGGGTCCAGGGTGGACCATTTCGGTCCACTCACAGATCGGAAATTATTTTTCGTTGCCAATTTCGTAAAAAACAAAAAAATAAAAGCCACAACCCTTCAAATTTAATGAAAAACAACCCCCACCCTCCCGACCCCCCCCAAGATTCGCCAAAAGTCCCTGGTGGTCCAGCGGGGGCCCCAGGAGTGGTGGTTGTCCATTGCTCCCACTATGTGACAGGAGCTGGCCAATGGCACTGTAGCCCCTATCACATGGTAATGGCAAAGAGCCACCAGCACCATTTTGATTACTGGCAGCCAATGGCCCGAGAGCCGGAGATCACTCCTGGGACCCCCACCGGACTACCAGGGATTTTTTGCGAGTCTTGGGGGGAATCGGTAAGTTGGAGGAGTTGTATTTAATTAAACTTGAAGAGTTGGGGTGGGTTTTGATTTATTTTATAGTAGATGTGCCCTTCTCCCCACAAAAAAATAATTGGAAAACACACAAAATTTTGTGGGTTTTCCTTTTGTTTTGTTTTTTTGTTTCCCAAAATGCAACAAAATAGGAAATATTATCTTTATTTCCTATTTTATTGCAAATGACTGCACATCACTATCTCTCTCTGACTGCATAGTACGCTGTAAGACTTATCTGAAGAAAGAGGTTGCAGTGAAGAGAAATGTAGCCTATCTAGCCTTGTCAATCTATTATGTGACAGTTTTTTTCTCTCTGTGTCTGTATGTATATGCAAAAGGAGTTAGTCAGCATTATTTACCTATATTTTGTATATATATATATATATATATATATATATATATATATATATATATATATATATATATATATATATCACTCCTGTATACTGTGAGAGATAGCCAGACAACAGAGACTGAGTTTGTGGCACTTTGCTTGGCATGTTGGTAGTACTTGCTAAAAACTAAAGCAAACTCAGGGGGTTATTTTCTAATGCTATCACACGCATGCGATAGCTAGCTAGGGGCGGAGTCAGCCCCGGAAGAAGAGGAGTCGGGGTGGCACCGGGGCCGACACCGCGAAGTCTGCGCCAACAGCGAAAGGTAAGCACCTTTATCGCTGTCAGTTTCACGCTGAATAACTACACCTTTCATGGTGTAGTTATTTGGCGCGACGCCGGCAGCCATCACACCGTGGAGGTGCGATTGCTGCTGGTTATCACAGGACCGCCCCCACGTTTCGCCCCCCCCCGTCCCCTATTACCATGGGATTCACTATGCCTTGCGGCATTAGTGAATCCAGCCCTCAGTTCGTCAATTTGAATGTCTGTGACAGAGACACTCAATCAGTATTAGAATGGTACTGTTGAGTGGTACAATACACCAATAATGTATATTATGGCATAACCCCCCCCCCCTACAGTATCCATATCTAATTTAATTGTGCCACTGCAAACAGAGGAGAGAATAGCAGGCACCTAGGCTGGGTTCTGCTTCAGAGCCAACCTAGCCCAACAGATATACCGTCAGTACTAGTAGCAGTGACAAAAAAGGGAGTCCTGCAGCTTAACTTAAAATATACCTTTTTAGCTACAGAAAACTTGGGGAAGGGAGGGAGAAGCAGGTTCAAGCCATAAAAGAAAATAAAATTTGGAGAGCATGTACCACCAACATGACCTTTTCTTCTCCCTTTTGCTTTGGAGCAGGAGCAAAAACGTGGCAGAGCCATCTGAGGCTGGTTTTAGCAGCACCCAAAACCAGAATATCTCTCCTCCATGATTACTGCTTTTGAAATAATGGAGAAAATATTGTCAGAAACTGATTCTGAGGAAGAATCATTTCTTAGATTCCATGAATTAGAGGATTTGGAAGTGCTAGTAGCTGAAGAGAATTTGGGAGCTCAAGTTAGTAGCATCTTAGCCTCAGGTATGGAGGTGGGGGAAGTAGATGATAATGAAGGTGTTGAGAAAACTCCCCAAAATGAACAAGCAGTGCAGATAGAGACAATGAGCCCTAAACCTCAGCTGTAGTGCCAGCAGTAGCCCTAATGATCCAGAGAAGAGATAGGGAAAAATATCCATAGTACAGAGTAATTTTAAAATGAGAAAGAACTTGTATTTTGCTGAGTGCTTTTATTGTAAAAAGCCGTCACTCAAAGGAAGGTACTGGGTATGCAATATTACCTACTGAAACACCCCCCATTATCATTGGCATTGGAGAAGGAGGGCCTTGGTACCCCCTCTGATGCTCAAAGCTGAAGTTGTAGTAAAAGGGTTGAACATCAGAAGCCTTTTCCCCTAGCTGAGTCCATAGCCCTTTCCACCAGTTGAATGGTAGACCAGCAGCCTCCAGCACCCATTTGCAGAGTCAAGTCACCACAGAGCAGATGGGATGGTATTCTTTGTCACTGTGCATTATGAGAATTTCCTGAACCTAATTAGCTCAGGTTTGAATAAAGTCAGTGAAGACTGTGGGCTTCAGGAAGACTACGCACTAATCCCAAAGTCACAAGAAACATATACATTAACTTTTGACACACTTCAAATCTCTTGGAAAGAGGAAATACCAACAGGTACATCTGGCCTGATATAGGTAGTCAAAGATAGAAACAGGACTGTGGAAAAGGAAAATACCAACAAGTGAGCAGATGAGCTAAGTTTCAGGGGAAGTACCACTTTTCACTGCTGGGTTGCAACTAATTTTATGTGCAGCACAGAACTGTACAAAAAAATTGGTCAGAGTTGTCACTGGGACAAACTTATTGTCCAGACTTCCAGAAGTGGCAGAACTGACAGATTATTTGGGCCCAAAGAACAGAAAAAAAAGAGATATAAACCTTATGTATATTTTACTGTATGATTTATTGCAATCATTGCCTATATTAGTATTATTTGTGAAAACCCAGATACATAATAAACTAAGTGCCTAGGATACATTTGTGGGTTTTGTCTCTGAAGGGTGATTGTGGTGTGATTCCAGCCCCCATACATTATTCTGTAAATTGCAATGTGCAACAGTCTGTTCCTATAAGGGATAAACTTCAGTGAGGCTCCCCTGTGAGGGATAACTATAATGAGCTCATATATAGGCTAAGCTGATAACCTCAGTTACTAGTAGGCACTGAGCCCAATCCATCAGTAGGCACTGGAAAATATTGACTTCAATCAGTAGGCCTTTTCATATCTGGGAAACCACAAAAACCTGTAGCGCTCTGCAAGGGAAAGAAGCAGGTAGCACCCAAAGCGATGGTAAGATGCATCAGGGAAATGATTGCCCTTGATAACCAGAAGATAGTGCAAAACATAAGTTCAAATGACTACTGCAGCTCTTAGTCCCCAGTTACAATTTGCCATCCAGGGTTCCATTCAGTAAGTAGGTATCCTAATCCTGTACAATCAGTGCATAAGTTGTATGCGGGCACATCTGGTCAAAGCAGAGGAGTACACCAAGCATTTAATCAGTAAAATCTGGACCAGCTTGAATGCTATTTCTGCCTACCACTCCATGATGGCACACTAGTGGGAGCTGGCTGAGGCAGAGCCAGACAGCTGCTCTAGCATGGATTGAGCATTATGGTGCAAGTGGGTTGTGCTGCACTTTCTGGTGATGGATACTACCCATACGTGATGCAAAATCTTATATTGTTGGATGAATCCTGATTGTATTGTTTTATGTAACTTAATTCTCATCTCTTTCCCGGTCATCCTTGTTATCTGTTAATTGTAAACCGATGTGATGTACATACGAACTTCGGTATATAAGAGCAATAAAAAAATAAATAAAAACATTGATTAATTAATTAACAGCCTTAAGAAAGATGCTGGAATTGCTGGAAGAATGATTGGAGAGGCAGGAGGTTCATGCAGGCTTTTATGTAACAGACCATAATGCAAATATAGGAGTTAGAGACGTGCATTTTTTTTTGTAAATGAAATATTTTGTTTCATGTCATTTTCAAAATGGAATGAAAGAAAAACCAATGATATTTTATTGGTTTAAATTTTGTTTTGTTTTGAAAATAAAAGGAAAAATCCTATGCCTGACACCAGGCTTGGCTGAAGCCTGGTCAGGGTACCAAGGTCCAATCCCATCACTGAGGTCTAGGCCTAGGTAAAATCCCGGGATTTGGCCCAAGGCCTAGACCTATATGTAGGCGTGGCACTGGGGCCTGGCCTAAGCACCTTACTCAGCACCCCCTACCCCCTCCTCCCCCTCTTGAAACTCTTAAAGTTCTTGTAAATATTGTGTAAATTATTGTAAATTTCTGCCTTCATACCCAGTTATCAATCTCTATTACTTGTTTATTGTTGATATGTTTGATATGTGTTCTCTGTGAAGCTTTTTGCTATGTTTAGTTAAATGTAAACCGAGATGATGTTCCCAACGTATTTCGGTATACAAAAATGCTTAAATAAATAAATAAATAAATAAATAAATAAACAAACACATATATAAATAAATAAATATCCCAGGTCTGATGACAGGGCCCCAGCCCGATGCTGAGGCCCAGCACTGAGGCTTGTCTTGGTGCTGAGGCCTAGTCCTGGGCCTAACCTGAGGCCCAGTCTTTCACACTGAGGCCTAGGCCTAGGTCTAGGCCTCAAGGACAGGAACAAGTCACAGCAGGTCCACATGGATCAGGGAAGTGGGAAGTCAAAGATGTTTCTGGCCCTGGCACCAATGGAGGTGAGTGGGATGAAGCTTAGTGTGGTCTGGAGAGGTCACATTGCCTTTTTCCTTCTATTTTTATTATTTTTAATGTTTATTTGTTTTTTTACAAACTACAGGAATAAAATAAACATTAATCTAAATGATATTGGTGCAGAAAAAACACAAAACATAAACAAAAAAATTATTTTTCCTGTAAATTTGAAATGGTGGTTGTCTGGGGATCTATTGCTTTTTACATTTTCTGTCCCTGGCAGTGAGGGATGCCCTTTACTCTGTCCCAAGGAACATGGGATTTCAGTTCTGAAGGACCTGAAAGATAGATGGACATTTTCATCATAGTATGAAGGGAGGCAGCTTCTTTGTTAGAAGAAAGAAGAATTCTGGGATGACTCATAAGCAGTTGATTCAAGATACTGAAACCCACCTAATTTCACTAGCTGATGCTGCAGAGATTAGTGGCAAAGGAGCAACTCCTTTATGAACTATCTCTGAAAATAAAGATAGATGTGGATCACTCCCTGTGGCATCATGATTACATAGTGTTAAGGCAACTTATTTCTGTGACATTTTATCTGACAGAGCCCATCAAAGACATGGGCACAGATGGGCTGCTATATTGTGCACAAAAGTCCACAGTCTGCTCTGACCTGGATAATGTGACTCAGCATTATCTTTTCTACCTACCAACTAGCATTCCCAGCAAAAGTATCTTCTCAATGGCAGGAGGAGTCATTTAAGGCTGACACCAAAAGTGATGGAAAATTTGGGCTTCATGAAGATTGGTCTGCCTTTGTTGTTTTTCCCAGAATTTTCATGAAAGGGTTGGGATGACTGAAAGCACCTTGGAGGTCTTGCTACCAATCTAGTTATCCTTGCAGAGTCAAGTCACCACAGAGCAGATGGGATGGTATTCTATGTCACTGTGCATTATGGGAATTTTCTGAACCTAATTAGCTCAGGTTTGAATAAAGTCAGTGAAGACTGTGGACTTCAGGAGGACTAGACACTAATCCCAAAGTCACAAGAAACATATAAATTCACTTTTGACACAGTTCAAATCTCCTGGAAAGAGGAAATATCAACAGGTACATCTGGGCAGGCCGGTTAGTAACAGTGGCAGACTTAGACACCAAGGTATAGAGCCAGTAAATATGTGGCGTGAGAGGAAAAACTAGTATTTTTACAATTTTTAACTTTACTTCTTTTGGAGAATAGAACAGCCCTGTATCAACAAGAGAGAAGCAGGATAGGTGAATTAAGGTGGGATCATAGTGAGGTACAAAACCCAGCAATATAGAGAACCAGAAAAAAAAATGGTATGGGAGGAGAAACTTTATTGAATTTTATTTTGGGACAAAAATCTCCAGTATAACAAAGAAAGAAGAAGGGTGGGAGAACTGGGTTTCAAGTGTGAAATAATGTGGAGGCATCAAAACCACCAAGGTATACTATAAGGATCAGGGAAGCAAGGGAGAGTGGCAGCAAGGACCCAAAAGCATAATGTCAGGAACAAGGCAGCAAGGCAGAGTGCCAGCAAGACCACCAAGATGTAGCATCAGGGGCATGGCAGTAAGGAAGAGTATCAGAAATCGGTGGCTCCCCGAAACCGATAGGAATACCCCACAACATTTTTCATGGGGTTCTCTTATCATTTTGGGGGAGAGCGGGAAAAACGGCACACAAAAATAACTCCTAAACCCACCCCGACCCTTTAAAAAGATACCTTAGCTTTCCCCATCCTCCGACCCCCCCCCCCCCAACTTTTTAAAAGTACCTGGTGGTCCAGTGGAGGTCCCGGGAGCAATCTCCCACTCTCGGGCCATCAGCTGCCACTAATCAAAATGGTGCCGATGGCCCTTTGCCCTTAACATGTGACAGGGTATCCGTGCCATTGGCTGGCCCCTGTCACATGGTAGGAGCAATGGACGTCCGGCACAATCTTTAAAGCAGAGAGGAGCAGAGGAGCAGAGGAGCAGAGAGGAGGAGAGGAGCAGAGAGGAGGCTGGCCAATTGACTAGGGAACTGGATCAAGGAAGAGAGCGCAATATTATCTACTTGGATTTCAGCAAAGCTTTTGATACAGTCACGCACAGGAGGCTTGTGAATAAAATGAGAAACTTAGGAGTGAGTGCGAAAGTGGTGGCCTGCATTGCAAACTGGTTGACAGACAGAAGACAATGTGTGATGGTAAATGGAACTTACTCTGAAGCGAAAGCAATGTTAAGTGGCCTGCCATAAGGATTAGTGTTGGGACCGAGCCTGTTCAATATCTTTGTGAGTGACATTGCAGATGGGATAGGAGGTAAGTTTTGTCTTTTTGCAGAAGATATTAAAATCTGCAACAGAGTGGACATGCCAGAAGGAGTGGAGAGAATGAGACGGGATTTAAGGAAGCTGTAAGAGTGGTCAAAGATATGGCAGCTGAGATTCAATGCTAAGAAGTGTAGAGTCATGCATATGGGGTGTGGAAATCTGAAAGAATTGTATTTGATGAGGGGTATAGGGCTGATGTGCATGGAGCAGGAGAGAGACCTTGGGGTGATAGTGTCTAACAAACTGAAGTTGGCAATACAATGTGACAAGGTGATACCTAAAGCCAGAAGAATGCTGGACTGCATAGAGAGAGGAATATCTAGTAAGAGAAAGGAAGTGATGATCCCCTTGTACAGGGCCTTGTTGAGACCTCACCTGGAGTACTGTGTTCAGTTCTGGAGACCGTATCTCCGAAGGGACAGAGACAGGATGGAGGCGATTCAGAGAAGGATGACCAAATAGGTGGATGGTATTCATAATATGACTTATGAGATTGAAGAACCTAAATATGTATACCCTGGAGGAGAGGAGGAGCAGGGGTGATATGATACAAGCACTCAGATACTTGAAAGGTTTTAATGATCCATGGTCAACAACAAACCTTTTCCGTTCTAAAAAAAATCGGTAGAACTTGGTGTCACAATTTGAAACTAAGGGAGGAAGACTCAGAACCAATGTCAGGAAGTATTTCTTCACGGAGAGGGTGGTGGATACCTGGAATGCCCTTCCAGAAGAAGTGATAAAGACTAAAACTGTGAAGGATTTCAAAGGGGCGTGGGATAAACACTGTGGATCCATAAAGGCTAGAGGATGGGAATGAACAGAAGAGGCATGGGGGTGGTTTGCTGGAATGGTGGCTACTACCTGGTGATTAATACCCTTACTCAATAAGCCTTCACACAGTTAATGCAACTCCAACATTGGTCTCTGCTTCAACAGCAAGGAGAAATGTGGAAAAGAGGATTTTCATTCAGACAACAACCTCCATGCTTATTTGTTTACCCACAGTCTGGGTAAACAAATAAGCATGGAGGTAACTTGCTTGTTGTGGCGGTTACTACCCTAAAACAATTAAGCCTGATACTTCACTTTGAATGCATATCTGCATTGCTCTCTGCTTCAACGGCAGAGGGAAATGTGGAAAAGAGGATTTACATTCAGACAACATCCAACATACATGGATCTATGCAGGCTGGGTAAGCAAGCATCGGGGTAACATGCTTGATGCAGCGGTTACTACCCTTAACCATTAAGCCTTATGCTTCACTTTTGATGCAACTCCAACATTACTCTCTGCATCAATGGTAGGGGGTGGAAGGAAATTTGAATCAAACAGTTACCAACAAGGGCCCTGAATTTGGTGAAACAGATAAGTATGGGAAAATAAGTGTAGGAGCTTGCTGGGCAGACTAGATGGGCCGTTTGGTCTTTTTCTGCCATCATTTCTATGTTTCAATGTATCTAACTCCTTTGCCCATGAGAAGTAAAGAGGCTCAGAACTCCAAGTACCTCCTTATACCCCATTTTAGGAAGATAAAATAAGCTTCTAGCCTGGAGTGATGACCCACAAGAACACTTCCCTCTTCCCTCCTCTTTTAAGGACATGTGCTGGGCAATGAAAAGTCTTGGGTCCATCAATTCCATATTGAATATCTGAGCCATTGAGGGAAAAGTGAATGATGTTCCATTCTTCCTCATCAGTTGTTCTTCTTGAAGATGGTATAGGGAGCCCAACAGGGGAGAGGAGCTCTTGTGAAGGTTTGTGACTAAAGTCCTCTTTTGTCCTCAAGGGAAAGGGAAGAATGATGGGTGTGTGTGTGTGTGTGGGGGGGGGGGGGGGGGGAGTCATTTGAGACTATGACCCTTTATTTCTCAGGGAGAAATGGGTCAGCATGCTGAGAGAAAGGCATGCTCTCAGCCAAAGTTGACTATACCTTGTGAAGAGTTTGTTTTCCCATGAGCAAAATAAAGTCTGAACCTCATTAAGTTTTATGTAGCATTTATTTCTTAAACAGCTTTTCTCCTCCATGGTGGTTCAGAAGGCTAGCTAAAATAAGGCAGCAGGATGCCCTGCAAGTATTCTTTAAATCTAGATGGAAAGGATCTTCTGATTTCCCAAACCATGGTCCCATGGGCAGAGATTGAATGTGGTCTATGAATTCTTTGGACTATATTCAACTTCCTGAGATAAAAAGGCTTCTATTATTACCTTTAGGAAAGCATTGGGACTTTCAGTCTACAAGCCTAACTGTACCCATATGAACATAATGACAAATGATATTTGTAGTTTGCCCTGCTTCTAATACAAATATGATAATTGCAATGGCAGCTGGTATGTCAAAATGAAATCACCTTGGGTCTATGGCAGTAGGAATGGAATTGAAAAGACAAAATTAGCCTTAAGATCCTTATCTGCCATCATATTCTATGTTTGTTTGTAAAATTAGTTTGTGAAGGAGAACATAAGAAGAACATAAGAAAATAAGAGAAGAAATATGAAGCCAAAGGTTCCATGGGTGCTGGCAGAATTAAGTTGCTGGTGGATATTATCCAAGAACATAAAACATAAGAATTACCATGCTGGGTCAGACCAAGATCCTCTGAGTCCAGCATTCTGGCTCAGACAGTGGCCAATCCACAAGTTCCTGGCAAATTCCATAAAGCAGATCTAAGTCACAAATGACTGGAAAATTCCATAAAGCAAATCTAAATTGCAAGTGCCTAACAGATCCCATTAAGTAGATCTAATGCCTGTTACTCACGCCCAAGGATAGCAATAGCTTTCTTTAGTCTATCTAGCTAATAATGTATTATAGGCTTTTTGTCCAGGAACTTGTCCAAACTGCTTTTAAACCCTGTTATGCTGGTCACCTTGATCATGTCCTCTGGCAATAGAATCTATAGCTTGATAGTACGCTGAGAGAAAAAGTACTTTCTACAATTTGTTTTGAACCTATTGATGCTTGGTTTCAAGGAGTATCCTCTTATTATTTATTTATTTATTTAGAACTTTTTTATACCGACATTCATAGACATATCACATCGGTTTACAGATCAACGGGGATAAACAAAAAAAAAGATGAGAAATTGATTTATAAAGTTACAATTAACAAGGGGTCAAACGAACAAGTAGGGAGTATTAGAGGGTAAATAAGCATCTTTTACCCTGAGAGGGTAAAAGGGCTGAGAGGGCTGAGAGGGGACATGAACTTCTATCATGTCCCCTCTCAGCCATCTCTTTTTTAAGCTGAAGAGCCCTAGCCTGAATAACCTCTCATAATATGGGAGAGATTCCATTCCTTTTATCCTTTTTCTTGCTCTCCTCTCTACCTTTTCAAGTTTCATTATGTCTTTCTTGAGATGGGATGACCAGAACTGCAAATAATAGTCAAGATGATATTGCACCATGGCTTGATATAGAGGCACTATGATATTTTCAGTTTTATTTTTGATTACTTTTCAGATCATTCTAAACATTCTATTTTTATTTTTGACTGCTGTCAAACACTGTGCCAAGCATTTTTAACATATTGTCCATAAGAATTTCAAGGTTGTTCTCGTGGGAAATGACTCCAATTACAGAAACCAGCATCATGTACCTATAGTTGACATTAATTCTCCCTATGTGCATCATTTTGCACTTTTCTAATAAAATTTCATCTGCCATTTAGTTGCCCATTCTCCTAACCTCACAAGATCCTTCTGCAGTTCCTAGCAATCTGCTGCTTTTTTAACAAATTTCAATAATTTTGTGTCATCTGTAAATCTGATCACCTTACTCACCATTCCCTTTTCCAGATCATTGATAAATATTTTATAAGCACAGGTACCAATACCTGTGGTACTCTACTAATGACCTTTCTCCATTTGGAAAACTGACCATTTAGTCCTGTTCTCTTATTCAGACCTTTTATCTAGTTACCAATCCACAACAGAACACTGATACTTCTATTCCAATATTTTTTAATTTCCTGAAGAGTCTCTCATGGGGACTACCAAATGCCTTTCAAGGTCCAAATACACTACATCATCTTGCTCACCTTTATATTCATGTTTATTTACACCTTCAAAAAAACTTAAAAGTTTGATAGGACGAGACTCCTTCTTGGAAAACTATGTTGATTCTTCCCCATAACTAGACAGATGATAAAGGTTGAGCTACATGTAGTAAATTGTTTGAAAACAAACTTCTTATGTGTGACAGAGAATACAAATACTTTGATAGAATTAGCCACATTACAGGTGAGCAATGTCCACATTTATAGTGGCCCAACTGTCCACTAGCCAATTTAGGCTCTTGATTAAAAAAAAATGCGGGGCACAAGATTTTTTTTTAGATTTTTGCATCTTGTGATTGCAAATAGTAGATTCTTCTGTGCAAATTATGGATGCAAATGTAAAATATTTATGTTTCTTAAAAAATGTACTAATCTGCTTTGAACCAGAGTTATATCGCAGAATACATATAAGTACCTCCTCTGGGCAGTATCTCTAGAGCAAGCTATCCTCAATAAAACTTCCCATGGGTAATATAAGACTTTTTATATACTTTCTACACTGTAGAAACAGGATAACCATGCTCTAAAAATTGTTTAGACATAATTTTAGAACACAATTTGAAATCAGTCAAAGAAGTACAATTTTTTTTTGACTCGCAGAAATTGAGAAAATGGCAAATTATGTCTAAAAGATTATGAATGGAAACTACAGTAATATAAGTATGTATTGCAATTAGTGATTTTCTTATACACAGTAGTGATAAAATTATGTTGTTCAAATGAATCAACATATCTAAAACTGAAATCTATTCACAACTGCATTGTAATATAAATTGAATGTACTTATTGCAGGCAATTACCAGTGATAGAAACATAACAAATCTGAAATGGATCCTTTCTGAAGTATGAATGCATCTTCCATGAGCATGTCTAAAGTTAAATAGGACAAACAGCCTCACAGGACTAGCAGCCTGATTTCTTAACCCCCATCCCAGTGGCAAAAAAAAAATGGGGCCTCCTGGCCCAAGACTTCCTCATTCCCCCAAACTCCTCCAAATATATTGTAAACATTTAATAGTTCTGGGTCCACTTGCAAGCCCCTTGTTCTCTTTTCAATTTAAAAAAAAAAGAAAAAGATATGACACCCCTCCTCTTCCTACACCCCATCACTCCTCCCCACCAAACCCCCATCACCCCAACCCTAACCCTCCCACCCCATCCAGAATCCAGTCAAACCCCTTTCTACTGCTGGGATTGTGGTATGCTTGTACCACTGTCAGGAGCTTCCAGTATTGCTCTGACAGAGTATTATTCTTTTTCCGCCATTCTTGTGTAGGATGGGACACTTCATGTTTTAACTTCACCTTACTTCTAGGAAAATATGATATCTGGAGAGATATTTTTATTGTCCGTGCCAAATATCAAATGTACCCTTGGGAAATGTATCACTCTCAGGTTTCTTTGCCTGACAGTGTACTCCATAGCTTCATGCTTTGTTCTTAGAGCCACATTACCCTTAACTAATACTAAATTCATTGATTGCAAAGAGGACGTTTGTAGGGCAACTTTTTCTACATTTTTTACTCTTTATTTAATCAGATACATTTTTTACAAGTCATAAAAATCCAAGTAAAGTTCCATCAAAAGGTTACTAAGAAATGTGTCAGTTATCCACAAATATTTCAAATGGAAACAGACCACAAGATGGGGGAGGGGAGGGGGGGGGGTTCCAAAATAGAAAGAAGAAAAAACCACAAAAGTAATAGCCCAAGGTTTATAATCTACTTTTGTGATGGTTAACATATACACATGAATTTAACTCACAACAAGCAACAATTCACTATTGGATAGGAAACATTCCAGTTGATAAGGTTCAAAAAACAGGTTTGTTGTCTTCCCACTTAACATGACATTTATAGGGAAAACATAAGAAAAAACAGTGCCTCGAGTTATAACTCTTTGTTGCATTACAAGAAATAATTTCTGTCTATGCCTGGTGGCTCTGGCAACAACAGGAAAAATGGAAACATTACCTCCATGAACATTGCAATCCTTAATATGAAAATACATATTTAATGCCCACTCTTCTTTATCAGGTTCCAAAACAAAAACTACCAAAAAAGCTGCATGAGACTTATTCTCAACTGAGAGTTCTGTAGGAGGGCAGTTAAGTTCACATTATCTCTAGATTTTCTAAATACAGTATTATTACTATTTCTTTTAGCTCCTTTACCCTTAGATCTGTCAGGAAGGTAGAATACCCTAGAGAGTGGGAGGAAAAGATTCAGCAGGTATCTTTAAAATTTCCTGTTAAAACTGCTTTAACAAATCAAGAGGCAATATAAATTCCACTTTTGGAAAATGAAGGAATCTTAAATTAATTCATCTGGAATAATTTTCAAGGTTTTCAATTTGATGACAAGACCAATCATTATCTTTAACCAAGGACATTTGACACTGCTGCATTTCCTTGTATTGAGTAGTCAAGGAGCTAACTTTCTCTTCAAGACCTTGATGTTTTTGATCATAAAGTCCAACTTGATTTTGAAGATCTTCATATTTAGATAATATAGAGTCATTTTTCCCAGAAAGCGAACAAGCCATTCACATAACAGCTGACCATAAAGAATCCATGTTAATCAATAGAGATGTGCAGCGATACTGCATTTGGTTCGGGCTTCATTTTTGGCCCACTGCGGAAAATTTCATTTTTCCCGCAGTTTGGGCTTTTTTTGGGGGGGGAGTATGCTGATTTTAGGGTTAGTGAGCGCTAACTCCCATTAGTGCTCACTAACATTTTAAAGTTAGCACACACTAACGGGAGTTATTGCTCATTAACCTGAAAAATGAATTTTTTAGAAATTTTGGAAAAATTGCACTCATTTTTCAGTTCTCCCGAACCAGGACAAATTAGACAATTTCATTGAAATTGTCCAATTTGTGAAAAATGAATGCACATCCCTAGTAATTGCCATGGGATTTATTAAATTAAAGTCAGAGTTTACATATTGTAATCCTCTAGAGGCAACGGGGTTGAAATAACAATTCCACTGATATCACTGTGATCAATGACCAGGTCTCAAAATATTTCCATCCCTAGGAATAGAACAATGGACCTCTTTGGATAATTGACTTCCATTCCCGGGCAGAGACTGAGCATCAGGGCTTAAGGAAATGGAGTCACCACTAACTGCAGCACTAACTGTGCCAAGCTGACCTGCCCAGTGAAGCTTATTGTCCTTGGCAACATAAAACTAGAGATGTGAGGCTGAGATATAGAGTAAGAATTAGTAGAACTGATTGGGAAAGGCCTGAAAGATACTTTCCTCTTCTTCCCCATACAGCCACCCCAAAAAAATCAAATGAGAGGAGGAGAACTTACTTGGTCTGGAAGGAGCAATGACACATTGAACATTTTATTCAAAGGGTCCCGCTTTGACCGCACGCACCGAAGCTGTGCACCATAGGCCAAGATTATTTAGAGGGAATCTCTGGCTTCTCCTAGTAATGTCACTTGACAGTTCTCTCAGCTCAGAAAGGGCAGCCTCCAGATGCTGCCTGGTGGTACTCTTTGCTTATGTTGACCCTCAAAGAGTGCCACAGGGCAAGATGTTTTATGGTGAATCTCCAGCTCCTACCAGTGATATCACTCGGTAGTGCTCCCAGCCTCAAAAGAGCAGCCTTCAGAAACCAGCTGGTAGTAACACTCCTCTTGCAATGACCCCCAAATTGCACCACAGGCCAAGATATTTTATGGAGAATCTCTGGCTCCTCCCAATGATGTAAATTGCCTTCACTCTCAGTCCTGAAAGGGTAGCCTCCAGAAAGTGACTGTTAGTAATTATCCTCTTATATCAACCCCCCAACCTTTTCTACTTTGTTCCCATATTTTGAATAAGAGAGACATGAAAATGAACTTTATTCTTCATATGAGTCATAACTTTCACTGACTATTCTTCTATTTGAGATTTAGTGAGAATATCTTAATTATATACAAGGTAGTACACTTGTAGAATAAGATTAGAAAAGACCCTCTTGTTGTCTTAGGGTCTTTATTATTAGGCAGATTTTGCAAAGAGTAATGCTGTGGAAAAATAGCTTAGTTAAGCAATTTGTTTTATATCTGTCTAAAGTCTTATGATATGATTAAGAAATTAAAGATTAATTAAGTCATAACTGTCTGAAAACAAGAATTATTTTAAACCTGCACCTGAAGTATTAGATCATAAATGAAACTCCAACAGTTCCCCATGATCACATGATTCTCCATCTAAGATGGAGGACAAAAAGACAGCTTGTCCTTGGATCTAAAATGGAGAATAAGACCTAAGATGGAGAAAAGAGTTGTACTAATATATCTTTATATGAAGGAATAAATCTTACCACCAGCCAGTTTCTGGAGGCTGACCTTCATTGGCTCTATGAGGTGATAATGTAATAAAAATATGATGCAAGGTAATGGATAATAATGTATTGATTGGCTGTGTATGTGGGTAATGAAAATATAAAGTATTTAACAAGTTTCCTATGTAGGATACGGGGAGCAAACTGTTTATTTTTACAATTCTATTAGTTATACTTGTTGCAATAAACCATCTAAAAGAGCAAGTTTTGGTATCATGTCAGATGTTCTTGGTTAATGTCACTCTGATTATTTAAGCATTGAGTCTCAGACAAATTGGGACTTGAAATTCAATTAATTCTGCAGCTAAGAATTTTTAAAGGAAATAAGGGACTGCTTTTTCTAATTTCTATATATCATAAACACTCCAAAATAGTTTTTCTGGGAACTTTGAGGGATATGCAAAAACTGTGAATGCAAAATATCCATTTTCTTCTTAACGTTTCTCCTTTCAGGAGCAAAATGTATCTCCATGTTCCTTGAATGTCCAGATTCTGAATGCAAGGCAATAGCATAGAGTAATAATAAAAAGCTTCATCAGCAGTGGAAAACCATGTGAGAATAGAAATTACAATTCCCTCAAACAGATCCTAAGAGGGGATCTGTAACTATAAGCATAGTGTGTTCAAGATTAGAGAGGCCTCAGAGCCCAGATAATTCAGTGGCAAATCCCTAACTACATTTCTGCCCAGTATATTCTGCCCGTATCTCTTTTTCCATCCATCTCTGGCATATATCTCTTTTCTAAGCTATTCAGATTAGAGTCCCTACATTATTCTAATTGAATACTAATGAATGCCTGCTTGAGATTTTTCTACTTCTGTATTATATTCAATTAATTAAGGCACTCATTTTGAGCTTCACTAATAATTTTAGTCAAGTATACCATCTTAAGTGTGCCTCTGAAATGAAGATAAAAGAGGAATTTATCAAGTAAAAGTATTATAATTTATAGGCAGAAATTTGTATTGCCTTTACACTGTAGTAAATGGTAATAAAAGTCATGATATGAGATACTTGTTAGTGGGTGCTCTGCCAAACAAGCAAAAGTAGGATTAAACCACAAAATGTGAGTCATAAGCTATTTGACAGTGCTGATATTGACCTCTAACATGAGCCCCTGTCTTTCCTGTTTTCACCTTCACTTCTCTTTTATTTTATTTTTCATATTAATGAACTACTTTTCCATCAAACTTGTTCAAAGCTACTGAGTGCCAAGGAAATGCCTGCTATGCTGGATATTTGCCAATATAACTCACAGCAGATTCCTTGCTGAAGAGTATTTGGATATTTCAAAATATCTGCTTTTCAAATCTTAACTGAAAATTTCTCCTGTGGCTGGCATGCCAATGGTATTTATGAGGTGTCATTCAGCATAAGTAATAACAAGATATTTGTTGCAAATGTAGACCCTTGGACTGAGGCAGGATTGATTCAACCTACATGGAGGAGCCCTGCAGGTTCCCACCATCAGCAGGTGGACACAGACAAAACAGAGACCCAGCTGGAACTTTGTGTATACCAGCCCTCATTCCCTTGGGATGAACCTTTGTATGCTGGGGCCAGCAAGTTTTAGGTGGGGTCTCTGCTCATGGCAAAAGTAGAGGTCCTTGGATAGCAGAATCATGGGCAGGTTGAGGTCTGATGAGTCCAAGGTCAGGGGGAGGATTGGAGGCAGGTAGCGATCAGGCATATCCGGGAGCAGGTCAGTGGCAGATAGCTGTCAAGTATATCCAAGGTGAGGCCGAGTTCAAACCAGGTATCCATCTGAGTGCAGAGAAGAGGCAGATAGGCAGGGCAGACAGGCAAGGTGAAGTACAAGAGGACAACTTGGAAGGAGACAAGGACTGAAGACTAGATACTAGAATAGAAGACAAGATGCTGGAACTGTTAACAAGGCTGAAGACAAGACACTGGAACTGAAAGCAACATGCTCTACTGAAGAGTAGAGGGACCTGTTACTGATGTGTCATATGCAGGAGCAAGTGAACCCTTTATAAGACTTTGGCCATAACATCATCATCTGTCATCATGGGGCTTTTCCCGCCCCTGACCTTTTAAGAAGGTTGAGGTCTGGCATGTGTGCACCTGGAAAGCAGGGTGTCAGCTTGTGGCATCTGGCCATGTGGAAGTTGGCATTCTGTCTCATCAGAGCATGGCAGACAGTCACTTAGGGCACATCAGGAGCAAGCAGGAAGCCCCTGGCTGAGAGGTGAATATGACAATTGACGAGCCGTGGATTGCCAAACATAACAATATTTTTATAACTTCTGAAATATTGGGAAGTACAAAATAACCAATTAACATTCTGCTCAGTTATAGAAAGAGATGAGTCAGTTTTCAGGTTTGGATGATCCTGACAGAGCACTTCAAGTGAATATTTTCCAAGGGATGGACTTTTTGAATCATGAATAGCAATTTTTTTCCCAATTCCCCCCTTCCCAACATGTAAGTCATCATTTTGCTTTCTCATGAGTTTTAAAACACATAGGAGCCTAGGCAGGCAACTTTAGTGTGCATGGTAAGGCCCTTGTGTTCATGGTGGAATGCCTTACCATGCACATAAAACGGTGTCAAGAATGGGGGGATCTGCATTCCCTTTATTTGCTGGCTGATTTTGGCTAGGAAATAATGGAGAAGATTTTCAAAGGGTTACGCTCATAATCCCGAAAACCCGCTCCTGCGCGTGCTGAGACTATTTTGCATAGGCCCGGTGACATGCACAAGCCCTGGGATGTGCGTATGTCCCAGGGCTTGAAAAAATGGGCGGGGAGTGGGTGGGCCGGGGGCGGGCTGGCACACAATCCTCTGACACAGCGGCATGCCTCTGGCCCTGCCCTGCCCACGCCCCACCCCTGGCCACCCCTTTTTGCAAACCCTGGGACTTAGATGCATCCCGGGGCTTTACGCGCATCACCGGGCCTTTATAAAATGGGCCCGGCACGTGTAAGGCACTCTACGCTCTTAAATCCACTGGAATTACATGCGTAGAGCTTTTAAAATCAAGCCCATAACTTTTCCAGGATATTTGGTAGGATAAACATCCCACTGAATACATTTTCCAAAATGTATCTGTCTGCATGAAGTAAGACAACTTATAAAACAAATGGCTATGTTTGAAAAAAGCTGGTTACATGGACAGTTCAAGGCGAGGGATGAAATGATACCTCCTCCCCACATGGTGCAATGCAGGTGAAAAGAGGGCCTAGAGCCCTATGGGAGTGGCACATTTGGTGATTTTTAATCCTCTGCAGAAAGGAGGAGGGGATGGAAAAGGAAACATGGTTCCTAGTGGAATGGCAGTTACATGTCAATGATAATATATCTAGCAATCTGTCAACCCTGCTATACTCCTATAAAGCCTATCATCTGCCTCCCACCCTTTCACAGCATCTGCCCCTGGGGACATGGGAAGCTGGTGAATGGTGGGAGTCTGTTTGTGGCATACTGTTAACGCCGATGCAAGGGCACTATATACTCTAGTGAACCTTACATCCTTTTTTCTCCCCTTTACTTGCCATGCAATAAAAAATTTTGCATTTTTTTCCCATGAAAAAAAATTCTTATTAATTGCTTACCCAAACTTAAATGGGAGATTTTATATGGAAAAGGGACATTCATAGTACAATCTTCTGCAATACAAATATCACTTTAACATGTATAATAAATTTGCACACATTGCA
This sequence comes from Rhinatrema bivittatum, assembly GCF_901001135.1. Taxonomy (NCBI): domain Eukaryota; kingdom Metazoa; phylum Chordata; class Amphibia; order Gymnophiona; family Rhinatrematidae; genus Rhinatrema; species Rhinatrema bivittatum. Next base: position 158,381,401 of record NC_042619.1, read on the forward strand.
AAAAAGACCCTTGGATCGTATATGGTATTAGGCTTATCATAATGTTACGAGCACGTCCTCCACGCTGCTGAAGAACTGAGGGTTTGGAGGCCTCGGGTTCTGTTGTGGGCGTGAGGAGCGCGGTCGCCTCTAGAGCAGGTGGAGTGAGCCCTTGGGCCATGGCGAAACTCAGGGAGAAGCCCCAAGCCACACCGTGGGAGGTGAGCCAATGCAAGCATGGAGAGCTAGGCGAGACAAAGCTGAAACAAGGACTACAGGACAGGGTCTGACCCTCAGCCGGACCTGCACACCCACGGCAACCAACAACGCAATGTTGATTGATGAACGGTCCTCCGACTGTTCCAAGCCCTTTCGGACCTGCCGCTGGGTAACGGCATTGGGCAGCAGGCCGGACAGCGGACGAGGGCAGACAGAGTCCTTGGAACACAGAAGACATCATAGACGAGGGCTGAAGTGAAGACATCATAGATGCTGAAACAAGCAAGAATGTGGAGGGATGCGACAATGGCACTGTCCCTCAGGGCGCCCTACGCTGCCAGTACAACTGGTCAGGTCACAGACTACCCTGTCCTATACCCGCAGGAGCGGGACCAGAGCTGGAAAGGTAAAGTGCTGCACAAGCAGTCTGAACAGGGTTGCTGCACTGGCAGCCTAAAACAGGTTGAAACATCAGGAACTGGAACAGGAACAAACATCTAGGAACATCTGGAACCAACATCAAGGAAACAGGCAGAGACACAGGACAGGGAGCCGTCAAGACAAGCGAGACCACGGAAGACCTGGATCGAGGAGAAAGCACAGACGACTGTGGAACCCAATCCGAAGGCTAACAGGAACTGAAGTGAAAGTCCTTTTATACTTCTGTATGCAGGCAACTCCCTGGGAGGAGTTCACCTGGTCCGCCCCTCACCGACCCTATAACTGAGGTGGAGTGCCCCTGGCCGGCCCATAGGGAGAAGAGCATGGCCGAACCAAGAAGTCCAAGCAGAGACAAGCAAGCCACAGGCAGGCCTCAAGAACAGCAAGGCCTCCGAGGCCCTGGAGCAAATCCTGGATAGTTCGCAGGCGAGGCCCTGACTTCGGAGCGGCCTACAGACGAGAAGGTAAGATGCCTCCTGTGGCACAGCTACAGGAGGGATCGCAACACATAAAGTGCACTGGGATTGGATTTGACCAATAGAAAGCCATGAATAAGCTGAACTACAATTGTAAAATAGTAAGCCTTTCATACAGTAACTGCCAGCACTCAAACAGTAACAGCATTATCTATAAAAAAAAAATCTGTACTGCAAATATTACACCAGGCTCTAAACTCCAATACACCTCCTGTTAGGAAAATATAACAAGCCAGGCTGTTGTAAATCCCTACACATAAACAAATGTTAGCAGAATACCTGACTTCAGTCACACATGCAGATCACAGTCTCTCACAAATTGCAAAATTAAGAGATCATAAAGTATAAATACAAACTTGCAGACAAAAAATGAACTGGAAATTTCAAGAAGCCAGACTCTGTATATAGTGCAAACATCAAATACAATCAAGAAATATAAAACATTAAACATACCAATAAAAAAAATGCCAAATCAACTGAGGAATAAAATATCCAATAATTAAAAACACATTAAAAATGTTTTAAAAATTACCAATAACATTTTTTAAATCTGCAGACACATCACGTCCAATAATTAGAACTAATAAGAACAACAACAATAAAAAAAACAAACCCTTGTTCTCCATACCTGGGACTCTAGATTTCCAGTCACCATGATATTGTCTTAGGTTGGAGGACGATGCACAACTTTATTCTCCGTCTCTCATTCTTTCTCTCTCACTCTCTCTCTCTCTCTCTCGCACACACACCCATACACACACACACCCATGAGAAAAATCTCCACTGTACAAAATTAAAACTTGGCTTAGTGAAACTGAACCCAGTTTTGATTTATAGTGGAAGGAAAAGGCCTCAAACATTTAAACATGCCTTTACTGTAAGCAGGTAGTGCATTCAAATCTTTGTACTTGAGTAAAAATCTCAGAATGCACTTTAAAGACAATAAATAGTTTTTATAACATTTTTTTGTAAATAATCTAATACTTTTCTTAGAAATTTCTTCAGTTCTTCTTCAAGCTAATTGTTATGTAAAATCAAGATTGTGATCACACTGTCCCGCCAATGTTGGCCAGAATTTCATATATCCTGTTTCAGGACTGACTGCCCTGCCCAATTTTCAACATGAAATTTAGCAAAAAGAACTACTGTTCTCAACACATACATATACACAGGAACTTATACTGACATACATACACACATATAAATAGCATCTTGCTCTCTCATATACAACACACAGGTAAACTTTCATACATACCAAATCACCAAGTAAAGCGTCCACCTACCAGCAACAAGAATAAATATATCTCCCAACAAAATAACTGTTACTGATATCTCTTATATATTATTACAATTAAGACCTTGTCTCTGTGTAGGTGAGGACCTTCAAAACACCCAACAATTGCTGAAAGCTATATTGTATTTTCACTATTAGTGGGTCATTTTTAATTATAGATCCTTAAGAACATAAGAACATAAGAAATTGCCATGCTGGGACAGACCAAGGGTCCATCAAGCCCAGCATCCTGTTTCCAACAGAGGCCAAAAACCAGGCCACAAGAACCTGGCAATTACCCAAACACTAAAAAGAACCCATGCTACTGATGCAATTAATAGCAGTGGCTATTCCCTAAGTATAATTGATTAATAGCCATTAATGGACTTCTCCTCAAAGAACTTATCCAAACCTTTTTTGAACCCAGCTACACTAACTGCACTAACTACCTTCTCTGGCAACAAATTCCAGAGCTTTATTGTGCGTTGAGTGAAAAAGAATTTTCTCCGATTAGTCTTAAATGTGTTACTTGCTAACTTCATGGAATGCCCCCTAGTCCTTCTATTATTCGAAAGTGTAAATAACCAAGTCACATCTACTCGTTCAAGACCTCTCATGATATTAAAGACCTCTATCATATAGGGATGTGAATCGTGTCCTCGATCGTCTTAACGATCGATTTCGGCTGGGAGGGGGAGGGAATCGTATTGTTGCCGTTTGGGGGGGTAAAATATCGTGAAAAATCGTGAAAATCGTTAAAAAATCGAAAAATCGAAAAATCGAAAAACCGGCACATTAAAACCCCCTAAAACCCAACCCCGACCCTTTAAATTAAATCCCCCACCCCCAAATAACTTAAATAACCTGCGGGTCCAGCGGCGGTCCGGAACGGCAGCGGTCCGGAACGGGCTCCTGCTCCTGCATCTTGTCGTCTTCGGCCGGCGCCATTTTCCAAAATGGCGCCGAAAAATGGCGGCGGCCATAGACGAAAAAGATTGGACGGCAGGAGGTCCTTCCAGACCCCCGCTGGACTTTTGGCAAGTCTCGTGGGGGTCAGGAGGCCCCCCACAAGCTGGCCAAAAGTTCCTGGAGGTCCAGCGGGGGTCAGGGAGCGATTTCCCGCCGCGAATCGTTTTCGTACGGAAAATGGCGCCGGCAGGAGATCGACTGCAGGAGGTCGTTCAGCGAGGGTTCCGGCGCCTCGCTGAACGACCTCCTGCAGTCGATCTCCTGCCGGCGCCATTTTCCGTACGAAAACGATTCGCGGCGGGAAATCGCTCCCTGACCCCCGCTGGACCTCCAGGAACTTTTGGCCAGCTTGTGGGGGGCCTCCTGACCCCCACGAGACTTGCCAAAAGTCCAGCGGGGGTCCGGAAGGACCTCCTGCCGTCCAATCTTTTTCGTCTATGGCCGCCGCCATTTTTCGGCGCCATTTTGGAAAATGGCGCCGGCCGAAGACGACAAGATGCAGGAGCAGGAGCCCGTTCCGGACCGCTGCCGTTCCGGACCGCCGCTGGGCCCGCAGGTTATTTAAGTTATTTGGGGGGGGTTCGGGAGGGTGGGGGATTTAATTTAAAGGGTCGGGGGTGGGTTTTAGGGGGTTTTAGTGTGCCGGCTCACGATTCTAACGATTTATAACGATAAATCGTTAGAATCTGTATTGTATTGTGTTCCATAACGGTTTAAGACGATATTAAAATTATCGGACGATAATTTTAATCGTCCTAAAACGATTCACATCCCTACTATCATATCCCCCCTCAGCCGTCTCTTCTCCAAGCTGAACAGCCCTAACCTCTTCAGCCTTTCCTCATAGGGGAGCTGTTCCATCCCCTTTATCATTTTGGTTGCCCTTCTCTGTACCTTCTCCATCGCAACTATATCTTTTTTGAGATGCGGCGACCACAATTGTACATAGTATTCAAGGTGCGGTCTCACCATGGAGCGATACAGAGGCATTATGACATTTTCCATTCTATTAACCATTCCCTTCCTAATAATTCCTAACATTCTATTTGCTTTTTTGACTGCTGCAGCACACTGAGCCGACAATTTTAAAGTATTATCCTCTATGATGCCTAGATCTTTTTCCTGGGTGGTAGCTCCTAATATGGAACCTAACATCGTGTAACTACAGCAATTAAGACAAGTAAGGAAGGTTCATACATGGATCATAGATATGGATGATAATATACTCTCAATATGCAATCTGAATCCACTTGCTTAGAGCTTATTTGTGTAAGTGATTACTTATTAAGTGAAAAGTTATTTTATCAATTTTTACTTTTTTAATCATTTACAGTCCACTTTCTCCAGTGAATAAGAAGAAAGAAAAATAATATTTCCCCATTCGTACACTGATAGATGTGCCCAGTATGATATCACGTTTCATGTGAACTACTTAGGGACTTTCTTATTTTTGAGGGAATGTTGTATATTCATTGACTGTCCATCTTTACTCTGTATGCTTACTCATATGAGAATTTCAAACTACAATGCTTATATGGATGTGTCTACCATCTTAAGGACATTTTTTTTTTTTATACGGACATTATACCACCCTCTGTAGATACTGGGACCACTTTTATAGATTTTCCAGTTTTTTCACATTAGGGTCTTCTTTAATCATAAGTCCAAACATCACACTCAAAAATAATTTTGTAATTTTTTAGTAAATTTTAAATTTAGAATAAAAAATGAGATACTTCCCCCAGTTAGGCAAAGCACGATGTGATATCATGTTTCTCATTCGCTGTCTCAGGGGCTATCCATGTATATTCACAAAATAGGAAAAGGAAATTGTACCTCTTATTTGTAAATGTTGACTCTCTGTAACAAAGAATATTAATTAAGACAAGTAAGGAAGGTTCATACATGGATCATAGATATGGATGATCTTCTTAATATACTCTCAATATGCAATCTGAATCCACTTGCTTAGAGTGCCAAAAAAGACTTGAAAGATAGACTATGCATGTGCTTTTTAAAATATACGCTAGTGACAGCTGATGTAGTGACGTAAGACACTAGCGCAGTGGTCCCCAAACCTGTCCTGGAGGGCCACCAGCCAGTCGGGTTTTTGGGATATCCACAATGAATATGCATGAGAGAAAATTTGCATGTTATGGAGGCAGTGCATGCAAATTTTCTCTCATTCATATTCATTGAGGATATCCCAAAAACCCGACTGGCTGGTGGCCCTTCAGGACAGGTTTGTGGACCACTGCGCTAGTGTCTTACGTCATTACATCAGCTGTCAAAAAAAAAACTGTCTGTGAGGATCAAGCAACATTTTTAAAGTAGTGTTAAAAAATATCAACTATTCAATTTCATGGTTCAATCCACCGGGAGGCGAAAAATTCACTGTTGTTCACACTGTTTTAAATTATTTTACACAGTCACCGCCATACCAATGCGATGGTATAAATACCAGATGGTCCATTGGATATCTTCAAAATGATGCTGCAAATCAGAAAAATCTGAAACTAACAGAGCCTCAATCTTGCCCATCTTGAGGCTGCTATGGTGCTTAATTAGACAAGTTCTAATCTTATGTTTGGTCATGCCAATGTATCTTAAGTTGCAGGGGCAACTAATTAGATACACCACAAAAGAAATCTTGGACGTAAACTCTGATAGTAGAAAGAATTCAAGTCTTGAAGCTGATCTAATAGTGCTAGGACTTTTCAATGAACAGATATCACATTTACAAGGTTCTATATCGTAGTCCATTTCCCTAGAGGGATTATGGAATGCTGAATGTACAACATGATTTTGGAGGTTTAAACCTCATGAAAAAGCGAACCGCAAAGGAGAAAGCAATATAGGGTGAACTTTTTGTACAATAATCCAATGTCTTCAAATAGCTTGGCAATTTAATGCCAATGCAGTAGTATGTCACAACACCATTATTTGATGGTTTGAGTCCACCATGGAATTTTTGCAGTTTGAAAAAAGAAATTGGCTATTAGAATATAAAGCAAATTTGTATGCAGCTTTTATTGATGATGGGGGTATCCACATTGAAGAAATCTTTCAGCCATTTGATTTGTTTTAAATGAGCTACTTGCTAACTTCATGGAGAGCCCCCTGTTCCTTCTATTATCTGAGAAAGTAAATAACTGATTTACATTAACTTGTTCCTTTTATGATTTTGTAGACATACTGAGTTAAAAGAAAGATTATTAAATAGAGGTTTAAACTATGCACCTACACAGTGTCATGATCCATTTCTGTTTCAATGTGAATTTTTCAAATTTGTTCGACAATTGCAACATAAGGTGTTTTTTTTTTTTTAATCTACAGAATCATCCCATGACAATTCATTGGTCAAATGAAAATCTAATTGGTGTTCTCCACACCAAGGGATCCTGCTATATATACTTTTCAGGAACTGGTACTTAAGGAGGCAGAGAATATTGAGTGCTATAAGACACATGCATTTTTTCAATTTGACCCATGTGGAATCACAGGTTGTTCACCAACTTAAAACTAGGAGTGATATCGTAATCAAACCGGCCATTACAGGAGGGGCTATTGTTGTCCTTAGTTGTTCTTAATATTGCAATGAGGTTTATCAACAAATGTCAAATACCACTTTCTATCAACAGTTACCTACTGATCCCACTTCTGAAGTTTTGTCAGAAGTTATTAAATTGGTTGAATATGGACATGTAGAAGTTTTTTTGACTACTCATGAAAAAGAATTTCTTATTCATCAACATCCAAGGATACCAGTATTGTACATTGTCCCCTAAATCCAAAAAACTCTGGACAATCCCTCTGCTAATGATTCAGTTCTTGAACCACGTTCCATCTTTCTAGATAGAATATTACAGTCTTTTGTTCAGATTACACCTTCCTATATTATGGATAGCACAAGTATGCTGCAGTTTCTATAATCCATAACCATCGAACCAGAAGAGCTATTGGTTACTATGGATATAGAGTTCCCTGTATACAGTCATCCCTCAGGACCAAGCTTTAACAGTCATTTCTCAATTACTGTCAACACATCCATCACCAAAACGGATTCCAACTGAATACATCATTCAACTCTTAGAACTCACCTTGGGTAAAAATTACTTTTCATTTGAAGACAAATTCTTTTAACAGATTCGGGGTTTTGCTATGGGTGCTGCTAAGGCCTCTGATGTGGCCAATATTTATGTTGCTGATTTCTAATCCACATTTATTCAGCATAGTGTATGGAGTCAACATCTTAAATGTTGGAAGCGGTATATAGACGATATTTTGTTATATGGCGAGGATCAATATCTGCCCTGTTGGAGTTCTATCAGTGACAGAATGCATTAAGGGGTAGATTTTATAAAGCTGGGCACAGGTGTTATTGTGCATGCACTACCCGGTATGCGCACATGGACTCCCAATTTTATAACATGCGCGCGCAGATGCACGCATGCTATAAAATAGGGGATCGGCATGTGCAAGGGAGTGCACAATTGTTCACCCTTTGCATGCCGATGCCCACAGCCTTCCCCAGTTCCCTTCCAGGCCGCTCTGATTTCGGAGTGGTCTGGGAGGGAACTTCCCAACTCCCTACCCTAACTTCCCTTCCCCTCCCCCTAACCAACCCGCCCATTATCTCTGTCCTAATCCCCCCCAAAAAAGTATTTTACCTGCTGCGTCTGCTGGCACCTGGCCGGCATGCAATCCTCTGACACAATGCAAATGGCCGCTGTGCCAGACGCCTATGGCCCTGCCCCACCCCACACCCAGACCATCCCTCCCAACCCTCTCCCTACCCTCTAGAGGATTCGCTTTCAGACAATAACCAACAAGGACTGAACTTCACAATCTGTGTAAACAAATAAGCATGGGCGTAGCTTGCTTATTATGGTGGTTACTACCCTAAAACAATTAAGCCTGATACATCACTTTGAATGCATAAACGGAGTTGCTCTCTACTTCAACAGCAGGGGGAAATGTGGAAAACAGGATTTAAATTCAGGCTACATCCACCAAGCATTGATCTGTGCAGTCAGAGTAAATAAGCATCGGGGTAACTTGCTTGATGTGGTGGTTACTACCCTTAACCATTAAGCCTTATGCTCACTTTGATGCAACTCCAACATTACTCTCTGCATCAATGACATGGGAAGGCAGGAAATTTGAATCAAACAGTTACCAACAAGGGCCCAGAAATTGGTAGTTGATGAAACAGATAAGTATGGGAAAATAAGTGTGGGAGCTTGCTGGGCAGATTGGATGGGCTGATTAGTCTTTTTCTGCCGTCATTTCTATTAGAGATGTGAATCAGAACCGGAATCGGTTCAGATTCCGGTTACAATTCACATGTGGGGTTTTTTTCATCGGGCCCGATCGCGGTTTTGTTTATCGGCTGCCCCCGGGCCAATAAACAAAAAACCCACCCCGACCCTTTAAAACTAATACCTTAGCTGCCCCCACCCTCCCGACCCCCAAAACAACTTTTTACAGGTACCTGGTGGTCCAGTGGGGGTCCCTGGAGCGATCTCCCGCTCCCGGGCTGTCGGCTGCCACTAATCAAAATGGCACCGATGGCCCTTTGCCCTTACCATGTGACAGGGTATCCGTACCATTGGCCGGACCCTGTCACATGGTAGGAGCACTGGATGTCCAATGCCATTTTGTGCTCCTACCAAGTGACAGGGGCTGACCAATGGCACCGGTAGCCCCTGTGACATAGTAAGGGCAAAGGCTATCGGCGCCATTTTGATTACTGGCAGCCGATTGCCCGAGTGCAAGAGATTGCTCCCGGACCCCCGCTGGACCACCAGGGGCTTTTGGAAAGTCTTGGGGTACCCTCCTGACCCCCACAAGACTTGCCAAAAGTCCAGCGGGGGTCCGGGAGCGACCTCCTGCACTCGGACCGTCGGCTGCCAGTATTCAAAATGGCGCCGATAGCCTTTGCCCTTACTATGTCACAGGGGCTACCGGTGCCATTGGTGAGCCCCTGTCACATGGTAGGAGCACAAGATTGCGTTGGCCATCCAGTGCTCCTACCATGTGACAGGATCCGGCCAATGGCACAGATACCCTGTCACATGGTAAGGGCAAAGGGCCATCGGCGCCATTTTGATTAGTGGCAGCCAATGGACCCGGGAGCAGGAGATCACTCTAGTGACCCCCACTGGACCACCAGGTACCTGTAAAAAGTTTTTGGGGGGGTCAGGAGGGTGGGGGAAGCTAAGGGATTAGTTTTAAAGGGTCGGGGTGGGTTTAAGGGTTATTTTTGTGTGCTGTTTTTCCTGCCCTCCCCCAAAACGATAAGAGAACCCCCACGATCAATATCATGGGGTTTTTCTATCGTTTTGGGGAGCCCCTGATTTCTGACGATTTTGAAAATATCGGACGATATTTTCAATCGTCAAAAGCTTGATTCACATCCCTAATTTCTATGTTTCTATGTTTCATGTTTCCTGAAGACCCAGGACTTAGACACGTCCTGGGGCTTTATGCACATCGCCGGACCATTGTAAAATAGGCCCAGCACGTATAACCCCACCTGCGCGTGTAAATCCTATGTTTTTACGTGCGTAGGGCTTTTAAAATCTGCCCCTAAATCCACATCTTAAATTTACCATCAATTTCCATGAACATCAGATTGTATTTTTAGATATTCTCATCCCTAAACACCATGATACCTTGAATACCAGCATATACCACAAACCTAATGAACGTAACAACCTTTTGAAATCTGACAGCTTTCACCCCACTAATTTAAAGACTAATCTTCCAGTCAGCCAATTTCTATGATTACGCCAACTATGTTCTGAAACTAAGGATTTTAATATCCAAGCCAAAATGTCTCACCTCAACTGCTCACCTATTCTCCACCTAAAGCTGCCATCTTCTGTCACCCCTGCCCATGCTCCAGATGCCAGCTGCTGCTGCTTGGCTGCTCAAACGCCTAGTCACTGACCACTGCTGCTTAGTTGCTCCAACATCAGCTGCTCAAAAAAGGAAGAGCGACTGCATGGGCCGAGAATGAAAGGCCAGAATTATATCATTAGCAGTCAATCATCCTTGATTCAGCCACTGAGGTCACCCAGCAGGACCTAGGATGAAAAATGGGTAAGGTCCCACACCATCATCTGCTTCCCTTGGGGGAGGGGATGGGCCTGACATGTGGCCCCATGTTAAGGTAGAACTACCATGCATCGTGTGGTACCCAAAACACTGACATAATGTTATCAAGTAGCTCTTTGACAAAAAGGAATCATTCCTGATTTTACCTCATCATTTGTAGGAATATAGTCTAGAGTTTTTGCACTGAAGTACAGCAGTAAGCATTAATGTTTGTACATATTATTTTTTGTTACAGTTGTTTTCATCATTAAGCAGAAAACAAGAATGTTTACTAATTCCTAAAACAAAAGAATGCTTTACAGTACATTGAGTGATCATATTACTAATGGATGCCTGGAACATAGACTTGTTTAATTTCTTGTTTCTCTAGCAAACATTCTCCCTTTTTTCCTTTCTGTACTTATATTCTAAATTTGTAATGCAATCTAGGCAAGACTTCCTCATTTGCAATTTAACTAGTTGGAAGGATAATGTCATAGAGTCATCACAAATAAAACATTTGGTTGGTTTTGTCATTCTTCTTATATGGATGGTATAATGTTTACTCTCTTATGTATGGTTGTGACTTTTTTTTTCTTCACAGTGCTCTGAGCAACCTTTTAACTAACCCATTATGTTGTGATATCCTAATATTTGAGTTTTGAATTGGCCATTTCCATATGTAAATATTTTACATATTTCTCCCTTAAAAAGCAGTCATTAAACAGTGACCTTTCAATGCCATTAATGTGTGTAAAACATGGTTTTATGTGTATAAATTGCTATTGTCAAGTAGCTTGGGGCTTAGTGAGTATAAAGTATGGACATTACTCTATTTCATACATACTTTTATGTGTACTGGCGATAGTCATTTGGGGGGACAGAGATGGGAGTTATACGCATACTGTTCATTTTTAAAAGTATGCAGGAAAATTAACTCTCACAAATGTCTTCCTTCGAAGAGCAAGTGTAATTTTGTGCATTGTAAATGGCATTGGCCTCAGCACTTTCAAAGGTAACTTATGCCCATAAGTTCACTTTGAAAATGCAAGGTACAGTCCCTGTGGAAACGTTTCAGTGCAGTCTTTACCCCAGCCAGCAAAGTTACAAAATTATCTGTAAAACTGTATGGTAGAGGATGAAGTTTGTATATAACTTTTATATGCAGACTTCACTTTACTCCACATTTTCAAACTGAATTTATGGGCAAAAGTTACCATTGAAAGTGCTCAGATAAAGTAACTAACACAAAGCTCTTTGCAAGGAATAACTTGTGAGGGTGCAAGTAACTGCATACCTTTAAAAATTAAAATGTGTACATACAACTTCCAGCCTTCCCCACCCCCAGGGTATCTATAACCAGGGCACATAAAAGTATGTGTGAAATGAAGAAATATGCATACTTTTATTCTCATTTTGTTTTGTGACGCCACATTATTAAAAAGTCCCCGGGCTATTTTCCCATCCCCAGCAGACTTCCTCCTGTACTGTATACTGCATTCTGCAGGGCTGTCTGTGTTCTTTCAGATTCCCTTTTATAATACCTGAAACTGGTAACCTCCCCTATGGGCAGGGATGATCCCCAGTTATTTCTGCCAACATTGGGTGACAAAGTGTTTGGGGGAACCCACAAAGTGGGGAGTGGATTTTAAAAAATGGTGGCCAGGGACATGAAATACATGAAACAAACTAACACATAAAATAATGAAGTATAGACAGAGGGATTAAAAAATTAAAAGTACCAGTCCCTGGGTGCTGAATTCTGACAAGTCCTGGATAATGGAAAGCTTGCTTCTGGCATTTTTCTGTTGCTGGCTGAGTGTTGGGGAAGGAATGGTGTGAGGGCTTGGTCCCTGTGGCTGTAAAAGGTGATATGAGATCCAAGTAAGTAAGAGGCCTGTTGGAAGAATAAAGGCAGTGTACCATGGGCAGAGGTGAGGCCTACCAGGAGAAGGGAGTCTTAACTAGAGATGTGCTTCGTTTTTAGGGTTCAGGTCGGACTTTAGTGCACCCTAACTGGTTGGTAGTGCGTAGTAGGTCCCGTTAGGGCGCACTAACAAAAAGTACAACTTAAAAATGAAAACGTATCAATTTATGAGAAGTTCATTAGCTAGAGGTATGGTTCTGGGTTCCCATTGGCTCGCTCCACCTTGAAGACAGCCAATGGGAATGTAGAGCCATTACTAATGCATCCGGAGATATTGCACACTACCCCTTAGGTAGTGTGAACACATTAAGCCATAGCGCGCACTAACTCAAGTTAGTGCGCACTATCCTGAGCATGCTCTGTGGTGTCCCCAGGGGCCATTTTGCTTCTTCATGTACACTAAAAAATCCAGAGAAGATTGAGTGAGTGACAGCAGCATCAGAGGCTCAGCGCAGTACAGTACAAGAGAGACAAGTACAGTACATGAACTACGTGCCATGCAGTACGTGCACTACACATAGTACACTACATAATAGTGAGCTGAGCACAGTGCTCAAATTGTACCACTGTAAGTATATAAATTATTATAAGGTTTTGTTTTAGTTTTTTTATAGTAATATATAGTTACTTTACTAATTACTTAGTTATATAGTTTTAGTTAATGCACTTTTTTTCGGTAAAGTAGCATAAAATAATATAAAAATAATATTAAATGAAGTACTTTATTTCATTTTGTTGTTATATTAGGGGAAATTAAAAGTTTAACACACAAAGTACTTCATTTTATTTTATTCTAGTTTACTGAAAAAAAAAGTTTAACACTGTCAGTATCACCAGTTTCGTTAGCTGTCCTTCACAGATGGGGAGCTGCCTGGCCTCACTCCTCTCCTCCCCCATGTCCCAACCAGTGAATGGTGTGTGGGGGAGGGGGGGATGGTGAAGAAGAGTGAGACAGCGCCCTCCCTGCATTAGTGTGTGAGCTTCTGATCAGACAGCTATCCTAAAGCACATACTTTTTTTTCATCTTCTTTTTTATTTTCTCATGGTAGGATGGAATGTGAAAGGGAGTCTGATCATAGGGAGAGGGAGTCTGACTCCATCCCACCGTCCTCCTCCAAGGTGGCAGCTACCAAAGACAGGTCCAGGAAGCCCCGCTTTATAAGGTCTGACGTGTGCCTCCTGGCTCGGCTAATTCTCTTGGATGAGAGGAACTTGTACACCCCCCCAGGCAGCAGGGCTAACCTGGAAATGGAGTCTGCTGCCTGGGCCTCTCTCCAGGAGGAGTTTTGCTGGCAGGCCTCCTACCCTTGTGAGATCAAAGATCTCAAGAAGAAGGGTGAGAGATAATAATGTTGGTCATATTATTTAATAATTATGTATATTTCGTAATTGAAAATTGAACAGAGTATGAGTAGTTGTACTAGCTACAGTAGCTAGTAGCATAGAGTGAGTTATATAATTATAAAGTAATAACTACTATAACTACTAACAGTAATAATTTTAAATAAATATATTTTAGAAGAACAGAAATAGTAGTAGCTACTAGTGTACCACCCTTACCCTATATAAAATTTACTAATAACTAGACTACAAAAGAAAGAAAATTATCTGTGGTATATTCTTGATATTTATATTTATAGTTTTGAAATGGTGGTATTTGGGATTTTAATGCCACATTGAAATATAACTAATTATAAATTAAATAGTATTTTGTTATTACTAACTTTTCTATGTTGCATAAAAAATAATCTACTAGGTCAAGGCAAAACTTGGGCATGTTGTAATAATTAATCAATGTTATTCTTTTTCCTGTATATTCCTCTAATTCTCAGATCACCATTTGAGACTTCACGAGGGTAGGTAGCTCAAGGAGATCTGCAGAAACTTGTCCCGTCCCTTGCCTGGTAGATTGTTTTCAGAATACTACACAAGTACACAAATATTATTCAATTAATTGTAATGGAATTTGTGTTTAATTATGTTTGTTTATTATAACAGTGAATGAATCCTTGTGTCTGATCTCAATCCTGTTATTTAAATTTTAACTGTTGTTCTCTGAATTTTGATCTGTCTTGTATAGAACCTCACCCCAGCAGGGATGAGTCGGGGCTTCCTGGACCTAGCAGAAGGCAGAGCTGCCACCAGAGGCACCAGCATCAGCTAGTGGGCTAGGCAATATATCTGGGCCAGTAGTACATCTGAGGCTGAAAAACAAAATCATGTTTTTATATCAGTCAGTTATAGTGGCTGGGATGTGTGTATTTATTTATTTGTATATATTATAATGACACTGAGTGACTACGAGAGTAAACTAAGGAATGGAAGGAGAAAGAAGAAGAGATTTGTTTGTAGTGTACCTACCATCATATTCTGTCTAACCTGAGAGAGACTCCTTTATTTCTCCTTCTAATCCTTCAAATTATGTACTATCTCTAATCTATGTAGATTGATTTGATATCCTCTTGCTCTCCCTCTCCCTCCTCAAGGTTAATAAACTAAGGGGTAGATTATTTTATAAACTTGCTCGCACGTGTCCAGTATTTGCTTATTTATTTGCCATATATGACTATGTATGTATTGTTCTATGTCTCATGTTGAACTTTTTTTTTTTACATTTCTTTGCAGGGCAAGAGGCAGCAGCAGCCAGGCCCAACACAAGCACCAGCACCAGTACTGCTGTACTTTCTCCAGGATCTCCTCCTAGCTGTAAATGCTGTACACAGTTTACCAAGCTGGAGGAGATCCTCTAGGAAGTACAGCAGTTCAAGGCAAAATATGATGCAGACTTCATGATGTTGCAGCAGGATGTCAGAAATATGGAGGAAAGCATCAGAAATGTGGAGAGGAGGTTGTCAGCCCTGGAGGAGGCCCCTCAGGATCAGAGGGAAATGGCTTCTACTACAACATCATGAAGACAAGGCATCATATTTCGCCTTGGCCTGCTCTCCTCCACTCATTTTTATTTTTTTATTTATAGAAAATATAATTGAAATTTGAAATAAAATATTATAATATATAATATGATATAATATTAATAAATCTACTAAAACTCTACTTCTGCAATGCACAGAAAGCACCTACCTTTGCAAGCACTGCTGCTGGTGCCTAGGCTAGGATAATGCTGTGAAGGGCTCACTGCTAATTAGAAACAGATAGTAGCAGTACTAGCAACAAGCTCACTGGTAGTGGCTACTGGCTAGATATAGGCTACTGTGGCTACTGGCTGGCTAGTAGTAGTAGCAGTTAGCTAAGCTAGCTAAGCCAGCTACCCCTTAACAATAAAGACTGTATAACTATCAATCAACAACTGTAGCTAATGACTGATTGAATAAAGAGCTGATGTTTTCTCCTCAAACCCACAAAACAAAAGCAACACACAAGCAGAGCACCCCTTATTATATAGCTATTATTATTAGCTAGCTAGTGACTAAAAGTAGGGGGGGGGGGAATAGACATATAATTGGCCAATACAAAAATGATGCATATGCACAATGCATATATAATGCAACAACGACCCCATTTCTAAAATGCAGCACAGGGATTGGCAAATTCAAAACATTTCATCTGCCAGTGCCTGGTAACAGAAGAATAAACAAACAAATTCTAGTCACATGACTGATGACATAATCACAATAATCACAGACACACACAGATTAGAATTTTTGTCAAGCTATCCCCCATTCTCATTCCCCATCCCCCCCATATAAAACAATCTGTAAAAAACAGCACCTCAGCTGTTGGTAACCTTGGTAACATGAATAAATAACAAGAAGACAACCAATAGGAATACATATTCATCCCTAAATTGACAAAAAAGTGTCAATTTAGTATCATTTTATCTTACTGCGCACTAACAGATAGTAATGTGCACTGAAATACACATAGGGGCGGATTTTAAGAGCCCTGCTCGCCTAAATCCGCCCAAATCCGGGCGGATTTAGGCGAGCAGGGCCCTGCGCGCCGGTAAGCCTATTTTACATAGGCCTACCGGCGCGCGCAGAGCCCCGGGACTCACGTAAGTCCCGGGGTTTTTGGAGGGGGCGTGTCGGGGGGCGGGCCCGAACTGCGTGGCGTTTTCGGGGCGTGTCGGGAGCGTTTTGGGGGCGGGTCCAGGGGCGTGGCTACAGCCCGGGGCGGTCCGGGGGCATGGCCGCGCCCTCCGTGCCCGCCCCCAGGTTGCGTCCCGGCGCGCAAGAGGCCCGCTGGCGCGCGGGGATTTACGCCTCCCTCCGGGAGGCGTAAATCCCCCGACAAAGGTAAGGGGGGGGCTTAGACAGGGCCGGGTGGGTGGGTTAGGTAGGGGAAGGGAGGGGAAGGTGAGGGGAGGGAACGGGGGTAGGCTGCGCGGCTCTGCGCGCGCCGGCTATACAAAATCAATAGCCTTGCGCGCGCCGATCCCGGATTTCGGCGGATACGCGCAGCTACACGCGTATCTACTGAAATCCAGCGTACTTTTGTTTGCGCCTGGAGCGCCAACAAAAGTACGCCTATTCGCGGTTTTTGAAAATCTACCCCATAGTGTACAATGGCACAGAGTTACTGTGCAGTATAGTCTTGGCATTTACTGCACATTAAGTCCCGTTACTGCGCACTAGCGGATATTAAAAGTGCACTAATTTCCGTTAGTGCACAGTAATTAAAAAACTACTTTAACCCAAAAATTTGTTGAAATTTGATTCTTTTTTTGTGATTGCTAAACAATGACGAATTAGACAATATTGTTGACATTTTCTAATTCTTGAAAAACAAATGCACATCTCTAGTCTTGTCATATCTCAGAGGGCAGAAAGTAGCTGGCAGCCATGTGAGTGTCCCTTTGGTTCTGAAAAACTGAGTGCACAACTGACAGAGAAAGGACGCCATTGTGAGTGCATTAGCATCAAGCAATTGCAACTGCTGGTCCTCCCTATATCAGCTGGCCAAGCTGGAGAGTGAGGAGAGCCCAAAAGTGGTAGCAAGGTTCTGAGGGGACTACTAGAGCAGGAAACAGTTGACAGGGGGAGTTGCAGAATGAACAGTGTAGTGTTGAGCTGTTACTACTTCTGGATCTTTTCACAACATTCCAGGACATAGTGGTAAGTAGGAAACTGAAGCAAAACCCATAGCTCTTTGAAGGAGGGGCACAATTGAATGCCAGGGGTCTTGGGAAAGCTCCTGGCACAGTTATAAGTTCAAGCCAAGATTCTGCTGGAGAGTGGGAATCACATTTCTAACTGGGGCTTAAATTTTATTAACAATAAGATACATTAAATTAAATAAAAATAAAGAACAATGGTTGGGTTCAAGTGGGGATGCCATCGTGACTTCAGGGATACCTCCACCTGGCCTCTGAAGAAAATTTTAATTTTGAAAATTGCTCTGATGGATCTCTGGTATTTTGGGGATTAAAAACACTCTTAAAGCACTAGAAAACTTGGGCAATTCTGGTTGTGCTCACCAGAGAGTGACTTAAGCACCCGGCCCAGGAGTCATTTGGAGTAACGGTTTTTGAATAGCAGTTTTTGAATAGCAGTTTTTGAATGTTGAGTCACTTCTGGATCATTTAAAGGGTTATAGTAATATGGGGATAAAATGGATAGGCTTGGTAATATTTGTATTGTTAGGAAATAATCTTCTAAATCTTTTTAAATGCAAAAATTGACATATTTGAAATAATGGTAGCCTCCAAGGACCCTGTTTTAATGGTTTAATCCAGTTCCTACTGAAGAAAACTAGGATCACCATAATAACATAGGGAAATTTTGAAGCTGTAGTCAGGGTTACATAGTGACAGCTTCCTTAGGGAGAAAGGACTAGCGTAATGACAAAAACTAAGGTGAAAGCTCTAAACTTACACATATGGAGATATTTTAAAGTTACCAAAAATTCTCTAATATTGATGACATAACTTCAAACAAATAAAGAACACATAAGAAATAATTTGATAGGTACACCATCTAACCCTAAGTACCTTTTAAGACAATGACATCAGCAAGAGCAATAATTTTAGACTCTAAGAAGAGAAGTGACAGTTAAGAATGAGTCAGTGATCCAGAGAATTTTAATCAGAGTGGAAGTGCTTTGCTGTGTTTTCTCCTGAGACTAAAAAAATTATAGAAAAGTACTTTAAACTGACAAGTACAGTGGTAAAACTTACAGTGGAAGTGAGAGTGTGATTGAGTGATTTCAAATTAGGCATAATGTCAAGGTAGATAAAAAACAGCTGATCTCTAGGAATTTAGCGTCATTATTTGTTGGGCACCAAGGTGAGCAGAAATCAATGGCTACACTGTGACTGCCACAGAGTTGTGAAAGTAGAGGTAACATTTGTTAAAAAAGAAAAAGAAGTAAAAGTCCTGACACAAATGTATCATTCTTAAGAGAAAACTGCCTTTAATTGAGACTTTATTAAAAAAAACAAAAAACCCCAAATCTTGATTGCAGCACTATCATACTAAATATTGAAAGTTTTCTGTAAGAGAGGGAGCCTTAGCCCCTTTCTAATTCCATATGGAAAAAGTTACAAGGCTCTAATTAAACTAAGGTAAGAGAATTACAGCGGGAGCAGCACTGTAGAGCATAAAATTACAATGCAGTTGCCCTTTTTAAGCACAAACTTTCCTTATAAGGAAACATTTATACCCTTAACGTCATCCTGAACAAATTGGGATAAAGAGGAGTCAAGAGAATAGGACTAGTACAGTGAACTTCTGTCCTTGTCTTAGGGTAGGAGATCACACTTATCTATTGTTTTTATATTAGCTAGTTTCACTGTGACACTAAGCCAATGGAGATAATCACATCAGGGAACTCTTACATCAGATCCTGGAAGATTCTTCGGTAAATGGAGTTAGTTTTATTTGTTCATTTTTATAGTATTGTATGGAGAAGAAATATCATTGAGTCTAAACTCTTGCCAGCGCTAGTTAGCTCTGTACTCAAGTAACACCAGCCAGCCCAAAATACTTTAAAGCTAATTGTGTGCACACATCATTGTAACAGACTTACAACAGACTGACAGGGCAATTTATCATTTTGCATTATGGCCTTATCGTGCATGATAATGCTGTAACATGCATGATAAATAATGCAACGCAACAAGCATGCAAATTAAAATTTGAGTATTCAAGTGAGAGGAGTTTGGGTGGAGTAAATGCAAATGAGGGTCTGCTAGTGCAGTTTGCGATGGAGTAATGCACAGCACACTATCCCAGTATTTAATGCTGGAAATAACTACAACTTTTTTTGTTGCGGTAAGGTGAAAAAGCTATTTATCTCGTTCCCACAGACAATATCGCGGATCACAGGTATTATTGCAGCAATTATTGTGCACGATAAAAGGAGAATTATAATGGACACACCTACCAGGCCTTCCTGCCCTAATTATAACACCTGTTCTTATCTGGTCTATCTTCCTAAAGCCATAATGACTGTGACCAGTTTAATTGCAGAGAGATACTGGTTGCTTCGGGAGGCTTGAGCAGACAATAACAAGCAGAACAGCAACAACCTCAAGAACAGGCAAGGCATGTTCCAAGCCCTGCTAGGGAAGTCCCTGTACCGGAGGCAGAGGCATGAACCCCACAGGGTCAGGGCCCAGGCAGCGCCTAGCACGCAGGTGGTCACGGCGGAGGAGATACAGGAAGCACAACATCCTTGCTGGGTATGCCAGAGGATTATGTGGTTTGCAGGTATCACCTCAGCTCTCAGGCGAACCTGGAATTATATGTATAAATCAGATGGGATTTGGATCTGGTCAGAAAAAGGTCCCACGTTGTGCCTGACTTCATCAAACTGTTGGCTACCCTGCATTTAATGGCAACTGGCTCCTTCCAAATGACAGTAAGGGTTGTGGGGGGTAATATCCCAAACCACTTTTTCATACTGTCTGGACTAGGTTATCATAGCAGTCTCTGACCACATTATTCGCTACATAGCATTTCTTCGGGACAGGCAGGACATGATGGACTTGAAGAGAGGCTTATATGCCTTTGCAACCTTTCCTAATGTTCTGGGAGCTATTGACTGCACTCATGTGACCATCATTCTGCCCCATGACAGGGAGGAGATGTACCGCAACAGAAAGCTCTTCTACTCAATCAACGTGCAAATGGTCTGTGATGGTCGAATGCATGTCCTTGATGTGGTGGCCAGGTACCTGGGAGCCACACGTGATTCCTTAAAACTTAGGCAATCGGGCCTGTGTGAACATTTTGAGGACTGCCTGTTAGGGGTGTGCATTTGTTTGCAATGTATTGGCAATCCGCAACGTATATGCCATATTTGTTGTATTCGTGGGGGTCACGAAACGTATGGCAAACCCCCACGAATACAACGTATCACTAACGAATAAACCCCCACCCTCCTGACCTCCCCAAGACTTGTCAAAAGTCTCTGGTGGTCCAGCGGGGGTCCTGGAGTGATCTCCTGCAATCGAGCCGTCGGCTGCCAATATTCAAAATGATGCCGATAGCCTTTGCCCTTACTATGTCACAGGGGCTACCGGTGCCATTGGTTGGCCCCTGTCACATGGTAGGAGCACAAGATGGTGCCAGCAGGGTGGGGGATTGTAGTAAATTAAATTTAAAGGGTTGGGATGGGGGTTTTTTTTGGGAAATACATATATAACTAATGAACGGATTGGGGTCCCGCGAGAACAGATGCAACGGATTTGGGTCCCGACGAATACGAATACCGAATGGGATGAATCCTTCCCTGCTGCACATCCCTACTGTCTGTATGGTGATATTTAGCTCATAGGTAAGAGAGATGCTTCTTTCTATATTCCATCTCTGGCTATTTGTTTGTGGGAAAAGGCACAGACATGGGGGGTGGCTGGGGGGGGGGGGGAGGAAAAGCATCACTGACATGACAAGTAGCTTGTACAGTTACATCTGCAGGCCATGATGTAGAGGCCTGCTAATCTTGTGACAGCAAACAATGCACCGGGCCTTTCTATGTGTTAAATTTCAAAATGACCCTGTTCCTATATCCCATTGGGAGCTATTTAAATCTCACTGGTTAATGACAAGCTTGAAATGTCCACACTGCTGGTACTGCATGATCATGTGTGGTCAGTTAGTGATGCGTCATCCAGAATGTTGGACACAGTTTGTCTTGAGCCTCATACACCTCAGCTAGAAGCAGTGTCCTATGCATGTTGGTAGCCTGGCATATTCCCTGTGTCAGGCCTCACAAATTGGTTTATATGGAGGAAATACTGCAGAGCCAGCAGGGGCATTCACAATCACACCATGAAGTATCGTTTTTTAGCTGACACAGGTGTGGCAGCTCTTATGTATTGCATCATGGTTGGTAGCCTGCTGCACACCAGTAGCCTTAGCTGGGTTGTGATGGCCTCACATGCAATTTTTTGTTATATGGAGATGTGCTTTAGTAGTCTAGAAAAGCAGATATACTTTTGGCTACTGCTATCCTGCACATATACTGGACATGCCCAATGTGACATGCACTTAGGCTAGGCAAATCAGCCTTTAAGGCTCAGGGAAAGGTACAGGCTACTTTATACAGTTTTATAGGGAGGTGTGGTTTGCAAGCCAGATCTGCACATGACTATGCTATGATTGATGGCTTAAATCTGTCTTTGCAGCAGGATATTCTGGGAATGATTACAGGACCAGACTTCTCACCCCCCGTTGCCATTCCCAACATGCCGGCAGAGACTAGGTACAATGAGGCCTTATGTGCTACTCGCTGTGTAATTGAATGCAACTTCAGTGTTCTCAAAAGTCAATTTCACTGTTTGGACAAAATGGTTGGAGCTTTAATGTATGCCCCACCCAAAGTTGTAGATATAGTGTTGCTCTGCTGTGTTTTCCATAATCTCTCTCTACACCATGGAGTACGAATGGATATGGTTCCTCATCTTCCCCCGGAATCCCCAGGTGCCCCCCATGATCTAAAGACAACATGCAGAGTGGTAGCCAGATTCACCAAAACCTTATGCAATGCTACTTTGCTTGATAGGCCTCACCTTCCACATACCCTTCTAGGGAAGGGAGGCCAGTAGACTTGTAGCTGCTGGTCTCCTCGCCATCATCTTTGTTTCTCTCACTGCTTCTCTGTCTAGGTCCCATGTAACAGAAAACACCATTGCCTACTCTGGATTCATCTTGACAGTGGAGCCATACAGTGTACTATAAAATAGTTGTAAAAGTAAAGATGACAAAGAATACATTTGGCTGCCATAATGTGTTTTCCCTCATAGTGACACTGAAAGGGGCATGTGTGGCACATGAGTTGGTGAATGACTGCCAAAATGGAATTTATAGTTTGGCCTAGCTAGCGTTGTCTGGCTTGCCAGCCATCCCCTGTGGATCCCATCCTAGTGCTCACATGTGGATGATATATTGTCACAAGTATGATGCTGCACAGCAGGTCCTCAAGCATGGAGAGCTACAGCTCTATAAATGCTGTAAATATCAAATAGCTCTTAATACCTTCTGTCATGGGAGGGATATGGACCAGAAGAAAACTCTTGGGAACCATTGGCTAATATCATGGACAAAGAGATGCTTCGTCAATTTCATCGATCGCATCCTCAAAAACCTAGACCAGGTAGGGGGTCTGGAGGGGGCCCTTTGAAGGGGGGTACTGTTGCATCCATCGATCGCAGACAGCTTTGACCTCTGCGCCTTACCTTTCTTCCTTCTCTCTCCTCAAGCCTTGTGAAGATGGCTGCTGCCGCGTCTTCATGCTGCTCTCTCCGGTATCCCCGGATCAGCAATGGCGATGGTGTTCGCCATGATTTTCCTGAGGGCCTCCTAGGGTGTGCGCACGCATGCCACCCACGTCTTTATCCACGTCATGGCGGGAACCTCGGGGGTGTCCCCTCCGAGTGACGTCATCACTCCTGGTATTTAGCCTGCCCTTCGTTTGCTAAAAAACCGAGTTAGCAAGGATTTGATTGGATTGCCTCCAGTCTAAGCTGCTCTGCTACTTCCCAGCTGCCGCAGGAAGCTCTCTCTGCCATTTGGGGTATTTCTTCACTAACCTGGGTACCCGCTCCTCGGGGGCCCTTCTGCTCTATTTCAGGTACCTATCTTGGGATACCGGGTACTCGATCCTCGAGGGCCTACTCTCCCTAATCTGGTGCCTGCCACTGAACTACGTCTGCCTGTCAGGACATTCAACAATACAGCTTTCTGCTTCAGTGAGTACTAACCCTTTCAGTCTGTCTCACCTTCAGTTTCAGTGCTCTGTGTCTACATCTGGGACCTGTCCATGGTATGCCACACTACCTATCACCTACTCGAGTGTGAGACTGGCCTCCTCTGCTGAGGACCCCTGGACTACGTCACTGGATTACCTTCACTGCTGCCCGCTCCCTGGGCAGTACCATCGAGCTGAACAATAAATACAACTTCTCTGTATCTGCGTGTTTAGAGTCTAGCCTAGTACTGCAGTTCCTCATGGGGCTGGTTTGGTACAGATAACCTACGAGTCATGACACAAGTGAGGGGACCGAAGATCAAATCTTGTGTGATGATGACCCTAACTTCCCTTTAACACCACACAAGGTCTACATGTACACAATATACTGTGTTGGGTAGCTAGCTACAGAACATCTTACATACAGGACCATGTAATCAGGTGATAGCTAAGAGTATGCAGTGTGAAGAAAGCAAAAAGAGGCAATACTGCAGTAATTTGGCTACATACTCCGCAAAGAAATTTAAGGTATGCAAATAAATGCCTTCTCTCATTTCCCTCGGTAAACTCTGCTCGCCTCACCCAAGTCAAAGACAGAGCGATCTCACTGGCAGGACCTAAATTATGGAACACATTACCAATAGACATAAGGTTACAAGCAGATTTCAAGAAGTTGAAGAAGGATCTTAAAACCTGGCTGTTTGAAAAGGCATATGCGATAAGAAATTGAGGATAGCTTTAATATCCAACTTTCTCTTACCTCTCCATAGTTTTATAGTAATTTGTTTTAGACTTCATTTTATTGTTTATTTCTGTTTATTAAAATGTTATGATAAAGAAACATTTAGTATTTACCACCTTTTATATCTTTTTATACATTTTATTGCATGACTACGATTTCTTATTTTCATGTATGCTTTTATTTTATTTATGGATGCCTTTTATATAACATTGTAAACTGTTGTGATGGCATTTCTGAATGATGGTATAAAAAATTTTACAAATAAAATAAATAAATATTGAAGGTCCCACATAATAAACTTCTTTACATCTTGCTGTCTTCGTTAAGAGCACACACTGAGCATTCAGTTGTATGGCATAGCCTATATGGTCTTGCCTGCTAGATAAGTGGCTACTTGGAATGTGCCAGGGCATTCTAGCATGCAAGGTCATATGGAGTGATATCTTTATACTAAAAACACAAAATTAAAGGAGCCAACCAGGAAGTGTATTTTTCAAAACAGTGACTACTTTATTAGGGAAGACATGTTTGCCACTGTTTGAAATCATGTCAAACTCTTAGGTAATCACAATCTGCAAGGACAATATTTTATTTATTTTATTTAAAAAGTATTTATATACCGTTTTTTAAAAAAGAAATTTTATCAAAAACGGTTCACAGATTTAAAACCAAAAATAAAATAATCAAAATAAAATGGAATTTTTAAACTTTACATAAAAATTGGTAATAACTAGACAGAATGCTAGTATATAAGGTTATTAAAAATATAAAAAGTTTGGAACCATGGGCTTATTGTTTTGGGGGAAAAGGGGAAAAAGGGGGGGAAGGGGAACGGGAGGAGGAAGGGGAAGTGGGAGAAATAGAGCGTAAAAATTATATGAGATAAAGGGAAGAAGGGAGAAGGGTATGATAGTTGGAAACGTGTGAATGAGCAGGTATGTTGTAGTTATGTGTAGTATAAATGGGATTGTAATGGGTGTAACTATGTTTAAGAGGGTAATTTCAGTATTGATGATTAAGTTTAATTAGAAGACGTGTTGAATGCAAGTTGAAAAAGATATGTTTTGAGAGATTTTTTGAAATGTGCAGGGTTGGATATCGAGCGAAGATGGTTTGGTAAAGTGTTCCAAAGTGTTGGACCGGCTATTGAAAAGGCTCTTTTTCTAGTGAGGTCTAATCTGGCTTGTTTAGGAGAAGGGATATCTAGTAAATTTTGGTTAAGTGATCTTAAGTGTCGCGTCGGTTTGTATATGCGCAGTATTGAACAAAGCCAGGTAGAAGTATGATTATGGTTATGAATTAAACTATGGATAATAGAGAGAATTTTGTATTTTATTCTGAACTTTATGGGTAACCAGTGTAATGATTGTAGAATAGGGGTGATATGATGACGTATAGCAAATAGTATAAAGCCTTATACTTTATATGCACATCACATTCTGTGTAGACCTGTACATATAATGCTTGAAATGACATTATTACATACACAGGCTTAGAATCTTATTCTTTTGGCACAATCATGACTACAACAAAGACCATAGAAAGCAGAAGTGGCATGCCCAATAGCTACAGAACAGCTGTTATGTAGGAGCAAATAGCAGCCCTCAATGTGATGGCTAGGAAAAGGCCCAAGACAGTTCCATGTTGAAAGAGTGCACTCGAAGGGACAGCAGCATGGAGACATGAGGCCCAGGAGAAGACAC
This sequence comes from Rhinatrema bivittatum, assembly GCF_901001135.1. Classification (NCBI taxonomy): domain Eukaryota; kingdom Metazoa; phylum Chordata; class Amphibia; order Gymnophiona; family Rhinatrematidae; genus Rhinatrema; species Rhinatrema bivittatum. Next base: position 158,407,382 of record NC_042619.1, read on the forward strand.
AGCATCATAGAGGCTGGAGGCCCAGGAGATGACACAACAGCATGAGGCAGCAGTAGCATGAGCTGAAATATGATGAAACACCAGCATCTAGAGCACGAGATGAGACAAGATGAGGAGAGGCAGCAGCTGGACCGTGACTAGAGACCGTATCAAGGTGGCTTTGTATGGGTAGAGTATCAAGGAGGGCTTCAGAGTTAGGCTGCTGGACCACAATAGCTGTCAGTAGACCATCCCTTCTGTGTGCTGGAATAGGAACTCTATAGTGAGAACAGACCCAGCAGGCTTCTTCCATCTAGCCAATAGAGGAACTCTGTAGTGGGGATGGGCCCAGCAGGTGTCTTCCATCTAGCCAGTCCAGGAACTCTGTAGTGAGGATGGGCCCAGCAGGCTTCTTCCATCTAGCCTGCACAGGAACTCTGTAGTGAGGATGGGCCCAGCAGGCTTCTTCCATCTTGCTGGCACAGGAACTCTGTAGAGGTGCCCACCCAGGAATGTTGGTACATCCTTCTTGATTGCTATTTGATGCCACAACCTTGATCCTTTGTGGCCCCTTGCTATGCTGTGGCTGGCCACTTGGGGGAAACTCTTTTGGTGTCCTACCCCTCAGGCGTCTGTCAGCCTTGGGACTGCTGTAGGGTATGGATTCCAGTGATGCTGGGAAAGACTCGGATGGCTGCTTGGACATCCTTTGCAGGATCTGTGTTAGCATGTTCATCTTGCTATTGACTGCTGCAGTCAGCATCGTAACATTCTGTGTGTTTGCAGCTGTCTAGTCTCTCAGCTTCTGGTTCTGCCTGTTGAAAGTCCTTTTGAGGTGCACTAGCTCTGCCCATATGTGATGAAGATGTACCCCATGCATCCTTTCCAGTTGGTCCAGATGCTCATGCATGGACCCCTCTGCTGGTGGCTGGGATGTTATTGGTGATAGTGCTGGGCCTGGTGCCAGTGATTGTGGAGCTGCTGTGATGGTGGTATGAAGTGTAGGACTTTGGGCCTCCAAATGCTGCATGATGGGGCTTCAGTCCTGCTCCTGCCAAGGGCAAGGTGCTTCAGGCTGCTGTTGTGATGTGCTGACTCGAGGTTGTGATGATTGTGTGGGCTTCCATTCAAGGCTCTGTTCCTCCATGAAGCCAGAGAGGTTGAGGGACATATTGAGTGTGCTGGGTGAACCCAGGGGGTGCAGTATCTGCAATGGCTCCTGAGTCTGTAGCTGCTGCTGCTGCTGCTCCTGCTGCTCCTCCTCACTGACCTGGGTCTGGGCATCCATCAGGAAGGGTCTGTGCAAAAGAGCTGCTGCACTGCTGGTCCCTGGGGCTTCCTGGCTGGGACCGGCTGCTTCATGGGTGAGAGCTGTGGACACAAATCATAAGACATAAGTACCAATTGCAGTAAGTATCCTCTTTTCATTTGGTATCAGAGGTACACTTTGCTTCTTAGCATTGTGACCATCTTATGTCAAGTGATGTGCATACCCATTGCTGCCTGCCCATTTACAGCTGAGGTGAACTTACTGGCTGTGGCTCACGTGGTGTCCAGCTACTCAGCCATGTCCTTGAGGACATCCAGTCCCAACCTTTGCACAAGGTGCTCCTCCATGGGCATGAGGTTGATGGGACAAGGGGCTCCTCCTCCAGTCCACCGTATATATTTATTTCTAGGGATGTGAATCGTTTTAGGACGATTAAAATTATCGTCCGATAATTTTAATATCGTCTTAAACCGTTATGGAACACAATACAATAGAGATTCTAACGATTTATCGTTATAAATCGTTAGAATCGTGAGCCGGCACACTAAAACCCGCTAAAACCCACCCCCGATCCTTTAAATTAAATCCCCCACCCTCCCGAACCCCCCCCCAAATAACTTAACATTTCCTTGCCAAATCCTACCTCCTTCAATCCCCCACCCCCCCGAACCCCCCCCCCCAAATGACTTAAATTACCTGGGGGTCCGGAACAGCAGCAGTCCGGAACGGGCTCCTGCTACTGAATCTTGTTGTCTTCGGCCGGCGCCATTTTCCAAAATGGCGCCAAAAAATGGCGGCGGCCATAGACCAACAGGATTCCACGGCAGGAGGTCCTTCCGGACCCCCGCTGGACTTTTGGCAAGTCTTGTGGGGGTCAGGAGGCCCCCCCAAGCTGGCCAAAAGTTCCTGGAGGTCCAGCGGGGGTCAGGGAGCGATTTCCCGCCGCAAATCGTTTTCCGTACGGAAAATGGCGCCGGCTGGAGATCGACTGCAGGAGGTCGTTCAGCGAGGCGCCGGAACCCTCGCTGAATGACCTCCTGCAGTCGATCTCCTGCCGGCGCCATTTTCCGTACGGAAAACGATTTGCGGCGGGAAATCGCTCCCTGACCCCCGCTGGACCTCCAGGAACTTTTGGCCAGCTTGGGGGGGGCCTCCTGACCCCTCCAAGACTTGCCAAAAGTCCAGCGGGGGTCCGGAAGGACCTCCTGCCGTGGAATCCTGTTGGTCTATGGCCGCCGCCATTTTTCGGCGCCATTTGGAAAATGGCGCCGGCCGAAGACAACAAGATTCAGTAGCAGGAGCCCATTCCGGACCGCTGCCGTTCCGGACCGCCGCTGGACCACCAGGTAATTTAAGTCATTTGGGGGGGTTCGGGAGGGTGGGGGATTTAATTTAAAGGGGTCGGGGGTGGGTTTTAGCGGGTTTTAACGATTTTAACGATATATCACGATATTTTACCCCCCCAAACGGCAACAATACGATTCCCTCCCCCTCCCAGCCGAAATCGATCGTTAAGACGATCGAGGACACGATTCACATCTCTATTTATTTCTGCTCACTACCTTGGCTTTCAGATGTGCTTTGATGTCCCAGTACCCGAGGGCCAACTGTACCGTGATTCATTGGAGTCTACTGTGCCTGGAGATGCCCTGGGCTGTGTTGCACCAGATCTGGCCCTTGGATACCACTGAGGTCTTTGCTGCCTAGTTGACAAACAGCATGGCATAATGCTCCAGGACCCCTGCAACGACCATCTCATTATCTTAGATGCTGAACTTGATATCCCTGAGATAAGGGCATCTTGCTGCCTGTCCACAATAAGGGGGAGCCACTTCCAACATCCAGAGAGGTGTCCTCCATTTCCTCACTCTCCCTCTTATTCCCCTCTCCTATCCACTCATTCCCATCTTCCTGCCCCTGCCCTGCCAACTCCCTTCTCCTCTGCCCTCTCTGTCTATCCCTAATCTGAATTCCTCCACCCTCTGTACTCATCTGCCTATTCCCTTCCCCGACCTCCTCCTATCCCTTCCCTCCTGCCTATCTCTACTTTTGTCCTTGTTCCTAATCCTACACCTCCATCCCCTAGCACTACTGCCCTTATCCTCCCACATCCTCTCCTCCTTCCTCCCTCCCCTCCTCTCCTCTCCTCTCACCTCTCCTCTCCTTTCCACCCATGCCTCTCATTCTCCATTCTCCTCACTCCTCCACATAAAGCGGCAGCTGCAGGAAGCCAGGATATATAAACTGAAAAAATAACATACCACACACTGATTTATGCTAGCTACATAAAATGATATGCCATGCACTGATGCAACGCGCTGCATGGTGACGCAACATGTCACATACTGACACATCGCTGCGTGTGCTGAAACAATGCTGCATACGATATTTATCTATGCAATGTGGCAGGCTGTAAATTAGCCTAATCACGCCCTTTTTTATCGCGGGCACTATTTCTGCTATTTTTATAGCATTTTGATGAATCTAGGTCTGAATGTGGTGGTAGTTAAAAAAGCAAATAGATTGTTAGGAATGATCCAAAAAGGAATGGAGAATAAACAAAGAAATAAAATCACATTTATAGATCCATGCTGCATCTATTTGAATACTCTGTGCAGTTCTACTCAGCCCATCTCAAAAAGAGACATAGTGGAAATAGAAATCGTGTGGAGGAGGTAAAAAAAATGATAAAGGGAAGGGAATGGCTTGTCTATGATGACAGGCTATGCAGGTTAGGGCTCTTTAGCTTGGAAAAGCGATGGATAAGAGGGGACATAATTGTAGTTTATTAAATCATGAGTGGGATGGAATAGGTAAATAAAGGACAGTTATTTTCTTTATCAAACAGTATTAAAACAAGGAGACACTGTAAAACTAGCAACTAACAGATTTAAAACAAACTGTACAAAGTATTTTTTCAAGCTATGAATTCTGTTGCTAAAGGACATGATCAGGGTAACCAGCATACTGGGGTTTCAAAGTGGTTTGTACAATTTCCTGGAGAAAATATCCATAAAATATTATTAGCCAGGTAGATTAAATAAAGGTATTGCTATCCTAGGAATTAGCAACAGAAAATTGATCTTCTTTTTGTGATCTATCGAGTAATTGCAACCCAGACTGGCCTCTGTTGGGGACAGTATGCTGGGCTTGATGGATCTTTTTCTGACCCAGCATGAGATTTCTTAATTTCTTATGCCTATTCTTCTCTGGAGGGCTTCAGCCTATTTTGCACCTGCTATTGCTAGGAGTCCACAAACACTTACACCTTTCCTGTCTGTCCCTCTTCCTGCTAGAAACTCTTTATCTTATACTGCAGGACGATGACTATTGGGATCATCTCACCGAGATTGGCTCTTGAAAAATGAAGATCCTTTGTGGCATCCTTTAAGGACTTCAGGACTCACATCAGCTCCTTTATGTAATGTATAGCCAATCATGATGCGCAGGGTAAATCATGAAGGACAAGTGCATTAAAAAAATTAGCGGGTGGGAACTTATTACTGTGTTGCATACATGTAACATTTACTCGCATACTTTTGAAAATTGAAAGTATTCATGTAAATGTTTCCCCTACCCGACTCCCCTCCCCCTTTCATAACTCCTTTTTGCACTGCATATGAGCACATTCAGAATCTCTTCTGCACATACTCTTACATGCACAGAATCCTGGCCAATTTTCAAAAGCTGATTTACATGCATAAAAACAAGTTGTATACATGAAAATGCTTTTGAGAATCAGGCCCTGTTTATGTTGAAGTGATGGAAGGATTAGAGATCAAATTATTTGTTAAACAAATGAGGACCAACATTTTTCAAATTGTTTTTTTTAGCCCTCTTTGTTACTGTTTAGATCTGTTGAAGAAAAGTCTGCTGGTTACCAAATAAAATAATTAAGCCCTTGCATAGCTCAGGAATAACAAAAGTAGACAAGTTTTTAAACAAACATGATAACTTTATTCAGACAATTCCAAAAATAATATTTGAAGTTTCCACATTGGTTGAAAATGATTTCTATTAATTCTCTTGCTTGAGATTTCAGAGAAAGAAAGAAAAACCTTTCCACTTTGAAATTCAGAACAAGACTACAAGGCATAGGAACATTTACTTGTAAGAATGGTTCATTGGTTTGATAGTCTTATGTTGGTTTAATATTTGTTTATTCCATGAAGAAATTAGTTTGGGATTTTTTTTCCAGTGGTGGAAGAAACATTTAATATAGTATAAATAATGTGACTGTGGGGTTATCATGACCAACTTGTATTCTAAAGAAGTGTACATCACTGGGGAAAACTTTAAAATAAAAATTGCTTCCAGAATCTTTAGAGTTACATGTGGTGTTCTTAAAATGTAAATTTGTTTCAAGTGAAGAATCAAGAACAACATATTTGATGAGCTAAGTGTCTTTTTGAATGATGTTTATATACAGCAAATTTACAATGAAGATGATAATTAAACAGTATTTGCACTAAATCTGTTTTCTATACCATGGTGTGTTTTGGAGGATTTAGAGAATATCATGACTATAGAATTTTGTTTTTTTGTACAACTGAAATAAAAACAAATCCCTTTTTTAAAAACTATTTAACTAATGAGTATATATGTTTTTCAAAGATTTTCTCCAGCAATTGTTTGCACAGATGTGATTTGGTTTTTTTTAATTCTATTTAGTGAGAAATTATTTGCAAAGTTCAAACTTGAACAAAACTATTAGGGCCAAACTTTTAGGAAACTGATATGTGGACACACATTAGCTGTTAAATTTTCTGTAAGGCATCTAACTAAAAAAAGTGCACTAGTACTTAATTGCCCACAGAGAATAAGGAAATTTTCAAGCACCAGGTACCTGCGAAATTGAGTTTGGAATCTGAATTTATATGCAAGTAAATGCATAGGTCACAGGTAGCAAACTCCAGTACTCGATGGCCACAAACAGGCCAGGTTTCAGGATATCCACAATGAATATACATGAGATAGATCTGCATGTTCTTCCTCCAATGTATGCAAAACTATCTCATATGTATTAATTGTGGTTATCCTGAAAACCTAGCCTGATTGTGGCCCTCGAAGACTGGAGTTCACCACCCCTGGCATAGGTTTTCATTTAGGAAAAGTAAAAGAAAGGAGTAAAGATAGTGATTAATCACCTACACAATATCTTTTGAAAATGTGATATATGTGCATATATCACTACATATTGAACAAATGTCACCTCTCATTGGGCCTAATTTACTACTATGAAAAAAAAAGATCAATAATTCAGGCCTTTTATGTGGTCAAGTTTGTGTGCATTATTAAATTACACACATATTGTCAAGCAGCTAAAAACCTACTTGTCAACATATGGTTGACTTAAAAAACTAAGCTTTATTTTTGCTCACAAAATAGGTGACTAAACAGCCTATGTAAATTGTTTTCTTCCATTTTGTGTCTATGGGAAAGATGCTTGGGGTCAATTTTCAAAGATCCACAGAGGGAATGAAATGACTGGCTAATTTAACCAAGTTACGTTTAAGTGGATTTTCAGTCATAGAAACATAGAAATGATGGCAGAAAAAGACCAAACAGCCCATCCAGTCTGCCTAGTAAGCTCCCACATTTATTTTCCCATACTTATTTGTTTCACCAACCATCAAGTTCAGGGCCCTGTTGGTAACAGTTTGATTTGAATTTCCTGCCATCCCCTGCCGTTGATGCAGAGAGTAATGTTGGAGTTGCATCAAAGGTAAATCATATGGCTTAATGGTTAAGGGTAGTAACTGACGCATCAAGCAAGTTACCCCGATGCTTGTTTATCTAGCCTGCACAGACCAATGCCTTGTTGGATGTTGTCTGAATGTAAATCCCCTTTTTCACATTTCCCCTTGCCATTGAAGTAGTGAGCAATGTTGGAGTTGTATTAACGTGTGAAGGCTTATTGAGTAAGGTTGTAATCACCAGGTAGTAGCCATCACCATTCCAGCAAGCCACCCCCTTGGCTCTTCTCTTCATTCCCATCCTCTAGCCTTTATGGATCCACAGTGTTTATCCTATGCCTTTTTGAATTCCTTCACAGTTTTAGTTTTCACCACTTCCTCCGGAAGGGCATTCCAGGCATCCACCACCATCTCCATGAATAATGTTATGGTTATGAGGTATTGTAGTGGATTCTTGGGTACTGAGGTGATGGCCACTCCTACGGGGAGTAGCCCCATGAGGAACCACAGTATTAGGCTAGACTCCATACAAGCAGACACAGAGAAGTTGTATTTATTGTACAGCTCAATGGTATTGCCCGGGGAGCAGGCAGCAGTGAAGGTAACCCAGTGAAGTAGTCCAGGGGTCCTCAGCAGAGGAGACCAGTCTCACACTCGAGTAGGTGACAGGCAGCACGGCATAGCAGGGTCAGGTCCCAGATGTTGACGCAGAGCCCTGAAGCTGAAGGTGAGACAGACTGAAAGGGTTAGTACTCACTGAAGCAGAAAGATGTATTGCTGAAGGTCCTGACAGGCAGAAGTAGTTCAGTGACAGGCACCAGATTAGGGAGAGCAGGCCCTCGAGGAGCGATTACCTGGTATCCCAAGATAGGTACCTGAAATAGAGCAGAAGGGTCCCCGAGGAGTGGGTACCCAGGTTAGTGAAGAAATACCCCGAAGGGCAGAGAGAGATTCCTGCGGCTCCTGGGAAGCGGCAGAGCAGCTTAGACCAGAGGCAATCCAATCCAATCCTTGCTAACTCAATTTGTTAGCAAATGAAGGGCAGGCTAAATACCAGGATGTGATGACGTCACTCGGAGGGGATGCCCTCGAGGTTCCCGCCATGACGTGGATAACGACATGGGTGGTGTGCGCACCCTAAAAGGCCCTCAGAAAAATCATGGCGAACACTGTCTCCGTTGCCGATCTGGGGATACCAGAGAGAGTGGCATGAAGATGCGGCAGCAGCCATCTTCTCAAGGCTTGAGGAGAGAGAAGGAAGAAAGGTGAGGCACAGAGTAGGGATGTGCAGGCAAAAAGTTTTTGTTGCGTACGTGATAAGTATTCGTGGGGGGTCAATTCCGTTTCATGCGGAAGTATGGAGAATTCAATAAGTTGTTGATCTGTAAATACGTTACTATGGCGAGTTAAATTATTGTCACAGCTAAAATTAAAATTAACTATAACCCCCCACCCTCCTGACCCCCCCCAAGACTTACCAAAACTCCCTGGTGGTCCAGCAGGGAGTCAGGAAGCCATCGCTGCACTCGTTTGCCGGTTTCATCACGGCGCCGATCACCTGTGTCACAGGGGCTACCGGTGCTATTGGTCAGTCCCTATCACATGGTCACCGGCGCCATCTTATGCTCCTACCATTTACCATCACACATTGTCGTCTGTCCATCAATCAGTTTGCAATCCAAGACACCACCTTGGCACTCACTCCTAAGCTTCTTATTTTATTTATAAGCCTCCTGTGCAGGACCGTATCAAAAGCATTGCTGAAATCCAAGTAGATGACATCGAGTGCTCATTCTCAATCCAATTCCCTAGACACCCAATCAAAAAAGTAAATCAGATTTGTTTGACAAGACCTTCCCCTGGTGAATCCATGCCGCCTCTGGACCAGCAATTCTTCTGACTGTAGATAGTTCACTATTATTTCTTTCAGCAATGACTCTATTACTTTTCCCACCACCGTGGTGAGGCTAACTGGCCTGTAGTTTCCAGCCTCCTCTCTGTGAAGCGAGACCACCACGCTCTTCTCCAATCACTCGGCACCCCTTCCGCTTCTAGGGATCTATTGAACAGGTCACACAGCAGACCTGCCAGCACATCTCTGAGCTCCCTCAGTATCCTGGGATGAACCTCATCTGGCCCCATGGCTTTGTCCACCTTCTGTTTTCCTAGCTCTTCCCATATGTTCTCTTCTGTAAACTGAGTTTCTTCTACTCCACTTCCCTCTGGAGATATTCAAAATCTCACTGAGTAATATAACTAGGCAAAGTATCCAATTACCTCTAACCAGATATTCATGTCCTCTTACCCAGTAAAAGTGTGGCTGAATATCTATTTAAGTCTAGTTGGCCAAAATTTAGCTAGCTAGATTTAATGTGGTTGGTTTCCCCAAGTTAAACTTAGCTGGTTAGCACTGAAACTAATATTTCATAGATGAGGGAGAGAGTAAGGCATTGGTACTGCCCTCCCTCTTTATTGTTGTTCTCAGGTGCCAAGATGGGGATTAAAGTACAGGAGAAGATTGAAATGTTATCCAGAATTATTTGTTGAAGCTGTGTAGGAGGCAGTGAATAAACAAGTTAGACTGTTTGTATTTTTAAATAGTCAATAAGGTAGCAGTAGGTAGGCAGTGAATAAACAAGTTAGACTATTTGTATTTTTAGTCAGTCAATAAGGCAGCAGTAGGTAGTGTGTTTATTTTTAAAAATCTGCAGAAATGAGTGTTCTCCAGACCTTTAAAGAACTGAGTGTTTGTATTTAATACTAACTGAGTGTTTGTACTGAAAAAAAAAAAACCAAAAAGTAGCCAGAAGCTAGAAATAAGCTAGGAGCAGTGTATATCTAAGTAAAAAAAGTTGAATAGTTCAGCTCAGTTACTCACCTTGGAAAGGTGTTGAGGTAGTGTGATTGGGTTTGAATAGGGACCAACATTTGTTAATCAAGAGAGCAGTGAGTCACTCAGACTGACTAACTAAGTGTTAAGGTTGTGCGTTTGATGTGAATAGGTACTATTCTTTGTTAATCAGCACAGCAGTGAGTCACTCAGGAAAACTAACTGAAGTGTACATTTCCTAAGGGATTGTTTTGCACTAATTTACCTTAGAAGCACATTATAAAATAGAAGGGAAGAGCTCAGTAACCCACATTCCAATTTTAGAAATATTAGTGGACTCAGAATTGTTCAAATAATGTCTGTGACAACTGCCCGTGCCCAGTGTGTTTGATTACATTCATAGATGTCTTTCTGTATTTATTTATACCATAGTATTTAAACAAGTTATTGAACATATTCTTCATTATTATTATTATTAAATTAAATAGTATGGTACTAAATTTAAAGAGAGAAGATATGTATGTATTCTATTTATAATATATATAATCCAACAAATGTCAGTGGGTTTTTTTATGGCACTCAGTCATACACATTCAGAAACAAACATTCAGTCTGGTTGAATTAGCAGAAGTTTTTCACTTGTGAGCAGTAGTGCCAACATCAAGGCTTCAACCATGGCTACTGACCATACACACATCTTTCAAAATGGCCAATGCAATATTGTGTACTGCACTGCACTCAAGCTATTGCAATGAGTACACTGCATGAGCAAGGCAGCCATTTAAAGCAGCAAATGACTGTAATGTTTGTGAAACTAAAGTAGGAGTAAGAGAAAGAAGAATCATAAAAAAAAAAAATCCTTCAGATGACAAAAATACATACTCAACTGCTGGGGGCTCAGTTTTTCTTTTTCTAATATTTCTTTTATACTATTTCTGAAGCTCTTAGTTTGCACTTTATTGCATTGGTTATGAAATTATTTCATACTTCATTCACACAATTATTTTGTTTTGGAAAATATTATAGACTCTGGGGAAAAGGAGGCAGAGAAAGGAACCCGGCTGTGTCCGGCCTCCGAGGTGGACACTGAGGGAGGCAGAGGAAGGAACCCAGCTGGGTCCGGCCTCAGATGTGGACACAGGTGGAAAGGAGGCAGAGGAAGGAACCCGGCTGGGTCTGGCCTCGGAGGTGGATGCTGGTGGAAAGGAGGCAGAGGAAGGAACCTGGCTGGGACCGGCCTTGGAGGTGGGTGAGAGAAAGAGTGGGAGTGAGAAGCCTGTGTGCGTGTTGTGTCTGTCTGTGGGCGAGAGAGAGCGTGGGAGTGAGAAACCTGTGTGTGAGTTGTGTCTGTATGTGGGCAAGAGAGAGAATCTCGGGTCTGGACAGGAGGCAGAAGCAGGGCTGACTGGCTGGCAGGCTGTGGTGCGGGGATGCAGCAGGATGGGGTGTTTCACCATATGCCTTGTGACTCCCGGACTGGCTTCTGCCGGGGGCCACAAGAGGCAGCAGTGGTACTGTGGTGTGTCAGCGGGTCAGTGCTGGGTGCCCCAGCGGGCAGTGGTGGGAGCACAGCTGCACAGAGAGAGAGCATGGCCTCTCTCCCCGCCCTTGACCTTGCATCTCACACCTGGACAGGAGGCAGGAGCAGGGCTGACTGGCTGGCAGCCTGTAGTGTGCCCCAACAGGTGGTGTCGGGGACGCATGAAGAAACCAGTCCGGGAGTCACAAGACATTGATGAACGCTCAGTCCTGCTGCATCCCCAACTGACTTTGCATCCTGGGTCTAGACAAGAGGCTCACTCCTCCTTCCAATCACAGGGAAAGTTCAGATTCCCAAGCAGCGGAAGGTTCATTTTGATGAAAACCAATTCCTCTACTAAGTCTGGATTCAAACGTGCACGGTGTGGACTCACAATATTCCCTGTCAATGAAAATACTCTTTCACTTTGCACACTGGTGGGTGGGTAGGAAAGAAAATGTTGTGCTACTATGGTAAGATCAGGCCACATTGAAGCTTTTTCTGCTCAGTATCTCAGGGGATCTGACTCCATGCTCTGAACTTGCTTAGAGAAAAAATTCTTCACATGAATTTCTGCAACCTTCTCTTGCAGGTATTGCTGCTGGTTAGCAGCACCAGTCACAATTATGCCAGGTCTTGCTCTTGCCTTTGGAATGGCACCAAATTGATGAAATTTGGGAGGAGGATGGGGTGTCATGAGAGGGGAACAGCTGGTGGAAGCAGTTGAGCAGGATGGAGTTGGAGTTGAAATCTTTTCAACTATTTTAATCAACTAATGTTTCCTGTATGCAAGAGCATTGCACTTGAGAGCAAAATTGCCTTTCAAACATGGGTAGCACATAGCGGCTAACATATAGCAATCCCTTTCCATTAGAGGCTTCAACCTTTTCTGTACTTGCTCTTTTAAGCATTTCACAAGCTGCAACACTTCCTTCGAGAAATCTGGCTGATACAGAAATTCCTCTAATACCTGCTGCAGATCGTATATTAAAGGGATGATATCACCTAAACTGGTTGTAGCTGCTCTCAGTTCATCAGTATATTCTTTGAAAAGCTTGAGGCCATGCACATCTGTGCAATGTTTGTCCAGTCCTGACATCCAAGAGGACTTTCCAATCCAATTTCAGATTCCATTGCCAAATCATGCAGAGGTGTCTGTTGTTCAGACAACCTCTCCATCATAAGATAAGTGGAATTCCATCTGGTAGGCACATCTTGAACAAGGTTGTGCAATGGTGCCCTAACTGCTATTTGTCTCTCTCTGAGTTCCTTCCCACTTATCACACTGCGATTGAAATGCCCAGCTATTTTGCAATACTTTTCAATCAACCGCTTCAGGACTTAACTAGTACCACCTTGCACTTCTTTGCCACTTAGCCCCAAAGCATCCCTCACTACCAGGTGCAGTGTATGTGCAAAGCATCGGATGCCCTTGAATCCACCATCAGTCAGAGCCTTAATCATATTGGCACCATTGTAAGTAATAATATATCCATTTAAACATTCCATATCACTGCTTCTAAGTAGCCCTTTCCATCCTTCCATCATCCCCTGAATGGCCTGTAAGATATTTTCAAAAGTATGTCTCTTGTCTAGCACTTGAGCATGCAATAAAGCCCACCAGTATCCTAGCGAAACATTTTTGGAGCTGCTGGTGCTACTGCCACTGCTTGTGCTTATAGTTAATGCCTCAACCAGCTGCCACCAATGTGATGTTAGATACAAATATGCGTGCATTGCATTCATACTAGTCCAAACATCAGTCATGAGATGTATGCTCCTTCCCTTTGCCCTTGCCATCCTCTGCATTTCAGCACGACATTGTGAGTACAGGGAAGGAATCACCTGATGGCTAAATGTAGTTCTTGAAGGAATTTTGTAGTCAGGGGCTAAAAGATGGATCAGCTTCTTAAATCCACCATGCTCTACAATCTGCAGTGGCTGATCATCCTCAGCAATCATTACAGCAATTTGTCATGTCACCACTTTGGATATTACTTGCTTCATAGTCTGTGAAATTGAAGAAGGACACCACCCCATTTGCTCAATGGTAGCTTGCCACTGCTGCCGGGGAAGAGAAGGAGACTGCTTCTGCTTCACATACACACAATCTTCTGAACTACTTTCCTTCTGTGGCTTCCCTGCAGCTTCTTCTGCAAGCAACAGTGCTCTATATTCTCTTTCAAGGAGATATTTCATGTTGCTGTTAGTAAGATGTAAGATCAAAATCGCCGTCCCGCCAATACTCAAAATGGCGCCGATCGCCATCATAGTGAGGGCAACGGCGATCGGCGCCATTTTGGTGCCGATCGCCGGCGGGACGTCGATCGGCGGGACGGCGATTTTGAGTCTCAAAATGGCGGCGATTGGCACCATTTTGATTATTGGGATCGGGCGGCCGGCGTGAAAGGAGGTCACTCCCGGACCCCTGCTGGACTTTTGGCAAGTCTTGTGGGGGTCAGGAGGCCCCCCCAAGCTGGCCAAAAGTCCCTGTGGGTCCAACGGGGGTCCCGGAGTGACCTGCCATCCGACGCCAGGCCAGGACTCAAAATGGCACCGATAGCCTTTGCCCATACTATGTCACAGGGGCTACCGGTGCCATTGGTCAGCCCCTGTCACATGGTAGGAGCACAAGCTGGTGCTGATGGCCATGTGACAGGGGCTGACCAATGGCACCGTAGCCCCTGTGACAAAGGTTATCGGCGCCATTATGAAACTAGCACCGAGGGTCTGAGTGAGTTCCCGGACCCCACCGCTGGACCACCAGGGAGTTTTGGTAAGTCTTGGGGGGGTCAGGAGGCTGGGAGGTTGTAGTTAATTTAGTAGGAATGTATTTATAGATCAACAACTTATTGAATTCTCCATACTTCCGCATGAAACGTAATTGACCCCCCACGAATATGGATCGCGTACGCAATGAAAACCTTTCGCCTGCACACCTCTAGTGGGTGTTAAGAAGCTCTCCACTGAATGTTGGGATTCTGGATGGCAGAAACATGGAGTGACAAGGATCACCTAATGGCATCAATGTTGGGCTGATACAGATGAATGGTTTGGATGAGGGTTTAGTGGCAGCATGTAGTGATAAACCTGGTGCAGGGGGTTGTGTGTATGTGGGGGGTTGGTTTAGTTTCCAGTTTCCTGAGGCCTGGTGGCAGTCTTATTTGAGATTCCCTTTTTCCAGTCACTGGTCTCGTTAGCCTCAGCTCTGTTAATCATATCATGCCCAATTGACATAGAGGCTGCCACCCCAAGCCGTTTCATTTGACACTCAATCTGTCCTCTGTATACACTGGCAGGGTAGGGCTACCTTATTTCTTCCATAGGTAGGTCAATAGCTTCTCTGTATATACATAGAAGTGGTATACCCAAATCTGCTGTAGAATCTAGGGGACAAGTTTTGCTTTGCACTTTCAATTCTTCACTTCTACACTAACCAGATTTCCCATTTGACACTGCTGTGTACTTGCTTACTGTTGGAATAGAGTGTCAACTGCTGTGTGAATCTAGGGAGGATAAGTGAGGGAGTAGTATCTTGTCGAGAATGTCCAGAGACGAAGAGCAGAGGGCACAGAGGGCTGCTGCTGCTGCTTGGGACCAGAAAGCCTTCACAGACTGACTGCAAGTCCTGTAGTAAGCTGCCTTCAGGATCTGGATGCTACCTGTAAGGTCATTCTTACCTTACATATATTATCAGATCTCTAAGCCATGCCAATATAGGGGTGCCAGCCAGTCTGTTGAAAGCTGCCTGGTCCCAAGCAGCAGCAGCAGCCCTCTGTGCCCTCTGTTCTTCGTCTCTGGACATTCTCGTCAAGATACTACTCCCTCATTCCTCCTCCCTAGTTGTCACACAGCAGCTGACACTCTGTTCTAACAATCAGCAAGTAAACATCATATTTGTTTAGTGTGAAAGCTAGAAATGGTTGGGTACAGATAGCCTTTGAGTCATGTCATAAGTAAGGAGGCCAAAGATTTAGTCTTGTGTGGTGATGATGACTCTAACTTCCCCTTAAAACTATACAAGCTCTACATGCACACAATAGATTATGTGGGCCAGCTAGCTAGTATCCATCTCATATACAGGCCCATGTAAGCAGAAGTTAGCTAAGAATGTGCAGTGTTAAGAAGGCAACAAGAGCCAATATTGAAGGTCCCTATTAATGAACTTCTTCTTTAGCTCTTGCTGTCTTCCTTAGGAGCATACACTCAGCATTCACTTTATGGCCTAGCACATATGGTCTGCCTGCTAGATAAGTGGCTAGATGGAATGTGCAAGGGCATTCTAGCATGCAAGGTCATGTCAAGGACAAACCTTATACCTAGTGAACCATTAAGGCAAAAGCCATACAATGAAATGATCCAAGCAGGAAGTATATTTTTCAAACCAGTGACCACTTTATTAGCAAAGACATGTAGTCTACTGTTTGAAATAAAGTCAATGTCTTTGGTAATCACATTATGTAAGGACAATATAGCAAACAGCACTAAACATTGTAACTTAAAAGAACAGCACATTCTGTCTATACCTGCACATACATTGTTTGAAATGACATCATAATATATATATATAGGCTTTGCATCTTATCCTTTAGGCACAATCATGATTACAACTAAGAACATAGAAGGTAGAAGTGGTTCCCCCAAAAGCTAGAGTACAGCTCTAATGTTGGAGTTGATAGCAGTCTTGCTATGTGATGGGTAGGAAAAGGCCCCAGGCAGTGCATGTTGAATGAGTGCACTCAAGGGAACAGTCTAAGGGCCTTCAAGTGAAGGCTCCATACAGTTCATGTTGTAAGAATTTACTCAAGGAGAAAGCCTAAGAACCAAGTCAGCAGAATTCAACTGAAGGCCCCAGGCAGTCCATGTTGAAAGACTGCACTCAAGGGGAAACCTAAGGGCCAAGGCAGCAGAGTTCAAGTGAAGAGCCCAGACAGTCCATGTTGAAAGAGTGCACTCAAGGGGACAGCCTAAAGGCCATGAAAGCTAGACATGTGCATTTGTTTATGAGGAATTAGGCAATTTCAATGAAATTGCCTAATTCGTAGTGGTTTGGGGGCCCCGCCCCCAAAACAGATGTTCCCGAAACTATGAGAAAAATTAGTTTTTCGGGTTTGTACGGGGGTTGGGGCACATTTTATTTTTTTAAATAAAAAACAAACCCAAGCATTAAAATTTACAATAATACATTAAATACACCCCCCCCCCCCACCATCCCGTTCCTTCCCCAAGACTTACTAACATCCCTGGTGGTCCAGCAGGGTCACGCGAGCGATTTGTCCCTCCATGCCATCGGGCTGGTGGCCTACCTCGCATCACAATGGCGCCGATAGCCTTTGACCTACTATGTCACAGGGGCTACTGGTGCCATTGGTCAGCCCCTATCACATGGCCATCGGCGCCATCTTGTGCTCCTACCATGTGACAGGGGCTGACCAATGGCACCGGTAGCCCCTGTGACAAAGTATGGGCAAAGGCTATCAGTGCCATTTTGATTAATGGCAGCCAAGGACCGAGTGCAGGAGATCACTCCTGGACCCCCACTGAACCACCAGGGACTTTTGGCAAGTCTTGGAGGACCCTCCTGTCCCCCACTTCTTCTTTAGCTCTTGCTGTCTTCCTTAGGAGCATACACTCAGCATACCCTTAGCATACACTTAGGACCCTCCTGTCCCCCATAAGACTTGCCAAAAGTCCCTGATGGTCCAGCGGGGATCCAGGAGTGATCTCACCATCAGCTGCCAGTAATCAAAATGATGCCGAAAGCCTTTACCCATACTATGTCACAGGGGCTACCAGTGCCATTGGTCAGCTCCTGTCACATGGTAGGAGCACAAGATGGTGCTGATGGCCATGTGACAGGGGCTGACCAATGGCACTGGTAGCCCCTGTGACATAGTAGGTCAAAGGCTATCGGCGCCATTTTGAAACCGGCAGCCGAGGGTGTGAGTGCAGGTTATGGCTCCCGGACCCACCGCTGGACCACCAGGGAGTTTTGGTAAGTCTTGGGGGGGTCAGGAGGGTGAGGGGGTTGAATTTAATGTATTATTGTAAATTTTAATGCTTGGGGTAGGTTTATTTTAGCTTCATTTTCCCGTGTCGTTTTTTGTTCGTTTTTGCAAAAAACTTACCGAGGAAAAACGAACTTTACCCCGAAGCGTCCGACTCAAAAAATGACCAGGTAGAAAAAAATGAAGCTCATCTCTATTGGCAGCAGAGTTCAGCAAGAAGGCATCAGATCTAGGATCAAAGAGCTCAACATCGAGGCAAGAGACCCAGAAGTAGACATAGCAGCATGAAGGCAGCAGCAGCATGAGGTGAGATATTGAGATACTGCAGCATGGAGACAGTAGCAGCATGAGCTGAGATGACATGAGGCACTGCAGCATGGAGGCAGCAGCAGCAGGAACTGAGAAGACATGAGACACCATCATCAGGAGCAGGAGATGAGACATGATTACAAGGCAGCAGCTGGACTGTAACTGGAGGCCACATCAAGGAGGATGGAATATGGGCAGAGCATCAAGGAGGACATTAGATTTAGGCTGCAGGACCACAATGCCTGACAGTAGACCATTCCTTCTGCATACTGGCACAAGAACTCTGTTATGAGGATGGGCCCAGCAGCCTTCTTCCATTTAGCAGGCATAAGAACTCTGTAGTTAGGTTGGGCCAGCAGGATACTTACAACTATCCAGCCCATGATTGTTCATACAACTCTTTTTTGGCATTCTATGCCACCACCTTTGGTGCTTCATGGCCCCTTTCCACATTGTGGCTTGCCACTTGGAGGAGGGTATGTCTTTTGGGGGCCTACCCCTCAGGCATCTGTCAGCCTGGGGACTGCTATGGGGTGTGGACTTCAGTGATGCGGGGGAAGATTTGGATGGCTGCTCAGGTATCCTTTGAAGGATCTTCATCAGCACATGGCCATACTATTGACTGCTGCGGTCAGCATTGTAACAGCCTGCGTGTTTGCGGCAGCCTGTTCTCGCAGGACCTGGCTTTCCCTGTTCACAGTCCTTCTGAGGTGAACTAGCTCTGCCCGTATGTGTCAGAGGGGTACCCCATGCCTCCTTTCCAGTTGGTCCAGCTGTTCGTGCATGGACTCCTCTGTTGGTGGCAAGGATGATGATGGTCCTGGACCTGCTGCCTGTGATGGTGACAGTGCTGGTGGCAGTGCTGCGATGGTGGTGTAGAGTACAGATATTTGGGCCTCCAATTGTGGCATGATGGACCATCAGGGATTCTCCTGCGAAGGGCGTGGTGCTTCAGGCTGGTGCTGTGGTGTGCTGGCTCAAGGTTGTGCAGAATCTATTGGCTCCCACTCAAGGCTAGGTTCCTCTATGGAGCCAGAGATGTTGTTCACTACATAAACAATAACTGGAGGTTTCATAAGTTATAAAAAATTTTTTTAAAGAAAATAATAAACTGTATTATACAGCTTCAACTTTTTGGAGTTTTTTAAACTAATAATGATGCTTTGATTCACATGATCACAGGCAGTCATTGTCAAGATCGGGCATCTGACGTTTTTCCTCCAGTTTAATTATTGGTGTATTTAAGCATGGTTCAATGAAGGTTTTTTTTCCATGACAAATCTGTAAATGTGATTCTGCAATTTGTCCATTAGTTTGTGGTGTTTATTGCAAATAGATAACTTAGATATCAAGCACACATTTTTTGCCAGTCTTCTAAATCCACCCTTAAATCCCTATTCCACTGTTTATCACTTTTTCACTAGTAGTAAAATCTACCAATCAACCAAATTTAAGACTGTTATAGCATCTGGAAATCAATTTAGGCACTATTTGTTCCTGTGTGAGCATTATCTCTAGGCTATTTTTAGGATATAATATGGGACAAATAATGGGATCTGAAATAATGTTGTGTCTTATTTGCAAATCTATGTAATGTGTATGTGGAAGAACCCCAAATTCCACCTGCAAAGTCATAACATTTATAAATTTGTTACCCTCCCAACTTTGCCCATGAAAATTAAGGTCCAGTCTCCTCCATGTTATACCTATAGAGTAAATTGGGATAAATCCACGTTAGCAATCATTGATAAAAGAGTAGTATATCTTTCCAAAGATATACTACTCCAAAGTCCTCTTAAAATTCACATTTTCAGAGTATGAGACAACAACAGGGCAGTTCCACCAGTCTGCAACATTGTGGGAGATTGAGGAAAGTATAGTAATAATATGGCCAAATCATGACCTGCCACCTATACCATCTCCAAATCATAGCAACCAATTGTCCTATCTACCCACAGCCAACTCTGAATGCACATCTGGTGTGCCGCACTATAGTAACATGAAAGTTCAGGATTCTGAGGAGTTGTAGGGTAGAAAACTTTATACATGGAACTTTTGTATTCCAAAAAAAAAAACCAAAAACTCTGTTCTGTAACTGACTAAATATATATTTAGGAAATGAATAAGGCAGATTTTGTAAAACATATAAAAGTTGTGGGAGAACCATCATCTTAATCAAGTTCACTCTTCCCAAGAGAGTGAACTTCCCAAGAGAGGTGAACTTCCCAAGTCCACCTGTTAAGATCTGTTTTGATTGTTTCCAGAAGTGCAGAGTTTGTATGGTTCAATAAGGGCCAAAAACACAAAATCCTCAAATATGTAATGCCTGTGCTAGAAACCACAAAATCACTAAACAACTTGAAACTACCCATGTTGGTTCTACCGGCAACATTTGAGATTTAGAATTGTTAACTTTATGGTTGGAGTGATATTTTATGACATAGCATGGCAGGTCCTAATTCTTCTGGCCTCATGATGAACAATAGAACATCATCAGCATACAAGGCACGAATGTGACAAACATTCTGAAATTGATAACCCGTGATCTATAGAGATTCTTGAACCAAGATAGCCAGAAGTTCTAGGACTAAATTAAATAAAAGGGGAAAGAGAGGGCAGACCTGTTGTGTTTGTCAACAAATGGAAAAAAATGGAGGACAGTATGCCATTTGTTAAAATTTGAGCTCTAAGATTCCAATAAAGGGCTCTCACCTATGCATAAAACTCTGTAATCTTAGATCCTGACTTTTTATTATTAAAAAAAAAGCTGAAATGGAAAGTACAGCAGTTACTTTGAAAGAAATGACTACCTTGAAAAGGCAGGGGTTTTTTTGCCAGCAGCCATTTTCTTTGGTAATGGAAAGTCCTGTTTGGACGTTTTGGCACTGTCCAACACTGCATAGCCATTTCTAGTTTACCTCATATACCATAGGCCATATCAGTTATCTCTTGGGATGAGTATTTGGAAAAGACAGCAGGGTTTATTGATTCTCTTTGTTTGTGTTGAGAAAACAAATCATTAACACATCTATACTGCAACAAACTCTCTAGCATCTAGTTGGCACATCCCCAGTCTGCTTAATATTGTCAGAAACATATTTGCTTAATACAAAAGGTAAATACCATCTACATTTTATCTGTTTATGCTTAGTTCTACATACAATAAAGCTATTTCTAATGAAATTTTACTGATGTATAAAAATTTTATTGGAAGAAACATTACCTTGAATACTAGAATTCCATTGTCTAGTCAAGCTGAATTAGCATTCATCATATTTGTAGAGACACTGAGTTATTGGTTATTTCAGAAGTTTTGGACACATTTTTATATATCACAACTTTGGAATTCATTAATTTCAGATTAAGAAATAAAAGTTTACTATATTGTCAGTATCCAATAATCTCTGCAGTTTAGCACAGCCTATAGTGTCAGAATGTGCTTTAGTGATCTAATTGCCTTTTCAAGGTAGTCATTTCTTTCAAAGTAACTGCTGTACTTTCCTTTTCAGCTTTTTTAATAATAAAAAGTCAGGATCTAAGATTACACAAACTTTTATTTTCTTAAAAAGGCAAGCTAAGTACCTAAAATGGGTAAGTTTCAAAAATTACTTCTGTGGTAGAATAGTGCTTTACCCATGAAAATGGATTTGCACAAAATTGCCAGCCCTTTATGTGGGCAAAAGTTCATGCACATACTTTTCCCCAGGCATGGTAACTTCTAAACAGCCACATCAGCCCGCACCCAGGAATGTGGTCATTTTATAACATTCATGCGTATATGCACACATATGTCATAAAATATCCTGGACATGCGTATATGTACACTCAATTTTGAATGGCCGTGTGCTTAAGCGCACAAATCCCATATCTACCATGCAAGTGGGGAAATTTTACAAGGGATGCACACTGATGCCATTCACAATTTTCCCAGTTTATTCCCAGTTCACCCCCAGTTTGCCCAATTAAGGTATAAGACTTCCAAACCCCCCTACTTTAATAGCTTCCCTTCTCCCCTGTTAGCCCTGACCCTTGGAACCCCAGTGACTTGCCTAAATGATTTTGTTTTAAAACTTAAATGTCATCCTTATTATTATGCAGCTGAGGATCCTGGCCTGTGCTAATTTTCGTAATTATTTATGCACTCATCTCTTGGCCAGGCCCTGACATGCCCACCCCACTCAAACCATGCCCATGCCCCATGCCTTTTTGTAAACTTTTAATTTCTGCATGCAGTGGGAGATACACGCATACACAGGTGGCTTATAAAATCCACTGAATATATCCGGCTATCTTAAACCTAGCTAGATAAGTTTTCCAGCTAACTTTAGGACAGCACTGTGGCCCATCCAAAGTTATTTGGATAAGTTATCTGAATAACTCTGAATATCAGAGTAGCCATATAAGTCAACCAGCTAACTTGACTCCTCCTTGATCCACGCATTCCACGCCCCTGAGTGATCTGGTTCACCCCCCACACTGACACTTGGGTGATCCCCCGTCACATTACAGCAGTGATCACCTACAACCCACCTGGGCCTCAGGTACCTTCTGACAAGCCTCTACCACCAGCAGATACCTTCCCTTGCCACCAGCCTGCAAGGAAAGGCTCCATGGAAATAGCCATCAATGGCTATCAACTGGCCTTATATCTAACGTGCATTCCCAGCACACCAGCAGCATCCTCCATCTCTGAAATCACAAGATTAACTTTCAACTTATACAATTCCTGTAACACAAAACCAATAGATTAGCTCATGTCTCTCGCACACCCGTAATGACAACATACTGGTAAATGAAATGGAAGAACCAAAGGTTACTTTGCAACTGCTGAACTGGGTAGAGGCAGTGCCTTATTATCTATCCATATTTTATAGCTGCAATATTTCAATCTTAAGCCCCACTTACACTGCACTCCCCACCAGTCAGCAGCTTCTGTCTTTATCTGGCTATGGCTAATCACAAGGAGGCGAGTTCTTCCTTCCCTCACTTTCTACCCACTTCAACACCCTCCTTAACTAGTAAAGAAAGAAGTAAAGGCCTGGCAAGGCACCATTTAATAGCCTTCCAGATCAATGAGAAAAGTTATAATTATCCTAAATTAGATGTGCATTATTTTAAGCATACCCTTCATCCCAACTTGCAATAAACTTTCCATTTGAGAAGAGTAAAAATAAGTGAACATATTCTCTTGAAAATTAATTATGTACTTGCATGGGAACTTAAAAAAAAAAAAAAGAAGATGTACCCAATACAATAACCTGGCCTTTCTTTGAAAGAAACATCTTCCTGCTAAGTTTTATAACAAGAGCCACATCAGGGAATCACTCTCATAAAAGGAAAAATATAAATGCAGAACAAGCTTTTGTTCATCTCAGAGCAAAAGACAAGCAAGTTCACCCTAGATGAAATTTCATCCTGTGAAGACATCAGAAATGCTGACACATCAAGCTATCTGTTCTAAGAATAGTGTCCATTGCCCCTTCCTCCATATTTTTATTTCTTACTTTTAGAGGAATGTAATATATAATAGATATATGTCCTTATTTTTAATCAGTGTTGTTGCCTACGTAATGTAACTTTCAAAAGACCAGTGCTACTTCTCTAGATAGGGATGACAATACTAAGCTTTCACAAATACTTTGGCCTACTCTAATGCCTGTATAAGGCTACAAAACATTACGAGGAGAGATTGAAGAATCTAAATATGTACACCCTGGAGGAAAGGAGGAGCAGGGGTGATATGATTCAGACTTTCAGATACTTTAAAAACTTTAATGATCCAAAGACAACGCCAAACCTTTTCCGTCAGAAAACAATCAGCAGAACCAGAGGTCACGAGCTGAGGCTCCAAGGAGGAAGACTAAGAACCAATGTCAGGAAGTATTTCTTCACGGAGAGAGTGGTGGATGCCTGGAATGCCCTTCCGGAGGAAGTGGTGAAGTCCAAAACTGTGAAGGACTTCAAAGGGGCGTGGGATAAACACTGTGGATCCATCAGGTCTAGAGGACGCGTATAAAGAGGAGGCAGCAAAACACTGCACGGAGTGGGATGCCAGTGGCCAGTGGTTGGTGTTCTACCTTCACGGAGCGGAAGGATGGAGGGCTGCCATCTCCAAATTAAAAAAACAAAAAAAACAAAAAACAAAAAACAGGGATGGGTTCATGGGCTATAGGTATTACCAATTAAAAGGCTTATTCAATTACCAATTATTAGGCTTTTCAATATTTGATGATAGTTAATGTGACTTTCAAGGCAAACTTTACTTTCAATGCATATCCAGCATAGATCCCTGCTTTAACAGCAGGGGAGAAGAAAAAATAATACTTCATGCATATCCAGCATTGCTCTCTGCTTCAACAGCAGGGGAGAAGAAAAACTAATACTTCACGCATATCCAGCATTGCTCTCTGCTTCAACGGCAGAGAGCTATGCTGCCGCTTACCCAACTAATCAAACTTAATATTTCACTTGGAAGCAGCTCCATCACTGCTCTCTACATTAATGGTGGGGGTGAAAGGGAAATAGAATCTAAGGTTACTAAGAGCCAAGAGAAACAGATAAGTATGAGAAAAAAGAAGTGTGAAGCTTGCTGGGCAGACTGGATGTACCGATTGGTCTTCTTCTGCCCTCATTTCTATGTTTCTATGTTTCTATGTTTAGATATCTATTATAAACCTTGTTTTTTCTTGGATTCTCTCTCTTCAACAATTCTTCCTCCTTCAGCACCCACAGTTCCTCCATCTGTAACCAACTATGCATTTATTAGTCAAGCCTTGATATAGCATATGAGCTAAAAAGTTAACAACTGAGGAAATTTTAGTGATGGAATGTTGAAATGAGAATTAAAATTTAAGACCAGCATGCATTCGAACATGTGTGTGCATTTTCCAGTGTGTGCACATGAACATGCCAATTTTATAACATATGTGCATATATGCACGCATGTTATAAAATCGGCTATCCTCCGTACATGTGTGCATGATTTTATATTAACGTGCACATGCGTGCATGAATGCTGTCTCAAGCGCATAGTGGGAGGAATTGAATAGGTATGCATGGTGACGCAATAGGCCTTTTTCCCCGTTCGCACTCAATTTGCCCCAGTAAAGGAGAGGACTTCATAAACCCACTAGCTAAGTTGCCTCCATTTCACCCTATTATCCCCAACTCTTTAAACCCTGCCAACTAGTGTAATATTTTTTGTTACATCACACTCTGTCCATAGCAGAAGTAAAATTACATGGTATGGAAACCTGGTGCATGCTTGTGCATGGAAATACCTACATGCTGGATTTATGCTATGTCCCTCCCATGCTCCTCCCATGCTCCTCCCAGACCATGCTCAGGTCCCTCCCCTTTTGGAAGGAAAAATGTTTATGTGCATAGCAGGAGATATGAGCATACCCACACTGCTTTTAAAATCCATGTGGCATATGCCAGGCTGAGTTACACACATATCTCCAAGCTTTGGCACTCATAAGGCTTTTAAGGCTCATAAGGCTTTTAAAATTCACCCATGAGTATTCTCTGTTCATATAGACAAACTCCAGACAAAACATTTTCTGAAGTGGTGGATCTAGATAAAACTGCTCATGTTGCAAGAGATGAACACGTTTGTAGTGAATGAAATCTTCATAGATAGCTATTAAAAGTTATAAAAACACAGAAACCACAGGGAAGGCAAAAACCAGTGATTCTAAAATGGTGATGGATTCAGAGCCAGTCTTGTTAAAGTTGAAGAGGACCATATTCAGATGCTGTGAAGTTTAGTAGTTAGCCAGATAAATGTATCCAACTAGCTTAGCTTACATATATTCAGCAGTGTAGCCACATTGCTGAATATTTCCAGCTACATTATCTTAAACTTAGGATAAATGTATCCAGATAACTTTGGGACAGGTCAACAGGCTGATCAGAGTTATCCATATAAGCTATCAACTCCTCCCATATACAACTGCGGAACACCTCTAACTTATCAGGCTAAATTCTAGTTGGATAACACATCTGCCTTCAATTTAGCTGGATAAATGCCCAAATCTTTATTTAATTTTAAGATAAATTATAATCTACTTATCTACACCTACATTCTGTGGAAAACTGTATACTTAATTAATTTATATTATACTGTAATAAATATTATATTGATGGAGTTGGAGGAAAGTTTCATATATCATGTAGGTGTCCCTGCACCACTACTTTGTGGTATTATAATCATCAACTGTCCTCCTCCTCTAAAAAGTGTCTTATTTTGTGTGAATTTTTTTTGTGTGAATGCTTTTCATCTCAATAACCTAAGACTCTTCCGAGGTGTGAAAGTCAGTAAATTTATGTGCTGAATAGCACGGTGTAAAACTCTAAAGTCTCTACTGTGAAATACAAAAAGGAGTAAAAATCAGACTTCCCCAATTGATGTTGGTGTGTGCTGTCCGACTTCTAATGGTGGTCCCGACACGAACGATCCGTGTTTCAGATGTTTGTCTTTCCTCAGGGATGTGAATTAATGCTGAACAACCAACTTTTTGGGGTCTGAACCTCTCCGCATGATGGTTCCTCGGGTAATCTCAACTTCTGCCTCGTGATGGTATCGCTCTGACTTCACCTCCGGAAGGATATGAAGGATATCATGTAGAGACACCTACATGATATATGAAACTTTCCTCCAACTCCATCAATATAATATAAATTAATTAAGTATACAGTTTTCCACAGAATGTAGGTGTAGATAAGTAGATTATAATTTATCTTAAAATTGAATTAGCACCATAAAAGCATTTTACATCAGCGATTGAGGTTTAGCTCATGATTGTTCAGATACATAGTTTAGATCGCTGAATCAGTGGTGTATCCTATTGATATCTTTTGGTTTGTCACAAATCTTTATTTAGCCAGATAATTTATGTTACCTGGCTAAGGCCTGGATTTATCAAAATGCACTAAATATTTTATGTGATAGGAAAAGGGGTGTGTTTTATGGTAATTTGCAGTTTATGCAAATACCTATGTGAAGCATTATCTTAGCACAAATTGTGATAACTGCCAGAATTGTTGTATTTCCTACATACAACCACTGGGGGGAGACCATGTTTAGTAAGCTTGCGAGAGAGAGAGAGAGAGAGAGAGAGAGAATAGCCATAATGTGCTCATACTAGATAGGGATTTATATCTCTATGGGAGGCCCACCTAGTTACTCGAGGGGAGGTTTAGGTATTAGTGTAGGGGTTAGGGGCCACTTTGACATTTAAAGTGATATGTATGACAGAACAATGCTCTCTTGTGAAGATTTGATGACCTTCGGAGTGAGGAAACTCACCCAAAGATGAGATTTGTGCTATGTTCTCTCAACCTAGCTTGATGGACCCCCTAAATGCTTCTGAATATGGACTAACCATCAACAAAAGTGTATCTTCTATTTGAGAGAAGAAATTTGCTAAATGATAGTCCACCAAGGGAAAATTTAAAGAAACTATGAAAACACATAATAACAGGATTACGAGTAATGAAATTAAAATTGCCATATAGGAACAGAAAATGCAGAGTCAACTGAGAGCCCTGGTGAATTTAAATGATCAACTGGAAAATAAAATTGATGACCAAGAAAACCTAAGACACTGGAAGAACCTACACTTCACAGAAATATCCAAGACCATAAAAGATAGAAAGTTGAAACATTTGTTCAATCTCATTATACTGAATAAACTTGGAATACAATCTGAACATCTTTCCATAAAGTTTGAAATAGTATATCAGTTGTGTATCTGCAATGAGAATTTTAGTCAGCTAAAACCAATATCAATAATTCTGAATTATGCTAAGGTACAGGTTTTTCAAGCATGCAGGGCAATTAAAAATCTGGAATGTCATGGGAAGAAAATATTGCCATTTCAGGATTCTGGGTCCAAGAAGATTACACAATGAAGTTTAGAACACTTTCAGAAAGATATCAAGTTCACAGTTCAATAAATGACAAAGATAACAAACAATATTTATTTAGGGAAACAATCATGTTTTAAACAATGCTGAAGAAGTTAAAGAATTTGTGGCTACACTAAATTAGGTAATGTAGTGCAGAGGAACATACTTGAAGTATGTCATATGTTAATAATTATCAGTTTGGTTGAAGTTTATAAAGAGATGTGCATTCTTTTGAAATGAATGTATTTGAAAATGCCCACAATTTTTAATGACATTCATTTTTAACACATTTTAGTCTCTAGGGAAAGAAAAATGCTAACTGGGAGCCTTGGAGGTAGAGGGTTCTGTTAAGGGTTGGGCCATTCATACATTATACGTATAGCTAATTAGCCTGGAGATTAATTTGGGGTAATATGAATTCAATATTGTTAGGCTTCAGATTTTTATTTCTTAGAATAGCATGTTTTTATATGTTGTCTATGAAAGAAGGTAAAATTAATGGACAACAGCTGGAGAAATTAATGATAAAACAACCCTTCCAGCAACTGAAGAAAGAGATAATTTTAACACTTATAAAAAGTTCTTTTATAAAACAAGAGAAAGAATATACAATGTAATAAACACATTTCTATGGTGTGGCTTTTGTTCAGTGGAAAAGAGGAAGTGCAGTTTCTGCTATGCTCAGTGACATTACTAGATTTACTTGTTGGTACTGGAATAATTACACAGTAAAATGATTAAAAGTTCAAATTTACATTATGTTTATTGTCAGGAAAACTGCTAATAATACTTGAGATCTTTCTTATCTATCTGTGCCTGATAGTGTATCTTTTCCTGTAGTTTACAAGCTTAGTACATAAGAAGGTAAGCTAGGATACTTAGTTAGTCTTTCCTTGCACCTAAAGCCTGAAGGAGTAGGCTTTGAGGAGAATATAAAATGATCTTTCATGTGGAACTCTTAGTAGCATGTAACAGATAAGTTTGGCCAGTCAACTGGAAATCCTTAGAAGTGGAATGCCACAAGGATTGGTGTTGGGACCGGTTCTGTTCAACATCTTTGTGAGTGACATTGCGGAAGGGTTAGAAGGTAAAGTTTGTCTGTTTGTGGATGATAGTAAGATCTTGTTAGGGTTTGCTCCCCCAGAGGGGAGGGTTAGCAATCTGTATGAGTGAACTCCCCAGGAGGGAGGAGTTACCAATCTGTTAGAGGTTTGCTTCTCCAGAGGGGAGGAGTTAGCACTCTGTTATAATCTCCGTGCTACATTGCAATCTGTTATGGTTCTGATGTCTGATGGATGGAGACACTAGATGAGAGCTGGCACTTTGTTATGCTCAGTTCCTGAAGTGGGAGGAGTGAGCACACTGTAGTAAATAGGTGAATCCTTGGGCCGATGGCAGGTGACAGCGCCCCCAGGAGGATATCCTGAGAGAGACCACCGGCTAGGCTTGAGTATGGAGACAGACACAGATAGTTCTTTTATTAGACAGGTTGGTAGAACCACCAGAGGTGGCAGTAATGAGCTGGTATGCCCGGCAGTGCTGAAGTCGCCGCAGCAGCAATCCGTCCATCAGGCTGAGGGAGTCGCCATAGAGGTAGAGAGGGTGGAGCGAGGATGAAGAGCAGGCCGAAATGCAACAGTACCCCCCTTCAAAGGGTGATCTCCTCTTCGGGTACCAGGCTTAGGTTTCAAAGGATACGCGAGGTGGAACTGATGAAACATCTCTTTATCCAAGGTATTGGTCTGAGGCACCCAAGTGATCAAATCGGGGCCAAAACCTTCCCAAACCAGAAGGTATTCAAAATTCTTGCCTCTGTTATAAACATCCAGATTCTCTTTGATCTTAATTTCTATTTTGTCTTCTGCAATGATGACTGATGGATCTTGAGATTCGGAAGAATCTTGCAGAGTGTTATTGATGATATCAGCAGCAATGAGTGGAGCTGCTGTGGATGTCACTGAAGGATTCATTGGAAGTGGTGGTGTAAAAGAAAGTCCAAAATCCACTTCTAAAGGTGACTCTCCAGTAGATGTAGCTGAATGAGAGATGGTATTCAGCAGCAACATCTTAGCTGCTATGGTCGTCAATGAAACTTCAACAGAAGTGGCAAGCTGATGTACATCCAAAAACCCACTTCTGGATAACTCTTCTGTTGAATGCTGGAAGAGAGATGGTGGTAACACCAGCAAAACGAACAGGCTGGTGGCTAGAGATATCTTCTTCTTCGGAATCAACAGTTCCGTAGGTCTTCAGGCACGACTTCTGAGGGAACCAATCATAAAAGCTGGTAGCTAGAGATATCTTCTTCGGAACCGATAGCAGCACCAGCAATCAAACAGGCTGGTGGCTAGAGATATCTTCTTCTTCATAATCAACAGTGCTGCAGTCCTTCAGCATGACTTCCGAGTGAACCAATCATAAAAGCAGGTAGCTAGAGATATTTTCTTTATCGGAATCAACAGTGCTGTAGTCTTTCAGCACGACTTCCGAGTAAAACAATCAAAGCAGATATCTTAAGAAAAAGTCCAAGAAGACATTGAAGATTTAGAGCACCATCTAGCTATGGCGAACATAGCAACTGCTATGTATAACAGCAGTCAATAATGGAACTGCTGTGGATGTTGATAAGATCCTCAAGAGAAGCAGTGGTATAAAGGAACATCCAAAGCCCACTTCAAGTTGTGATGCAATAACGGATCTTCAAATTTTATGAATGGACTCTTCAGGTCTTCCGCAAGACGTCTGATACAAAAGTTGCCTCCTGCTCCTGAGTCCTTCAGGACAGGGGTCTGAACCATCACTGGTTCAGGGATCACAGAGACTGCATGAGAGAGCAGAGGAGATATCACTGTATGGCCCAAGAACAGTCCTCCCGTGGGACTCAGGCCCATCCATTTCCCGGACGAAAAGGGCATGCAGAGACATCATGGCCTGGCTGACCACAGTACATGCACAGGCCGTGTTTCCTCCGAAATCTTCTCTCCTTTGAGGTTAAGTGACCATGACCAGGTTCCATCAGTTCCTTTTTCTCAACAACAGAAATTGCTGGATGCATCCGTAGTGCAGGAGCACTGGCCTGTATCAACCCAGGTAATACCATAGGCCGGAGTTCCTTCACCTTGTCTCGGAGCTGACAGTCAATCTGAGTATCTAAGGCTATCAATTCTTCCAGCTAGTCAGGTGTCTGATGAGCGGCCAGCTTGTCCTTCAGGTGGGTATCCAGGCCTCTGCAGAAGAGAGTCTTGAGACATCTGGGGTCCCAGTAAAGTTCCGCTGCAAGAGTCTTGAATTCTATGGCAAATTTGTCTAGAGATCTGTTGCCTTGCTTCAAGTGCACCAAAGCAAATCCAGCAACAGACATATGAGCAGGATCATAAAAAATGGATTTAAACAAGTCCACAAATCCATCTATGTCCTGCAAAATAGGGTCCTTGCGTTCCCACAAGGTAAATGCCCATGACAAGGCTCTCCCATCCAAGTATGACAGGATGTAGCTGGTCTTAGAGAGACCCATGGGGAACAATAAAGGTTGTAAGGTGAAATGTAAGCTGTCTTGGTTCAGAAAGCCCTGAGTCTTCTGGAGTTCTCCGGAGAATCGAATAGGCGCTGCCAGTGGAACAGCTGTCTTCAAAGTTACCTCCTGTAACTGACCTTCTTGTGTAGAAGCTGTGCCTTGTATCTTCTGGGTATGTGATGAAATGCTGCAGTAAGTTTCTCCAAGGTTTCTTGCTGTTCTGAGATGCATTGAGCCAGGCCCAGTATAGCCTGCAAAGCTGAGAGGTGTGCCGGGTCCATGGTGACTGACATCCAATACCTTAAGCTGGATTCCCAGGAATACTGCTTCTCCAATATAAGCCGGATACACTGGAGTTAGCAATCTGTTAGGGTTTGCTTCCCCAGAGGGGAGGATTTAGAAATCTGTATGAGTGAACTCCCCAGGAGGGAAGAGTTAGCAATCTGTTAGAGGTTTGCTTCTCCAGAGGGGAGGAGTTAGCACTCTGTTATAATCTCCGTGCTATGTTGCAATCTGTTATGGTTCTGATGTCTGATGGTTGGAGACACTAGATGAGAGATAGCACTTTGTTATGCTCAGCTCCCGAAGTGGGAGGAGTGAGCACACTGTAATAAATAGGTGAATCCTTGGGCCGATGGCAGGTGACACCACCCCCAGGAGGATATCCTGAGAGGGACCACTGGCTAGGCTTGAGTATGGAGACAGACACAGATAGTTATTTTATTAGACAGGTTAGTAGAACCACCAGAGGTGGCAGTAGTGAGCTGGTATGCCCGGCAGGGCTGAAGTCCCTCAGATACTGGAACTGTGATTCCAGGGTTGCTGAGCTGTAAGGAGACTATAGATAATGAGTAGACAGGGTTTGTTGTATAAATATTCAGTAGTAGATGACAAACTCACATAGAATCTTAAAGAGGCTCAGTAGCAGGAAAGAGTTAGGCCCTTGAGGAACGGGTACCTGGTTCCAGGGACAGCTCCGAGAGAGCAGTGGCAACTCACGATTGTCTATATCTGTAATAGCTTCTAGGCAGTAGAGAATCTTTCGTTTTCAGGAACATTGGCCCTCAAGGAGCGAGTACCGGTTCCTATTTGCAATCTGAAATAGAGAAAAGAGAACGAGACCTCCGAGGAGCGGGTACCCTTGGTAAGTCCGAGGAGGCAGAGTAGCTTGGATGAATCCATAGTAGTCCGTCGTTGTCCTTGCGATCTCGAATAGTCAGCGTAGTGATGACCTTATATGTTGGAAGTGGATGACATCAATACAGGGGGACACCCCTGAGGTTCGCGCCCTTGCTAGTAAATATTACGGAGTGCAAGCGTTTGCGTGCCCTACGTCATCAGGAACAAGGCGGAACTGCAGCGTCGAGCTGGTCCAGGGGACGCCGGGGAGAAGGTGCATGGAGACGCCGTGGCAGCAAGCCATCCATCAGGCCCGGAGGGAGTCACCATAGAGGTAGAGAGGTTGCAGTGAGGGTGAAGAGCAGGCCCGAATGCAACAGATATACAACAGAGTAGACAAGCCAGAAGGAGTACAGAGAATGAGATGGGATTTAAGGAAGCTGGAAGAGTGTTCAAACATATGGCAGCTGGGATTCAATGCCAAGAAATGCAGAGTCATGCATCTGGGGCGTGGTAATCAAAAATAACTATATGCATTGGGGGGTGAAGGGCTGATGTGCACAGAGCAGGAGAGAGACCTTGGGGTGATAATGTCTAATGACCTAAAGTTGATGATGCAGTATGACATGGTGATAGACAAAGCCAGAAGAATGCTGGGCTGCATATAGAGAGGAATATCTAGTAAGAAAAGGGAAGTAATAATCCCCTTGTACAGGTCCTTGGTGAGGCCTCACCTGGAGTACTGTGTTCAGTTCTGGAGACTGTATCTCAAAGGAGACAGAGACATGATGGTGGTGGTTCAGAGAAGGGCGACCAAAATGGTGGGTGGTCTCCATCAAATAACTTATGAGGAGAAGTTGAAGAACCTGAATATGTATACCCTGGAGGAGAGGAGGACCAGGGGTGATATGATGCAGACCTTCAGATAATTGAAAGGTTTTAATGATCCATGGTCATCAAGAAACCTTTTCCATTGGAAACAATTTAGTAGAACTAGGGGTCATGATTTGAAACTCCAGGGAGGAAGGCTTAGAACAAATGTCAGGAAATATTTCTTCACTGAGAGGGTGGTGGATGCCTGGAATGCCCTTCCAGAGGAAGTGGTGAAGACTAAAACTGTGAAGGATTTAAAAGGGGCATGGGATAAACACTGTGGATCCCTAAAAGGCTAGAGGATGGAAATAAATAAAAAAGCTAAACCTACATGGAGCGGCAGTTACTACCCTTAAGAGAAACATGGGGGTAACCTGCACGGAGTGTCAGTTACTACTCTTAAAACATGGTGGTAACCTGCACAGAGCGGCAGTTACTAACTTGGGAAGCTTTCTGGGCAGTCTGGATGGACCATTTTGGTCTTTTTCTGCCATTATTACTATGTTACTATCTTATTATGGAGCTCATCATTTGAAAATAGACAGCATCTTATAGCACTGTACAAGAACTGGTGAGATGGGGGCCACAGACTCCAACAGAAGTAGATGTGGGACTCAGGATAACACACTCTACCCTGGTAATGAGAACCCATCAATCATCATGAAGTCAATAAGACACCTGAACCTGACAATCATGAAGGAATCAATAAGGTAGCACTTATAGGCAACCAAAATATCCATCAATGAACTAAGAGTCATTTAAGCCTATAAAGAAAATCTCTATAAAATGAGGGGTTTTTGGGAAGCAAACCACTTCTTTAACAATATCCCCAGCTGCCAGCAGCAGAGATCCAGAATGACATTGAGGTGGATTGCAGACCATGAGAGGCATCTGTGAAGGACTTCTCACCTGGCCATGGTGCAAAAACTTCAAATCAAGCAAGTAAGAGAGAGAAAAACCAAAAGACAAATAGATAAGTATAAGAAGAGTGTATTGCTAAGTGTGGGGTACACTGAACGTTTTGTTGACATTATAAATTACACAATAAATTATTGACCAGTTAGAAGGCATTAGAAAGAAGTGTGTGTGTGCCTGAATCCCTGTGTATGGGCTTCTACATTGGTAGTTGCTCATACAATTATCTTTGTCCCATTCACAGGTGATTGTGAGCCTGCCCGCAGATTGCTTGTTCAAGGAATCAAATTTTAAATAACACCCACCCCTAGTAATTACCTTGACAGTTCTATAAGTTCTATTTAAAAGACTTGACTTTGTATATAGGTAAAATGGACAAATTCAACATACTAGTATTACTGACAGATATTTTAAAAGCCAAAATAAAGAACATCATGAGAAAAAAAATGATTTAGCTAGATCTGTGATGGCAGAAAACATTGTCACATCATTATCTTATTAACATATGAAACATAAGAAACGCCATATTAGCTCAAACCAAAGGTCCATTAAATCCAGAATACTATCTCCAACAGTGGACAATCTTGTTCATAAATATACAACAGGATTTCAAAGAATATTTATTTATTTATATTTATGTACATACTGACTATTTTCAGAACCTGTTCTGGATAGTTCACAACATATTAAGAGTATTTGAAATTTTTTATCATAACCAGGGATAAGTAGTGGATTTCCCAAGTCTTCATGACTAATAATGGTTTATGAACAGTTATGTGTATTGAGTCATTTCATGTTATCTTCACCAATATTCATTATCATTAAAAAAAATTTTGGTCTGTACTTAGTGGTTATCCATCTTTAAGAAAATGTCTTTTTATTATTGCTAGAGGCAACAATAATAAATCAAAAATCATTTGATCAGCTTTACCACTTAGAATATCATAGAAACATAGAAACATAGAAATGACGGCAGAAGAAGACCAAACGGCCCATCCAGTCTGCCCAGCAAGCCACGCAGTTTATCCATTTCCCCCCCCACCTTTTTCTCCCTCCCACCCGTCACTATTGGCTTCCAGCACCCTCCGGCCCCAACTCCCTTCCACCCCTCCACCAATGCAGAGAGCAGCGCCGTATCCGCATCCCAGTGAACATCCAGCTCAATCAGGGGTAGCAACTGCTGCAACAAGCAGGCCACACCCCTGCCCCATACTCTTATCCACCCCTGCTTTGTTTGTTTGTTTGTTTTTTGTTTTGTTTTTTTTGGGAGATGGCAGCCCTGCATCCCTTCGCTCTGTGAAGGCGGAACACCAACCACTGGCCACTGGCATCCCGCTCCGTGAATGCCTCTGTGGCTACTGCCGCTCCGTGCAGTGTTTTGCTGCCTGAAGGTGGAACACCAACTACTGGCCACTGGCATCCCGCTTCGTGAATGCCTCTGTGGCTACTGCCGCTCCGTGCAGTGTTTTGCTGCCTCCTCTTTATTTATGCCCACTAGACTTGATGGATCCACAGTGTTTATCCCACGCCCCTTTGAAGTCCTTCACAGTTTTAGACTTCACCACTTTCTCCGGAAGGGCATTCCAGGCATCAATACAAGAAGATCAGTACACCAATTAGAGAAAATTCTTTTTCACTCAATGCACAATTAAGCTCTGGAATTTATTGACAGAGGATGTGGTTAGTGCAATTAGTGTAGCTGGGTTTAAAAATGGTTTGGATAAGTTCTTGGAGAAGTCCATTAATTGCTATTAATAAGTTGACTTAGGGAATGGCCTCTGCTATTACTGGCATCAATAGCATGGGATCTTCTTAGTGTTTGGGTACTTGCCAGGTTCTTGGGGCCTGGTTTGGCCTCTGTTGGGAAACAGGATGCTAGGCTTGATGGACCCTTGGTCTGACCCAGAATGGCAATTTTCCCGTCGATAGCAGGCTGAATTAGCCATGCTGTATGGGACCTGTCCGTCAGGCACAGGAGGCGGAGCTTCCAAAGAGAAGTCAGAGCTCTGCTCTGAGGCTGCGCGTGGGTTCCCGCGCTGGAAAAAACGACTCTCCTCAGTCTGTTTTTCCGCGCGCAGGAATCGCACGCGGAGCTTCGGACCTCCTCAGCTTTCTTCAACAAGTAAGAATGTCAAACTCAAATAAAAAGGATAATCCGCGCCCATCGGGGTTCAAACCCTGTAGCTGCGGCAAAGTGATGTCGATTACTGACACACATAATAGCTGTTATCGTTGTTTGGGTCCTGACCATGACATTCCCAATTGTACATCGTGCGGGCGTATGTCCCCAAGGGCCCGGAGGATCCGCGCTGAGCGTATAGAATCCTTACGATCCCTACAAGAAACTTCCCAGGCAGTTTCAGACACTAAATCATCCCCGGGACCATCAATCTCTGATCCTCCCCAGAAACGACAAAGAAATGCTAGCGCCAAGGTTGGTGACAGACCGACAAAAAATAAACCGAAACGATCAGAGAATTCTTCGAGATCAAAACAAACTTCCAAAAGGGACTCTAGGTCACCTAAAAGGAAGACAGCAATACCACAAAGCGATATTAGTAATAAAAACACTCACTTGCCATCCCAGACCGCGCTCAACCCACAAGGACGCGGCGCTCAAAAAACCCCGCCTTCTGCCACGAGTCCTTCAACGTCTGCTGCGACGCACCCAAGCGCACACGTCACGACGCACGTGACGCGGCGCGACTCTGCGGAGCGTATGGAACGTCGTAGATCACCGTTATCAGAAGAACGTGGCAAGGGACGCACGGAGCGGCGCGGCGCAGGACGCACTGAACGGCGCGGCGCAGACCGCACGGAGCGGCGCTGCGCAGACAGAACGGAGCGGCGCGACTCAGAGACCCCGGAACGGCGCGACTCAAGGCATAAGGGGCGGCGCGACTCGCCGCATAAGACTACACACGGGCCGCAGATGCACAGTACCCACTTCAGGTCTTCGGGAGGCAACTCTGCAGCTCCAGGGGAACCACGGGTAAGGCTACAATCGAAAAAAGAGCAGCCGACCCGCATAGTTCACTCCCCCTTTTCAGATCGGGAGCAAAACCAAAACACAAAAAGAGCAAAATCACTTTTTTCCCACCCACCTGGAACCCAGCACAGGTCTGAGCAAATACTGTCCCTCAATCCTTTTTCAAAAAGTTGGGCAAGTTTAAATGCGGAGGGAAACATTAGAGACTCCCTCTCTCTCCAATCTTCAGCGTCTTCTGCCTGTAAAAATGTTTCAAAAAATTCTGATAATATAAAAAAGCGGAAAACATTACACCCGTTTCAAGAACCTGTGCAAAAGAAGCGGACTCTCTCTTCAGAAGTCCACACACAATCTTCACACAATGTGAAGACAAAATATCAGACATCTCCCACCGCCTCTGTTGCAAAGAAAATCATGCCAACGGAGACCAGAGATGCTTTTCTAACACTATCACAAGCCTTAACAGGATTTTATGACACTGTGACTAAGTCTTACCATATCTCTACTTCCCCCGAAGGGAAAGACCTCCCTTCCCCTATACATTGCGATACCTCCTCCTCCAGTAGTTTAAACCCTAATTCTGAGGTAGACGTATCTGACTCACCTTTTACACCTATACCAATACATTTATCACCAACCAAATCAGACGGACATTTCTCTGACACTGATCAAGTGGCGCCACCGGGCTCCCCTGAAAGCGAACACCCTGATCCTGACACTGACCCTACACCAGATTCCTCCACTGGATATCAGTCGGATCCGAGTGTGGACCATAATGAACCTCACTCTCCACCGGAAGATCTAACATACCCAAAATTTCTTGAAAAGATGGGTACTGCATTAAACATAACAATTCAGAAACTACCAGATCCTAGAGCGGAGACTCTAGATATTCTGAAGATTTTTGATACTCCTCATGAACCAACTGCTTTACCTCCGCACAAAGTGCTGGATTCATTGTTAGAACAGTCCTGGAACACTCCATTCACAGTCCCAGTGGTATCCAGGAAAATAGATATTAAATATAAATTACAAAAATCTAATTATTACTCTTCAACACAGCTCCCTCATACCTCTCTTGTAGTAGAATCCGCTATGGGGAAGGCTCGGAAAACCAGATTACACTCGGCATCACCACCGTTAAAAGACATGAGAACTTTAGACGATTTTGCAAAAAGGGCTTACCAGGGCTCTATGTTAGGTGCACGAATTCACCAACATCAGTTCTATTTGGTACAATATCTCTATGGGTGTGTGCAACGCCTGAAGGCTGAAACAGATCTCGCAAATCACTCCCCGGTCCAAGACCTAGAGGAAGGGATCAGGCACCTTCTACGCACAATCTACGAAGGATTTGACACTACCTCCAGAGTCTCAGCGAGTGCTATCGCAGCTCGACGCCTAGCATGGCTAAAAGCAAGCTCCATTAGAGAGGATGTGCATTCCAAGCTAGCTAACCTTCCCTGCAAAGGAGATAATCTTTTCGGTGAAAAATTACAAGAAACTGTAGCCCAACTAAAAGAACAATCGGCGGCGGTGCAGTCCCTCACAACACAACCATCCTACCAACCAAATAGGAGGTACTTTCCACAATACAGAAGACAATCCTTCCAACGGAAACCTTATCGGCAATACCAATCTTATCGAACACCATCCTATCAACCTTATAACAGGCCGAACAACCAACAAACTCAACCTCGCAGAGGACGTGGACGTTCACAACGTCCACAACAACAACAGTAACAACAACAGACGTCAAATAAACCATCACAGTCTTTTAACACTTCCTCAGCCACCACCGCTCTCGCTGCAGGCGGGGAGAGTAGCCTTGCATTATCAACAATGGACAGCCATCACTACAGATCGATGGGTCCTCAACATCATACAACAAGGGTACAAAATACCATTTCAACATCTACCAACACTTCCCCACCCCCCTTCCCGAATATACCACGATACCACGGGGGAGATGAGGAAGGAATTACAGAAGTTGTTACAACAACAAGCAGTGCAAATCCTACCACGGAAAGTCTGGCACACAGGATTTTATTCCCCATACTTCCTCATTCCAAAAAAATCAGGAGGTTTGCGTCCTATCCTAGATCTTCGACAACTCAACAAACTGATACCCAAGGAAAAATTCAAAATGATCTCCTTAAAATCGATCTTACCCTTGATTCATCGCAATGCATGGATGTGCAGCATCGATCTAAAAGACGCTTATACTCACATTCCAATGCACCCCTCGTCTTGGAAGTACCTATCTTTTCAAGCCCTGAACACCCACTATCAATACCGAGTGCTGCCATTCGGCCCCTCCACGGCACCCAGAGTATTTACCAAATGCATGGCAGTGGTGGTGGCACACCTTCGCCAATAAGGCATCATAATCTTTCCGTATCTGGACGATTGGCTACTGGTGGCATCAGATCCCACAACATTACGCAACAATCTCTCACAAACAATCCTTTGCCTCCACAACCTCGGTCTCCTTATCAACTA
Organism: Rhinatrema bivittatum; assembly: GCF_901001135.1. Classification (NCBI taxonomy): domain Eukaryota; kingdom Metazoa; phylum Chordata; class Amphibia; order Gymnophiona; family Rhinatrematidae; genus Rhinatrema; species Rhinatrema bivittatum. The sequence continues at coordinate 158,446,817 of NC_042619.1, forward strand.
CCAAAAGTCCCGGTTGCAGGCAACCCAGACCATACAGTTTATAGGAGTCATCCTAGATACGGTCCAATACAGAGTCTTTCTTCCCCCAGAAAGAAGGACGGTGATGAAGAACATATTTCACAATCTACAAAAAACGCCAAAACCAACGGCCCGCCAAGTCTTGGTCGCACTGGGACACATGGCAGCGGCAATTCACGCTGTAAAGAATACACGTCTCCAAATGCGACACATCCAGTGGCACCTCCGACGTCAATGGAAACAACACTCCCAACCATTATCGTGGAAAATATTTATAACAACTACAATGATCAACCAACTCCAATGGTGGCTGGGGCGACACACCCTATCGAAGGGAGCGTCATTCACCCTCCTTCCGCACAACGCGGTACTCACCACGGATGCCTCAAGAAAAGGTTGGGGAGCCCATATGGACACCTTCCAAACACAAGGGCTATGGTCGCGAACAGAACAGTCCTTTCAGATCAACCTACTAGAACTGAGAGCGATACGATACGCACTACGCACCTTCCTTCCATATCTCCAGGGGCGCAGGCTCATGGTCTACACAGACAACCAAGTCGCAATGTTCTACATAAACAAACAAGGGGGCACGGGATCTTGGCCGTTATGCAGAGAGGCGATGTGGATCTGGGCATGGGCGTGCAAACACTCCATCCACCTCCAGGCCACTTACATTCCAGGGATAGCCAATGTTCAAGCGGACAGGCTCAGCAGAATCTTCCATCCACACGAATGGGAACTTCACCAAGAAGTGGCGGACTCCATCTTTCACCAGTGGGGCCGACCTTCCATAGACCTCTTTGCGACCGAATACAATCGGAAAGTAGAGACATTCTGCTCAGTTTGGCCCAGTCTCCAACGTCAAACGCAAGATGCCTTTCTACTTCCATGGTCACAACAGCTCATGTACGCATTCCCACCAATTCCGTTGATCACACGTACGCTGCAAAAATGCATCCTAGATTCAGCGCAACTGATTCTAATAGCACCAGCGTGGCCTCGCCAGCACTGGTACACGCATCTCTTACACATGTCCACGGAAACGCCTATTCGCCTACCACTGCGAATAGATCTACTATCGCAGGACGAAGGCACACTTCTTCACCCACTTCAGCAGTCCCTACACCTCACAGCATGGAGACTGAACGGATCTTACTTGAAGAACAAGGTATATCGTTAATAGTTCAGGATGTGATTCTGGCATCACGTCGACCATCGACAAGGAAGAACTATCATTTCAAATGGAAGAGATACGTTCTCTGGTGCACATCTGAATGTTTGGACCCTTTGTCATGTCCTCCGGCCAGACTTTTGGACTACCTCCATACCTTGTATACCTCAGGTCTAGCACCTACTTCGGTACGAGTTCATCTAAGTGCCATTGCGGCGAGACACAGGCTCTACGAGTGGCAGTCCATTTCCTTACATCCCGCAGTATCAAGATTCCTGAAGGGTCTAAATAATTTAAGGCCCCCGATTACTAAGCCACCAATTCCATGGGATCTCAACATCGTATTGCAACAACTGATGCTCTCCCCATTTGAGCCTTTACATACAGCTCACCCGAAATACCTCACGTGGAAGGTAGTTTTTCTGGTTGCCATCACCTCGGCAAGGCGAGTAAGCGAACTGCAAGCTTTGGTGCATTACTCACCGTTCCTACAATTCTACCCACATAAGGTAGTCCTTCGTCCCCACCCAACCTTTCTCCCAAAGGTGGTGACGCCATTCCACCTGAACCAATCCATCGACCTACCTGTTTTCTTTCCTGAACCACATACTTCAGAACGGGAAAAAAGATTACACACTCTGGACTGTAAACGGGCGCTTGAGTTATATACCTTACAAACTCAATCTCCTAATCGTCCTTCCCAATTATTTCTGACATTTAATCCAAACGCCCCAGGGAAACCCGTGGCGAAGAGAACCATAGCGAGTTGGCTCGCCCAATGTATACAATTCTGTCACACCAAGCAGCATTCCACGCTACTTTCTAGACCAAAAGCACATCAAACAAGAGCGATGGCAACGTCCACAGCTTACCTCTCTAACGTGCCTCTCTTGGATATTTGCAAATCAGCTACGTGGGCATCTCTTCATACTTTTGCAGCACATTACTGCCTAGACCAACACACGTCTCAGGACACAAGACTGGGACAGGCAGTTTTAAACTCTCTACTGCAGAATACCAATTAGCTCGACTGACACATTTAGCATCACGATAGATACTCTAAACAAATTATGTGATGCAGAGCTTTGTACTCCCATACAGCATGGCTAATTCAGCCTGCTATCGACGGGAAAAAGCAAGTTTGCTTACCGTAAACGGTGTTTCCGTAGATAGCAGGATGAATTAGCCATGCTGACCCACCCACCTCCCTGTCAGTCGTGTTTTTTCGTGCTCACGCTTGCTATTTTACAGACTGAGGAGAGTCGTTTTTTCCAGCGCGGGAACCCACGCGCAGCCTCAGAGCAGAGCTCTGACTTCTCTTTGGAAGCTCCGCCTCCTGTGCCTGACGGACAGGTCCCATACAGCATGGCTAATTCATCCTGCTATCTACGGAAACACCGTTTACGGTAAGCAAACTTGCTTTTATTATGTTCTTGTGTAGCAGGGAAACAACAAATACGATTCTTCAATAAATTTTCCTAAGTCACAAATTTGGGTGAATGTAGTATATACTTTTCATACTGGTCTCTGCTTGGGCTAATAACTGAATTCAACATCAATTACTTGAAGTAATCACATACCTTGCAGGAAATGTATAACTTCAAAAGTAAAAGTATATTTACAGTGATAGTAAACCTTTTGATAAGATTTCTTTTGGGAGGAATGCCACTATATGAGTTATTCTTCTATGTCTAAGTCAAACATCAATATTCCTGGGATGTACTGTAAATATGATTCCTGATGTTTGCTTTTTCCATCTCATCACTTTCCATTTATATGATGCTACATCTCAGAATTCTGCTTTTTTTGTATGCATAAGAAATAGTATCACAGGTTAAGGTCAACATCTTTCAAATGTACTGTTATTTCTTCCTAAGTAGCGTTTATTATCTATGCCCCTCTTATCTTACCCATATGGTAGAAAGAAGAAAGATGCAAAGCTATATAGTATTTCCTTGACTATGACAGATTACTCAAAACCAACGTACTCCCTTCATGAAGTGACATAATCTAGCAATGTGAAATACAAATGTACCAATTTTTATTGGCAAGAAAGAGTTTATTTACTAAAATACACTAATGCTTTTATGATTGGAAGGAAGAATGGCTGCATTAGATACACTTCAAAGTAATTATGTGTTGCAGATCCACTTGGTGTAAATGCAAAGATTTGTATTTAAAATAAAATGTATTTTTCCCAGTAGTACTTTAAATACATGTCACATTAAATATGTCACATTTTATTGTTAAATGATAATATCCCAATTTAAAAGCAAAACAAACAAAAAAAACCCCCAAAACAATAAACAAATGTGTAGTTGCTGATAGTTCAGTTTAAAAAATCATTTTCAGCACAATCAATGCTATCTTCCCCCTTATTTATTAGAAATGAGAGGAAATCTAATTAAAGTTGCTTTACCTATGCTCTCTATGCATCAGGTGCATGAATACTGTGTTAAGTACATTTGCAAAATCATTGTCCCTTAATGTAATATTTGTTTCCAGCTAGAACTGATTGCACTTAATCTATATTATTCAGGTAAGACAAATCGACAACAATAAATAGTGTTTTTATATTTCTACTTTCATACAAAGTTGTAATCTCATTCTTATAGAAACAGTTAAGACCTCAAACTTTGTCCATATAATGACATACCAATAGTCCCAAATTAAACACAGAGGTGTGAACCTTAAAAAATCAAAACAAAGGACAATTAAACTGAAAGGGGTCACCACCTTGGAGAGTTCCTTATGGTGTGGCTGGGAAGATGAGTTTGAAGTATGGAAAGCAGCAATAGAGGCATCTTGAACAATTTTTTTGTGGGATGGGAATGATTATTTTATTTATTTTGTATGCTTTTTTATTGTATATTGAACTGTTGAACAATGTTGTATAGCTCTGCTTCAACTGTAGTGGGGTTTGGGGTTGGATTCTAAATTGAGTTTATTATGCTTTGCATTTTTATGGTGATAATATATTATATTCTAAAAAGTGACTTTAGAAAGTCTTACTCGATTTTAAAAATGGCCATATAGGTGTGTATATGACAAGATCACACGCAATATGTATTTTAAAAAGGGGTCATATATACATGTGGAACCAAGCTGCTGGCATTAACTTTCAAAAAGGAGATAGAACAGCTTTTAAACTAGAACAAGGTGGAAAGCCGACAGTCACTCAGCAGTGCATGGTTCGGAGAAATGTATCCTTGAAGGATACCAATGAAACAGGAGAGTTAGGGCATCCCAACAGAGAGGTTCCATTAAATGCAAACATAGTTCATATACCTATATGTAAAAAACCACAAAAGCTAATGATTTCTGAATTATCCCAAACAACTGAAAAGCAGGTTGTTAAAACAAGCAAAAAACACACTTTGAAATGTCTGTATGCCAATGCCAGAAGTCTAAGTAATAAGATGGGAGAGTTAGAGTGTATAGCAGCAAATGATGAGCTTGACATAATTGGCATCACAGAGACTTGGTGGAAGGAGGATAACCAATGGGACAGTGCTATATCAGGGTACAAATTATATCACAATGATAGGGAAGATCAACTTGGTGGGGGTGTGGCACTTTATGTCCGGGAGGGTATAGAGTCCAACAGGATAAAGATCATACAAGAGACTAAATGCTCAGTAGAATCTATATGGGTAGAAATTCCATGTGTGTTGGGTAAGAGTATAGTGATAGGAGTATACTACCGTCCACCTGGACAAAATGGTCAGACAGATGATGAAATGCTAAGAGAAATCAGGGAAGCAAACCAATTTGGCAGTGCAATAATAATGGGAGATTTCAATTACCGTCAATACTGAGGTGGAACCAAATCAAATTTAATAATAATAGCTATAGAAGGTGTCAGCAAGCCTGATGTTGTGTGACTTTAACCAAGACACCAACTAGTCTTCTCAATCATTCACCTTCTTAATTTTAATTTATTCAAAAATATTTTTGTTAAGATTTTTCTTTTTCTTAAAAACAGTCCTCCATCGGTGAAAAGTAGACTCTTGATAAATTTTGCTTCGACATATAATAGCCCAACACGGCCAGTGTTTCACCCTTAAGCTTCCTCAGGGGCATTCATCAGGACATAACGTCTCAGCATTTATTACCGGTTACGAATGCTGAGACGTTATGTCCTGATGAATGGATAAAGACTCTTATTTATAAGTCTTTCACATGCCCCTGAGGAAGCTTAAGGGTGAAACACTGGCCGTGTTGAGCTATTATATGTCGAAGCAAAATTTATCAAGAGTCTACTTTTCACAGATGGAGGACTGTTTTTAAGAAAAAGAAAAATCTTAACAAAAATATTTTTGAATAAATTAAAATTAAGAAGGTGAATGATTGAGAAGATCGGTTGGTGTCTTGGTTAAAGTCACACAACGTCAGGCTTGCTGACACCTTCTATAGCTATTATTATTACATTTGATTTGGTTCCACCTCAGTATTGACAGAATTTGGTTATGGTGGATAACTGATGACTCCTTTTGTTAATAGTTAGATTTCAATTACCCCAATATTGACTGGGTAAATGTAACATCAGGACTTGCTAGAGACATGTTCCTGGATGTAATAAATGATTGCTTCATGGAGCAATTGGTTCAGGAACCAACAAGAGAGGGAGCTATTTTAGATTTAATTCTTAGTGGAACGCAAGATTTGGTGAGAGAAGTAATGGTGGTGGGGCCACTAGGCAACAGTGATCATAACATGATCAAATTTAAACAAATAACTGGAAGAGGGACAATAAGTAAATCTGCAGCTCTAACACTAAATTTTAAAAAGGGAAACTTTGATAAAATGAGAAAAATAGAAAAAAACTGAAAGGTACAGCTGCAAAGGTTAAAAGTGTTCAACAGGCATGGACATTGTTTAAAAATACAATCCTAGAGGTGCAGTCCATATGTATTCCGCTCATTAAGAAAGGTGGAAGGAAGGCAAAACGATTGCCGTCATGGTTAAAAGGTGAGGTGAAAGAGGCTATTTTAGCCAAAAAAACATCTTTCAAAAATTGGAAGAAGGATTCATCTGAAGAAAATAGAATAAAACATAAGCATTGTCAAGCTAAGTGTAAAACATTGATAAGACAGGCGAAGACAGAATTTGAAATGAAATTGGCCATAGAGGCAAAAACATAATAAAAAGCTTTTTAAATATATCTAAAGCAAGAAACCTGTGAGGGAGTCGGTTGGACCATTAGATGACAGAGGGGTTAAAGGGGCTCTTAGGGAAGATAAGGCCATTGCAGAAAGACTAAATTAATTCTTTGCCTCCGTGTTTACTAATGATGTTGGGGAGATACCAGTTCCGGAAATGGTTTTCAGGGGTGATGAGTCAGACTGAGTGAAATCACTGTGAACCTGGAAGATGTAGTAGGCCAGATTGACAAACTAAAGAGTAGCAAGTCACCTGGACCGGATGGTATGCATCCTAGGGTTCTGAAGGAACTAAAAAATGAAATTTCTGATCTATTAGTTAAAATTTGTAACCTATCATTAAAATCATCCATTGTACCTGAAGACTGGAGGGTGGCCAATGTAACCCCAGTATTTAAAAAAGGCTCCAGGGGAGATCCGGGTAACTACAGACCAGTGAGCCTGACTTTAGTGCCGGGAAAAATAGTGGAAACTATTCTCAAGAACAAAATTGTAAAGCATATAGAAAGACATGATTTAATGGAACATAGTCAACATGGATTTACCCAAGGGAAGTCTTGCCTAACAATTCTACTTTATTTTTTGAAGGGGTTAATAAACATGTGGATAAAGGGGAACCGGTAGATGTAGTGCATTTGGATTTTCAGAAGGCATTTGACAAAGTCCCTCATGAGAGGCTTCTACGAAAACTAAAAAGTCATGGGAGAGGAGGCGATGCCCTTTCGTAGATTGCAAGCTCGTTAAAAGACAGGAAACAGAGAGTAGGATTAAATGGTCAATTTTCTCAGTGGAAAAGGGTAAACAGTGGAGTACCTCAGGGATCTGTACTTGGACCGGTGCTTTTCAATATATATATAAATGATCTGGAAAGGAATACGACGAGTGAGGTTATCAAATTTGCAGATGATACAAAATTATTCAGAGTAGTTAAATCACAAGCAGACTGTGATACATTGCAGGAGGACCTTGCAAGACTTGAAGATTGGGCATCCAAATGGCAGATGAAATTTAATGTGGATAAGTGCAAGGTGTTGCATATAGGGAAAAATAACCGTTGCTGTAGTTTTATGATGTTAGGTTCCATATTAGGAGCTACCACCCAGGAAAAAGATCTAGGCATCATAGTGGATAATACTTTAAAATCGTCAGCTCAGTATGCTGCAGCAGTCAAAAAAGCAAATAGAATGTTAGGAATTATTAGGAAGGGAATGGTTAATAGAACAGAAAATGTTATAATGCCTCTATATCACTCCATGGTGAGACCACACCTTGAATACTGTGTACAATTCTGGTCGCCACATCTCAAAAAAGATATAGTTGCGATGGAGAAGGTACAGAGAAGGGCAACCAAAATGATAAAGGGGATGGATCCCTATGAGGAAAGGCTGAAGAGGTTAGGGCTGTTCAGCTTGGAGAAGAGATGGCTGAGGGGGGATATGATAGAGTTCTTTAAGATCATGAGAGGTCTTGAACGAGTAAGTGTGACTCGGTTATTTTCACTTTCGAATAATAGAAGGACTAGGGGGCATTCCATGAAGTTAGCAAGTAGCACATTTAAGACTAATCGGAGAAAATTCTTTTTCACTCAACGCACAATAAAGCTCTGGAATTTGTTGCCAGAGGATGTGGTTAGTGCAGTTAGTGTAGCTGGGTTCAAAAAAGGTTTGGATAAGTTCTTGGAGGAGAAGTCCATTAATGGCTATTAATCAATTTTACTTAGGGAATAGCCACTGCTCTTAATTGCATCAGTAGCATGGGATCTTCTTAGTGTTTGGGTAATTGCCAGGTTGTTGTGGCCTGGTTTTGGCCTCTGTTGGAAACAGGATGCTGGGCTTGATGGACCCTTGGTCTGACCCAGCATGGCAATTTCTTATGTTCTTATGTTCTTATGTGTGTATTTGTGAAAACATAAACAGAAGTACATGCATAAAAAAAGGGGAGTATAGGGTGTGTTGTGGCAAGATTAAGACTTACATGCATAATGAGGTATTTTAAAAGTGATATATGTGCACATCATCCAAAGTGTTCATTTACTGCTCATTTATGCACACAAGTACAAACTCTCATATTGATTTTTGACTTGGTATTTGATGTGTTGGCTTTTCCAGATGAGTGAACACAAGAGCAGGCTAGGAGGTGGGAGGGAGTGTACCTGGAATAGACTGGGCCATACTGGGTGGTAACTGGGCCATACTGGTTTATACTGGGGGTTATTGTAATAGATTGGACATTAACGCTAGCAGCCGCCACTCTGACCCACTTGTCCGTCGACTCTACCTCCTTATACCTTAGATGTACCTTAGATCAGTTATTCATTCATTTGTATAAGATGGACCACACAGAAACTGATGCTGGTAGAATACGGCTACAGTTTTTATTTAACATATCATGTCAAAACTTCCCTGGATACCCAAGCCAGTAAGATGTGTCCACTGCTGCCCGCTGTAGGGACCAAGCAAGGCACCATTACTCAATGGCCCCCCCGCCTTGACTTCAAGCAAGGTGGCCCCAACTATCGACGTCTTCCACACCACCACCTTTTGCACCTCCCCCAGCACTGATCGGCTACCCAGCCATCCTGTGATACCACCGGCACCACTTGCAATATGCCCAACCATCCTAGGTCACTGCCAAGGCATGAGGTAGGGAGGACCCTTGCCTCATGTCCCCCCAACTAAATAATAAGCTGCAGCCCTTGTCGTCTGTGTCTGTCATGCCATGCCTCCATGGCATCCTGTATCACATTATTAAATATGTCACAACCCACATCCAACAGGTGCACTCTGTCCTGTCTGAAAAGGCGTGGACATGGATCATTGGCCCACTGGTGTCTTATCTGTTGGCCACCTCTCTCTTGTGTTCATAACCCAATCTGATGGTTCACTTTCTTTCTGCCATGAGTCCATAATTTAGAATCCTTCCACTTGATACGTGGGATGATGTCTAATCAGAATATTGTTGCTTTCGGGTATAAGTCGGCTATCCTGGCCAGGTCACTTTTTGCCTTTTTATCAGTTGCTTGCTTGTCGATGAACACAGGTCATTGCCCCCAAGATGTATTATTATTATTACATCTGGAGCAGCCCTCAAATCCCTCAGGCACCGTAGTAGGGGCAATAACAGTTCCCGTCACATGCCAGGCTTTCTCATCCATGATATTGCCCACCCTTGTGATGCCAGTCTTAGGTGTTGTCCATAAGGTCATTCCTTTGCTCTCTTAGCAGCCCAAAGTTTATAAGAGTGACCAATGATCCAAGCTGAACGCTGTACCCCATGCTGATCTGTGAGATGCAATCAAGACTTTTGGTTATCTGTGGTCACTTTGTCTAAACAGACATATGTATTGAACACATTGGAATGCCACCATCCAATTCTATTTATTGTGGACGTTTGATGCCAGGCTTGCACTGCACTTATCGCCGCCCCTATTCTGAAAGAATGCGTGGTGACATTTTTTGTGTCCAAACTCATTTTTTCTAAATTGATGCTTTCAACACTGCTGAAAATTGCTGCTTAATGGTGTACCATCCGTCTGTATCAACAGATGTATTCCCCCATCTGGCCACAGGTCCAAATACTTCCTTGCATTATTTATTGGGCAAGTGTCACACGCTGGCACCCATTTCAACAACAGCATGGCTCCTCTTCCATCTTGATCCATTTTCAACTTGTGTATTGTGATAGTTAATGTCTCTGGCATCCATATCACATTCTTCCAAAGTAATCCACTATGTCTAAAGTCCTCCTTGTTGGCGGCTGTCAATTCACTCATCCACAATGCTCCAAAGAATGTGAGAGAGAAGGCCAGATGAAATAGTTCTGTTTCGAACTCCGATGTACAGATTGATGATAACATTGTCCAGAGAGGCCTCAACATGTCTTGTGTAATGGGATGTCTGATGTCACTGGTAGGACCGACTTTTCTTGCCCATCCTGTCATCATTTTCTTCAGAATGAAGGACTTAGTGGGGTCACCCCACCTCTTCGCCTTAAAGAAGAGTGACAGTCCCGCCAAGTGTTTAATTATGGCATTCCTTGATACACCGTTTTCCTTTGACGTGGCGACAAATTTGATGATCAATTTGTTGCTAACTGAGCCTTTTATCCATCCATTCTCTCTTAGGAAGCTAGTCATGTTAGCCTTGGCAGTATGACTTCCATGTAGATGGTGCGACAGATCTGCGTACTAACTCCAAGGTGGTTGCAGACCAATTTTCCATAAGAGTGCCGCCATTGTTGTCCCTGCTTCTTCTGCTGCTAGTAGCTGCTTACGAAACAAATGCCATTTAGCATGAGATAACACATCTGAAGCACCATTGCATATTCCCTGCACATGCCTAGCTCGCAGTGTTGTGTTGTTTCGCAATGCCACTAACACTGTCTCCCTGAGGAGATTGACAACTTTCGGGCACTTGGCCGATTGCGAGTTCAATACCTGTATGAAAGCTGTATTGTTGCACCAGAAAATTACCTGCTTATTCCTGAGCTGTCACTCCATAATACTAGTATAACCAATATAGGGAAGAGCTCCAAAAAGGTTAAGAACATAAGAAATTGCCATACTGGGTCAGACCAAGCCCATTCAAAATCCATTCTGCTGGCCAAGGTTTTGCACATCATGCGTCTTGACAAATGGCCCCAAAATCCCAACCTCCTGATGCATCTGTGTGAATGTTCAGATCCTGGTTGGAAAGCGGTGCCCCTTGTAAAACAGAAACACCATTGAAGTCGTCGAGGTACTCTTTCCATATGTTGAAATCCGCACATATCTCCTTTGAGACTCGTAGGACATGGTGAGGTCATCGTATCCCGGCTGTTGCCGCTGCAAGTCTTTGGATGAATGCCCTTCCCATGCAAATGACCCTACATGAAAAGTTCAATGTTCCCAGGATGGATTGCGCAACCCGCAGGGTTATTTTTTTTGCTGATGCCATTTGTTTTATTATTTTGTGGAGTTTTTCAACTTTTTCTTTCAGAAGTTTGGCAAACATTCTGTTGGAATCCAACTCAATGCCCAGCAATGATATTATTATTGCCAGACCTTCGTTTTTTTCATGTGCCAATGGTACTCCAAATTCCCTCATGATCTTCTGGAATTCTGTTAACAATTTGTAGCACGTGCTTGAGTCTCTTGGACCCATGAATAGGAAGTCATCCAAGTAGTGGATAATATTGTCCAAAGCTGTCTTTTTTGCTGTAACCCAATGCAGGAATGAGCTGAACAGCTCGAAGTAAGCACATGAGACTGAACATCTCATTGGCATGCATTTATCAAAGAAAAAATTGTTTTTGAAGGCAAACCCCAGCAACGGAAAACTCTCTGGGTATACCAGGAGAAGCCTGAAAGCCAATTCTATATCAGCCTTTGCCATCAATGCTCCTGCTCCGCATGTTCTGAGAAGTACTATCGCCGAATTGAAGGATGCATATTACACCGTGCATTCTTCTTGCGGCAACTGATTGTTCATTGTCTCTCCTGGGGGAGGGGGGTGTATGACAAATTCTGAATGAGACAGTATTTTCCTTTTTCTTTTTTGGGAATCACTGCCAATGGTGAAAGACACATGTTCTTAAACGGTTGTTTTTGGAAAGGAGCAGCCATTCGGCCGAGTGCCAATTCGGTCTCCAATTTCTCTTGCACGATGTCCACATGCCGTGTTGCTGATTGTGCATTGCCATTCTTTGCACGCTTTATCTAACCTTGAACTGGGATAATGAATCCTTTGTGAAAACCTTGCATTAACTGCCATGCTTTGTGTCAGTTTGGGTATATTTCCAGCCATGGTTTCATTTTTTCCAGGTTGATGGGTGAGTACGCCTTCTCAAACTGCCCGGTCTCAGTTTGCTTTACCCTTACTCCCTGCTGCCGGTTTATTAGGGCATCTTCTCAGTGGATGTGGAGTTGCACATGCTGAACACACGTGCTTAAATTTGCAGTCTTGGAACGTGCATGTTGCTCTGTTATATCGCCAACATGTGTTATCCTGAGACTGGGCTTGCCTTGCTAAAAACCTTCTGGGTGATGACCTTCTCATGTTTCTTGGGAGTATTCCTTTCTCCGTTGTTTTCACAACATCTGCTGTATTCATAGGCTGATATCTTGGGTTCCCCATGCCATGAACCTGTTCTCTTCCATTATATCCTGGAATTTTTCATCATAATTGAGCCAGGCCCAACCTTCGTGTTCTTGGTTTGCTTGCAAGATGTTGACTGCATAGCTCAACATGGCTCCGTATTGTGATGGGTCTCGATGTCCCACTACACTTGTCATGTGAAGGAAAGCCTTTATCCAATTAATGATGTTCTTTGGAATTCTTACCACTTTTTCCATTGCTGCCGGACAGTCCTTTGATTTTTTTCTGTCATCCGATCTGTGTCGCCCATGTGGAATGTTAAATATATCTATATATTTTCTTTTTATGATTTTCTTTAACATTTGTTTGGGCACTCCTTCCCATAGTTCTGATAATGTGTGAAGCGCAGGTGGACCCCTGGAATCCTTGTCCAGTTGCAGTTCACTGCCGCTGGCTGAGTCGGACGACGATGTGGAAGAAGAACTGTCCAAGCTAGAACTTGTCCTGCACTTGCGCTTTTCCTTGTGCCTTCTTTCCGAGCTGGTTTCTGCACCTGCAGAGGGCATCATCTACCCTCTCCCCCTGACCTTATCCCTGCACTCACCAGCATTGCTGTCTCCCGTTGTTGTGGTTGGTCTACTTGGCTGGTGTTTGTTCTTTCCTCTGTGTTTTGGTTCTCTTGTCGTCCCCCTTTGTTGTTCTGGGCCCCCATGCCATTTGTTCCTTCCCCAGCTGATGATGTAGCACTAGTATGTGTTTTCACTACTCATCTTTTGTCTCCTCCTTCCCGTGTTCTTGTTCCATTTTTGTTGTTAGCTGATGCTGCTCGCTGAGCATGCCCTCCTTCTTGATTGGTGTATGGCCCTTGTGGCGGTGCTGGCCAGGACTACCGAGGTGGCTGGAAGAAGTATTGGCTACCCATTCCTCCATACAGCCCGCAATCCCATGGCCTCCCTTGTTGGTTCCAAGCTGGGAATGGGCCTTGAGCACTGGGACCCCATGGTGCTCTTGAGTACCAGTTAGCGCTGTCTGGGTTCTGCCAAGCAGGCTACATCTGGTTACTGTATCCGGCTTGTCCTTGAATCCCACTGGCTTGTGGCTGTGGGCCTCTTAGAGTGCTCTGGTGTGATGTGTCCTGTGCCATCTTCCTCTTGGAGGTGTGGTGCTGCAGCCCTGACATCGTGGCCTCTTCTACTCATATCTCCATGTTCCTGCTGACTGCTGGCGTCACCTCGCTTGCTTGAGGTTCTCTCGTATTTGCATCGTGTCGCTGTCCTTCATGACTCTTTCTTCCACTGCTCCCCGATCTTGTTCTCTTTCGGCCACTGAGACACTCTCCTGCCCTGCTGTCAGCATGGTTTCATTGTTCTGTCCGGCCCCTGCAAAACGCCTTGATTGTAGCTTTCAACTAGTCTGTTTGGTCCCCTTTGTAATTGGCACTGAGATTATGCTATAGGGATCAGATGACATATTGCTATTTTTAATGCAGCCTGTGAACAAGATGTAAATTAATATATATTTTTTTTAATATTCGCCCGTTTAATGCAGAGACTGAATGTGGACCCTAGGACTTGCGGCTTATAAGTGGCTTTCTCTGATCCCTGAGCCACCGGTGGGTCCTTTGGGGTATAACCAGGTCCTGAGACCTGGTTACAGGCCTTACTTCAATAGCTATCCGGGCTGTCCACTGTTAAAACTGCTTAGAGTACATAGATAAAACAGGCTAGCCGGATCATGACCTGACAAAAAGTGGGAAATGATAGTGTAAAGAAATATATATAATCATATATAATCAATTATGTATCAACTCAGACTTAGGAGGACAGGACAAGAGTGTTGGGATTTGTAAACAAAGAACTCTGCTCATTTATATTTTTTGCCGTCTCACTGGTCCGATATGATCTTTCCTTTGTTTTAATACTTGCATGTCAGTCACTGTATGGTGTATATTTTACATAGTTTTATCACCTTTCAGTCATTTTCACGGGGTTGTTCAGTATTTTTATGCTAGGTCTCTATGCGGCTCGTCCACTTTATTTCTGTACTCCGTTTCTGGATCTAATGCGTTTTAAGTGGTTGGTATGCTTGTATGTTATTTAGTTCTTGCAATAATACCTTATATTAGGCTTTTTGTCACCTTATAGTCATTTTTATGGGGTTCTGGCTCTTTCTCTTCATCTACACTTATATTATTTTTTATTTTTCAATGACAGTGTTTTCGCTTCTGTTGAAGATCCTAGAGGTCTCATTTTCTGTCCCTCCTGATGCAATCAGTGTGAACTAGGGCCTGTGTTGGGGGACTGACAGTGCTGTTATCGTAAATAGTTCACTCTTTAACTTTTGTAAGAACAGCCTGCCTGACAATTGAATTGGCATAATAAAGTCTCTCAATATTTCAAGGCAGATTTGGCTATAGATCATCTTCTACTATTCGAACACACCTCTCTCCCACTGCATTTAAAAAAGATGTCATTTTATTTATTTATTTATTTATTTATTTATTTATTTATTTAAAATGTTTATATACCGACAGTCTTCCTCTTTCAGAGTGATAGAAGACCTTGCCAGCCTAGAAAATGGCCTCTATGTAAAGCTCATAGAGGCTGCTGTGTGACAATTGTGGATGAGTCACAGAGGTGTGGAGGATAGAGATTCCTTCTGCCCAAGAGCAGAGAATGATGAGGCCTGCTATTGTTTGGGGTCAGGCAGACTTCAACAGACTGTCTACCACTCCTGCACTGCCTTGGGTTGTTGATCTGTACATACCTATTAGTTAAGGCTGATCTATGTATGAGGTCTTCTAGCAGGCTGCAAGTAGATACAGGTGTATAATCATTAGACAGGGTAATAAACAAGTAATGCAGTTCCAGTTAGCAGCAGAACCTGTCCCTTTAATTGGTAGAGATGTGGTTCGTTTATCACGAATTAGGCAATTTCGTTGAAATTGCCTAATTTGTCGTGGGTTGGGGGCCCCGAACCCTGAAACTGATTTTACCCGAACTACGAGGAAAATTTGTTTTTTGGGGTTTGAACGGGGGAAGGGGCACATTTTATTTTTTTAAATATAAAATCACCCCAAGCATTAAAATTCACTGTAATACAACCCCCACCATCCCAATCCCTCCCCAAGACTTACTAACATCCCTGGTGGTCCATCAGGGTCCTGCGAGGGATTTCTCCCTCCATGCTGTCTGGCCACCAGGGACTTTTGGCAAGTCTTGGGGGACCCTCCTGACCCCCACAAGACTTGCCAAAAGTCCAGCGGGGGTCCGGGAGTGACCTCCTGCACTCGGACCGTCGGCTGCCAGTAATCAAAATGGCGCCGATGGCCTTTGACCTACTATGTCACAGGGGCTACCAATGCCATTGGTCAGCCCCTGTCACATGGTAGGAGCACAAGATGGTGCTGATGGCCATGTGACAGGGGCTGACCAATGGCACCTGTAGCCCCTGTGACATAGTAGGTCAAAGACTATCGGCACCATTTTGATCGAGGCAGGCCAGACAGCACAGACGGAGAAATCCCTTGCGGGACACCCGCTGGACCACCAGGGATGTTAGTAAATCTTGGGGAGGGATCGGGATGGTGGGGGGGGGGTTGTATTTAATGTATTAAAGTTAATTTTAATGCTTGGGGTGGTTTTGGGCCAGTTTCGTTTTTCCCCATTTAGTTTTTGGTCGTTTTTCCAAAAAACTAACTGAGGAAAAATTAACTTTACCCCGAAGCGTCTGACTCAAAAAATGACCCGGTAGAAAAAAATGAAGCTCATCTCTATTAATCGGCAGGATAAAAGTGCCATCTAATCAATGCTTCCAAAATGTATGCAGATACAGAAGGCAGATTTTCTGTAGGCCTAACTTGCCAGTGTGAATATATGGCAAAGTAAGCCACAAGTGATGCTGCCTTATATGGCAGGTTCACTGTCTAGTTACCAAGATACATTTGACAGATAAGTATGTAAATAAGCCTCTATGTAGAATAACAGAACATCAAATAGGGGTCCTGCCACCCGCCTCCCTGCTCCAGGAATCATGAATGCACAGGCCCAGACCCCTACCCCAACCCATTAATCTGGTGAACATAAAAGTACCTGGAATGAAGGCACCATTTGTCCTCTCCCTTCCCTCCATCGCTGCATCCTCAAAATAAGTTTACATCATGTGATCCCCCCAAACTCCACAGTCTCCCCATCAGCTGAAGCTCTTTCAACCAGGCACACCCCCAATATCAACACAAATAGGCCCTCTCCAGGTACTAAGTGAGAGAGCCTATGGTGTCTGGGTGGGGGGCAGGGAGAAGTGTACAGTACATACAGCTATCTATTCATCTGGCACAGTGGTCCATCATTTCTGAGCTATAATGCTGTCAATTTTCATATGCCCCTCTCAACTAAATGATTAAACACTGTCAGGCCAAAGAGGAATATTTGATTACAATGCATGAGGCCATTTTCACCCTGCCTACACATTAGCATAGCTGTAGCATTCATCGTAAAGAGTAGAAGCACAGGATTGCTTGTGTCAAAAGGCAGTGTCAGCTAATTGGGTGCACAGACACAGACAGTGCATGTTCTGATGTATGCCTTGGTGTGGTAAGGAAGATAACCATAAGCCCCACATCATCCCGAGACACAGATATAGACAGATGCTAACATAGCATGTCAGGCACCCAGACACACACAGACAAATGCACCAATTAGGACACTGTTGATTAAAGACTACCTCTAACTCTTTGGTTACCTACTGAGTCCCAAATTTGCAATTCAATGATATCTGTACCAAGCTTGTCCTTACCTGCTGATGAGGTCATCAGAGTCATTACTCCTTACAGAAGATTATATACCCCTGGCAGCCTGACAGACATCTGTTGGAAGCATATATGTTCACCGATTTGTGCTTGCTACAGATACATAGAAAATTAGAAACATAGAAATGATAGCAGAAAAGGACCAAATGGTCCATCCAGTCTGTCCAGCAAGCTTAAGATAGCAACTACTGGCCATATAAGCCACCTTTATAATTATCAGTTTCCCAGACTGTCAAAGTCAGGGCCCTTGTTGATTGCTGTTTGAGTCCATTTCCATGTTACTTCTTGCCACTGAAGCAGAGAGCAATGTTGGACTTGCATCAACAGCATTAAGGCTTATTGGTTAAGAGTAGTAACTGCCACATCAGCTATTTACCTCCATGCATACTTTTCTTCATTCTCAACCTCTAGCCCTAAGGGATCCAAAATGTTTATTCGATGGCCCATTGAAATCTTTTACTGTTTTCCACTTCACCGCCTCCTCTGTGCAGAAATATTTCCTGACATTGGTTCTGAGTCATCCTTCCTGTAGTTTCATTTAATTATTCCTAGTTCTACTGATTTCTTTCCAATGGGAAAGGTTTGCCAATTGTGCATTATTCAAACCTTTCAGATATCTGAAGGTTTGTATAATATCTCCCCCTTCATCTCCTCTCCTCCAGGGTACACATATTTATTATTTAGGACCTTCAACCTCTTCTCATAAGTCATTTGATGGAGACCCATCACCATTTTGGTCGCCCTTCTCTGGACCACCTCCATCCTATCTCTGTCCCTTTTGAGATTTGGTCTCCAGAACTAAACACAGTACTGCAGGATCTGTACAAGCAGATTATCACCTCCTTTTTCTAACTGGTTATTCCTCCCTCAATGCAACCCAGCATTTTTCTGGCTTTTGCTATCGCCTTGTCACATCTTCAGATCACTAGACACTCTCACCCCAAGGTCTCTCTCTTCTTCTATGCACAACAGTCCTTCACCCCCCATCACATACAGCTCCAGCTCTGTTGGATTACAATACCCCAGGTGCCTGACTCTTCACTCCTTGGCATTGAATCCCAGCTGCCGTATCTTTGTCCACCGTTCAAGCTTCCTTAAATCACATCTCATTCTCTCTACTCCTTCCAGCATGTCCACTCTGTTGCAGATCTTAGTATCATCCGCAAATAGACTTTACATTCTATCCCTTCCCCAATGTTGCTGACAAAGATATTAACAGGACCGGTCCCAACACAGATTCTTATGGCACTCCACTTAACACCTTTTCAGAGCAGGTTCCATTTACCATCTCACGCTGTCTTCTATCTGTCAACCAATGTTTAATCCATGCCACCACCTTGGAGCTCACTCCCAAGCTTCTCATTTTATTCATGAGTCTTCTATGTGGGATTGTATCAAAAGCTTTACAAAAACCCAAGTAAATTGTATCGAGCACTGTTCCTTGATCCAATTCTCTAGTCACCCAATCAAAAATATCTTTCAGATTTGTCTGACAGGACCTTCCCCGGTGAATCCATGCTGTCTCGGAGCAAGCAATCCACTGGATTGTAGATAGTTTACTATCCTTTCCTTCAGCAGAGTCTCCATTAATTTTCCCACATCTGAGGTGAGGCTAACCAGCCTGTAGTTTCCAGCTTCCTCTGTGCTCCCACCCTTGTAAAGCGGGACCACCTTCACTCTTCTCCAATCACTCGGCACCACTCCCGTTTCCAAGGCTTCAGGTGCCCCAGATTCTTGTCTTTCTACTTTAGAACACTGAAAGTTCAGAAGATGTCATGCCTACCACATGATACGTCTGGGAGCTTCATAAAGAGGTTTGTTATTGGTTCATGAGGTCATCAGCTGATAAAACATTATCTAGCTTTAATGCTATGCAGAGAGCTGATGAGTGAGCACTCTGCCTTGTTCTCAGTACCCATAAAGTCTAAAATGCTCTAAAACCACAGGATACCTATCCTATAGCACAGAGCTTTCCAAACTTTTTATGTTAGGGACATACTTTTTAGACAAACATAATTTCACAACACAGTGATTCAGTCTACTAGCAAACCAGAGGTTAAAGTTTAAACGAACAAAACATATTTTGACAATGTATGTATGTTTCCATAAATATATACATAAATAAAACATTTTGCACATAACCTATCTCATGAAAATCTTTCATTTATATTAAAAATATATAATAATCCAAGATGAATGTTATTGTTATAATTTATGAGTAACAATAATAAAACAAATTGAATAACACCAATAATTATTTACCTCTTTAATGTGATGTATGAGCTTGATGGGATGAACACAGCTTTTGAATATTTGGTAGAATATATTAGACAAAGATACTCACATTTCATCATCAAGCATTTTTAAGCTTCCACATTTCAATGTCTTCAAATTTGCCATTGTTGAAAAGGATCCTTCACAAGTGTAGGTAGTGGAAAACTGCAGAAGGATTTTTAATGCTTTTTTACTTATGTTTGGATGCATTTTTGAAACATGAATCCAAAAGTTGTCTAAGTCACCCTCTTCATACATAATTAAGACTTTGATTATTTTTTTATTTCAGCTAATACTGTTAGGACCGCTGGCCGCGGCGGACTGGGGCCAGGTGTCATGGCCGCCGCTGCGGCAGGTCGCGACCCGGGTCGAGCCGATGACTGCGGCA
Source organism: Rhinatrema bivittatum (assembly GCF_901001135.1). Classification (NCBI taxonomy): domain Eukaryota; kingdom Metazoa; phylum Chordata; class Amphibia; order Gymnophiona; family Rhinatrematidae; genus Rhinatrema; species Rhinatrema bivittatum. Next base: position 158,466,714 of record NC_042619.1, read on the forward strand.
TTAGCTGCTTACCCTGGGTGTAGGGCCTTGCTGGAGGCTCCTGCGGTGGCAGGCAGCCTTCTTTTGCCTTACTTCGGACTGCTGCCGCTGTCTAAGCCCGGCCGCATGGTTCCTCTCGGCCGGGCTGGCTCCTCCCCCTCTGTTTCAGCTAAGAGCTGCACACATGGCTTAAGAAAATATTTAAAGGAGCCATGACCGGAATTTGTCATGGCTCCCCCTGAAACTCCGCCTCCTGGTTCCTGTACTTAAGGCAAGTTCTGACACCCAGACCTTGCCTTGGTATTGAGGCTCTTGCTTGGTTCATGTGTCTGTGTTCCGTATCCGCTCTTCTTCCCACTTCTGCTCTTCTCCTCGTTGGCTCCTGACCCTTGGCTCCTGAACCTTTGGCTCCTGACCCTTGGAACAGTGATGGTGATCTTCTGGTATTGACTTGGATTCGCTCTGGACCCTTCTCCTTCTTTGTTCCTGGATTGGCTTCAGACCATTCTCCCGTCTGCTCCTGGACCAGCTCTCGACCTCTCTCTGGACTTCAACCCTTGGACTGGACTTAGACTATCTTTTGACGTATACTACTAGACTGATCACGACCTGCTGGAGGTGCCAGCCGTCTGGAACCCACGACCTGCAGGAGGTGCCTGCATCCAAACCATCTTCACTCTTCAGGGAGTCTCCTAAGTCCCAGTGGCCATGTCCTACGGGCTCCTCCTGGGGGATTCATGAGCTTCCATGGTGAAGCCTTCATCTGAACATCTTCCTCAGGCCTTGCCATCCGACGGTAGAGACTGAAGAGGGTTGACTTCCTTTTTGGTAGCGTTGACTCTACTTTGGAACAGGGGTCCACTTTCCGATTCATAACAGAATATCAATGCCATGGACCCGGCAGAGGCCTCGGCTTGCCAGGCCATTCCTGGACTAGCCCAGAAGATCATGGAGCAGCAACGCATACTAGAATCCATGGTGGCTTCCTTGGAACAACTTAACGCCCGTCTAGATACTATAGCTACAGCTCAGGCCATCCCGCCAGCATTGCCATCGGTGGTGCAGAGTAATACCCGGTCTGTGATTCCATTACTGACTCCTCCACGCTACACCGAGACCCTCGCTTGTGTCAAGGATTTCTCAACCAGTGCAGTATGCACTTTCATCTTCAATCCTCCCTCTTTCCAGATGATCTTACCAAAATGACATATATCCTGTCGCTGTTAGAGGGTAAGGCCCTGGCCTGGGCTTCCCCCTTCTGGCAATGGTCGGATCCAGTCCTACAAGATCTTCCAAAGTTATTGGAATTGTTTCAAGTGATTTTTGACAATCCAGGGAAACAAGTGATTGCTAGTTCCAAATTTTACAACGGCAAGGAGAACGACCACTGGCGGATTATACCATTGAATTCCGGACTCTTGCATCCGAACTCCATTGGGAGGAGAACTAGTTCCGGTCCATATTCTTAGAGGGACTGTCACCCAGAATAAAAGATGAAATGGCAGCCCGAGAGTTACCTCAATCCTTGGACTCCATCGTGAACTTGGTAACCCGAATCGATCGATGACTACAGGAAAAAGCTCAGGAGGGATCAAGCACGAGAAGGCACATGACAGGTGCCACTCCTTCTCGCTCTGTTCCTGCCTCCCAAAGTACATCTAACCCAGAAGGAACTAAGGAAGAACCTATGCAATTAGGTTGGGGCCCCCTTTCTCCTGAAGAACGGCAAAGACGCCGCAAGGCAGGCCTCTGTCTCTATTGCGGAGGAGAGGGTCATCTCATTGCCCGTTGTCCAACATGTCTGGGAAACTCCAAAGCCTAGGCTCCATCAAAGGGGGGGGGGGGTAACCCTAGGTATCACCTCTCCGGCTCCCCCACTAACTCTGCATGTCACCCTGGGTTTCGAAGATCATCGGTTCTCCACTCTGGCTTTAGTAGATTCTGGAGCTGGTGGAAATTGTATTCTACAAGATGTGGTAGAGCAGCTACACATTCCTACTTGCTTGTGTCCAAAGCTGTTAATTATATCCTCTATTCATGGAGATCCCCTGCCGGGGAGGATAACTCATCATACAGTTCCGATGGAGTGTCACATTTCACCAAACCACACTGAAAGTATCTCCTTCTATATCATCCAGAGAGCCATCCATCCTATAGTTCTTGGCATTCCATGGTTACAACAACATAACCCACAGTTCGACTGAGTATCTTCAAAACGTATCCAATGGTGCCCAGCATGCCAGGAGACCTGCATTAACAGATCGAGTTCCTCTTGTAGCTTCATCTGTACAACCCGGCTTGAGGGTCTGCTGCCACAATACAATCAGTTTTCGGACATTTTTTCCAAAAAGGCTGCAGACATTTTGCCTCCACATCGAGAATTCGATTGTGGCATCAATCTGATTCCTGGAGCTACCCCGCCATGGGGTAGGGTCTATCCATTGTCTGCCTTGGAGACCCGTGCTATGTCAGAATATATTCAAGACAACTTACAGAAAGGATTCATTAGGCGCTCCAAATCTCCCGCCGGGGCCAGCTTTTTCTTTGTTGGGAAAAAAGATGAGACCTTGCGTTCATGTATAGATTACCGTGGGTTAAATGCAATTAGCATCAAGGACCGGTACCCATTACCACTTATAACTGAACTTTTTGACCGTCTACAGGGGGCCAAGATGTTTTTGAAGTTGGATCTCCGAGGAGCATAAAATTTAGTCAGGATTCGTGAGTGAGATGAGTGGAAGATGGCTTTTAACACCAGAGATGGACACTATGAATATCTTGTTATGCCATTCGGACTGACCAGTGCTCCTGCTGTCTTTCAGCACTTTATTAACGAAATATTTAGAGACCTGCTCTATGTCTGCATGGTAGTTTACCTAGATGACATTTTGGTTTTGTCCTGCGATTTACAGACGCATCGTCAACATGTTCTTCAAGTGCTACAACGTCTGAGAGAACATTGACTCTATGCTAAACTAGAAAAATGTATTTTTGAAAAAGAATCTTTACCTTTTTTGGGGTATACCATCTCTAAGCAAGGTTTTCAAATGGACCCAAATAAATTAAAATGCCTCAGCCTAGTGGTCTATGGGCACTCCAGCAATTCCTTGGATTTGCAAACTACTATCGTAGTTTTATACAGAACTTTTCCAAGCTGGCTGCACCCCTTACTGCACTCACTCATAAGGGGGCAAACATCAAGTCCTGGCCCTTAGAGGCTGTAGAAGCCTTTCAGCCTCTCAAAGAATCTTTTCTTCAACAACCTTGCCTTCGACATCCTGAACCCAGATGTCCGTTTACAGTGGAGGTTGATGCCTCCGCTGAAGGAGTAGGAGCTGTTCTGAGCCAAAACAATGCATCAGGGAAGTTTCATCCATGCTCCCATTTCTCTAGAAAATTTTCTCCAGCGGAGCGCAATTATTCCATTGGCGACAAAGAACTTCTAGCTATCAAGCTCGTGTTCGAAGAGTGGCGACAGTGGTTGGAGGGGGCACAACACCGTATCACTGTCTTCACGGTCCACAAGAACTTGGTGCATCTCCAACAAGCTCAATGCCTGAACCTACGTCAGGCTCTCTGGACGCTTTTCTTCTCACGTTTCAATTTCGAGCTTCGCTATCAACCCGCTAATAAGAACATCAAGGCTGATGCACTGTCTCTATCTTTCTCCAATGTTGACATTGAGGAGACAATTCAAAATATTATTGATCCAGCTCGCATTATCCTCTCCGCAACATTCACAGTCCCACCGGGCAAGACTGTGGTACCTAAGAGACTTCGTACTAAAGTATTAAAATGGGGACACAATTCTCAGTTAGCCGGACATCTGGGCAGAGTTCGGACTTAAACGCTCTTGCAACAATATTATTGGTGGCACAACTTGCACAAGGATATTCATGCATATGTAGATTCTTGCCCAACTTGTGCACAGCACAAGATTCCTACCAGGAAGACTTGGAGACTTTTACAGCCGCTACCTATTCCCCAGAAACCCTGGATGCATATTTCCACAGATTTTATTGTGGATCTTCCACCATCTGAGGGCAATACGGTAATATGGGTGGTTTATTTATTTAAACATTTTTCTATACCGGCATTCGTTGTGGACATCATGTCAGTTTACAGTAAACAGGTTAAGTTTGGAAAATTACATTGTAACAGGGAAGTCAAACTGGGAGAGGGGGTAACGAAAGGAAGCTAAGAAAAAAACAAAACAAGGTTCCTCAATATAACAAATATAACAATTTGGAATATAACAAATCGTAGTTCCTCAATATGAGAAAAAGGGAGTAGACGTATTGTGGTCTACTTTGGCATGGGTTGATGACTTTTATTCTGGGTAGGCTAGGTTGAACAACCATGTTTTCAACTTCTTTTTGAAGTTGTTCATGCAAGGTTCGAGGCGTATGTCAGGCGGTAGTGTGTTCCATTGAGTGGGACCTGCGATCGAGAGAGCACGGTCGCGTGTGGAGGAGAGATGGGCTATCTTCAAGGAGGGTACAAGTAGGGTGCCAGATTTTGCCGTTCTGGTGGGATGACTGGACTTTGGAGTCGTAAATGGGAGGTCTAACCAGTTGGTTGTGTATGTGGATTGCTTTGTGAATTATGATGAGTGTTTTGTAGATAATGCGTGATGCTATGGGGAGCCAGTGTAAGTCTCTCAGGATGGGGGTGATGTGATCATACTTGCGGGAGTTTGCAATGAGTCTTGCTGCAGCATGTTGTAGCATTTGTAGAGGTTTAATGGGTAGTTTAATGGGTGGTTGTGGATCGATTCTCCAAAATGGCCCACTTTATCCCACTTCCCTCTCTCCCATCAGCTCCTCACTTGGCCCAACTGTTTATGCTCCATATTTTCCGCCTCCTTGGCCTCCCACAGCATATCATATCTGATCGAGGCCCTCAGTTCACGGCCCGTTACTGGCTCAATCTTTGCAAGAAATTTAGCACTTCCCTGGACTACACCACTGCGTTTTCATCCGCAGGCTAATGGACAGGCGGAACGTACAAATCGTACGTTAAAGCAATTTATTTGGATGTACGTCAACTCCCGCCAGGACGATTGAGCATCACTTCTCTCATGGGCTGAGTTCTCTCATAACTCGCATGTCTGCTCCTCTATGGGGACTTCCCCATTCCAGATTATATTTGGATGACAACCCATGCCGCCTCTACCTTTGCCCTTACCGGTCCCATCACTGGCAGCTCAGCTTACCGCAGTACAGTTATGGCGGCTCTGGATCCACACTCAGCACATGCTCCGGAAAGCTGCCCATACCACCAAGACATTTGCTGACAAACATCGGTGATCAGCTCCATGGTTTCATCCAGGAGAGAAAGTATGGCTTATCACCTGGCACATCCAGTTGCAAATTCCTTCCATGGGATTGGCCCCACATTATATTGGACCTTTTCCTGTACTGCGGCAGATTGGTCCTGTGACTTATCAACTCCATTTGCTGACCACCTTGAAGATTCATAATGCCTTCCATGTGTCCCTTCTGAAACCATTGGTCCTCCCTTGGCCTTCTCGGAAAGCTCCTGAAGTACCACAACATAGGGCTGAGGATGAAACCATATACCAAGTACAGGAGGTTCTGGATGTCCGGAAAAGAGGCAAAACATGAGAATATCTTCTTTCGTGGGAAGGATTCGGACCTGAGGAGAATTCTTGGGAGCCTGCTAAGAATATACTGGACAAGTCTCTTCTCACGAACTTTCACGCTGAACACCCTGGAAAACCCAAGCCTTCTAGGGGGAGGCCTAAAGGAGGGGGTACTGTTAGGACCGCCGGCCATGGCGGACTGGGGCCAGGTGTCATGGCCGCCGGCCGCGGCAGGTCGCAACCCGGGTCGGGCCGACGACCGCAGCATTAGCTGCTTACCCTGGGTGTAGGTCCTTGCCGGAGGCTCCTGTGGTAGCAATCAGCCTTCTTTTGCCTTTCTCTGGACTGCTGCTGCTGCCTATGCCCGGCCGCATAGTTCCTCTCGGCCGGGCTGGCTCCTTCCCCTCTGTTTCAACTAAGAGCCGCGCACGCAGCTGAAGAAAAGATTTAAAGGAGCCATGACCGGAAATTGTCATGGCTCCCCCTGAAACTCCGCCTCCTGGTTCCTGTACTTATCCTGAATGATCTTGTCGGATTTCTTGAACTGTTCAAATCAGTATTCGATGACCCTGCCCGGTATACTACAGCAGGATCAACTTTGGTTCATCTGAAACAAGGTAACAAACCTTTACCAGACTTCACCATAGAATTCAAGATGTTGGCTTCTGAATTATATTGGGACCCTAGATGCCTGAAGGTCTGACACCCAGACCTTGCCTTGGTATTGAGGCTCTTTCTTGGTTCCTGTGTCTGTGTTCCAGATCCGCTCTTCGTCCCGCTTCTGCTCTTCTCCTCGTTAGACTGACTCTTTGGCTCCTGACCCTTGGACCGGTGGTGGTGATATTCTGGTATTGACTTGGATTGGCTCTGGACCTTTCTCCTTCTTTGTTCCTGGATTGGCTTCGGACCATTCTCCTGTCTGCTCCTGGACCGGCTCTCGACCTCTCTCTGGACTTCGACCCTTGGACTGGACTTGGACTATCTTTCGACGTATACTCCCGGACTGATCACGACCTGCTGGAGGCACCAGCCATCTGGAACCCACTACCTTCAGGAGGCGCCTGCATACAGACCATCTTCACTCTTCAGGGAGTCTCCTAAGTCCCAGTGGCCGTGTCCTATGGGCTCCTCCTGGGGGATCACGAGCTTCCAGGGTGAAGCCTTCATCTGAACATCTTCTACAGGCCTTGCCATCTGACGGTAGAGACAGAAGAGGGTTGACTTCCTTTTTGATAGTGCTGACTCTACTTCAGAACAGGGGTCCACTTTCTGATTCATAACAATTCTTCTTCTTCAATAAGTGAAAAGTCAATCGTTGCAGTTGAAAGAAATGGATTTCTGATCCAATCCTAATCTTCAATTTCAATATTTGGGAAGTAGTGACAAACTTTCTCTCTGAGCAATGCTAAATGGTCAAAAATTAGTGAACTGATCTCACATTTTAGCTCACAGTCAGCAGTTTTGGAAAACATTTCAAATTTTTCTTCTGTTACTTTCCTTTTCCAAATTGCTATCTTGTCTCTCATAGCAGAAATTGTATCTACCACTATTAAAATATTTTCTCCTTTTCCTTGCATACTGCTGTTTATTTTATTCAAGTGTTCAAATATGTCAGCAAGATATGCCAGTTTTGTGCACCATAGTTTGTTTTGAATTAGATTGCACAATTTATTTTGCAGATTTTCCTCAAAAGGTTTAAGCATCATTTCCTTCAATTTGTATATATGACAAAGCACTCAACCTCTTGAGAGACAACGAACTTCTGTGTGTAGTATAAGGTTTTTAAATTTTGCTCCCATTTCTTCACAAATATGAGCAAATAATCTTGATTTACGAGGTCTACTTTTAATGTAATTGACCATTTAAACCACTTGATCCATAACCTTTCTTAATTTGTTACCAATGCTTTGCACGACTAGTGCTTCATGATGTAAAAAGCAATGAGTAATGATATTATCATTCTCTTTCTTTGTTAAAGCTGTAAAACCTTTGTTTGAACCAACCATTGAAGGAGCGCCATCTGTGCATATTCCTATACAATTTAACCATTGCAAATTATTTTCCTTCATGAAGCAATCTAATGTTTTAAATATATCTTCACCTCTAGTTCTCATTGGAAGTTCTAGACAACATAAGAATTGTTCAATGATTCTGTCAGCAAGAATGAAATGTATAAAAACCAGTAATTGTGCTAACCCACTGACATCTGTTGATTCATCTAACTGCAAAGTTAAAAGCATATTATCGTCTTGAAAAATATCCTTCATTTGCAGCTTAATGTCAGCAGACATGTCTTGAATATGTCTTCCAATCGTGTTATCTGCAAAAGGGATTGTATTAACTTCTATCTCAAATTCAGGCTCAAACATTGTTAAAAACAATAGCACAGCAAGTTTCTTTTATAGTGGTTTCGGCAATAGTGTGTGGCTCCTTATTTTTGGAAATTATTTGAACAACCAAGTAACTTGCCTTTTGAGCTTTCTCTGATAGGGGTGTGCATTCATTTGCAGCGTATTGGCAATCCGCATATGGCGCCGGCTGTCCAATGCTCCTTCCATGTGACAGGGGCCGAACAATGGCTCCGGTAGCCCCTGTGACATAGTAAGGGCAAAGGCTATCTGCGCCATTTTGAATACCGGCAGCCGACGGCCCTAGTACAGGACATCGCTCCAGGACCCCCGCTGGACCACCAGGGACTTTTGGAAAGTCTGGGGGGGGGGGGGGTCAGGAGGGTGGGGGTTTGTAGTTAATTAAATTTAAAGGGTTGGGATGGTTTTTTTTGGGGGGAAACAAATACATATGTAACTAATGAACGGATCGGGGTCTGCCGAGAACGGATACAACGGATTTGGGACCCAACGAATACAAATACCGAATGGGACAAATCCGTCCCTGCTGCACATCCCTATTCTCTGATGTCTTCATTCTCTTCGTGAATGATACAGATTGCTTCTTTATAGATTTTGAAAGTTCAATAAAATATTCTACTGGCTTTTCTGACAAATGACTGTATTATGAGATAAAATGGTGCTTTAATTTGTTTGGTACCATACTTTCATTTGCAAGTATCATCCCACAAACTAAACACTGGGGACAAGGATTGTTTTCATTACCAGAAAATGTGAACACCCAGTTTTATATAATCTGCATTTTATAAATGAGGCATGGAAATTTTTCCTTTACACTTCTTGCTTATTAATACAGACCATTCAACAGTTGATTCTTGTGTAGTTTTCTCTATAGTTGATACATTTTGTTCATCACAAACATCTTCTTCAGATTTTCTTTTCTTAATTAGAAACTTATCAGCTTTACCCTGATGAAACAGATGGTTGTATGCAAGTTGGTATTGTTTATTTCAGTTGGCCGTTAGCGCTGTGTTGTGTGCAGTCAAATATTATAGCCATGTACGTCAAAGTTGACAGCGCGGTGTCATGTGCCATAGCATGCGCATAACACTGGAGGGGAGTGGCTTCCAACGTGCTGACTGCTATGTGGACCAGGCTTTAATGTGTTACGATGGCACGGCACACCTTTACACTGCAGGCGACACACTAACATGTCACCACACACAGTTTGGGATGCTCTGCTTTAATGTTCTCAGTCACGCACAGAGCTTGTGGCAAGGGCATTGTTTAGGCATTCAGTATTAGCAGGCCTCTATAGTTAGAGAAGGAAACCTGGGCTCTGGGACTATGGCTTGCAAACCTACTTGATGCAGTCACATCCACAAAAGCCCCCCTTGTCTCTACTATTTTCTATAAATACATAGCTGGAGGTGGACTATAGAAAGAAGCAGCACTCTTACCTAAGCCAACTGTCACCCTAGAGGCCACCTTCAAAATTTTCAAACAGGCCAGATTGCTTAAGTATAAAGGAATTATGCACAGCTCCTGGGTACCTGGCGACCATGTTGAAGATGCACAGTTGAGCATCACAGACCACTTTCACATTGATGGATTCGAAGTGCTTTCTGTTGCAGTAGATCTCTTCCCTGCCACAGCATGGGTAGATGGCTATGTGAGTGCAGTCAATAGTTCCCAGAACAATACAAAAGTTGAGAATGGCATAAATAGCTCTCTTCAAATCCAGCAAGTCCTACCTTTCATGAGGGAATGTTATGTAACAATTATTGGGGCTACATACAGCTGTTATGACCAGGCCCTGAGAGCGGGGAAAATATGTTTGGACATTCCCCCAATGACCCCGAATATTGTTTAGAAAAAGCCATATGTCATAAAATGCAGGGCACACAATAGTTTGGTGAGGCCTGGTATAATGTGGGACTTTTCTGTGACTGGATCCAGATCACTTCTGAGTTCTTGATGTAATTCCATGATAGCCTGATAGCTCAGGTGATACCTCATAACCACATGTTCCTTTGGCATTCCCAGCAATGTGGTTCATAGAGGAAAGATACCCTCCCTGTACCACCTGTGTGCCCTCCTGCATGGGCCAGGGCACTAAGAACATAGGAACATAAGAAATTGCCATGCTGGGTCAGACCAAGGGTCCATCAAGCACAGCATCCTGTTTCCAACAGAGGCCAAACCAGGCCACAAGAACCTGGCAATTATCCAAACACTAAGAAAATCCCATGCTACTGACGCAATTAATAGCAGTGGCTATTCCCTAAGCAAACTTGATTAATAGCCGTTAATGGACTTCTCCTCCAAGAACTTATCCAAACCTTTTTTGAACCCAGCTATACACTAAACTGCACTAACCACATCCTTTGGCAACAAATTCCAGAGCTTTATTTTGCGTTGAGTGAAAAAAAAATTTCTACGATTAGTCTTAAATGTGCTACTTGTTAACTTCATGGAATGCCCCCTAGTCCTTCTATTATTCGAAAGTGTAAATAACTGACTCACATCTACTCATTCAAGACCTCTCATGATCTTAAAGACCTCTATCATATCCCCCCTCAGCCATCTCTTCTCCAAGCTGAACAGCCCTAACCTCTTCAGCCTTTCTTCATTGAGGAGATGTTCCATCCCCTTTATCATTTTGGTTGCCCTTCTCTGTACCTTCTCCATCGCAACTAAATCTTTTTTAAGATGCGGCAACCAGAATTGTACACAGTATTCAAGGTGTGGTCTCACCATGGAGCGATATAGAGGCATTATGACATTTTCCGTTTTATTAACCATTCCCTTCCTAATAATTTCTAACATTCTGTTTGCTTTTTTGACTGCTGCAGCACACTCAGCCGACAATTTTAAAGTATTATCCACTATGATGCCTAGATCTTTTTCCTGGGTGGTAGCTCCTAATATAGAACCTAACATCGTATAACTACAGCAAGGGTTATTTTTCCCTATATGCAACACCTTGCATTTGTCCACATTCAATTTCATCTGCCATTTGGATGCCCAGTCTTCCAGTCTTGCAAGGTCCTCCTGTAATGTATCACAGTCTGCTTGTGATTTAACTACTCTGAATAATTTTGTATCATCCACAAATTTGATAACCTCACTCGTCTTATTCCTTTCCAGATCATTTATATATATATTGAAAAGCACCGGTCCAAGTACAGATCCTTGAGGCATTCCACTATTTACCCTTTTCCACTGAGAATATTAACCATTTAATCCTATTCTCTGTTTCCTGTCTTTTAACCAGTTTGTAATCTACAAAAGGACATCACATCCTATCCCCTGACTTTTTAGTTTTCTTAGAAGCCTCTCATGAGGGACTATGTCAAACACCTTCTGAAAATCCAAATACACTACATCTACTGGTTCACCTCAGGATTATTTCTTCTAAAGAAATGAGGGAAAGCTGGGAATCAAGTATGATTTATGGTACTGCAGTAGGCAGGCAAAAGGTCAAATCTGATGAGCACTGTAGTCTTTACTTGTGATCATATTCTATATTTTTATGACCAGTATGCTACTTGACTGGTTTCTTTCAGCTACCTCATAGTCAGTAGCTACAAAATAAAAAAACAAAAACATAATTTCAGTTTAAAATTACAGTATATGCTGTTCATGCTTGTTTATAAAGCAAACTGTTTGAAAACAGGAACCTCAGTATGAATTTGATTAGCTACTATTATGAAGCATTGCTAAAATGGTAGTCCTTTGCCGCCATACGTTTGTAATAGACTAAATGCCTAGATGCTAAGGTCATAGTAAGAAATAAAATATTTATTTGCTTTTGTAAAAAGATAGATAGATATAGACCTCATAGAGCCTGTAGTATAGTCAAACATCCCCTGAACCAGCCCAAATATCTATTGTGCAGTAACTGCCTATAGGATTTGATTCTCATCATAATTTGAGTTTTAAATGTCTGATTACTTTATTCTGATTTCATCATACAGAGAAGTTATATAACACTGTATATTTGTATAGCTGATAAAATGAGGCTTAGAACTTCAAATAGTTTCATTATTGTACATATTTAGGATGTATGAAATACCATATATATTCAACTAGTTTATAATCTTGATCAGAAAGAACTTGCTTACTGAAGCCATGTATGACAAATGAACAGTCTTGAAAGGATTTTTATTGTCTTTTTCAGAGCATGCAGCCACAATATTATTCAGCCCCAGGCATAGAAAATATACTGTCAAGTACAAGAATGCAACAGTTATGATCTCTCTTACTTTTCTCAAGGATTGTCATGCCTCTGATACCCATATCTTTGTCTTTTATAACAAGTCTTTTTGCCCTTTGATTCATTCTCTGCTTGTCAAATCTCTCTACCACACTCACAAATTCTGAAGGACAGCAAAGGACAATAGCTTTTATTGAAGCAGTAAATAATCTAAAACTCTAAGAATTGTGTTGTCATTGGTTAAGCAAACTCAGCTCACCAGACTGCTGGATATGAAAATATTGTGAGATTTACCACAACTTTATTTTAAACCTCAGTTAATATTCACACGTCCATTAGTAATTTCATGTACCTAATTTAAATAGCCACCTCTAAGACTTAGGAATAAAAATTAGAATAATCTTAAGAAACTTGTTTGTTTCCTTAAAGCTGTCAATATTTTTTATTTTTCTGATTTATATTCCAATTTTCAGGTACATTCAAAGGTGATTACATTCAGGTACTGTAGGTATTTTTCAAACTCCATGGGCCTTACAATACAAAAGCCTCATTTACCAAGCATTTTCCATATAGACACAGAATGGGAGAAAAGCCTTAATTAATCAGGCCCTAAGTTTGTACTTGAGGCAATGGAAGGTAAAGTGACTTGCTGAAGATCATATAAACTTAGAAATGATGGCAGAAAAGGACTGATGGTCCATCTAGTCTGCCCAGCAAGCTTATGGTAGTGTCTATTGCTCCTTATAAGTCACTATCCAATTCCTTGTTACCTCTTGCTGTTTAACAAAAGAGCAATGTTGGACTTGCATCAAAAGTATCAGGCTTATTGGTTAAAGGTAGTAACTGCTGCATCAGCAAGTTACCCCCAAGCTTATTTGTTTTCCCAGACTATACAATTCAGCGTATTTGTTGGTTGCTGTCTGATTCTAATCTCCCTTTTCCTCTTTTTGTCTGCTGTTGAAGCATAGAGCATTGATGGAGTTATTTCAACAGTATGAAGGCTTATTGGATAAGGATAGTAACCATCATATGAGCAAGTTACCTCCTTGCACTCTTTTCTTCATTCCCATCCTCTAGCATTTAGGGATCCACAGTTTTTATCCATGCCCATTTGAAATTTTTACTGTTTTTGTCTTCACCACCTCCTCTGGAAGGGCATTTCAGGCATCCACCACCCTCTCTGTGAAGAAATATTTCCTGACATTGATTCTGAGTCATCCTCCATGGAGTTTCATTTCATGACCTCTAGTTCTACTGATTTCTTTCCAACAGAAAAGGTTTGTTGTTGATTGTGCATCATTAAAACCTTTCATGTATCTGAAGGTTTGTATCATTTCTCCCCTGCATCTCTTCTCCTCCAGGGTATACATACTTAGGTCCTTCAGCCTCTCCTCATTAGTCATTTGATGGAGACTCCTTACCATTCTGGTTGCCCTTCTCTGCACTGCCTCCATCCTCTCTCTGTCGCTTTTGAGATATGATATACATAACTGAACACAGTCTCCAGATGAAGCTTCACCAAGGATCAATACAAGGGTATTATCACCTCCTTTTTCTTACTGGTTATTCCTCTCTCTATGCAGCAAACATTCTTCTGGCTTTAGCTATCGCTTTGTCACAATGGTTCGCTGTCTTCAGATCAATAGACACTATCACCCCAAGGAACCTCTCTTGCTCCTTGCACAATAGCCCTCCCCCCCATCACATACAGCTGTTTTGGATTACTGCACCCCAAATGCATGACTCTGCACTTCTTGGCATTGAATCCCAGATGCCATTCAAGCTTCTTTAAATCATGTCTCATTCTCTCTACTCCTTCCTGCATGTCCACTCTGTTGCAGATCTTAGTATTGTCCACAAATAGACAAACTTTACCTTCTATCCCTTCCACAATGTCACTCACAAAGATATTGAACAGAACCAGTCCCAATATCATTATCTGTGGCCCTCCACTTATCATCATTCTCTCTATAGAGTAGGTTGCATTTACCATCACACGCTGTCTTCTGTCAACCAGTTTGTAATCTGCACTACCACCTTGTCACTCACTCCTAAGCTTCTCATTTTATTCATGAATCTTCTATATGGGACCATATAAAAACTTTGCTAAAATCAAAGTAAATCACATTGAGCTCTCTTCCCTGATCCGATTCTGCAGTCAACCAATCAAATAAATCAATCAGACTTGTCTGGCAGGACTGTCCCCTGGTGAATACATGCTGCCTTGGATTGAGCAACCCATCAGATTGTAGCTAGTTCATTACCCTTTACTTCAACAGAGTTTCATTAATTTTCCCTCCACTGAGGTTAGGCTAACCAGCCTGTAGTTTTCATTCTCCTCTCTGCTCCCACTCTTGTGAAACAGGACCATTACCATTCTTCTCCAATCTTGTGACACCACTCCCATTTGCGGGGATCTATTGAACAGGTCCTTCAGCGGACCCATCAGCACATCTCTGAGCTCCCTCAGTATCCTGGGATGTACCTCAACCAGCCCCATGGCCTAGTCCACTTTCAGTTTCCTATCTCTTCCCATACATTCTCTTCTGTATATGCAGTTTTGTCTACTCCAACCCCATCCACAGTCTTGTTAACTAGCAATGGTCCTTCTCCAGGGTCTTCATTAGTGAACACCAAACTGAAGTATTTGTTTAATATTTCGACCATTTGTTCATCTCTGTCCACACATTGACATTTGTTACCTTTCAATTTTACTGTTCCACTTCTGACCTTTCTCCTTTTTCTGATATATCTGTAAAATGTTTTGTCACCTCTCTTTACCTCTTTGGCAATCCTTTCTTCCACTTGACTTTTTGATTTCTTGATTTCTTTCTTTGCCTTCTTCAGTTCTGCCAGATATTCTTCCCTGTGTTCTTCTTTTTGGGATCCACAAGGAGAGGCAGTTGGATTGGAACTCTTGCTTCCCTGGCTTATAGGTTATTTTATTTATTTTTATTTATTTAGTTCACTTTTTTATACCAGTATTCAAAAAGATATCATATCGATGTACATATTAAAACAATAACATTTGAAGTAAAATATATTAACATTAATCAAAACATCTAAAAGCAAATACAATAAATAATTAATAAATTACCTAAAATTAACCACACATTAATACCATTACTCATTCCACTAATACTCCTCCACTCAAACTGAAATCTCCCATTATTATTGTGTTGCCAAATTTATTTTCTTTTTAAATTTCAACTAGCATTTCACACTTTGTTTTTATGTCTTGGCCATGTGGCTGGTAGTATATACCCATTGCTATATTCTTATTCATTACACAAGGAATTTTTATCCATAAGAATTTCACAGTTCAATTTATTCCTGTAGGATTTTTATTATGCTTGACACTATGCTATTTTGGGGGGATGGTGGGGAGGGGATTTAGATTTAATTATGTGCCTTTTTCAAATCAAAGGTCAAACCACATTACAATTCAGATACTCTAGTTATTTCCCTGCCCAAGAGGACTTACAATCTGAGTTATACCTGTGGCAATAGAGCGTGAGTTGACTTGCCCATGGTCAAAAGGCTCATCAGTGGGAGAAGTAGGATTTCAGCCCTGGCTTTCAACCTGCTGCTCTAAATATTAGGAGGCTGCTCTTCTACTTCTTTACATGTAGTGCCACCTCTCCACCAATGCTATCTGGTCTGTCACATCAATATAATATTTAACCTGGTATCAATGCCCCATTGGTTATCCTCCCACCATATCTTTGAAATGCCTATAATGTTTATATCCTTTTATAATGCTATATATTCTAACTTACCAATTTTACTACTTCTTGCATTTGCATATAGACATTTTAAAGTATGTTTTTTTGTTTTTAGTTTATTTCTATTTGTATTCACAACCTACATAATAACAGATGATACAGGGGCAGTTCTAAAGCCCTTTGGAGGCCTCAAAGACCATCCTGTCAAGCATCTACGACCCAGATCAATCTGAAGAACTCAATATCTGACTACCCAGCCAACCAAACCATGAAATGTAAATCTAATTATGTTATATTTAACATAGGCCTAGATTCTCTAAGGTCACAGTTATTCGGCGCAAAACTGGCGGCGATAAGGAATCTTACCTTTCGCCGCCAGCGATGTGTTTACAGCGTCGGCCCTGGTGCCACCCTAACTCCTCCTCTTCCGGGGTTGACTCCGCCCCGAGCTAGCTATCGTACGTGAAAAGGGACTTTCACGTGTGAAACGTCTCTTTTCTCATGTGACAGCATTAGAGAATGACTCCCATAGTTTGGTATATACCTTAATCTCTGATATATACTGTACCCTCCCTAGAAAATCTAGAATGTAATTATATGCACAATGACTAGCCCATTCCAAACAGAAATTACTTTACAAGGTGGTCATTGTCATGATCATACTAACTAACTTTACTGCAGTTTGACAATTCTGCAGCCAAAAAAAAAGTTTTTCTGGTTCTTGTACTCTGTGGCTGTTATTGACGGCTCTGTTTTTATATTCATTGCAATAACAAAAATAACTAAAGAGAGAAACCTGATTTGGCACTTTTTTTTTCATAAGCACTTCCAGCCTCATGGTATATTTCTCCTGCAAATTATAAAACAGCCTTTATATTTCATTCCCCATAATTCAGTTCCCAATTTCCCAACATGAGGAGATGTGACCTCCATAGATTACAAGATGGGGAGAAAGAGAGAGGTAGGATAGTCCAGCAGTGGCCTCCTCTTTCTGAAGCACATCCAAAAAGGGGCTCTGAGTTGATGATGTGGCAAAAAAATCACCACTCCTACAGTCCATATGATAAAGGAGGGAGAGGAGCTGGGATCATTACAGAGCCATTTGATGGGGGCAGGGCCAAAGAGAACAGGAATTAGGCCCGTGCCAGCTAAGAAAAGTAGGCCCCTACGTCAGGTTCTGATGTGATACTTAATAAGAGAAATCATTTTCTAAATTTCCCAAATAATTTGTATTTATTTAAGAAGGCTATACAAGCTTTTTTGTTAGCAAATTCTTCAATTACAATTGAAATTTTTATTTATACATGTTAGAAATAGATATATTTAGCTTTTTTTTAAATTTTGCCCAACAAAAGTAGGCCCCTTGAATATTGTAGGCCCTAGCCAAATGGCCATGCTGGCACCCCCTCTCTCCTGGAGTGGATGGGGGATGGATGAGAGATGAGGGGGTTTGAATTTGTTTATAATGTGTGAAATAGACCACTAATCTCACAGGTGGAAGAGTGCACTTATGGAAGTGGTTAAAACTGAGCAAACTAGTGTATTACTTGAAAAAATAATTATAGTGATCTTAAAGAAAATTGTTTATACTTAGAAAAAACTATTTCCAGTACTCAGTATACAAATTCTATAGCCATTGTACTTTTAAGTCACATGGAAATTTTAAATTTAATTGATTTGCTCCTGATTTCCTGATAGCAGGGTCATGCACCGAAAAAAACTTTTGTTTCATGCTGTTATTTTGTGTTATTTATCATTTTGTTTAGTTCATTAATTTATTTTCACAAATTGTTCTGTTTATTTCACTTCCATTAGTCTACAGTGGAGAAAATTGCATCCTATTTTTGACTCTAACACTGTGGTTTTCTATCCAAGTTTTCTGAAAATTGCAGCCAGGCATCAGCAGAGGATGCAATAGCACCCCAAGGTACCCCATGAGAGGTAAAACAGCATGAACACAAGATGCAAAGTAGCACAAACAGTGACATGGACATTCTGTGGCAGAGAAAGAGGGGCATAGCAGCAGGAACAGTGATATGAACACCATAAGACATTCAGTGAGTCACAAAGTAACACAAACAGTTGTATGAACACCCCAAGACAACATAAGAGAGTCAAAAGGCATTAACAATAATGGCATGAATACCCTAAGGCAGCAGGAGAGGGGTATAGCAGAAAAAAACAGTGCACAAATATCCCAAGACATTGTAAAAGGGACAATGCAGTATGAATACACCATAACATTGTGAGAGGGACAAAGCATTTTGAACAGTGCATGAACACCCCAAGACACTATGAGAAGAGCACAGCAGCATATACTGTGGCATTAACATCCCAAGCCACAGAGTGCAAAGCAAGTCACTGAGCCAAGAATGAGAGGCAGGGGATGAGGAAGGCTCAGGCCAAGCAGCAGCAAGGATGGTGGCAACATCCAAAGACACTCAGACAAATGCAAGGGAGGAGAATTATTTTCTTATAATGTTTACTTTTGTTTTTTTGGGGGGCAAAACACCCCAGTGGCATATGTGATCGGCAGGGCAGTGGGAGAAGGCCAGGAAACAGCAATTAAAGTGGCAATAACACTGCAAGGTGGTGAGGGAAAAAAAATGTCACTACTGTTCAGTAGGAGTGAAAGTTCAAAGATTTCACCATTATAATTAGTGAGCAGGAATCCCCCAAAGATCTGTGTGCTTAGTTCTTCTGCCACTTGCATGGAAATTCATAGAAACTCAGCAGGAGATTTATCTTACTGAAAACCAATATTTCCACCAACTCTGGTGCTTGCCTTAAATGGACGTGGACGCACAATGTCCTATGTCATTGAGTATACCAATTTTGCTGGGTAACCTTGGTGCGATCTGGCCAGATAGCAGCCTTGTGTATCGAGTATTCCAAGGAGTCTCTGTCATGACTGTGATGGGCTCCACAAGGTACTGCTTGCTAAAGGTCTTGCAGGAGTCTGCTTTAGCAGGGAAGAAGAAATCCTTCTCTTCTTTACCACTGCTGAATCTATGGTCTGTTTCAGGAAAGCCCATCCTCAGATGGCCATAAGGAAGTGGCAGATTAACATGGGGAAGGAAGCAGCAGTTGACAGAGTGCTGCTGATTCTGACAGTTCTGTAAGGGGAGTCCACTCTTTCCTCAGGTGAATTCTCACTATTCAACTGCCTTTTGCATGCACACTCCTATACCCTAGCCATCAGCTTTTCCTTCCAGTGTCAGATACTGGAAGGCAATTCTCCATTTGCTACTTGAGTCACATAGGTTTTCCAGCATGTAGAAATCCAGCTGGGTAAAGAATTTTAACTGGTTTTACAGTTGTAGCTGCAAGCAGTACCAAAGCACCAATATTTCAGTGCTATTCCCTACTTGTGATAAACACCCTGTAACTTCTCCTCTAGGAGGTTGATTATGGAGATAGTCTCACGCAATGTACCTATTTTAAACTCAGGGCCTCCATGGCATGCTTGAAGATCTGCAATACATACACCACCTGCATCATGTGTAATGAACTCTGGTACCCAGGGGTTGCTCCAAACCTCTGTTAGAATACACAATCATTGAAGGTGTATCTGTGCAACATTTCACTCTACATGATGAGCTAAGTGGAATTTCACCGGATGTGTCCACATTGTGAATAAGGTTATCCAGAGGCATCCCACCTGATTCATGCTTTTTCCTGCACCCTTCATACTATGCTTAAAAAATCCCATTATTTATCATATTCCACAGGACAAAGGTGCTGCCCTCCTTGCTCCTCAGCTCAAGGGCATTTCTTATTGTCATTTGAAGCAAGTGCTCAAAGCATTGGCTTTCCTTATCATCAAACATTGCCCTGAATATTTACTCAGAAATATCCCTCCTCTCAATAAATCACGTGTATTGTTAGCCAGTCATAATAGGCCCAACCAGCAGGACTATGCCTTCTTTGCCTTATATAAAATTATTGGCTATGGTACAATTTTATTGAAAGAACACGTTTTAGATATGTTTATGCAATTAAAACTTATCTTAGAAATAATCTGTAAGTCCAGCAAGATGTTCCGACACTGGCCATATTTCGATAATTGTGTTAGGAGGCCAATGGAAGAAACTATTATATATTGCTTCTCATTGCACGTGTTATTATTGCACAATAGCTCCTCTGAAAAGACAGATATAAAAATAAATTCCATGAAAAAAGAATTTAGTAGTGCACAAATTAACACAATGCTGCAGAGCTTATATGCTACAGCGACTCAAACCTCTTTGGTGCCATAATCAGAGCGGAAGTTCAAAACTGGTATCTCAGATATAGAGGTCACTTAATTAAAAATAATTAATTACAAACTTGTAAATTGAAATGATTGAGTACCATTCTAGATATTAATTAAGACCAGACAGAGGTATTGTGTTCAATGTAAAAATCTAAAATTGTTCACGGGTAAGGAGATAAAGCTCCCTTGATCCCTTCTACATAGATGCGGGGCAAATGTTGTAAATTAACCCACTTTAAATCCATGAACATATGATTGTATTCCAAGCAATGAGCCACTAAAGGAGCTTAAATCCTCTGATTTTTTATACAACTTTTATGTTCTGTAAATCTAGCTTTGATCTTTCTCTTAGTTTTTCCAATATAAACCCCCTCATTTATCAAAATGTGCTAAGGCGTTTTCGCATGCGTTAAGGGCTTATCGCATGCGTTAAGGGCTTATCGCATGCAGAAAGCCACGTTAACGCATGCGATAGCACCATATCATATGGTGCGATGCAAATTTGAAAAACAGGAGAAGGTAGGGGCAGGGAGTGGGCTGGGGAGTGGGCTGGGTTTGGCAGTCTGTGAAGTGCTATTGCACAGACTTAACGTCGATGTAACTACATCTTTTTCATTAGCATTAAGCCGTGCGATAGCTTGCGTTACGGAGTGGTAAGGTTTTATCGCATTTTGCAATGTCTCCTGAAAGGCCTGTTGTAGTAGATTTGAAGCTCCCAGAACACTGGGGGGGGGGGGGGGGAAGAGAAAGAGAGAGAGTGAGAGAGAGAGAGAGAGAGAGAGTCCATCAAGCTAGGTTGAGAGAACATTGCCCAAATCTCATCTTTGGGTGAGTTTCCTCACTCCAAAGGCCATCAAATCTTCACAAGAGACCACTGTTCTGTTCGTATGTCTCATGTTGAATGTCAAAGTGGCCCCTAGCCCCCTACACTAATACCTAAACTTCTCCTCAAGTTACTAAGTGGGCCTCCCATAGGGATACAAATACCTATCTAGGGAGAGGACATTATGGCTAGTCTCTCTCTCTCTCCCTCTCTCTCTCTTTCATCCCCAGTGGTTGAATACAGGAAATACAACAGGTCTGGCATGTATTGCAAGGTCTGAAAATGTATATTAGTATAAAACACACCCCTTTTGCTATCGCATTTTGATAAATCCAGGCCAAAGTTTGTTGCAGGCACAGATTATATAGTATACTACAAACGTAGTCTGACAATCTGTTCTAGAAAACAATTTGATGGTCCAATTACTGCGAGGGACACTTATATCTTGTCCTGTGTTAGTAATATGGCAAAAAAAAAAAAAAACAGGAACCACAATAATAATGTCCCATTTCTGTAGAATTTTTTGCTTGATTTATCAAACTTGGGGCATCAGATTTTACTCCGAGTCCTGAATATTCTTACCCTTTATATACACTATAAAAGGGGGAATAAAAAAAATCGAATAAAGCTGAATGATTACCAATATTTGAAAATAATGGATGAAATTGTTGAAACATGATGAGAATTATGTGGCACACATCAATTTGCTTTCCTTCGGCTGTGCTGGTCAATTAAGAGACACATATGCTCGGCATTGTAAGCCTGTTTGTATACCTTTTTAGTACTATGACAAGGATAATCTCTTGATAGTAGTCTAGAACTCAGATCTTCAGCCCGCATAATAAAATTTCCTTGATAGAGCACATCCGTCGTAATCTTATAAACTGTTCTGTAGGTAAATTGTAGTGCAAGTGAAAATAATGAAAGGTGGTGAAATGCAATAGTGTGTTCCTCTCCAAAGGTTTACAATAGATGGTGGTATGAAGTACATTATGGTATTTTATTACCAAGATGTCTAAATTTGGAATACGCTATGAACTGTAATTATAATGTTAATTTGAATTACAAATATTCAGCCAGGAAATAAATTGTTCAAGATGTTCTTCAGTGGAAGTTCATAGTAAAATAAAAAATCATATGTATATCAAATAGGGATGTGAATCGTGTCCTCGATCGTCTTAACGATCGATTTCGGCTGGGAGGGGGAGGGAATCGTATTGATGCCGTTTGGGGGGGTAAAATATCGTGAAAAATCGTGAAAAATCGTGAAAAATCAAAAAAACGTAAAATCGCAAAACCGGCACATTAAAACCCCCTAAAACCCACCCCCGACCCTTTAAATTAAATCCCCCACCCTCCCGAACCCCCCCCAAATGACTTAAATAACCTGCGGGTCCAGCGGCGGTCCGGAACGGCAGCGGTCAGGAACGGGCTCCTGCTACTGAATCTTGTTGTCTTCAGCCGGCGCCATTTTCCAAAATGGCGCCGAAAAATGGCGGCATCCATAGACGAACACGATTGGATGGCAGGAGGTCCTTCCGGACCCCCGCTGGACTTTTGGCAAGTCTTGTGGGGGTCAGGAGGCCCCCCCTAAGCTGGCCAAAAGTTCCTGGAGGTCCAGCGGGGGTCAGGGAGCGATTTCCCGCCGTGAATCGTTTTCGTACGGAAAATGGCGCCGGCAGGAGATCGACTGCAGGAGGTCGTTCAGCGAGGCGCCGGAACCCTCGCTGAACGACCTCCTGCAGTCGATCTCCTGCCGGCGCCATTTTCCGTACGAAAACGATTCGCGGCGGGAAATCGCTCCCTGACCCCCGCTGGACCTCCAGGAACTTTTGGCCAGCTTGGGGGGGGCCTCCTGACCCCCACAAGACTTGCCAAAAGTCCAGCGGGGGTCCGGAAGGACCTCCTGCTGTCCAATCGTGTTCGTCTATGGCCGCCGCCATTTTTCGGCGCCATTTTGGAAAATGGCGCCGGCTGAAGACAACAAGATTCAGTAGCAGGAGCCCGTTCCGGACCGCTGCCGTTCCGGACCGCCGCTGGACCCGCAGGTTATTTAAGTCATTGGGGGGGGGGTTCGGGAGGGTGGGGGATTTAATTTAAAGGGTCGGCGGTGGGTTTTAGGGGGTTTTAGTGTGCCGGCTCACGATTCTAACGATTAATAACGATAAATCGTTAGAATCTCTATTGTATTGTGTTCCATAACGGTTTAAGACGATATTAAAATTATCAGACGATAATTTTAATCGTCCTAAAACGATTCACATCCCTAATATCAAAGGCATGTTGAAATATGCTAAAAGAACAATGAGTTGTATATAAAAGTTTCTTGAAAAAAAGCCATACATAGATTCGCTATACTCAGAGTCATAGTGGCCCCCCATAGCCATTCCTTGTTTTTGTAGATAATACTTGCCCATAAATGAAAACTAATTCTTTTTAAGGGCAATGGTTGCCATTTGTACTATAAATTGAGAAGGAATTCACTGAGATAAAGGGCACTATCCAGTGTATACTCCACTATCCAAAATGCTTGATCTTGAGGGATATTCATATACAGCGCTCAAATGTCCTTGGTAATCAATAAAGTGGAGGTAGAGATCTGAGGTAAATTATTAAGAATAGTGATAAAGTGGGTAGTATTTTTAACATAAGATTTGGCCAAAGGGACCTCTGTTTTGAAAAATTGATCTACAAACGTATTAAACTCTCTTGGGTTTACCAAGAGGGTTTAATACATCCTTAAGGATCTTTGGAACTAGCTAAAAAACTGGAATTTTACTTGAATGTGGTTTCAAAAACTGTATTTCATATTTGGTAAGAAAATGCTAAGATTCCTCTTCTTCCAATATTTCATTGATGGACTCAATTAATGAAGTTGGATCTTCAGTTAAATATACAAAGACTGCCTTTTATATATATTATATATATATATTAATTGCAGTGCAAGATAACAATCACATCACCTTTATCTGCCAGTTTTACAATCAAATTTGTATTAGAACATAAGCTTTTCAAGGCTTCTAATTCTATTTTAAATAAATTGTGTTCCACATAAGAGTGATGTTGTTCCCTTTTCTCAATATCACAGAGAACCAGGTCCATAAATGTTTTAATATTAGGATCAATTAGACCCAGAGTCAACCAACATGATTTAATAGAAGAGTTGCCTTGAAGCAGAGTCAGTGTATTTGAAAAAAAAAATAAGCGTACTTATAACAGTCAAAAAAATTGGTCCAGGTATTTTCTTGAAATTTGTTATATGAGTATGTAGGAACAAAGGATAAATCTTTGCTGAGCATAGCTACTTGTACTGAAGAAATATGCTCATTTTGACAGGTTGATCACTACAGATCTAGGTGCATTTGAGAATGAATGTGAGGGCGAGGATGTGACATAGAATGGTACTCAATCATTTAAATGTAAAAATGTGTAATTAATAATTTTTAATTAATTGACCTCTTTATCTGAGATACCGGTTTCAAACTTCCAGTCTGATTATGGGGCCAAAGAGATTTAAGTCACCGTAGCATGTAAGCTCTGCAGCATTTTGTTACTTTGTGCACTACTGAAATCCTTATTCATGGAATATACTTTTATATCTATCTTTCCAGATGAGTACAATATTAACAAGCTAGATGAGAAGTAGTATATAATGGTTTCTTCCATCGGTCCTCTGAAACACGGCTAATGTCAGGTTATCTTGCTGGACTTACAAATAGATTTCCAAGATAAGTTTCAATTGCATTAAGAAATATTTTTAAAAAGTGTTCTTTCAAGAAATTTGACCTATAATTGATGAATATATAAGGGAAAGAAGTCATTGTCCTGCTGGTAGTGCCTATTATGACTGGCTAACAGTACAGTGTTGCCGCCATCACTAATGAGGTCAAGAAGTACTGTTGCACAACCCTTATTGATAGAGGAAGAGGGCCTGGGAGTGCTTTTGCTGCTGTGCCACCACCACAGCGAACAGAGGAAGGTCACTTGGGAGTGCTTCCTCTGCTCTATTGCTGTAGATGGAGGCAGGAGGCTCATAACCACCACCACCAATGCGGAAGTGAGGCTCGGAACGGCTTAAACTCAATAGAGAAAAATCCCTCCCGAACAGAAGTATAAAAAAATAAACAGGGATAAACAATTATATGAGCTGACAAACTTATGTCCGGTATTGCTTATCCAGGGAAATAACAATTCAAAGGTACAAACTCATTGGATAGCCAAATACCACTTTGCTCTATATAACAGGTAAACAAATTATTTTTTTATTTGTATCTATTATGCAGATAAAAACATATTTATTGAAACATGTACCGTGAAAAAAAAATTTAGAGTAGAAATCTTTATATGGTAGCCCACCAGGAAGGATTTTCACCTGAGGTTTTTTTGTCTTGTGTTTGGTAGACATTGGGGCAGATTTTAAATACTTGCGCGAGCGCGTACTTTTGTTCGCACAGCAGGCGCACAGCAGGCGCGAACAAAAGTACGCTGGATTTTATAAGATACGCGCATAGCCGCGCGTATCTTATAAAATCCGGGGTCGGCGCGCGCAAGGGGGTGCACATTTGTGCAACCTGCGCGCGCCGAGCCCAGCGCGGCCTCGGAGGGAACTTTTCTTCGCCCTCCCCCCACCTTCCCCTCCCTTCCCCTACCTAACCCACCCCTCCGGCCCTATCTAACCCCCCCTACCTTTGTCGGCAGCCCCGCTCCGTCCTCCGGTCCCGGGGGCTGGTCCGGAGGCCTTGACCACGCCCCCGGGCTGGCGCCACGCCCCCGGACCCGCCCCGAAACGCCACGGCATGCCCCCGAAACGCTGCGTTGTTTCAGGGACGCCCCAGACACACCCCTCCCGCCCCTTTTCGAAAGCCCCGGGACTTACGCGCGTCCCGGGGCTTTATGCGTGCCGGCGGCCTATGCAAAATAGGCGCGCCGGCGCACGAGGGCCCTGCGTGCGTAAATCCGGAAGGATTTACACGTGCGGCCCTTTTAAAATCCGCCCCTTTGGTTCTAGTCTCTACATTAGTTCTAAAGACAACAGCCCGGGACCTAATGTTATCTCTTTCAGATGCATGCCTACAAACTTTATTTATCAGGCCATCAATTTTGGAGGCACAGAAGGAAAATAAGCAGGATCAATGGAATTCCATTATAGATAAATGCAATTCAAGTTTCAATACAAACTGCTGTATTTTGTTAGACTCCATCCGGTGGACTACCATATAAAGATTTCTACTCTAAAAACTTTTTGACAGTAGGTGTTTAAAGAAATAATTTTTAACTGCTTAATAGATAAAAATAAAAAATAATTTGTTTTCCTGTTATATAGAGCAAAGCGGTATTTGGCTATCCAATGAGTTTGTACCTTTGAATGGTCAGTTCCCAGGGTAAGCAATACCGGAAATAAGTTTATCAGCTCATATAATTGTTTATCCTTGTTTGTTTTTGTTTAGGAGGGATTTTCACCTGAGGCTTTTTTGTCTGTTTGGTATAAAGTGAAAAAGTAGCCTTAGCCTATTGATTAGAACAATGGGCTACAAACCAGGGTTCAAATCCTACTGCTTCTCCTTGTGACCTTTGGCAAGTCACTTTAACATCCGTTACCTCAGGTAGAAACCTACAAGGGGATGCATCATCAAGCCACTTTAGTGCTCTAATACATGTTAGATCATGCAATTTGTGCAATATTTTGCATCTCTCCACCCAGGTTCCCTCCCCTATTACAATGACCTTCTTTGAATTGTTTTATATGCATGAATAATGCAAATGCCTGCAAAGATCATGCATAGGCAATCCTATGCAAATATTTTATTGCAGCCGACTGAGAAGGTGGTCAACTGTGATAAAATACCTCCACCTCTTGGAAAAGTGGTAGATGTGAGGCAGGAGGCTTGAGAACCTAAGTCAGGACCCAAGGCTCCCACCTCACATTTAAAGAAAAAAAACAGGGAGCAAATGTGATGGTTGAATGGGGTCAGTTCTGACCCCCAACTCCCCCAAATTATACAAAAAGTTAGATTGTTGCAGAATGTCAATGATCACAGCATCCTACTACCACCCTCAATTCATCATTAAAACATAGAATCTCAGCCATCCTTCATGTACCTACACTCCATCCCTCCAAAGTCAAACATATGGACCTTGACCCCCTTCCCATTCCCAATTCTTTTGGCCCATGGTGTTTGGTGAGACAAAAGAACATGCCAGAGTGCTACAATATTTTAGGGGGGAGGGGCCTCATTATCATAGCGAACCCCCCCCCCCCCCAATAGTGGAACAACACCCTTAAAAAAATAAAGCAGCTTGATGCATCTAAGGGTTAAATTGTAAACCTTCTAGGGATATAGACATACCTATGGTACCTAACTGTATTTCACTTTAAACTGTCAAAAAAGCAGAACATGAACTAATGAAATAAGTATTTTAAGTTTGATGATGATCTATGCTAGCTGGGATAGGTCCAGGATGTGGGACAAGTGGTATTTGCCCATTTCTTCTAGCTCTGCAGTCACTGGAATAAATATTGTATTTTACTGGAAGGAAAGGAAAGGAGGTTGTGCTGGCATTTCATCCCATGGGCTGAAAATCTGTTAAAAATTGCTCCTCCTTCACAGCTCCAACATTGAGAGTGGCTGTGGCCATGGCTTGATGAACAAAAAAGAAATCCTCTGCTATATCACACACAGAATGCAGCAGCTATCTCTGGAGTTTCCAAGGAGAGTATAGGAAGCACCACACTCAGCTATGGCCCTAGAACTGGGAAAGATTTTCAGCCCATGGCATTGAATGAATGCTACCTCAACTTCCTTCCCTTTCCCTTTCCTCCTCCTAATTTAACCAGATAAGTGCCAATATTCAGACTTATTTGTTTAAATTAACTGGATAAGAAAAACCTGCTCAACAGCAAGCTTAAAGTTAGCAGATAAGACTTATCCAGCTAAGTAGCAACTTATTTGGGTATATTCAGTGACATAGCCAAGCTGTTGAATATCCCATGTGAGCTACCCGGATAAATCTTATCTGGCTCACTCACTTAATACGTGATTCACTAAGTGTTTTTCCCATAGGGGGTCATTTTCTATTGCTTATCGCATGCGATAAGTGGCTATCGCACGCGAAAAGTCCCTTTTCACGTGCGATAGCTTGCCGGGGGTGGAGTCAGGGAGGAGTCGGGGCGGCGAGGGGAGGAGTTGGGAGTGGCGAGAAGGCAGACGCTGTGATGTCTTCGCTGGCGGCGATAAGGTAAGCACCGTTATTGTTGTCAGTAGCGTGCCCAAAAGCACCACCTTTCACGATGGCGCTATTGGGTGCGAAAGCCGGCAGCGATAACACAGCGGTGGTGCGATCGCTGTCAGCTTTCACAGGCCCATCCCCCCCTTCACCCCCCACCCTCCATTTTCACTAGATTCACCATTCTGCGTTAGAATGGTGAATCTAGGCCATAGACACAAAATGGGAGAAAAGCATTTATGAATCTGGACCTTAGAAGGATTTTTTTATTTTTGGAATATCTATCCCTTAGAGTCTAATGGCCATGCTAAGCTTATCTGAAAACTCATCTTTTCACATTCTGAAATATCTCAATTTTTTTTTTTTAAGATGGTGGTATCCACAAGGAGAAATTTCAGATTTGTGTAAAGAAGGCCAATTTTTTTCACTTCTCTACCCACAACAAAAGGTTACATTTTATTAGTGAATACAGCAAATAGAAACAGAACAAATATTTAAAAAGTTGATGAAACAAACTACATTTTTTTTAAAGTGTTCTACTACTTTTTGTCCCTAGAGAAATGCAGAGGGAAATATACCCTTTTCTTTTAAAATAAATTAAAATCTTACAATGATTTATAGTAGTAATGTGTTACAATATATTATCGCTCTTTAGTAAATAGGCTCTATTTTCTGTATGTGAAAACTGTTAGAACTGGTCATTAACAAGGATTAATAACAGGTGTTACAAAATCTGATTTTTAGCATAGCTTAGGAAATCATTCCTTTAGGAGATAGCATGCATGAATTTGAAAGATAACATCAATGTCAACTAGTGTAAGTTCTAAGATAATTAAAGAGGGGATGTAATAAAGTTTGAACAGTCAGGAATTGAAAGTGTCATCCTCTGGCAGCAGGGACCATTCACTTTTCTTATGGTTGTAAGCAGGGCAATAAAAAAGAAAAACATATTGCTCAATAGTGGTTATTGGGCATGAAGGCTGAAACATCTCCTGCAATCAGGATTTTTCAATTGTAACTTTTTATTTCTGTTGTCCCCTAGCATTACTAGTGAGAATTCTAACTCGATTTCCTGTGCCTGATTGCTAGATATTCTATCACTTTCAGCCGGATTAGCTGTGGCAGCATCATCATTGTTACTTTTATCATGAAAAATGACAGTTCCAAAAGTGGAGTCCAGTGCATTATTTTTACTTTATCTCTAGGATTTCCTTACTTTCCCAGCTGTGCCACAGGATCTTGCTGTCCCACAATTCCATGCATGTATTTGACCAAGGGGAAAATGTGCTACTAAAAAAGAAATCCAGAATTTCATGCCCTATATTCACCCATTAGAAAAATGTGTTCAGATGGAAACATTTAAGTCTCTGTTCAATTCCCAGATGTACTGCAATATTGAAAA
The DNA here is from genome assembly GCF_901001135.1 of Rhinatrema bivittatum. NCBI lineage: Eukaryota > Metazoa > Chordata > Amphibia > Gymnophiona > Rhinatrematidae > Rhinatrema > Rhinatrema bivittatum. Next base: position 158,496,294 of record NC_042619.1, read on the forward strand.
TTATATTATCTCTATTTACCCTTTCTTTCTAGTCATTGAGGATCTGTTTTTACCTGTTTCAAATCTTTTAAAGCTATTTTATTTTTAATATTCTTCCCTTGAGTTCTGTCCATCTTCACTATCTTCTACCTAGATAGCATGCCTGAGCTGTTCAGAGAGACACTGCAGTAGAGATGTGAATCGTGTCCTCGATCGTCTTAACGATCGATTTCGGCTGGGAGGGGGAGGGAATCGTATTGTTGCCGTTTGGGGGGGTAAAATATCGTGAAAAATCGTGAAAAATCGTAAAAAATCGAAAAAACGTAAAATCGCAAAACCGGCACATTAAAACCCCCTAAAACCCACCCCCGACCCTTTAAATTAAATCCCCCACCCTCCCGAACCCCCCCCCCCAAATGACTTAAATAACCTGCGGGTCCACCGGCGGTCCGGAACGGCAGCGGTCCGGAACGGGCTCCTGCTACTGAATCTTGTTGTCTTCAGCCGGCGCCATTTTCCAAAATGGCGCCGAAAATGGCGGCGGCCATAGACGAACACGATTGGACGGCAGGAAGTCCTTCCGGACCCCCGCTGGACTTTTGGCAAGTCTTGTGGGGGTCAGGAGGTCCCCCCCCAAGCTGGCCAAAAGTTCCTGGAGGTCCAGCGGGGGTCAGGGAGCGATTTATATATGTATATGTATATATATGTATATATAGCATAACTTATTTGTTCACATTTATGAGCTGCTAATTTACTTGTGCTACTGAAATTGGACTTGTCTGCACTCTGCACCACTGAGAGAAAGGTCTGGATGAATTGGTGGGTGTTTACAATGAAGTGCTAGAGGTTCTAGGTATACTGGAGAAGAGATAGGTGAGCTGGTGATTCCATGTATGTGTGCAAGTAAGTACACACATGATTTATAAATGTATGCTATATTTTTTATAAATGCATATCTTTTTAAAAGCCATTGGAAATATTTGCACATACTTTTGAAATAGAAATGCATAGTATTTTATAAACTGTGGAGAGGTGGGGAGAGAGAGAGAGAGAGAGAGAGAGAGACTCTTTATATGAGTGTTATATAAGTCATCTATTTATATCACTGTACAAGGGTCAACTAGTAACTTAAAGGTGAGGTTTTGGATGTTGTCTAGGGTTTTGGGTCCAGTTTTAAATTCACAGTGAGCTATACGAACAGCACAGTATTAGAGATGTGAATCGAAACCAGATTCGGTTCTGATTCTGGTTCTGATTCACATCGTGGTTTTTTTTTTGTCCGGCCCGATCGGGTTTTTTTTATCGGCTGCGTCCGAGCCGATAAACAAAAAACTCACCCCAACCTTTTAAAACTAATCCCTTAGCTTCCCCCACCCCCCCCAAAACCTTTTACAGGTACCTGGTGATCCAATGGGGGTCCCGGGAGCGATCTCCCGCTCTTGGTCCGTCGACTGCCACTAATAAAAATGGCACCGATGGCCCTTTGCCCTTACGATGTGACAGGGTATCCGTGCCATTGGCCGGCCCCTGTCACATGGTAGGAGCACTGGATGGCCTGCACCATTTTTAAAGATGGCGCCGGCCATCCAGTGCTCCCTCGATCATGGGGTTTTCCTATCGGTATCGGGGAGCCCCCGATTTCTGACGATTTTGAAAATATCGTACGATATTTTTAATCGTATGAAATACGATTCACATCCCTACACAGCCTACATCAGTGAACATTTGATGTGAAATGGAATAAAATTAGCAAGGATCTGTCATGAACTTTAATGTGGGACCAAAAACAATAAGCATGGGGATCTGCTAATGAGGAGAGAATATGAGCATTTAAGTAAGAATTGCAATGACATTTTTCTTATGTGCTTCTGACGAGAAGATAACAGAGCTAACCCAATCTCACTGAAACTTGAGTGATTCAGTGTTATGGTTATTGATGTTTGGGTGGATCCTTGGACACTGTGGCAGCTGACCACGCCCATGGGCTGTGCTGTAGTGGAAAGAGACTGAGAGTTTTGAGTACACAATAAGAAGCATTCAGAGTCCCAGGTAGAATTAGGAGAAGCTCCAAGACAGGGAGAGCAGGCCCTCGAGGCACAGGCTCTTTATGTAATTCGCACTTTGACTATTTGGCATGGAGGCGATGTTCTTGAAGTCTCAGTAATACTTGTTTGACATCTGTTAGGTGAGTAGACATATCCTGTGAGATTATCAAGATGTCATCTAGGTAAACAATGACACTTTTGTATAGAAGGTCCCGCAGAATGTCGTTCATCATGTTCTGAAACACAGCGGGAGCATTGCACAGGCCAAAGGGCATTACCAATTATTCGAAATGGCCATCTCGAGTATTGAAAGCTGTTCAGCGAGGGCTGAACGACCTCCTGCAGTCGATCTCCTGCCGGCGCCATTTTCCGTACGAAAACGATTCGCGGCGGGAAATCGCTCCCGGACCCCCGCTGGACCTCCAGGAACTTTTGGCCAGCTTGGGGGGGGCCTCCTGACCCCCACAAGACTTGCCAAAAGTCCAGCGGGGGTCCGGAAGGACCTCCTGCCGTCCAATCGTGTTCGTCTATGGCCGCCGCCATTTTTCGGCGCCATTTTGGAAAATGGCGCCGGCTGAAGACAACAAGATTCAGTAGCAGGAGCCCGTTCCGGACCGCTGCCGTTCCGGACCGCCGCTGGACCCGCAGGTTATTTAAGTCATTTGGGGGGGGGTTCGGGAGGGTGGGGGATTTAATTTAAAGGGTCGGGGGTGGGTTTTAGGGGGTTTTAATGTGCCGGCTCACGATTCTAACGATTTATAACGATAAATCGTTAGAATCTCTATTGTATTGTGTTCCATAACGGTTTAAGACGATATTAAAATTATCGGACGATAATTTTAATCGTCCTAAAACGATTCACATCCCTACACTGCAGTAGCTCCAATTAACTTCCCTCCATCCCTAGATCTGAGTATATTATATCTATGGTGCCTCCAGGTTGACAAGCCCTGAAGGATGGGGATTCCAAACTCTGATTCAGTGTGCAGTGCTACAGCCTAAGCCTGTCCACATTTTTTAATTCTAATATATTCCCTCTAGTGTTTCTTTTGGGAAGTGATTTGATGTCCACAACACTTTTCAATAAAATAACAGATGAATGAGTGATTCAATGCAAACAAAAAATAAAGGAATTTTTGTTCTGCTACAGTTGCTAAGACAAAGGAAATCACACACAGTTTTGCTACCTTGAAAATATCAGACACAATCACCCTGAGGTATCTCTCCTATTTGATGCACATCAATATCTCATTCTTTCACTTCTTTGGACTGATCCTTTGGATTTTTGAAATGTAAATGCACATTTTAAACTGCTAAGCACTCAATCATTCCTTGAGCTATCTGAAATCGCTTCTTATTCAGGGATGCCCACTCTATTGTACTGGGTGTTGCATAAAATGTGCATCCCCCATTGCTGAAGCAACCAGAAATCTAATAGAAAAGTTAAATTTACTATTTTAATCAGCATTCAAAATGAAATTAAACAACATATAATTAATAGTTGGTGTGTCCACCAATAGCTTCCAAAACAGCTTTAAAACAAGCAGAGGGGCTGACGCAATAAACTTGCGTAGAAAACGGGTGCTGAACAGTCAGTGCCCACTCTCTTAATACACCCCAGGCACCCCCAAGACCCTTTTCACGTGCGATAGGGGTTTATCGTGTGTGTTAGGGCCTATTGATAACATTTCAAATCTAAATGTCATGTTTTTGTACCATTCCTGTGGTTACAAGACAGGGTCATTATGGTAACTTGGTTCAAAAAGGTTTCTGGAATCATTTAAGACCTAAGGCTCACCTAATATCTTGTAACAAAGATGGCTCCTCTCTGTTGCCACTTGTAACATGTACTTTATTGATTTGTTTTATAAATGCCAGGTCTACAAAGAAAAATGAGAAGTTTATCATAACTTTTTGACTGATGAGCAACTTGTTCTATTATGTGAGAATTAATATTGGCTGCTTGAAATTGATGGTGTTTTATTATCACAATTATGTCCTCTCAGTTATGTTTCCTTTTCTAAGCCATGTCTAGTGAGGAAAGGGGATGTGTTATTCATTTTATGTAAGAAACCATTAGGATTAAATCTTTGCCTGATGTATATTGATTCACCTCATGAGGTTTTATTTAAAAAGAAGAGAGATTGGGGTGTTTGTATATATTATTGCCTGCCAGGTCAACTAAGTAAACATTTTTTGCCCCTGATAGTGACACATTAATGAAAATTAGACAAGAATTAAACAACATAATTGTTTTAGGATACTTTAATCTCCATATTGAAACTATCTCTTTCCCCTCTGCATGTGATGGCTTTTTGACCTCTTTGCATACACCAGAAAGGGATCAGATGGTACATGACCTGTCACATTATAAGGACCATACTCTGAACTTATTCTTCTTAAGTAAGAAGATGGTTGACTCCAATTTTTCTGTCATTGTTTGTCATGAAACACCTTGAAGTGATCATTATTTTTAAGTTCAAATTAGCCCTATCTAGAGCTAAATGTGGGATGAATTTGACATCTTCTAACATGTTAAAAAGAGGTCAAATAGATATTGACAAGTTATGTGATGATGGATTCCTCACATTACAAAAGTTGTTTATCAGGATATCACTCAGGCTGTTGATTATTGGTTTACTTCTTTGTTTCAGTTGACATATTTGCCCCTTTGAAAGTGATGATGTTGATGGGGGGAATGCTGTTGAGCCATGAAAAATGGTCATTTGAATCAGTTGCTCTCTTGGATCAAGTAAATAGCTGGCAGTTTATTTATTTTTTCTCCCAAGCATTTTGATGATTTTGGCACAGTTCAACTTTGATTATGGCCAGCACTAAAAGTAGGAAAATAAAAGTGGCTTTCGCTATTGCTTTGGGCATGAAAAGAATAAAATGTGATCCACTCATACCTGAACAATTCCAACCTGTGAAGCAAGTGATTAAAGCAAAGGTTTCCAAACTTACTTCCAAGATGTCTTCTTTCTCTGATTGCCTAGATAGCTTGGAAACATTTATCAAATATCTATTGAAACTGTGATGCAGTTGCAGGCTGCATCAAGAAAAATAATTGTATTGCAATGCAGTCTTGATGATCTCGCTAATCAAAAACAGCACAATAATTTTCAAATTCTGGACCTAAGAGATATAGTTGAAGACACGGATATGATTTCTTTTTTAACCTCGATGATTCCCACCAGTCTGGACCTCTACTTTGTGATACTGGTTGAAATTGAAAGAGACCATTGCATTCCCTCGAGGCCTCTAATATCCACTTCTCATGCCAGGTCTGTAGTTTTGCAACTTCTTGATATATTTGAGTTCTAGAAGTGTTGGCTACAGCCTGAAAACACTAGAGCATGCAGACTGAAGGTAACAAAATCCTATTTGTCCCTGATTTTGCCAAAATGATGACCCAATATCGAAAGGCCTTTCTTGATCTACAACCGTGGTTTAAAAACTTAGGGACACAATTCTTCCATTTTATCCTGCAGCTACACAAGTTGCTCTTAATAACCAAACTCTCAATTTTACTTCACCTGAAGATATTTAAAAATTTCTATGTCAATACTCCTCAGACTCAATAACAACTAGAGATGTGCATTTGTTTTTCAGGAATTGGACAAATTCAAGAAAATTGTCTAATTCTTCATGGTTCATGGGCTCCGAAAAATGAACAGAATGTTTCCAAAATTTCATAAAAATTCAGTTTGAGTTATTGCACGCTAACAAGAGCTAGTGTGCACTAACATGAAAAAAATGACCCACAAAAAACCCCAAAAATGAACCACGGGAAAAATGAAATTTCCCACAGGGGCCTGAAAACAAAGCCCGAACCAATAGATGTTAACAATGCACATCTCTTATGACAATCTGAGCCATCTCTGTGTCATTTCACTAGTTCTGTTCAGCTCTAGATTAATTACTTTGTTGTTTTTTTTTGTGACGTCCCTGCCTGCTATGCATATATCATCATGGCAGAATCTTACAGCTGATCTAGCGTCAAATCTTCCCATGACCATAAACACTATCAGCTTTATTCTTCTACCACTACCATTCTATTTGATAGATATTAATTTTCTTTTCTTTTTATGTTATTGGCCTGACTTTTACTTTTGTTTTACTATCCATACAATTTGTTTTACTATCCATACAATTTTGGGATGACTCTTATTGTATATTCAGATCCCCAATGTCTTTCTTGTTATCTACTTTTTCTTATGGCTGATTTACATTGTGAATGACCTCAACCATTCTAAACAGTACATGAAAGTGCTTACTCATCTTAAATATATACATTTGGATATTTGTCTCTTACAGGAAACCAATGTATCATTGTCTGAATGTTGCAACCATCAGTCTTCGACGGCTTCACCATGCCTACCTCTCACTACTTGCGGCTCCTCCCGCTCACCTCGGACTACTGGCTGCCGCGGCATCTGTTTGCCGTCTCTACGGCTTCCCCGGACCGGCTTTGATGCTGCCTCCCGCTATGCTCCTCCAAGGTACCTTAGGGTGCGCGCGCACATGCCGCTCTCATCTTTATTTCCACGTTGGCGCAAACCTCAGGGGTGTCCCCCTGATATGACGTCATGCTGCCCGGATATTTAAGCCTACAGTATTTGCTAACTCATCGAGTTAGCAATGGTATCACTACGGATGGGATTCGTTCTCCGTACCGAAGCTGCTCTGCCTCTCCAGCGCTATCTGGAACTCTTACACCCTTCGGGGTTTGCTAACGGGGTACCTGCTCCTCGGGGGCCTCTTCTGCTTCTTTCAGGTGCTATCAGGAAACCAGTACTCATTCCTCGAGGGCCCATGTTCCCTGAGTCGCTATCTGCATCTTCAAACCTTTCTACTTGGAAGAATTAACTAACAGTTTCCATCTGTGAGTACAACTACCATCTATTCCACAGTACTGCTTTGCTGGAACCAGGTACTCGCTCCATGAGGGCCTGCCCTCTGTTCCGATGCCAGACCTCTCGTCTAGTGGAATCTCTGTTACTGCTACGTGAGTACAATACAACTGAGTCTTGCTGCTCTAAGGGATCAGGTATTCACTTCTCGAGGGCCTGCTCTCCCTGTCTCAGAGCTTCTCCTAATTCTACCTGGACTCTGAATGCTTCTTATTGTGTACTCAAAACTCTCAGTCTCTTTTCTTTACAGCATAGCCTAGCAGAGGATTCACTGTTCCAGCGTTCTGTGGAAGACCTGCCCAGCCAGGCTCAACATCTACTACTCACTACTGCCACCTCTGGTGGTTTCCAAAATTGTCTAATAAAAGATTCAAATCTGTGTTTGTGTGTCCAGAGTCTAGCCTGACACTGTGGTCCCTCATGGGACTGCCCCACGTGGGCGTGGTCAGCTGCCACAGTGTCCAAGGATCCACCCAAACATCAATAACCATAACAGATTGCTAACTCCATGGATCCGGCTCAACTCAATGCCTTGCAGGCCATTCCAGGCCTGGTCCTTCACATTGTTGAACAACAAGACGCATTGGAAAAACTTACTACTGCATTTCATCAGCTGCATGCACAGAAGAATCAAGGCTCTACTTCTAGTAATGAAGGTCAGTTACCTGAAGTAACTGTAAAGACTACTGTGATTCTTGCTGCTCCAGTATGTTTCTCTGGGGAGATTCAGAGAACTAGAGGCTTCTTAAACCAGTGTTGTATGCATTTTGCATTACAACCTTCTCACTTCCCTACAGCCTATGCCAAGACTACTTACATTCTATCTTATCTTGAAGGAAGGGCCTTATTTTGGGCTTCCTCCTGTGGGAATGCAAAGACCCTATACTTCAGGTTATTGACGGATTTATGGACTTGTTCAAATTTGTTTTTGATGATCCTGCCTGACACACTGTTGCTGGTTCTGCTTTGGTGGACCTGAAGCAAGGCAACCAATCACTGGCTGAATTTGCTATGGAGCTTAAGACTCTTGCAACTGAGTTACTCTGGGACCCTACATGCCTGAAAACTCTCTTCTTCAAAGGTCTAGATTCCCGATTGAAGAACGAGCTGGCCGCTCCTGAGACACCTGACTCGCTGGATGAACTAGTGGCTTTAGCTACTAGAATTGATCACTTGCTTCGTAACAGGATGCAAGAATTCAAGCTTTATAAATGACCTGTTCGGAAGGAAGAACGTGCTAAGTCTGCACTCAGGATGGTTCCTGTAACACCTGTTGCCAGTGGTGAAGAACCAATGCAACTTGATCGTAGTCACCTGACATCCAAAGAGAGAAGACTTTGGAAGAGGAAAGGTTTGTGCATGTACTGTGGACAAGCTGGTCATGCAGTCCAAACATGCCCCATATGTCTGGGAAATGGATAGGCCTAAGTCCTGCGGGAGGGCTTTTCTTAGGCCTTACTACACCCTCTCCTCCGCTTTCTCTCCCTCTCTCTCTGATCTGCGGACCTTTGGAATTCCAGACCCTTACCCTGGTGGACTCCGGGGCAGGAGGTAATTTTATTCTACGATGATTAGTGGAACATTCGAAGATTCCCCTCACCACTTTGAAGACTCCACTACTCTTATTGTCTACACATGGAGAGCCATTATCGGGTGATGTTACCTGTTGTACCAAACCGGTATCCCTCCGCACCGGAGCCCTTCATACAGAGGAAATTTCCTTCTTTGTGTTAGCGAAGGCCATTTACCCTATCGTTCTGGGGTTACCCTGGTTGCAGCTGCACATGCCACAATTCAACTGGGCTATGTTGGAACTCTCCCGTAGGGGCCCAGAATGTTATGGCAAATGCCTAAAGGAGGTATCTCCTATTCTCTGCATGCCTACAACTCCAGTGATGACAGGACTGCTGCCTCAGTATTCATCATTTCATGATGTTTTCTCCAAAGAAGCTGCTGACATCCTTCCGCCATATAGATCTTATGACTGTGCAATAAGACTGAAACCTAATGCTGAACCTCCTAAGGGACGTGTCTACCCACTGTCAGTGGTAGAGAACAAGGCCATGTCTGAGTACATTGAGGAAAACCTGCAAAAAGGTTTCATTAGACCATCTAAGTCTCCTGCAGGTGCAGGCTTCTTCTTCATGGGGAAGAAGGATGGCACTCTGCGTCCTTGTATCGACTATCGAGGTCTGAACGAGATCACAATTAAAGACTGATACCCCTTACCTCTGATCTCAGAGCTGTTTGATCGACTTCAAGGAGCCAAGATATTCTCAAAACTTGACCTAAAGGGAGCCAATAACTTGGTTCGCATCCATGACAGTGACGAGTGGAACAGCTTTCAATACTCGAGATGGCCATTTCGAATAATTGGTAATGCCCTTTGGCCTGTGCAATGCTCCCGCTGTGTTTCAGAACATGATGAACGACATTCTGCGGGACCTTCTATACAAAAGTGTCATTGTTTACCTACATGACATCTTGATATTCTCACAGGATATGTCTACTCACCTAACAGATGTCAAACAAGTATTACTGAGACTTCAAGAACATCGCCTCCATGCCAAATAGTCAAAGTGCGAATTACATAAAGAGTCTGTGCCTCGAGGGCCTGCTCTCCCTGTCTTGGAGCTTCTCCTAATTCTACCTGGGACTCTGAATGCTTCTTATTGTGTACTCAAAACTCTCAGTCTCTTTCCACTACAGCACAGCCCATGGGCGTGGTCAGCTGCCACAGTGTCCAAGGATCCACCCAAACATCAATAACCATAACACTGAATCACTCAAGTTTCAGTGAGATTGGGTTAGCTCTGTTATCTTCTCGTCAGAAGCACATAAGAAAAATGTCATTGCAATTCTTACTTAAATGCTCATATTCTCTCCTCATTAGCAGATCCCCATGCTTATTGTTTTTGGTCCCACATTAAAGTTCATGACAGATCCTTGCTAATTTTATTCCATTTCACATCAAATGTTCACTGATGTAGGCTGTGTAGGGATGTGAATCGTATTTCGTACGATTAAAAATATCGTACGATATTTTCAAAATCATCAGAAATCGGGGGCTCCCCGATACCGATAGGAAAACCCCATGATCGAGGGAGCACTGGATGGCCGGCGCCATCTTTAAAAATGGTGCAGGCCATCCAGTGCTCCTACCATGTGACAGGGGCCGGCCAATGGCACGGATACCCTGTCACATCGTAAGGGCAAAGGGCCATCGGTGCCATTTTTATTAGTGGCAGTCGACGGACCAAGAGCGGGAGATCGCTCCCGGGACCCCCATTGGATCACCAGGTACCTGTAAAAGGTTTTGGGGGGGGGTGGGGGAAGCTAAGGGATTAGTTTTAAAAGGTTGGGGTGAGTTTTTTGTTTATCGGCTCGGACGCAGCCGATAAAAAAAACCCGATCGGGCCGGACAAAAAAAAAACCACGATGTGAATCGGAACCAGAATCAGAACCGAATCTGGTTTCGATTCACATCTCTAATACTGTGCTGTTCGTATAGCTCACTGTGAATTTAAAACTGGACCCAAAACCCTAGACAACATCCAAAACCTCATCTTTAAGTTACTAGTTGACCCTTGTACAGTGATATAAATAGATGACTTATATAACACTCATATAAAGAGTCTCTCTCTCTCTCTCTCTCTCTCTCCCCACCTCTCCACAGTTTATAAAATACTATGCATTTCTATTTCAAAAGTATGTGCAAATATTTCCAATGGCTTTTAAAAAGATATGCATTTATAAAAAATATAGCATACATTTATAAATCATGTGTGTACTTACTTGCACACATACATGGAATCACCAGCTCACCTATCTCTTCTCCAGTATACCTAGAACCTCTAGCACTTCATTGTAAACACCCACCAATTCATCCAGACCTTTCTCTCAGTGGTGCAGAGTGCAGACAAGTCCAATTTCAGTAGCACAAGTAAATTAGCAGCTCATAAATGTGAACAAATAAGTTATGCTATATATACATATATAATTAATTTTAAAATAAAAACTACCATGTGTAGTTCTATATCTGGTTCTGGAATGCCTCTAAACTGTCCCTTTTTTCCCCAATAAAATTTTGTGCAATACCAAAAATATGTTTCATTATAAAATACAATATGGGTTGGATTTTAAGAATTATGCACGGGCGTAGATTTGTGCACATAACCCGGCACGCACAAATCTACACCCGATTTTATAACATGCATGCACAGCCACACGCATGTTATACAATCTGGGGATGGTGCATGCAAGGGGATGCATACTTGTGCGCCTTGCATGCGCCAAGCCCTAGGGGAGCCCCGATGGCTTTCTCCGTTCCCTCCTCCCCCCACCTTCCCCTCCCTTCCCCTATCTAACCCACCCCCCCAGTCCTACCTAAATCCCCCCACCATTATTTTTGTATTTATGCCTGCCCCACCCCGCCCAGTCCCCGCCCCTTTTTTCATGCCCTGGGACATACTGAATGACAACATAGAAAAGTTTTAAAATAAATAAATAAATAAACATAAAGTATAAATAGAAATGTGCAAACAACTGAACTGTAAAACGCATCACGCCAACTCGATACAGTGCAACAATAGAAAAACAAAAATGTCACCATTCCTCATGAAACAATCAATAAAATCAAGATATATAAATCATTAATCATAATAGTAAAATCATACAACTAAAATAATTAGAAAACAGCTGATGAATAGAATATCCAATAATTAGATTCATGCAAATTTTGAAAGCTTTACCAAACACTAATAAAATATTTCAAACAGCAGACACATCACATACTACCCAATAATTAAAATGGTAGTCAATCAGGAAAAATGAACTTAAAAAGCCACCTTTACTTACCCTCTCTAGCAGTTCTCCTATTCCTTTCCTGTGCAGGCCATACCAGAAGCAGCAGTAGCTGCTGAAGCTCTCCTCACTGTCTTCTTCCTTAGGGACTACAACCAGTCTCTTCTGTCTCACTCACACACACACGACACACTCTCAGGACCAGTTTCTGTCTCTCGCACATGAATCATCTCCCCAACCAGTCTCTCTCTCTCTCTCTCATACACACACACATACCAATCATCTCCCTGATCAGTCTTTCTTACATATACACACGTCACCTCTCTGGCCAGTCTCTCTCAATCACACAATGCTCTCGCTCTCTCTTACACACGGGCTTTCAATCACACACATGCTCTCTCTATTTCACTTACACAGAAGCTCTCTCTATCACACATATGCTCTATCTCACTTACAAACAGGCTCAATCACACACATGCCCTCTCTCACAGCCACAAGCCAGCCAAAAACATGTTCCATCTCTCTCTCGCACTCACACATTGACACACACAAGCACTCTCCCTGACTCACAAATATACCACACACATACAGAAGCACCCTCCCTATCTCACATACATGAAACACCTTCCCTGTCTCATACACAGAAGCACCATTCCTTTCTCACATACACACCACATACACACACACACACACACACAGAAGCATCATTCCTTTCTCACATACACACCACACATACGCACACAAACAGAAGCACCATTCCTTTATCACATACACATACACAGACGCACCCTTCCAATCTCAAATACATATACACACAAAGGCCCCTAGCTGAACAGCTGGTCTCTGTCTCCGGCTGACTATACCAGTCTTCATTTCTACGGTGGCAGCTGGCAGCGGCCATCTTCATTTCTTCGGCCTAGTCTCAGGCTATGCCAGTCTTCATTTCTCCGGCGGCGGCTGGCAGCGGTCATCTTTTTTTCTTCGACCTAGTATCAGGCTGTGCCGATCTTGTTTTCTTCGGCCCCGCTGGCCTGCTCTCTGTCAGCGGCTGACTGTGCCGGTCTTCATTTCTCCGGCGGTGGTGACTGGCAGCAGCCATCCTCTTTTCTTCAGCTCCGCCGGCCTGGTCTCTTCATTTCTTTGGCCCAGCGCCCTCAATGGCCCGGAGCAGAGGAGGACATATGATCCTCTAGTCTGGCCCACCGGGGGAAGCCCGATCCCCCGATAGCCCAATCTGCCCCTACTATCACATGGCCTTCTATTTCTAAAACACTGCGGTGTGAACCAAAAGAATGGAAACGTATGATATGTTGCATTCGTGGGGGTTCACCATGTGTTTCATGGACCCACAAATGCAATGAATAGTGACCTATACATTCGTTCAAAATGAATGCACATCCTTAATACTCACCATCCAGCTGCCTACGTCTGGCATGGAGGGGCAGGAGCCACTCCTTCTTCTTCCGTTGCAGACACCTGGTACTCTTTTTCAATGCTTCCACCTGGCAGCAGGAATTAAAAATGCAAACATTACTAAATTGAGAAAATAATGCAGGGCCAGAACCTCCTACACATTCTACCATTCAAGCCCACACATTCTACCATTCTACCATTCAAGCTATTTTGAGCATTTGGTGTCAGTATGTTCCAAGCTATATTTCCTTCTTTAATAACTTACTCTAGGCCTCACCTCTCTTGTGTATGATGCTTTGGCATTAAGGACACCCTGAGCACCAGTCAGGCAGCACCTGTGCTTTCCTGGTTCCATTGGCACCCAGGGTAAAAGAACAGGCATCTTTCATCGCCCATGATAAGCTATGCCATCACCCATCTCCCTTGAAGAAATTTGGCAGCCGGCCTCGCAGTATGCTACCAACTGTTTCATTCAAAATGAATGTCCAGGCGTGACCACAGGGGATGGACATTGTAAGATATGCACACAAGGAACCACATGTCAAAAAGAAAAGGGACATCCAAATCTTAGGCATCTCTTAAAGGTGCTGGATTTGGGCATCCAAACAACCTGAGACCGGTGGCCCAAGTTTGGCGCCTTCAAGGGACACCCCGAACTTAAGCGTGATTTGATGTGGCCCCTTTAATGATGTAGATGTCCATGACATCCCTTAAAGGTGCCAAATTTGGGATTCTGAACAACCTGAGACCGTCAGCCCAAGTTTAACGCATTTAAGGGACGCCCCGGACTTAAGCGTCAGTTGATGTGGCACCTCATAGACGTTGATGTCCTCAGCATCCCTTAAAGGTGCAAAATTTGGGCTTCTGAACAACCTGAGATCAGAGGCCCAAGTTTGGCACCTTAAAGGGACAGCTTAGACTTTAGCATCCAAGTTCAGGATGTCCAAATTCAGTATGTCTCTGGAAGGGATATTGGTCAGTAAGGATGTTAAGGAACTACACTAAACCACAGATACACTCAGCTGTGGAAGTGTTATTTATTAACTATAAAGAAATCAGAAAAAAACAACATTAAATTAGAAAATCCTAGAACATCCTTCAGTGCTTCTCTCAGACTCTAATGATAACTCCTGAAACAGAAAACACAAAATAATATTTATTTATTTATTTATTTATTTAACAGTTTTATATACCGAAATTCTTGTAATGGTTTACAAATCAGTTCGGTTTACATTGAACAGAAACAGTGCTTCGGTAAATGAAAGCAATTACATAGAACATTAACAGAGCTTCAAATGTGAACAATTACAAAGAACTAATAATAAAATATCTTATTAACCAACAAACAAGCAGAATAACATTTAACATTTGTACAGAAAACAATATAATAGATTTAGATTATTCAAAATATCTTCAACAGAGGAGAGGGGTTATTTGTAAGACCTCTAAGAACCAACATGAGAAATAATCTGCAATGACCCTTTGGTGAACCTCTGAGCCTCACGCTGTGTTGTCCTCTTCTGTAGCTGGTTGTAGAGGTGGATCTGGGGGCAATATTTCAGGGACATCCACTTCCAGCCCAAAGTGCAAAGCAAGGTTAGGTAGCCTGCAGCAGGCCATAACAATTCATGCAACCTTTTTGAGACTGTACTGGAGGGCACCATCTGACCGGTCCAAGCATCCGAACCATCCTTTCTGCATGCCAAATGTCTGCTTGATAACAGACCTAGTGCTGATATGTGCCTCATTGTACTTTCTTTCTGCCACAGTGAGCAGGGCCAAGAGTGAAGTCAGCAACCATGGCTTACAACCATAGCCAGGATCACCTATAAAAGAGGTAATCAATATTGCATCAGACATTGACAAATTACCAGGAAATACATATGTACACTACTTCATATGGCATATACATAACTGGCTCATTTTATACTTCATCCACATTAACAATACAATAGCACCAAAATATTTCAGGATTAAACAATGTGGGGCGGATTTTCAGAGCCCTGCTCGCCTAAATCCGCCCAAAACTGGGCGGATTTAGGCGAGCAGGGCCCTGCGCGCCGGTGAGCCTATTTTACATAGGCCTACCGGCGCGCGCAGAGCCCCGGGACTCGCGTAAGTCCTGGGGTTCTCCGAGGGGGGCGTGTCGGGGGCGGGCCCGGTCATCGCGGTGTTTAGGGGGCGTGTCGGCAGCATTTTGGGGGCGGGTACGGGGGCATGGCTACGGCCCGGGGCGGTCCGGGGGCGTGGCCGCGCCCTCCGTTCCCGCCCCCAGGTCGCGTCCCGGCGCGCAGGAGGCCAGCTGGCGCGCGGGGATTTACTTCTCCCTCCGGGAGGCGTAAATCCCCCAACAACGGTAAGGATGGGGTTTAGACAGGGCCGGGCGGGTGGGTTAGGTAGAGGAAGGGAGGGGAAGGTGAGGGGAGGGCGTTAGAGGATTCCCTCCGAAATCGGAGTGGCCTCCGAGGGTATGGGGGTAGGCTGCGCGGCTCGGCGCGCGCCGGCTATACAAAATCGATAGCCTTGCACGCGCCGATCCCGGATTTTAGCGGATACGCGCGGCTCCGCGCGTATCTACTAAAATCCAGCGTACTTTTGTTTGCGCCTGGAGTGCCAACAAAAGTACGCCTATGCGCGCTATTTGAAAATCTACCCCTTAACTTGTACTTGTGCATTCCTGCTTGCCACTTGGTTGTCTATCAAGACTTCGGATAGCTACTGTTACCGAGCAACCAGCCATCACTGTATTTCCCTTCATAAAAATTGGTTCCAAGCAAAAAATGAGCAAGGATGTAGGAATCATGGTAGCTCCCCGGAAACCTCAATACTACATTTAGGATACGTTAATTTGCATCACATACCACGTGCACATTCATCGAATGGAATGACTTCCGATTGTAGAATGTATGCTCCTGTTCTGAGCTGGGGGTAAGTGCAATATGGGCACAGTCTATTGTGCCCAATACATTGGGCACCCCAGCTATGTCAAATAATCCATGCAAGATCTCCTGCAGTTGCTCTGGGGCCACTGGGAAATAAATATATTGTTGCATATGTTTCATCATAGACATCAAGGCTTCTCCTAATATCCGCAAGACTTATTTATTATATTTATTTATTTATTTATGTGTTTGTTTTTTATATACCAACGTTCAACTAAAGTCATCACATCGGTTTACATATAACAAAAATTAGAGATGCATCCCACAAACCTGTCCTACTGTATTCTGAAACTTCCTGTCATGACAAAATGCAAGGTGTACAGAAGTTTCACCAGCCCAGGGACTGGATGGTTGCAAGAGGTGATGGGATCAATATCATTGTGCAGGTCCTTGAACAGAGTCTCAATTGCTCTAGAGATGAGACGGTATCTTCGCACCACTTCAGACTCAGGTAATCCTAGGAGAGTTGGCTGAATAACGTGCTGCCTGCAGGGTCCATAAATGGCTCTGGGCTGTACCTGAAAACATAAAAACATAAGGAACATAAGACATGCCATACTGGGTCAGACTGAGGGTCCATCAGTTGTTTTTCTAACAGTTAAACCAAGCTCATCCTCACATCACAGCTATGCAGTGGGCGGGATACAAAAGAACACATTTTTAAACAGATTCAAAACTAAAGGTTTCCTAAAAAGGCCCTTGTTAGTTAAATACACCTGAGGCCTGAGGCTTAGGACTTTGGCATCCATTGTTCTAGTATTGGATGCCAAATTAATGTACATTATACTTTTAGGTGTCAATATTACCAACATTGAATCCAGGACATCTTGTGATGGCCCTGGAATTGGATGACCAATTGACAAGTTTTAATAAAGATATTAAAGGATTAAAGCCATTTGCTAACATGTGGCTGTGCTGCCACCACATGATCTGCGTAGTTCTCAGTCTTCTGTCATTGGCAGGGTTATTTGCTATCTCTCATGTGGCTGCCCTAATTCTTGCTTGCTGATGCAAGAAGTTCAGCACAACAAGGAAATAAACAGTTTCCATTGAAAAAGCAGGAAACCTTCAGGAAACTCTCAGGAATCTCCAGCTACCACTAGCTCCGGCACAATAATACCAGTGTAAGGCAGGCGCAAAATTTTGAACGTAAAAAAACTTGCTAAGGACGCATAAAATTTCAGTACACATTACTGCATTGGGTACTAATAAATAATTGCCGCATTTAAATAAGATTTTCATGCCATTGGCGATATTCCCTATGCACAGATTTTGCGCCCATGTTATGGACACACTAATCCACATATTGCCTTGGCGTTTCTTTTGTGCTCAAAAAATGTGCGTCCAACCATACACTTACCACCATCCTAAGTGGAACTCCCGATATTGTATCAGCCCCTTAGTGTTTGAGTTCTTGCTGGGTACTTGTAGCTTGGATTGGCCACTGTTGGAAACAGGATGCTGGACTTGATGGACCCTTGGTTTGTCCCAGTATGGCAATTTCTTAAGCTCTTATGCTCTTATAATTTAATTTGGTTATGCTCTCATATTAATGAGTGGCCAACATTTCAGCATCCTTAGCTGTAAATTCACTTCTTTACAGAGATTACAGACCATCTTATTATATAAGACTGTACTAGGCCTTTAAACCACTGTGGGGATCAAAACTGTTCTTCCAAAATTAAATTCAGTTAAAAATAATTAAATGACACTTGAATGCAAAATTTAAAAAATATATTTTATTTCAAGAAGAAATTAAGCTGGCAAAGTGGTATTTTTTAAATTTAAAACAATACCTTGAACCCTTCAAATATAAAAAGTTCTTAATGAGCTCAGAAAAATTCAATAAAATGTATAATTCTTTTTCAATTAAACTCAAAAAACTCCTTTGAAATTTCTCTTTCACACACTATATAATCTGACCAAATCACCACAGATCGTCCATTTTATAATTAATTTGCTTGGTTCCTAACTCTTATCTCTTTAGGACATTTTTACACAAACTTATTTTAATCACACACACCGTCACTCATTCTAATATGTTCCTCACTGTCTCAAATATCTAAACTATTAAAGGACCTCAGAGAAGAATCCATTTATCTTTGTCCAACTGCCAATGCTGCTCTCTTCTCAGTTCTATGTGTCACTGATTTAAGGTATCCTTTCCTCCATTACATCACTGACTGAATGCTCATATAACTTACTTAAATTCAGTTTTTGTCTACCCTTTATTACAAGTGCACATGACCTTGAAAAATTTTAGAAACTTTAAAATATTTTCAAAATGAATTTGTTAACTTAAAAGGAATTGTGCTTTAAACTAAGCTAGTGTAATTATACCAGCCTTTTAAAAAACTGTTTTTCATGTAACTATTCCGTTACCATGGTGATGGATTCAGAATGTTGCTTTTATACTTGTACTGAGCTAAATGGAAAAAGTGAGTAAGAAAGGAAGCATGAGTCTGATTGTGTGTGTGAGCATGTGTCTGTCAGTCTGATGCAGTAATATGGGTATAAGAGATTGTGCATTTGTTTTCAGTGCATTTTTTTTAATGCTCAGATCAATTTTTTTTAACTCCTGATGCAGTAAGCCAATGCTATGCTTAAAGCATCAGGAGTTTAGAAAATCATGTTCTATGTAAAATATGTGTTTGACACAGGTTGAACACATAGTTTAATTCAGGAAGGTGGGGGGAGGCATTCCTGACAGACCACAGTCAATAATCATCCAGCTATCTTGCATGCCTAGTCACAAGTTAGCCGGATAATCACTTATTCAGCTAACTAGCAGTGAACCGTGTCAGGTATCTGGATAAGTATTGACTTATTTGATTAAGTGGCAGTGGCTCACCATTTCCAGATAGCCAGATAAATCAGTAGTTATCCAAGTAAGTGATGGCCGCTTCCGCCACTTACCTGGATAAGTCTGTACTTCTCCACCTTGTGAGCAAGGGCTCACTGATGTTGCTCTTACTGTAACCGTCTCTTTTTAGTCAGTAAGGAGGTCCAGACAACTGATCCGTAAAGATAGACTTTTATTGCCAGCAAGATGCAGCTAAGACAAAGGCTCAGTACAACTGCATGCCACGCCCCCTTCGGAGCAAACTTTTATGCACTTTACAACTCTTATCTTTCACACATGCGTTCTGGTTTTTGCTGAACAAACATTTCACAAATTGCTGAACAAGCATTAGCTAGCGTGGTCCTCTAGTAGGTGTAGCTTATGATCAGACTATTGTTTCGTCATTTAATTGACGTGTTAGACATTTTACATCGGCATTTGTATTAATACAATACAAAGTATTATTCCAAAATGGAGTTACGTTACGTTACGCTAAAAGTTAGTGCGCCACTGCGTCACTACGCATTACGTATCATTTGCGTTGCAAATATTAGTACGTTCAAGATGGCTGTGCGTTTCACTGCTGGCATGATTAGTCGGAGGATGTTCAGTTGTTCGTTCGCACTTCAGGGGGGTCACGAAATTGAACCCCTTCATTCCCCCCTTTGATACTTCAACTTTGAAGAGAAGGCAGAAGTATCACTTTATATCTGGAAAGTAACTGAAACGACAAATAAGAATTAGTACCAGTGACATTTAATGTGAGCCCTAATATATTGTTAGGTCGTTGGTTGCTTCACGGGTTTGAGGCGGGTGGACCCTATTGGTGTCACCCCCCTTTGTAGCCCGACTTACCCCAACAACACTGTGGCTCCATTATGGTAATGCTTAGAGGTTAGAGTTTATTAGACTTATAAGTTAGTAGTTAGGTACTCTTTATCAGAATCAGTATCCGAATCATTGTTAGTGTCGTAGTCAGAAGAATCAGATGAAGGGAATGTGGAGACAGACACATACTTATTAATCATCATGACGTGAGCAGCTGCTCGCCGATCAGCAATATTTTCAATCATGGATCGGAGATGTTTAAAAATAAGAGGGAGACAAATAGGAAATAGAATGCATGTCAAAACAAGAAGTATCAGAGGAAAGAGGAGTTCTTTAAGGCCTGGAATGGAAGTGAGCCAGTTGGGTAAGGAACCTGTCCAGTCAAGGATTCCAGTCCACGTCTGCACTGGTACATGTGCCAGGCGAATCATTCGATCAGTAATCTCCTCAATGACTTTACTCTTGTCATCTACCTGTAAACAACAGTTAGAAAGATTAAATTTGCCACATACACCACCTTCCTGGGCTAGGAGGTAGTCCAAAGCCAATCGATTTTGGTAGACAGCTGTTATAATTTTAGTGTTTTGCTTGGCTAAGATGTTGAGAGCCAAGGCAGAATCATTTGTCAGGAGTTCCAGTACTGCTTGGAGTCTTATAATTCGATTGAGCATATAGATAGGTGTTCTATATCCATAAGAACCATCCTCAGCCCAGGTGGCCGGACCATAGTATTGTACAATTCGTTCAGGAGGCCACTCCTGATCTTTCCAATCTCCTATGGATACTTTAGGAGTGCTCTGACGTTTGTTGGGTCTCATGGGACTGTATACTGGAACTCCTAAGGTTTCCCCAGCAGTGATGGGAAGTAGGAAGAAACTTGGCCGAATTGTAGCCAAGAAGCAAGTTCCATACCAGCTTGTTGGTAATTGTTCATAGGCTCTTCGTCCACATACATAATAATAACCATCTGGAGCATTGAAAATGGTAGTAGCAACGCCCGCAGCTGTCCATGTCTTGTTCAAAGTCGATTCAGTCCAGATGGGAGTAGGCATGGTAGAATTTTCAGTCTGCCACCATGTCTGGGTGGTGAGGTTGGCAGTAAGAACTCCTGTGCATGGAGAATTTCCAACAGGCACGGTATAGATGCGTGAATGTTGTCGAGAGATACATAGTCTGCCAATAACATCAGTCTGTAGCGCCCACTCATATGGATGAGATTTACGGTTGTAGGTTACAGTGGTATTCAAGGTGTTAAGATCAGATTGGAATGTTTCCTTGGCTTCCCATGGCCATTGCTCTCCTGTATCTGTTCCTCCACATACAAAACAGTTCTTGACTTCGAGAGAGAGAGCTATGTTTTCTGCCAAATTGACAAACAGGTTTTTTACTTGCTGAGAAATTGTATGTTTCTTTAGTTCCTCAGTGACATGAGATATTTCATCGAAGAAGGATTGATAACCCACCACAGTAGTCTGGTGAATAATTGGACGAGGTTTGTCTCTCCGCTGAGTGATGGTAATGTAGGTCATAGGGTCTTTTCCAGTTCCGTCGATACCAAATCCCCAAGTATCTTGCCAAGGGAATCCTTCACTTCTTAGAGGCCATTGTATAGATACTGTATTACCATTTACTGCAGTTAACCGTCCTATTCCGTGGCAGCCATGGTAACCTCCTCCAGTGTAACCACAAACTAGAGCCCATCCTGACAATGTCAGGTCCCCTCCGCATGGTAGCCAACTGGATGGATTAGCTGCACGGTTGTATGGGCAGAGGTATTTGTGATTGTAGACATAGGAATTTTTCCAGGCTTGAGACCCACAGTGGAGTGCATTTGGGTGTTTATCAATGGCTTCACAGGCATCGAACGTTATTGTGACAATCGTTTCACTTCCCATAAGAACCTTAGTGGAGTTGATGTAGTACAAGATGCCCTTTCCTTCTGGGACAATACTTGATGTGTAGCTCTTTGGTAGACCTGCAGTGAGGGTGATGTTGTAGTACCTAGGAGTTGTTGGGGTATGACAGATGACTTTGCCAGTTTCTAAACATCGATGGAAGGATTGATAGCCTTGAGTAGTATTCAGGGCACAAGCAGGTAGTGTGGCACAGGAAGTTGGTGGTTGAGATTGGTGGATGATTGTTGAGACAACTTGAAATCCAGTTTGAGTGGTAGTACGAATTAGCTTGATACATTCGGTGCAATTCTTGCTCAAGGACAGGAAAACAGAAGTAGTCGGTGTACAGAAGAGTAGTAAGTGAATGTAGAAGATGGATGCAACGTAGATCTTGGAAGTCGGAATCTGTGACATTGCTTTATGACGTAGATGGTTGCATTCATAAGTAATGGATTCTGAAAGGAAGGAGAGAAATGGACACATTAATATTTAGCTGCAGTTACTGATATCTTTTTACTCAGGACTAGCATTGGGCCTGCCTTGGGTGAATCTTAATTTGTGGTCTCCAATCCTGGAGACCTGCCAGTTGGCTGAAGCTGGTTTGAGACGTGTCCAATGAATCCATGAAGGACATCCAAAAACTTTGACAGCTGTTGGAGTAGTTAGTAATACAGTGTACGGCCCTTTCCATCGGGGCTGGAGGAAATCAGACTCATCCCAGTCTTTTATCCACACCGAATTCCCGATCTGGTATGGATGAATCGGGGTTAGCAGGACTAATGGTTCAGTGTCGCAGGTGTAATTTTGAATCGCAATAACTGTGTTATATAGTCCTTTGAGTTGGTTACTGAGAGACATTTCCCCTTGTATTTGCAGCGATTCAGGAAAAGATGGAAGAGGTGGAGGCCTTGCGTACATCATTTCATAAGGTGTTAAACCCGACTTCCGTGGAGTGCATCGGACATGTAGTAGAGCTAATGGCAGGATGTCTGGCCATTTAGTCTTTGTTTCCTGACACAATTTAGTGAGCTGATTTTTTAGTGTCCTGTTAGCTCGTTCAACTGCTCCGCTACTTTGAGGTCTCCAGGCGCAGTGCAGATGCCATCGGATGCCCAGAATTTGACTCAGGCGTCGCGTGACTTCACTGGTGAAAGCTGGTCCATTATCTGAATTTATCTGCCGGGGTAATCCGTATCGTGGTAAAATTTTATGGAGAAGCAATGTTACTACTTCCTTGGCAGTCTCAGTTCGCGTGGGTATGGCTTCGATCCATCCGGTATAAGTACAGATAGCTACCAGCATTGCTTTGTATCTTTTTGAAGCAGTCATGTGGGTGAAGTCGATTTGACAAACTTGAAATGGAGTTGTTCCTCGTAGTATATGTCCAGGAGCTGGACCAGGTCCATTTCTGGGATTGTTTCTTGCACAGGTAACACATTGATTGACAGCATATTTAGTTAGCTGAAAGAGTCTATTAATGTAGTAAGTTTTTGCCAACAGTGTTGCTAATGCATCTCGACCGAGATGGGTTTTATTATGGGCTTCTCTGACAACAGTCCATGCCAGTGCGTCGGGTATCCACACCCTATCTTCTTGTACAATCCACCACCCATCCTGCTGATGAAATTGTTCAGTTTGTGCCCAATCATTTTCTTCCGCTGAATAAATGGGGGTTTCATTCGTGAACTGTAGAAGTGGGCAAGTGGGAGTTGAAGTATGTGGTGATTGCACACGTGCTGCTTCTTTCGCAGTCTTATCTGCCCATTGGTTTCCTTTGGCAATGGGATCAGTTCTCCCTGTATGGGCTTTACAATGCATGACAGCTACCTTTCTTGGTGCCCATACGGAGTCTAGCAATTGATGTATCTCTGATGCATTAGCTATTTGTTTCCCTTCCGCAGTTAGGAATCCTCGTTCCTTATATAAAGCTCCATGCACTTGGATCGTAAGGAAAGCATACTTTGAATCAGTATAAATATTTACAGTTTTTCCTTCTGCCAACTGCAGAGCCCTTGTGAGCGCAATTAGTTCAGCTTTTTGCGCTGATGTCCCTGGGGGTAGGGGTTCGGCTTCAACAATGTCGTCCTCAGAGACTACAGCATACCCAGCGACCCTGATTCCATTTATGACCTGGCTGCTTCCATCAGTGAATAAAGTCCAAGCTCCTTGCCAGGGTTGGTCTCGTAAATCAGGTCGACTGGAATGTACTGTTGCCATAATCTCCCCACATTTATGTGTAACTGAAGTGGGGGTTGGGAGTAAAGTTGCAGGATTCAGATTTTTACTGTCCTGTATTTGAATTTCTGGAGTTTCACTTAATAAAGCTTGGTACTTTACAAGACGTGAATTTGTCATCCATTTTGGCCCATGAGTTTCTAGTAGTCCTTGGATAGTATGAGGAGTTGTTACTTGTAAAGTTTGTCCAAATGTTAGCTTAACAGCTTCGGGTATCAGTAGACATGCAGCAGCAATGCTTCGGAGGCATCCCGGCCATCCTTTTGACTCATTGTCCATTCCTTTTGACAGATATGCAACAGGTCGTTCCCATGAGCCTAAGGTTTGAGTCAATACCCCTATGGCCATGCCTTTTTTCTCGTCGACGAATAAATGGAATGGTTTCATCACATCTGGCAATCCTAAGGCAGGTGGTTCAATTAAGGCTTCTTTTAGTTGACGTAAACTTGCCAGTTCGTTTCATTCCCATTGGAAGGGTTGAGATTCTGCCTCTTTACCCCTCAGCTTGTCGTACAGGGGTTGGGCAATAACTGCATAGTTAGCAATCCACAGCCTACAATATCCTGCAGCTCCAAGGAACGCTCGGAGCTCTTTCTTGCAAGTGGGTACAGGTTGATCTCTTATAGAACTGGTGCGAGAAACTCCCAGACAACGGGTTCCTCCATGTATTTGGAAGCCTAAATACTCTACTTCCAATTCACAGATTTGCGCTTTCTTTTTACTTGCACGATACCCTTTTGAGTACAACGTCTTTAGCAGCTGAAGAGTGGATACCGCACATTCGAGGTACGTCTCTCGAAACAACAGAAGGTCATCCACGTATTGTATGACTGGCCCATACTTTACTTGATACATCTTTAAGTCTTTTGCCAGTTGCTCACCGAACAGCGTAGGTAAGTGCCTAAATCCTTGAGGCAACCGAGTCCATGTGTACTGCTGCTTTACTCCAGTATCTGCATCTTCCCATGTGAAAGCAAAAATCTTTTGACATTCCTCCGCCACAGGGACGGAGAAGAAGGCATCTTTGAGATCAATGACACTGTACCACTTTGATGCAGGAGAGACTTGAGCCAGGATTGAGTACGGATTTGGGACGAGGGCTACTAGATCTGCTACTTGACTATTCACTTTTCTTAAGTCTTGTACTGGTCGATAGTCATTAGATCCAGGCTTCTTTACTGGCAACAAAGGGGTGTTCCAAGCAGATTGGATTCGCCGAAGAATGCCCAAATCATACAGTCTTTGCAGGTGTATCTGGATTCCTTGTCTGGCCATATACGGAATGGGGTATTGAGATTGATTTATCACCTGTGCATTCTGTTTCATCTCGATCCAAATAGGGGTAGCGTTGATGGCTATTCCTCCTGGGTTTTGTTCAGCCCATACTTTAGGTATACTGTCCATTAGCTGTCTGCGCTTTTCGTTGAGGACGGTGTTTTCTCCATATCGGTGCGTAGTGATATGTTCGACTATGGGGAGATGTAATCTCCATTCTTCTTGGAGTGGACAAATGAGAGAGACTGGGTTGTCAGCGAAGAATGCTCTGATTTCTCCAGTCGATTCGAATTGTAAGTTGGCTCTTAATTTACAAAGAAGGTCTCTCCCTATGAGGGGAACTGGGCATCCCGGGACGTAGAGAAACTGATGGGATACTAATTGTCCTCCCACTCGAACCTGTCGTTTCTGGAGAAAGGGAGCGATAAGTGGCTTTCCAGAGGCCCCTACAATAGAAATGTTTTTCGACGTGGGCGTGGTAATAGCGGTAGTCATGACTGATCTTTGTGCCCCGGTATCTAACAATCCCTTAAATGTCTCAGTCCCTACTTTGATTTCTACTAAGGGATCGAATGGAAGAATTCCCTTCTCTAGTCATGCTTCACTACTGTCTTCGCCAGAGGTTTCTCCTACAGCCATCTGCCATTCAGCTTCCTTTGGCTTGGACGGAGTATATCCTTCCTGCTTAATTTGCAGGGACTCTGGGCACTCAGACTTCCAGTGTCCTTCTTGTCTACAGAATGCACATTGATTGGCTCCCAACGGCATCCTTCCACCCCTAAACGATCCTCCTCTACTTGCTCGTCCTCTGGGCGGTCCCCTCGAGGGTGACCTGCCCCTTCCTCTCGGCCCAGGATATCCCTGATAGTGCCTGGCCGAGTTTCCGAAATTCGTTTCTTCCAGCGCTGCGGCTAACAGACTAACACTTTCTCTTAACTTTCTACTTTCTTTCTTTTCCTTCTTGTCTC
This sequence comes from Rhinatrema bivittatum, assembly GCF_901001135.1. Taxonomy (NCBI): domain Eukaryota; kingdom Metazoa; phylum Chordata; class Amphibia; order Gymnophiona; family Rhinatrematidae; genus Rhinatrema; species Rhinatrema bivittatum. The sequence goes on from NC_042619.1 coordinate 158,522,432, forward strand.
CGTCCGGCTCTCGGTTTACATAAACTCTGTCAGCCATGGCTTTTAACTGGCTAATAGTCATTCCCTCAAATCCTTCTGATTTCTGTAACTTCCGGCGGATATCGGGACAGGATTGTCCGACAAAGCTCATCACTATGACGGACTGACTCTTGGGGTCCTCTGGGTTGAATGGACTGTATTGCCGATATGCATCCATCAATCTCTCCAAAAAGATTCCGGGAGTCTCGTCTCTCCCTTGCACCACGTCGTGGATCTTCCCCATATTCATGACTTTCTGCTTTCCTTTCTTTAAAGCTCCGAGAAAGGCGACTTGATATGCAGCAATGCGGGCTCGCCCTGCAGCCGTCTGGAAATCCCAGTTGGGATCGGCGACAGGGGCATGCTCTCTCACTACTTCATCTGGATTACCGTCTGACCCGGCTCCCAGCCGAGCTGCTTCTTCCATGTTTAATTGTATTTGTCGGCGTTCTTCAGTGGTAAAAAGGATGGAGGCGAGATGCCGAATGTCAGCCCAGTTAGGGTTATGGGCTGCAAAAATTCCTCGTAAAAAATCTAGCATCTGATCTGGATTATCAGCGTAAGAGGGGCCAAGCTGTTTCCAGTTAAAAAGATCACTGGAAGTGAAAGGTATGTAAGTAAACAACTTTATAGTTTGCGTAGTATTATACTCGTTTTCTTCAGTAGGGACCACGGGAACTACGGTGGTTGTTTCTCTAATTGGTAGTTGCAAACTTGCGGCTTGGGTTTTACTGCGAGTGCCGCCTGACACGGACGACTCGCCGCCGTCTTCAACTTTTGCCGCCGCCGCTTCCGCTTCAAGCCGTACTTCGGGAATCGGCATTATTTCATGATCAACTTGGGCATCGGAGGGAGCTGGGGGATCTGGTGGCGCATTATACGATTGAGGGTAGCTAGGGGCATAGGGTGGCGGCAGAAGATCTTCTGCGTCAGGCAGTACTGCAGGCGGCAGGGGTTTAACTTTTTTTTCTTGAGTCCGTGAATTCCCTTGCACTACAAACATGGCCGCCGCCGATGACTCATGGTCCTTTATTCCCAAGATAGCCGCCCTTCCCTTTCTTTTCCGGTTTGGGGACTTCCGGTCTCCCATTTTGTTCACTTGCGCCACCATTACGAGGGCGGCTCCCTCCACTAACTTCTTTGCCCACTTCGGAGGATTCTCAATAACTGCAATCCAAGCAGTTATGTATGGCTTATCCTCAGGGCAACCCGGATTTTCTTCTTTCTCAACTATTTTCAGGACCCTTGTGGCCGTTTGGAAATTGAAAGTTCCTTCCGGAGGCCAATTTACACACAAACCGGGCCACCTATGGGTGCATCGCTGAATCATTCCGGGCTTCGTACATTTACGTTTATCGAACACTTCACTATAGTGTTCCGTCATAACTTTTAGTGGAGTTGAATAGCCCCCTCCCATTAGGATAGAATCACAGACAAAGGAGGGAAGGGAAGACGGATAGGTAAGGGGTCCGTACCCGTCAGACACAAAAGGGTCACAATCGCCCCGACTAAGACGCGGTCAGCCCGGCCTAGAACTGCGAGGCCATTCACTCTCTTTCACACAACAAGAAACCTATTCCGCTATTCTATGCATTACTTATATTTTTTTCCTTCCCTTTTATGTGCGTGGCTTTCGGAATGCAATTCCTACCAAACCACTGCTTGGGGTGTGATCAAAGCCCCCTCGGTCCGCTCAGGGATGGACCGGTTATTTGCTACTCTTTTAGCTATTCTTCACTTTTCCCATCATTCCCATAATACTCGCCTGCAGGGTTCTTCCGATCGTCACGAAAGCCTTCTTCCCAGATCACCAGCCCAGAGGTCTCAGAAGAATTTCTGTGGAACGGTCCCCTCAGAAACCTGATCGCTGAACTCAGCGGTGGCCACTCACCAGGTGCGTCTGGGGGATCGCTCCGCCACCAAACTACCGGACCCACTGGGGGGCTAAAATAGCGTCCCCGGTACCTCCTGGCTGGCTCGCCAAATGTAACCGTCTCTTTTTAGTCAGTAAGGAGGTCCAGACAACTGATCCGTAAAGATAGACTTTTATTGCCAGCAAGATGCAGCTAAGACAAAGGCTCAGTACAACTGCATGCCACGCCCCCTTCGGAGCAAACTTTTATGCACTTTACAACTCTTATCTTTCACACATGCGTTCTGGTTTTTGCTGAACAAACATTTCACAAATTGCTGAACAAGCATTAGCTAGCGTGGTCCTCTAGTAGGTGTAGCTTATGATCAGACTATTGTTTCGTCATTTAATTGACGTGTTAGACATTTTACATCGGCATTCGTATTAATACAATACAAAGTATTATTCCAAAATGGAGTTACGTTACGTTACGCTAAAAGTTAGTGCGCCACTGCGTCACTACGCATTACGTATCATTTGCGTTGCAAATATTAGTACGTTCAAGATGGCTGTGCGTTTCACTGCTGGCATGATTAGTCGGAGGATGTTCAGTTGTTCGTTCGTACTTCAGGGGGGTCACAAAATTGAACCCCTTCATTACAAAGGGTAATAGATTATAGAAATAGAATTGTATTTCTTTTTTCTCTTATATTTTAATTTCTGGTAAAGAAACTTCTAGTTAGAAACTTTAGAAGGCCGAACTGCAAAACCCAGCCAGCCCCCCCCCCCCCTTTTCCCCCTCCCCCCCTTCTTGCTGAGAAACACTAACCGCACAGCACTATATATTATGCTTAGGCTGGCACATATAGTTGCAGACAAGGAAAGGAATTTGTAAAGCTGTATCTCCTCCCACATCCCTACCTGCACCTGATTCTAACAAAGACTTTTTCATAGCAGTACAAACTAACAGGAAAAATAGCAATTTGGAACAGTATGGGGCAGATTTTAAAAGACCTGCGCACGTAAATCCAGCCGGATTTACGCACGCAGGGGACTTGCGCACTGGCACGCCTATGTTACATAGGCCACCGGTGCATGCAAAGCACCGGGACGTGCGTAAGTCCTGAGGCTTTGATTGGGGGGCATGTCGGGGCGTGGCGGTGGCGGTGTGGCATTCAGGGGCATTCTGGGGCGGGGCCGTGGGTATCGTGCCAGCCTGGGGGCATTCCTTGGGCGTGGCCGAGGCCTCCAAACTAGCCCCCGGGCCGGGGAATGGCGTGCCAGCAGCCCACCGGCACGCGCAAGTTACACCTGCCTCGGGCAGGCGTAACTTTCTTAACAAAGGTAGGGGGGATTTTGTTAGGGCTGGGGGCTAGTTATGTAGGGGAAGGGACGGGAAGGTGGAGGGGCCATAAAAAAAGGTCCCTCCGAGGCTGCTCGGCTCAACACGCACAGGTTGCACAATTGTGCAACCCCCTGTGTGCGCCCACCCTGGATTTTATAACATGCGCGCGCAGTAGCGCGCGCATGTTATAAAATCGGACATAGATTTGTTCATGCCAGGTTGTGTGAACAAATCTACGCCCACGCATAACTTTAAAAATCTACCCCTATGTGTGTGTTTTTCCAAAAAGCAATGTTATAGGCATACAGGATGAAGAACGCAGCAAAAGTACATCCAATTTTTAGGTTAAAATTGAAAGTTGAAACTTGGCATTAGAATATGTTGTTTAAGCAAAATGTAAGGAGAAGAAATTGAAGCAGACCACAGAAGCGTGATTTCCCCATATTTGGAAGTCTGAAATGCATGAGAGATGCCTGAAGCAGAGATAACACTGAAATGAAGGCATCGGTTAGGTTGAGCATCCTGAGATGGGGAGGAGTAAAATGATAAGTGAATGTACAATAGTGAGATGTTTTAGCTTTGTGGGTCTTGCCTACTTCTGTATTAGAGATGTGAATAGGGTGCCAGAATCGGTTCCGGTTTCTGGATCGTGGACCCGAGGGAAATTCAATTTCCCACGGTCCAGACGGTTTTTGTTTTCAGCTGTCCCAAGTAAAAAAAAAAACAAAACCACCTCGACAATTTAAATCTAAATATTTAGAATGCCCCATCCTCCTGACCCCCAAAAAACATTCCTAAAGTACCTGGTGGTCCAGCGGTCCAGTGGCGCCATCTTAAAAAATGGTGTCGGCCATCCATTGCTCCTACCATGAGATAGGGGCCGGCCAATGGCACCAATAGCCCTTGTCACATGGTAAGGGCAAAGAGCCATCTGCGCTATTTTCATTAGTGGCAGCAGATGGCCTGAGAGTGGGAGATCGCTCCTGGGACCCCCGCTGGACCACCAGGTACTTTAGGAAAGTTTTGAGGGGGTGGGAATGGTGGGGAATTGTAAATAGTTAGATCTAAAGGGTTGGGGTGGGTTTGGGTTTTTTTTTCTGTGTGCTCTTTCTTCCCCCCCCAAAAAAAAACAAAAAAAAAAACCAATAAGAAAAGCACACGGAAATGTCAGGGGGTTTTCCTATCATTTTTGGAGACCCCCAATACTTGACAGATTTGAAAATATCATATGATATTTTCATCCGTCAAAAAAACGATGCACATCCCTATTCAGTATGACACCCATACTTGAAAGTTCATAAAATCAAGAAATAGATTGTCTCATCAACTCTTTGGGGTAGATTTATAAATTTGCGCGATCGTGTACTTTTGTTCGCGCACCAGGCGTGAACAAAAGTACGCTGGATTTTATAAGATACGCGCGTAGCCGCGCGTTTCTTATAAAATCCGGGGTCGGCGCATGCAAGGGGGTGCACATTTGTGCAACCTGCTCGCGCTGAGCCCAGCGCGCGCTACCTGTTCCCTCCGAGGCTGCTCCGATTTTGGAGCGGCCTCGGAGGGAACTTTCCTTCTCCCTCCCCCCACCTTCCCCTCCCTTCCCCTACCTAACCCACCCCCCCTGCCCTATCTAAACCCCCTCTTTACCTTTGTTGCACGATTTATGTCTGCTAAAAGCAGACATAAATCTGCGCGCGCCAGCGGGCTGCTGGCGCGCAATCACCAGACCCGGGGGCTGGTCCAGAGGCCTCAACCAAGCCTCCGGGCTGGCGCCACGCCCCGGGCCCGCCCCGCAACGCCGCGTCACGCCCCCGAAATGCCGCATCATTTTAGGACACGCCCCCAACACGCCCCCGACATGCCCCTTTTACAAAGCCCCGGGACTTATGCGCGTCCCGGGACTCTGCGCGCGCCCGCGGCCTATGCAAAATAGGCGCGCAAGGGCCCTGCGCGCGTAAATCTGGCCGGATTTACGCGCGCAGGGCATTTAAAATCCAGCCGTTTGTGTTCATTATATAATTTTCTGAGAAGGTGCAATTCCACTTCTTACGCACCTAAGTGTTCCAGACTTTTATCCACTTTTTTCCCCATTTTTTATGGTTTTAAGTGCCAGTGTAAACTTAATTCCAGCTCTGACCAGGAATTAAGTTTTCTATGCTAAGAAAAGTAAGCTGACCAAATGCAGTCTCTTTGTATTGGGAAGTACTGCTTAATGCCCTCATGTACATAGGATTTTCATGCGAGGGCACTAAGCAGTACTCCTATTTAGGAAAATGCATATTTTCTGCATGTAAAACAGCTACTGCATCAGCAGTAAACTTTGCACACAGACAATATGCGCTGAAGTGCAGGCAGAAAGATGCATTCGGCTGAACGCATCTTTCTACATTGACCTGGGTGATTGTGTGTGTGAGCATGTGTGAGGGTGTTTCTGTGATTGTGTCTATTTGTGTGAGCTTGTGTGAGTATATATTTGTGTTATTGTGTGTGAGCATGTGTTCATGTGAGTGTGTTTGTGAGAGAGCATTTGAGTTTATGGATATATGTGTTTATGTGAGAATAAAAGAGAAATTAGAAAGTTTGTGCCAATTGTGCTGCCCCCCTTCCCCCTCTCTTTCCTCCGCCTCCCCAGCTAATCCAGGACAACCTCAGGTCATCTAGAAATCAAAAGTTCCCAGGTATGGAAAGTGAGGGATTATTTTGTATTCTTATCAGTTTAAATTATTGGTGTTATTTGATGTGTCAGATGTTTTGATATATTGTATAGATGTTTGGAAAATATTTAAAGGAGTTTTTAATTATTCAATGTTATGTTATTATTCAACTATTTTAAAATATTTAGTTTCTTTATTAGGTTTTACTATTATCAGTGTTTTATATTGCTTAATTTTGTTTTAATGAGAAAAAATGATGTTTCTCTTTCTATGTTGTTGCACATAGTACAGAGTCCTGCTTGTTCTGTTTTCCACAGTCTGTTTCAGTTTTGTCTACATATTTCTAGTCGTACTTTATTATTTATGGCCTGCTTATTCTGAATTTGGTGAGGAATATTCTATGTTCTATATGTGTGACCGAGGTCAGGTATTCTGTTAGTGTGTAGTTTCTGTGTAGTGATCTATAGCACTTACACTTGTTCTGTTTTCCTAAAAGGAGTATGTTGGAATTTCAGGGCCTAATGTAATATTTGCAGTGTTCCCTTTTCATAGGTAGGTTTGTTCCTGTTTGAGTTTTGGCAGTAAACTCTTTTTTGGTATGGGAGGTATACTATATTATAATTGTAATTCTGTTTACTAATGGCTTTATGCCTAGTACTCAATGGGTTCCAAGTGTCCTTTTTTTTTTTTTTTTGCAGGGTTTTCTAGTTGGCATCATTGTAATACATGTAAATATAATATATAAGTTGTAAATAGGCTTTGAAGTATCCAGAAGGTGGAATCTATATCAAATAAGTGATATTTTTTACCTCAGAAGATTGTACATTCAATGCAATATTTCATGCTAAATCTTTTATTATAAATCGATGATTTTGCATTGTGCATGAGGAAGGCATGACTAGGGTTGGGTGGAGGTGAGATGCCATTCTTTAAGGTTTACCTAGAGCACTTACTACTTTTGCACTGGGCCACTCAATACAATTCGCAAGTAATAGGTTTGGCAAACTAACATCCTACTTACAGGGTAAAATAAACCAGAAATTGCCAGCATAAATAAAGTAATCTATACCCAATGATGAAAATACTGCTTCATTATTTAATATATAATGATGTAGTATCCCAGATTTCAAAACTCTTCATGTAGACTAACACCTATTCTTAGATAGTTGTTTTCTGTTTGATAAAATAGAAGAGAACCATTCTAAAACCAGATCACCAATTTCAATACACTCTAGCCATGATTAAGGTCTGATACTGAACAGTGTCAAAGGCTGCCAATATATCAAGCATGCAGTTTTAATTGGAAAGCTTATTTTTTTAAAAAAAAGGAGGTGCAAATCTCTCTAGGTACTTTTCCTGTGGCAAGTTTCATAGGGAAAAATATGTTTACACTTTTCCCTTTGAAAATTGGTGCAAAGATGTTAGTAAAAAGTCCTTTAGGCTTTTAAACAAGAGGTCAATACAAAAAGTGATTTTCACTGATAAAAAAAAACTTTATTTGCAGAAATGGACTGTTGATTATTGCCCATCATCTATATGAGTAGAAGTAAGCATGTATGACAACAACATTAATACTTTTACCTAAGTAGATTTGTAGGCATTCTTGGGATGGGGTTAGGTCAGTAGAGATGTGAATTGCTAAGTAACCTGCTTAAGCCTGTATATAGCCCTGCTTAAGCCTGTATATAGCCCTGTAAATAACCCGTTACAGTTTTAATGCTGTAATTTCAATGCCTCCTGCTCTATGTATAATCCTCCTTGTTTCCCCTCCCTGTTGATTGTAATTTCAGCCTTTAGTTAGAATGTGAACCGGTATGATGTTTGCATACTAATACCGGTATATAAAAGTTTCAAATAAATAAAATAAATAAATAAATTGTGTGCCAGATCGTTAAGATATGTGAATTGGAATCATTTCCGATTCCAATTCACATCGCTAATTTTTTTTTTTAGGGAGGCCCGCATCGCTAAAAAAAAACAACCCACCCGACCCTTTAAATCGACCCCACCCTCCCGACCCCCCAAAAACCTTTTAAAATTACCTGGTGGTCCAGGGGGGCCTCGGGGGGCCCTCGGGGAGAGATCCAGGGGGGCCTCGGGGAGAGATTTCCCGTTCCCAGGCATCAGCTGTTCTAAAACAAAATGGTGCCGATGCCCCTTTGCCCTTACCATGTGACAGGGTATTCCTGCCATTGGCCGGCCCCTGTCACATGGTAGGAGCACTGGATGGCAAAGATGGCGCCGGCCATCTTTACTCATCAGCCCCTATTATAAAGTATAGTATAATAGGGGCTGATGAGTAAAGATGGCCGGTGCCATCTTTAAAGATGGCGCCGATGCCCCTTTGCCCTTACCATGTGACAAGATATCCATGCCATAGGCCGGCCCCTGTCACATGGTAGGAGCACTGGATGGCCGGCGCCATCTTTAAAGATGGCACCGGCCATCTTTACTCATCAGCCCCTATTATACTATACTCTATAATAAGGGCTGATGGCCGGCGCCATCTTTAAAGATGGTGCCGGCCATCTTTACTCATCAGCCCCTATTATACTATACTCTATATTAGGGGCTGATGAGTAAAGGCCATCCAGTGCTCCTACCATATGACAGAGGCCGGCCAATGGCACGGATACCCTGTCACATGGTAAGGGCAAAGGGGCATCGGCGCCATTTTTTTTTAGAACAACTGATGCCTGGGAATGGGAAATCTCTCCCCGAGGCCCCCCTGGACAACCAGGTAATTTTAAAAGGTTTTGGGGGGGTCGGGAGGGTGGGGTCGATTTAAAGGGTCGGGTGGGGTTTTTTTTTTAGCGGTGCGGGCCTCCCTAAGAAAAAAGGGTCGGGAGGGTGGGGGAGGCTAAGGGGGGGTCGATTTAAAGGGTCGGGTGGGTTTTAATTTTAGCGGCGTGGGCCTCCCTAAAAAAAAAGGGTCGGGAGGATGGGGGAGGCTAAGGGGGGGTCTATTGAAAGGGTCAGGTGGGGTTTTTTTTATCGGGCCATCGGCGCCATTTTAATTAGTGGCAGCCAAAATGGCACCGATGGCCCGAGAGTGGGAGATCAGCCTGGGACCCCCCACTGGGCCACCAGGTAATTTAACATTTTGGAGGGTTTCGGGAGGGTGGGGGAGGGTAAGGAATTGGTTTTAAAGGGTCGGGGTGGGTTTAGGGGTTGTTTTGGTGTGCCGGTTTTCCCGCCCACCCCCAAATAATTCCCGTGCCCTATTTAACGATACAATACAAATGCCCCTGAAGATAAATCGGGGGCATTTGTATTGTATCGTGCACTCTAATGATTTAGGACGATTTTAAAATTATCTGACGATAATTGTAATCGTTCAAAAACAATTCACATCCCTATAGGTCAGAGTAGACAACTCTGCAAATAGTTTTGGATAATCAAAACTAAATTTCATTGCTTTTGCTTTTAAATAGCATCTATACGAAAAGCTGATGCAAATTTGTGTGGGTACTTTTGAAGGAGCAATACTCAAAGCAAAACTTGCAGCATAGTTTTGATTATTGCAGCAGATCCAAGGAAAAAGCTACTAGTGATATTTGAATGACTGTAGGTAGTTTGTTTATCTAACTTGCAAAGATTTCAGAATCAAATGAAAAAGTAGATAAAGAGGTAAACAAGAACAAGTTACATACCTGTTTGTGAATACCTCCCACATATACTAAATTTTGGAGTATTCAGGTTTTACTCTTACTGTTCTCTATATAACCATATTCCTTATATATATTCTACCTTTTGTGTCATGTCAAAACAGATTATATTTTTCAGTTCTTGTCCTTTTTTTAAAGGACTTAAAAGCTAATTTTGTACTCTAGGAAATGGAGGTAAAGGGACTTGCCAAAGGACCAGCAGCATTTGAACTCTCAATTCACTGGTTTTTGGCTTACTGCGCTAACCTCTAGACTATACCCCTCTCACCTTTAAGGTTGTACTATCACTTTTTGTAAGACTGACATACAACTATATTTCTTATCTCTTGGCATTTTTACAGCTATTTTTAAGCTGTTTCAATCTCAATGAATAGTAAGAACTTCAAATTCAATAGAAATAGAATGCATTTAATAGAAATAAATGTTTCTCTTCCTTTCTGTTTCCTTTCTTTGGTTCTTAAGACTTTTTTTTTATCTCATCCTACTGCCCCTTATACTAACCTTTTCTTTTTATCCACCAAAATCCCCAGCATCCCATTTGATTCTTTTATTTTCTCTGTGTTTCAGTTCAAGTGTTGGCAGCCTTGTCATTATTGGTAAGAAAACAAATAATTTTCCCCTATTGCACTATTTCACTATTTCTTCTGGAAAACTGTTTTTGTTCTGTATAAACTTGACTTTTTTAACTTCCATCTTTTCATTCTTTTCCTTAAAATAAAGAAATCTTGTGCATCAGCCTAATGTCTCATCTCTTCACAGACATCCATAGAATTCTGCCTATTCTTTAGTTTCTTTTGCTGTCTTATGAAAGTGCAATAAGAAAATAACCAAGATGAGACAAACGGAGATTCACAACTACTTTAAAGAACAAAGATTATTATTGTTTATTCTACTAAAGGCATCCAAAAGTTCTCATAAAATAAGAAGAAAGTAAAGGTATCACTGATGAAAGGAGAATAAAATACCGGAGGCTGAATACAGGACTGACTCCATTGGGTGATGCTGTTATTTACTGTTTTACTACATGTCAACATATCAGGAAAGTGACATTGTCCAGAAAAATACATTTTATAAGTTCTATTGGCTATAATATTATTTTATATCTCATAAGATTCTGGCTGAAATAGCATTATACAATAATGAGCCCCAAAAGTAAAAAAATGAAGAGCTCAATATAAAACTAGATTTGCAGTGAGCACACTGTATCTCCTGCATACAACCCCACACAATTGTATCCCATGGACCCAACCACCTACTCATTCTTCTAATTCCTACCTCTAACCCCCTCTCCAAACCTTATTACCCTTTCCCTCTTAGATCTGAATTCATCATACCAAAAAGATAGGGAGATTCTGTTTTGGAGAATGACATGGCTGTAGATTTTATTTCCTTATAACATTTTACTTTTTTCATTATAATAAACTGGGTAAATCGGGGCATTTCATGAAACTGTTATTAGGCATGCAACATTCCTTACTGTCACCACCCCAAGGTGGAGGACATCCATTCTTGTCAACTGAGGACAGTGAAGTGATCCAACTACCCCTTATTATTATTTTTGCCACAGTAGCAGCATTTTATTGTAATATAAGGAGGGCTTATCCCAGCCATAGAAGCAAGTAATGGCTGGTATGCATAATGAGAGCAATTTTCAGCAGCTCAAGCATAGATACAAAGTACCTGCAGACTTTAGTCTGAATTTTGAAAGCATTTTTATGTGCATAAATCCACTTTGGAAATTTGTGGTTGCTCCCAATTCGCATGTACACATAAACACAGGAAGTTATACATGCTTGAGATTAGGTATACATTTCTGCATGTAAATTTAAGCACAAACTTTCAAAAATCAAAAGTATGCATGCAAATTATTTCCCCTCTCTACCTTTGTCCCCTGGAATGCCTACAAGAGCAGGGAAAATTACACATAATCAAATTATCTAGGCCTCCTGCCTATTCTTATGTGATGCTAGCTGCCTTGTTTGCATATTATGACAGTAAACATGCCTTGCTAATTAACATTAGGTGCTATGTATCGCATATTCTAACAGTCAATACAGATTAACAAAATAATCTTATACCTATGCAATTGCTGATATAAAAACTCTAATATTAATTGATCTGAAATTTCATGTTTAATAGGGATGGGCTTCGGTTCTTTTTGCCAGTTCAGGCTTAGGATCGGGCGACCCATGGAAAACTTCATTTTCCAATGGGTAGTTTTTTTTTTCTCGGCAATTTTCACCAAAAAAACCCAACAACCCAACCCTTCAAATTTAGTTAATTACAACCCCCTCCACCACCACCACCACCACCACCCTCAAGATCCTCCCAAAGCTTGCCTAAAGTCCCTGGTGGTCCAGCGGGGGTCCAGGGAGCGATCTCCCACTCTTGGGCCGTCAGTTGCCAGCAAACAAAATGGTACCAGTTGCCAGCAAACAAAATGGCACCGGTGGCCCTTTGTCCTTACCATGTGACAGGGGCTACCTGTGCCATTGGTTGGGCCCTGTCACATGGTAGGAGCAATGGACGGCCGGCGCATTCTTTGGCGTGGGCCTTCCATGGCTTCCTGTCACATGGTAAGGGCAAAGGGCCACCAGCACCATTTTGTTTACTGCAGCCGATGGCCCGAGAGCAGAAGATTGCTCCTGGGACACCCGCTGGACCACCAGGGACTTTAGGCAAGTTTGGGGGGGGTCGGAAGGATGGGGGGTTTATAATTAACTAAATTTGAAGGGTTGTGGTGTTTTTTGTTTTTTTTTTTAATAAATGAGCCCCTCCCCCCACATTAACCCGAAAAACAAATTTTCCCCAAAGTTCAGGGAAAATCTGTCTTGGGATTTGGGTCCTCCGATCCATGCCAAATTGGACCATTTCTTTGAAATTTTCCAATTCAGCAAAAACTATTGCACATCCCTAATGTTTAACAATGTCAATGGGGTGGATAGGTGGAAATTCTGGCTGGGAGCAAAGAGGACAGATGTGCCTCAGTCATGTCCCTTTAAGCAGGCTGCGATGTCATCAGTCTGCGACCACTCCCCCCCCCCACCCCGGACGCATCACCATTGAACCTGGCAAAGGAAGGGGGGAGGGAAGCTTCACCGCGGTTCACTTGCTCTGATGCTGGGGTCCCCTGGCCAGATGTAACCGGGCACCACATGCGGTGCGCGGTTACAGGTGGTCTCTGGGCATGGGGATGTGGGCCCACTTATTACTTTTTCTAGTTCCATTAAATATTTATTGAGCTGGGGAACCAAAACTGCACACAATACTCAAGGTACAATTGTACCATGGGTCAATACAGGGGCATTATAATACCCTCTGTTTTATTTTTCATTCCTTTCCTAATAATATCTAACATTGTTTGCTTTTTTGACCAACCCCTTGCACTCAGCTGAGGATTTCAAAGTATTGTCCACAATTATTCCAAGATAATTTTCCTGAGTATTAGAGCTAATATGAAATCCAGCACTATGTACCTATACTTTGGATTACTCTTCTTTATATGCATCACTTTTCACTAGTCCACATTAATTTCAATCACCATTTAGATGCCAATTTCCCAGTCTCGCATGGTCCTCTTGCAGTTTCTCACAATCGGGTCATGATCTAACAACTTTGCATAATTTTGTGTGATCTGTGATTTTGATCATGTCACTGTATACCTGTGGCATAGCCACAGGTGGGACTAGGTTGGCCGAGGCCCACCTACTTTGGAGTCAGGCCCACCCAAGTGCCCAGAGCCAGCATAATATAAAAGTCTGTAATCTACACTGCACTGCTGCTAAAACTGAGCAGAACAGTCAGAGCTAACATCCACAGGAACCCTTAGCAAGACCACAATAACAGAAAACTAATCCAGTACAGGGCTTGGAGCCGGCCCACAGGCACTGGCAGGCCCCAAAGCCCTGTTCCCTTGCATGAGTTTCCTTGTTTACAGGAAGCAAGCATAGTAGGAGGAGGTGGGCCATTGCAGGCCCTGCACATGGACTGACTCCAGATCATGTGCTGGATTTGTTTCTGTTTCTGTGGCTACAGCTGTCAATGGGCCTGTCCTGGAAGAACCACAAAAAGTGAGCGGAGGTTAGAAGCTGGGAAGGGGCAGATTTTGCAGAGAGAAAAAAGCTATTGAGGTAATAGGGAAGAGAAAAGTCAGGAAGGGATTTGTAGAGAGAGGAATGGATAATAAAGAAGGACTGAATAAAGGCTATAGCATGGGCATAAAAGGGAGAGAGCTAAAGGGGGGGGTGGGGCAGGAGCATGTGGGAACATGAGGGAGGACTACAGAGAAAGGGTCATATGAATGGAGAATTGGCATGGGCGGATAGTGGTTATGGAGGAAAACGTAGGAGGGATAAGCCATGGGATATACAGCAGCTATGGGGGTGAGGAGGAAGAGGAACGAGGAGTGGTTGTGGAAAGAGGAGGAAGAGGCCCTGGGTCCTTTCTGTGTGAGTTCTCAGTGTTAGTGCTGTTATGGTATGATAGGTTTGCTCTTTAGGTTCTGAGTGATGGCTTTGTGTTAGTTTATAGTGTGCTTGGCACTGGAGTTTATGTTGCTATTACTGAAGTAAAACCAGAATTTGAATAATCATATAAGAGTAAATTTTAAAGGTTATGTGCATGCACCCATAAATGGTTACTTACGGGCATGCATGCCAAAACAAAATTATTTTGTATCATTTGCACAAGATTGCACGTACGAAGTGAAATATGAGTATGTTTTCACTGAAATGAACATGCATATATGCGTGTAGATCCATACACATTATACGCAGGTGCACATTGTTCTGCATGCACATGTACACATAAGGGTGTAACTTCCTGATCCTGGGTGCAGAGTGACAAAATGCTAGCATGAGCCAGGCAACCTAATTTTACCACCAGGGACGTCCCCCATATGGCATCACTGGTGGGGGCACATGAGGGAGACCTCTTCCCAGTATCTGGGTGGAGCAAGAATCTGTGGCAGATGAAAAGGGCCTGGAGGGAGTTGCAGAAGACCTTCAACCAGCAGGCATCTTACGATGGGAATAAGTAGAATGTGGTTACTGTGAATAGCAAGCTAGAATATAAGGGAGGTACTGTGGGGGGCGGGGTGTCAAGGTATGGTTATGCATGGGGGACCCCAAGTGGTCACCATATAGTGTGAAATTAAATAGGCATATATGGAGACTGTAATGGTTGAACCTGACATTATTAGGATGGATGTACATTTGTTGACTGTGTCATCCTAGGAAACAGACATATAGTAGGCCAGATTTACATGGAATTATTAAAGTCTTATAGGCACAAGTATAACAGTGCTGTAAGGAAGAGATGCTACTTACTTTCTCAGGGATAATAAAATGTTTTCATGCTGATATATATAGTAGGGATGTGAATCGTTTTTTAACGATTTAAATTATCGTCCGATATTTTTAATATTGTCATTAATCGTTAAAGAGTGCGATACAATAGAAATTCCCCCGATTTATCGTAAAAAATTTGTTAATTGGGTTAGTGCGCACTAATGGGAGTTAGTGCGCACTACCCATTGTTAG
This sequence comes from Rhinatrema bivittatum, assembly GCF_901001135.1. Classification (NCBI taxonomy): domain Eukaryota; kingdom Metazoa; phylum Chordata; class Amphibia; order Gymnophiona; family Rhinatrematidae; genus Rhinatrema; species Rhinatrema bivittatum. Next base: position 158,537,506 of record NC_042619.1, read on the forward strand.
TGCGCACGAACAGAAAATGAAACATTTTGACACTTTTCAGGTCAGATAAGGTCAGTTAGGAAGGCATATGTATTCCTATTGGCTGCCCTCTTATCTATTGATGTTACCAAGGTTCCCTCTGAGGTGATGGTTTAATATATGGGGGATGGGAAATAGAAACAGTTGGTAGCTTGACAAAGGGAAGGGAACTTAAGAACATAAGAACATAAGAAATTGCCATGCTGGGTCAGACCAAGGGTCCATCAAGCCCAGCATCCTGTTTCCAACAGAGGCCAAAACCAGGCCACAAGAACCTGGCAATTACCGAAACAAGGGAAGGGGGGTGAAGGGCCAGGCCACAAGAACCAGGCCACAAGAACCTGGCAATTACCCAAACAAGGGAAGGGGGAGGTGAAGGGCCAAGCAGGACTCCCTGGTCTCTGAAGGATAGCTCTCTTCAAAAAATCAGACCTGAATGCAGGGGTTGTCTTCCCCTTCACATCCCACTCCCCCCCCCCCCCTCATTCACTGCTGGTATATGGGAGAGAGAAGGGGAGGGGGAGGTGAAGGAATCAAGCAGGACTCCCTGGTCTCTGAATGACAGCTCTCTTCAGAAAATCAGACCTGAATGCAGGGGCTGTCTCCCCTTCACATCCCTGCTCCCCCTTACCCATACTGCTGGTATATGGGAGAGAGGAGGGGGCGGGGAGGTGACGGGCCAGGCAGTCTCTGAAGGACAGCTGTCTGTTCAGAAGTTCAGATGGGCCATGCAGATAAAATTGGTGAGAAAACTGTGCTCAAGTTTACAGTTCCTGTGTTAAACTAAACTTCTTTTATTTCACTAGAGTAGAATAAAATAAAATGAAGTACTTTGTGTATTAAACTAAAGAAACTTTACATAACATGAAATTAAGTACTTTTCTATATTCTATTTTAGTGAAACAAAACATTTAATAAAGAAACTTGCAACCTGATATTCAAAACATTAACATACTATAGAAAAACTAAACAAAAAACTTTATTATTAATTTATTATATTTACAGTGGTTAAATTTAAAGAGCAGGCTGAGGCTAGACTGGCTACTGGCTAGTGGCTACTGCTGGCACTGTCACTGCTGCAGCCTGCTGGCACTTTTTTCTCTTTCTGGCTAGTGCGTGCTATATCTGGTAGCAAAATGGCCATGGGGGACAGCACCAAGCATGTGCGGCTTAGTGTGCACCTCTAGCTAACGAACATTTCCTCAAATGTTACTTTTAAACCATTAACAATTTTTTGATAGTGCACACTAACTCGCGTTAGTGTGCACTATTCAGAAAAACAATTTTTTTGCAAAAAAATCATGCCGATCAGATTTTTTTCTCCCCCCAGCCGATCCAGATCGTTAAAACGATCGGGCACACGATTCACTTCCCTAATATATAGCAATACCTCTCAAGCATGTTCTCAGGGTGTACCTAGGCAGGCTTGGCATTATTGGGTGTGCATACTGTGCATTTGCATGGGGTGGCAAACCCAGGGAGGGCAGCAGGAGAGGCAGCAGGGCCACTGGTGGAGCCTAACTTGCTGGTGGCCATAGAAGGAGAGGCTCATCTTCTTTTTATGTGCGTGCATGTGCACCTGCACATGCTTCCACTCCCCCACCCCAGCAGGAAGATTGGTGGGCCATGTAGACTTCATCCCTCTATGGTATGGACAGCAGAAGGCCCACAGGTCCATGGTGGAGCTCATTCCACCATGGCCTAGGCTCACAAACATAAACAAACATACAAGCTCTCAAACAGACACATTCACAGGCACACAGGCTCTCACATGTTATGGTTTTGAGGTGTTTGGTGGATTCTTAGGTGCTGCAGTGATGGCCACTTCCATGGGGAGGAGCCCCGCAGGGAACTGCAGTACCAGGCTAGACTCAGATGCACAAACACAGATATAAGTTTATTGTACAGCTTGTAGAGTTCACCAGAGGTGGCAGTAGTGAGTAGATTCCTGCAGTAGCAGACTGGGGTCCTCGGCTGAGGAGACCCGTCCCACAATGGTGGTATAGGGAGCTCTGATGCAGATCTTCAGTGAGGAGCTGTAGGTGAGAGACTGGTAGATGTTAAGTTACTCACACTCATGTAGATGTAATGGTGAAGTTCCCAGCAGGTAGAAGAAATAATAGCAGGCACCAAGATAGACAGCTCAGGCCCTCAAGGAGCGAGTATCTGGATATTGGATAGGCACCTGGAAAGAAGCGTAGGGCCCCCGAGGAGCGGGTACCCAAGTTAGTAAAACTCTGGAGGGTAGAGAGAGCTTCCAGAAGCAGCGAGAAGCAACAGAGCAGCTTCGACCGGACAAATGCAATCCTTGCTAACTCAAAGTCAGTCAGCAAATGGGCAACCTAAATACCAGGATGTTGTGATGTCACTCGAGGGGGACGCCCCGAAGGTTCACACCAATGTTGGAATAAAGACACAGGTAGCGTACGCGCGCACCCTAGGAGACCCTCAGGTGAATCATGGTGGAAAGCCTTGCCATAGCCATTCAGGGGATGACGGAGAGAGCGTCAAGCAGACGCGGCGGTCACCATTTTCTCGAGGCTGGTGGAGAAAGCGAATATTGAGGTGAGGCATGTGGGATGAAGCCATCTGAGTCCGACAGATGCAACATCACACAGACACACACACACACACACACACACACATAGACTCTCACACAGTCACACACACACAGATTGTCATACAGACCGACAAATACACACACATATAGGATCTCATACAGTCACATGCAAACACATACACAGGCTCTCATTCACACACATATACAAGCTCACACATATACACACATGGTCTCTTGTCATCAGGCCATTGTGGGATGAGTTCCACCATGGACCTGCAAGCCTCCTGTTCTGTTGTCTTTGGGCCGTGGTGCGATGAGTCCCATTAAGGCTCCACAGGCATCCTGCTATCTTTGATCCATGGTAGGATGACCTCCACCATGGCCCTGTGGGCCTCTGCTGTCCAGGCCATAATGGGATGAGCTCTATCATGCCCACCCCCCCCCCCCCCCCACACACACACACACACACACACACATATACACACACATACATAATGTATCAGTGTGGGTGAGGGAGCCTGTGTATGTTAGATACAGGGAGTGTTTGGGAGAATGAATGTGTTATTGTGGCTGTGTGTATGAGAGAGAAGATACAAATTTATGTGGCCCTACCTCCCCAAAATTCACAACAATCTCATGGGTGACTGGAAATCAAATTTCAGGAATGGGGAGTGGAAGATTTGAAATCCCTTATTAGTTTTAATTATGGATGCAATTTGATGATCCTGCTCTTTCAAAATATTTATTTTTTGGAGGGAATAGAACATTATTTATTGGATTTTTTATTCATCAGATGTTTCGAAATATTTTATTGGTGTTTGGGAAATTTTCACTATTCTATTCATTAACTGGTTTGAAATATTCTTTTTATGAATATCATTTTACTATTTTGGATGATGTTTTATATTCCTTGATTTTATTATTTAATATTTTATGAAGATTGGTAATGTTTCTGTTTTTCCATTATTCCTCTGCATATAGAAGCTGGCTTGTTGTGGGTTCCAATTCAATTCTTCTCAGCACATTTTTGTTGATACTTTCTGATCTCTTTATTCTGTATTGGGTCAGGGTCTCTTTGTGTTCTGCAAATGTGAATGAAATAAGGTATTTTTCTAGCATATAATTTCTGTGTAGGGATCTATAGCAGCCAGGTTTCCTAAACAAAAGTTGTATTTGTATTCTAGGGCCTTGTGTAATATGGTCAGTGTTACCTTTTTATAGATAAGGTTGTTAGGATTGTTTTGGTTTGGGAGGTTTACTATATTCTAATGGTAATTCAGTTTATTCATGGATTTCTGAGGGACAAGCCAGCAACCAGCATGCATTAAAAAAGGTCTAATTCCATAAAATTTCCAATTGTCTTTTTTGCAGTTTACTGGTTGGTACCTCAAGAGAACATGTAAATAATATATGCATGTTGTAAGTTATATTTTTGCCTCAGAAGACTCTACTTTGAATGTTCTTTTTCACGTAAAATGTGTTATACATGCATAATTTAATTGTGTATGTCTGTAAAGGGTATTGGAGTGTGTGGGATGTGGTGGCATTTGTGCAAGGCTGTAAGATTTGTCTAGGGTATCTAATACCCTTCCTTGGAGGGCTCTTGTCAGTTTTTAAAATATAGATTGCAGGATAGAGCTGGCCTTTATTAGATGGGCCTGGGACATGCACTGAATGAATCGGGGTGGAAGGGACAGCACATAAATTTTTTGCATAGGGCAGCAAAAAAGCTAGCAACAACCCTACACCTAGGTAGTCAGGATTTCAGGATATTCACAATGAATATGCATGAGACAGTCTGATATGCACTTCTGCCATTCTCTTCAAATCTACATCATGCATTCTCCTGGAGGATATCTTAAAAATCTGCCTGCCTAGGTGTACCCCAATGACTGACTTGTGAAGCACTGACTTATAGGTATAAATGGGGTAAATAAAATAAAAATAAATACCTGCCCAATTGTTGCTATAGCCATGTGTGCCTGGGGAGCTCCAGGCAGCCAGAGAGAGTCCATAAATACTATTATGAGTTTTTTAAAATGGATAAATTCCACTCAGTGTGACTGGTGTCACACTGCAGCTGCAGCAGCACTGGAAATATTACCACTTCCAGCTTAAGACAGCAGACAGCATCAGTGCTGTAATCAAAGCCCTGGTATGATTACAGTGAAAGCCAAGGGGTCCTCACAGATGTGGGGCAGTGACATCAGCAAAAGGCTGCCTATACTGTTCCTGTAGAAAAATTAAAGTTTAAAAGTTAATAAAACCAACTAATGATCTTAAATATGTAAAAAGGCGATGTTTCAACAGGGAAGCATGTAGAGAGGCTCCAACCTGAATGTCAGCCCCTGAAAAGCACCATGGTGGACCCGATGCCAATACATTTAATAATTTTTGCCTATGAATAAAAATAACATTTTTAGATATTGGCATGAATTAGGGGTGCTTGTGACCTGACCACATCTGGAGTTTGGGGTCAGACATGAATAATTCAGTTATCCCACCTGTTTTCCCAGGGGATCCCTGTGATTGAAAGGTGAATAAAACCTTTCAGAAACTGGGGTTTGGTGATGGTGGTCATCAGGTGAGATAGTACAAATATGGATTTAACCCTTGATTAGGGGAAAATGTTTATTATGCAAGTTAAAAATATAAGTTGTAACAATTTTAAAATAGCTAATATTGGGGGTCATTTTTCAAGGAGTTAATTCCACAAATTGCACTAACAGCTGTTAATGTGATTTTTTAATTTTGTATTCAGGGGGTGGAGTTTATGTAAAGTAGGAAAGAGTTATTGTGTGCAGTGAAAGTGTGGCCAATAGCTACAACCCTTTCATTTGTGGTATGTTGTGCACTAGAGGCTTATTGTGGTTCACAATGTTGAGAGAGAGAGAGAGAGAGAGAGAGAGAGAGAGAGAGAGAGAGAGAGAGAGAGAGAGAGAGAGAGAGAGAGAGAGAGAGAGAGAGAGAGAGAGAGAGAGAGAGAGAGACTTGCTATAGTGTCTCTTCCCTAGACAGGTATTTGTATCCCTATGAGAGGCCCACCTAGTAACTCGAGGTGGGGATTAGGTATTAGTGTAGGGGGTTGGGGGCCACTTTCACATTCAACATGAGACGTACGAACAGAACAGTGGTCTCTTGTGAAGATTTGATGGCCTTCGGAGTGAGGAAACTCACTCCAAGATGAGATTTGGACAATGTTCTCTCCACCTGGCTTGATGGACACTCTACCTGGGCAACAACAAGCTAGGTGGAGAGAACATTGTCCAAATCTCATCTTGGAGTGAGTTTCCTCACTCCGAAGGCCATCAAATCTTCACAAGAGACCACTGTTCTGTTCGTACGTCTCATGTTGAATGTGAAAGTGGCCCCCTACACTCATACCTAATCCCCACCTCGAGTTACTAGGTGGTCCTCTCATAGTGATACAAATACCTGTCTAGGGAAGAGACACTATAGCAAGTCTCTCTCTCTCTCAACACTAAAACAGGCTGTCTGTGCACTGTGATGATTTGTTGGTTGTTTTATTGTGCACCGCGAAAACATCGCGGCACGCGAAGTTTCCCCGCTGCACAAAAAAAGCCTCATTTGCATAGGAAACGCCCCTTAATGAGTTACCAATGCGATATTGGAAAATGAGGCCCATGGTCATGAAAAGACACATGACTACTGTTATATTTATTTAGAAGCTAACCTGAAAGTTTGGTGTGATTTTGAACTGTGCAAGTGGAGATTTTTTTTATTGGTTTCATTTTCCCATTCATTTTAATGAGCAATATAAAAAGTGGTAAAAACAAGTTTTGTGCAGGTCTCAGAGAGAGAGAAAAAAAAATTGCCATCCCATAGACAATGTCGTTAATTCCATAGGAATGCTAGCCTATCTCAGTGTAAATGCAAGCAGCTGGGTGATCAGGTCTGCATAGCAACACTAAGTTGAGGCAAATCACAGAAAAATGTGAGAAATAATTTGCCTTAAAATAATGTTTTGAACATACCGAAAATTCTTTTGAAAGATATGTTCCTTAGTCAAGAAGTTTTTAAATGGTTTTTTGATGGTTAAGAAGGTTTTTTAAAAGTAGATGAGAACTATTTCTTGAAAAGATTTCAGAGCAGTAAGGATATCTTCTGATGATTTTTCAGAAAGCACATGGAAACTGCAGAGAGCTGTGTGGTAGGCTTCAGGGAGAGCTGTGCTGAAAATGTGAGGCAGGGTTGTGTTAGAAAATCTGGAGAGAGCTATATTGGATTCTGAGGCAGAGCTGTGCTGGAGAATGAGGCAGAACCATTCTAGAGCTTGCAAGGGCATGATGGTTAGTATATCACACATATGATAATAGCCTCTTAATTTGGATGACATGCACACACTACAGCTTCTGGCCTAATATGCAATAGCTTACCTTGCTGCTGTGTACATTGGAAGGTTTCCAAGTCATGCACATCACCCATAGCTGATTCAGATATGATGCTCAGCACCAACCTTTCAGCAGCAGTGAACGTGACCTGGCTGTCACGACTCTCAGCATTCAACCCAGGCCTGCTTTTTCTTGACCATTGGTCTGAGTTCTCTCCATTTGTGGCTGAGCTCATTGCTTCTTTGATGGTTGTGGAATATTTTATTGGCTCTGTTCTGGATCTGTGCCCATACCTGCTCATTCCTATAGGACCCCATTTTCCTGGACTGCAGGCCATACAGGATATTCTTGACCTTTATCACCTCACTTACTAGAAGGTCTACCTCCTTGGGGAGGAAGTTGGTCTTATGGAGCAGATCACCCTTCCTCTCAGTTATCCTGGCAATGCAGGATGTTGTGGCCATAGTGCAGCACCATAAATAGTAATGTGCAAATTTAATGGGAAACTGAAAGAGATTCTATACCAGCCCAATGATAAGCCCCTTTAAATCCCCTGGGACATCCTGCTCAAACTTACCCTTTCTCTTCTCCAATGATAATTGGCAGCTTTGGCAGACCTCATCCTTGGCTGAGCACAAGCTTAGGAGCCTTGGGCAAGGTAAAAATTTGAACTTCCATGTTTAACTGGAGATGGGTTCTTAGCCATGAAACAGTGGGCATGTTGTTCTCTCAGTCATGTTATCATGTGGCAGCTCGGGGTCTGTATAGCTCTTTGTAACCAGCTGATCATTGTGTTTATTGCAGTAAAACCCAATTAGCATGGTTTTAGTAGATGTACCCTTTCCTAACTTTTATTTATTTTTTTTTAAGTTGAAATATTTTTATTGAGTTACATAATTTGAATACAACAAAGAAAAATATACCCTAGCACTGATCAGCATGGAAATCACACAAACAAATCAAACAATACAAACACAACATAAGAAAACTAAAACCCAAAAAATAAAAGAAAAACATTAGAGAAATGCCTGATCTAAGCAACAAAAGGAGACAAAGGAGGGCATGCAAGGTACATACAGGAATTATAAAGAAGCAATATAATCGTCCAATGGCTTCCATACCTGAGACCATTTACCTAGATGGCCTGTGGCCTTCGCCATAGCCTTTTCATATTTGGAAAATAAACAAACAGTGTTCCACCAAAGCGAGTAAGATAAATACTCACTATGCCTCCAATTTGACATAATATTATACTGAGCTATTGTTAAAAGAAAATCTATCAACATACACTGTGGTCGCCGAAGCTGTAAGGTCGGCTCTGCACCTTTAGAATAGTTAACGCGTAGGAAAGGGGCACAGCAACCTGTAAAATACAGGCAACCGTGGTCCAAACCTGACTCCAAAAAGCATGAACCAAAGGACAATAAAAAAACATATGACAAAACGTAGCGTTGGGGCCGAGCAGGACCAACAAGCATGTGAAGAAGTTACACCAGCACGGTGCATCTTCCATGGGGTCCAAACTGCTCTATGTAAGATAAAAAAGGAAGTCTGAATCAGACTAGCAGATAAAGAAATACGGATCCCAGAGGACCAGATATAATTCCACATTGCGGGAGTGACCTCTATCCCAAGGTCAGATGACCATATTTGAGACAAAGACCGAGTACAAGAACGGGTAGAAAAACTTTTAATGAGTTTGTAAATCCCAGATGCCAAATGACCCTTTGGACCTTGCTCGTGAAAAAAATCCAGTAAGGGGGGCACCTTATCCAAGTGAAAATTGCTCAAACCACTTTTAGAAAGCAGAGAACGCAATTGTAACCAAGCATAAAATTGGGTAGGTGGAATACCATACCGAGAGTGAAGTTGTTGGAAGGACATCAACTTTCCAGAATCAATAACAAACGATAATAACCATATATTACATTTCTGCCAAGCCGGCCAACTGAGCGTCTCCCCCGCTATCAACAAAGTAGAATTTCGCCAAAGGGGTGACAAACCCGATACACACCATTTAAGGGATGCATTAGGTAAAATAGAATCAAGTTCTGAGAAGGCCCTATGTAAGGACCGTAAAATAAAATTGTCAGCTGCATCCGGGATAAGGGTCATACCCGGAAAACAAAACAAAGGGTAGGGTGCAATGCGGTGACATTCAATAGAAACCCATCGGGGCAGTTCAACAGAGGGCTGCTCAAAGTCACAGTAATAATAACCATGTTGCAGGATATACGCTTGATGATAAACATAAAAATCAGGAAAGTTAACTCCCCCAGAAAGCTTAGGACATTTAAGTTTGGCAAGCGCAATTTGAGGCGTCTTATTATGCCATAAAAATGCCACCAACAATCTGTCAAGTTGTTTATAGAACTCCCCAGAAAAAAAAATAGGAAGCATGGACAAGATATAAAACAATTTTGGGGCAATAACCATTTTGATTGTATCCAGCCTACCCCACCAAGTTAAATGTAATGGGGACCAATGCATAAGTAAATCTTGCACTATTTGTAAAGCGTGAGCTTCCCCCTGGAGAATCGTATCCCGAGGATTAGTAAAGAATCGTATACCCAGATATTTCAAACCATGTGAGACTTTTTGAATAGAAAAAGGTGTGAAATCCACAGAAGAAGCAGCATAGTTGAGGGGGAGAAGCTCCGTTTTGTGCCAGTTAATCTTATAACCAGAGACAAAAGAAAAGGAGGAAATAAGAATAAATAAGTGTGGAAGAGCATTCACAGGGTCCTGAAGGAATAACAAGACATCATCTGCATAAGCCGATAATTTAAATTCTTCTCCCCCAACACAAACTCCCGTTATAGAAGCAGATTGACGGATAGCTGAGAGTAGGGGTTCCAAAGCCAGATTAAATAAAAATGGGGACAGAGGACACCCCTGACGGGTGCCATGAAAAAGAGGAAAGGAGGCTGAGCGTTGCTGATTAATGAACAAAAAAGCAGTAGGAGCGGTATATAAGGAACGAATCCAGGTCAGGAAATTGGGACCCAGGCCAAACCATTGAAGAACGTGAAATAAGTATGACCATTCAACACGGTCAAAAGCTTTTTCAGCATCCAATGACACTGCCACCATGGGAGACGGATCTGAAAAAGCTTCTTGTTGAATATGCAAAAAAAGGCGGGTATTATTAGCTATAAGACAATGTCTCATGAAACCAGTTTGGTCATTATTGATCAAAAGGTTCATAAAACGGGACAGCCGGGTAGCTAAAATCTTAGTAAAGATTTTATAATCCGTATTTAATAAAGATATGGGTCTATAATTAGAAATACATGTAGCATCCCTGTCTGGCTTTGGAATGACCACAATGCATGCTTGTGAAAAAGATGAAGACATATGCTGAGAGGAGAGAAAAGAAGCAAAGTAATCATACAACTTAGGAGCAAGGAGAGACTGAAACGCTGAGTAAAAGTTAGAAGTGAAGCCATCAGGGCCTGGGGCTTTATTCCGCGCTAATGAAGCAATTGCAAGTTCAATTTCTTTCAGAGTGATAGGTTCATCCAGGCGTAACTGCAGATCTTGAGGAAGAACCGGATGGTCAATCGAAGATAAAAAGTCAGTGAAAGACGCAGTCATCGGAGAGATGTCAGATTGATATAAGCGAGAATAGAAGTTCTGAAACTCCTGAAGAATGTTAGCATCGTCTGTTATTGGAGCATCAGTAGAAGACTTGATGGTAGCAATTCGTTGTTTATCTTTCTTTTTTGCCAGATACGAAGCCAGCAGGTGACCACATTTATTGTTCCCCGCATAATAGGTGGCTTTGGAAGAAAAAATACCTAACCGCACCCGGGAACTGAGAAGTAAGTTATATTGATATCTAGATTTTAGTAGTTTATCCAGGGTAACTGCAGAAGGACGATGACAGTGCTCCTTTTCTAGGGTTTCCACCTGTCGCTGAAGAAGATCCAATTCCGCCTTGCGCATCTTGTTGCGACGTGCCGTATAACTAAGAATCTCCCCGCGTAGAGTGACCTTAAACGCTTCCCACAAAGAGGAGGGAGACACATCAGCAGTGTCATTAAACTGGAAATATTCAGTAATTTTCTGCGTCATGAACTGTTGAAAATCAGGTTCCTCAAGAAGAGCTGAGTTAAAGCGCCATTGTTGTGAAGTCGGGATAGAGTATTGTAAGGAGCAAGAAATAGTCACCGCGGCATGGTCAGATATTAAAATAGGACAAATGTGGGAAGAGTCAATACGGGGCAGCAAAGAAGTAGAGATAAAAAAAAAATCGATGCGGGAGTAGGAAGAATGTGGTGAAGAATAATAGGAGTAGTCCTTGTCAGTCGGATGGAGTAAACGCCAAGGATCAGACAAACCATAAGTATCAACCAAATGATGAAGCGTAGTAGTGGACTTAGAGATAGCGGGGCGTGCCGAGGATTGCTTATCCAGAATAGGATCTAAAACTTGATTGAAGTCACCGCCAACTATGCAGGTATCCGTGTCTTTTAGAAGAAGATGTTTAAAAGTATCTTGAAAGAAAACCGGATGATCCACATTTGGAGCATAAAGATTGAGAATAAAAAAGGTTTCCTTTTGTAGGGAAAGTTGAACGAGGTTCCATCTACCATCAATATCAGCCTGATGATGTAAAACTGTCACAGGAAGGCGTTTATTAATTAAGATGGCAGTACCACGCTTTTTATGGATAGCGGGACTAAAAAATACCTGCCCAACCCATCCTTGCTTAAGTTTGAGAGATTCTGCCGAGGTAAGATGAGTTTCCTGGAGAAGTGCAACATCAGTATGGAGGAACTGGAGGTAAGTAAGAACCTTCTTACGTTTAATCGGATGAGAGAATCCATTGACGTTCAACGAGGTCAGCTTAAAAGAAGAAATCTTCGAAGCCATGAGAAATTCAAATAGTTCGTGTAGAGCTGAACATGCACAACCAAGGTCTCCATAATGAAGCAGAAAGATTGCCAAAAATTAAAAAAAAAAGAAAAATTGAGTAAAGAGCCAAACGGAAGACATCTTTGGTAAAACCACAAAAAGAAAAACAAAAACAAAAAGAAAAAAAACACAAATATATGGGCAAACCTTGCCAGGACAGCTGTAAGCTGTCTATTACAAAAATTAAAGAGCCTCGGGGCGAGCCAGATAGCCCCTAAGTCCCCCGTTCCAACGCCATAATCGTAGCAGGTATGGACCAACAAAAACAAAGGGAATCGTGGCTCCAAGATGGCCTAAACATCGCAGTCAGCGTCTGCATAAGAGAGTTAAACAGCTGAAAGCGTAAGAGTCAGAAAAATATCGGATCCAAAACAGATAAACCAAAACCCCAAATCAGGTCACCATAGCAGCATCCGATTCAGAGGAAAGAATGAATTCTTCCAGGTCCTGCAGCGTATGAAACAATTTGGTGTGATTTTGGTAAGTAACACACATCTGAGCAGGATACAGTAATCCATATTTAGCGCCTAAGGCCTGTAGCCGAGGTCGAAGCGCCAACATCGCCTTGCGTCTGGAGGCAGTAGATTTTGCTAAATCAGGAACAAAGAGAATAGCACGATCTTGATACTGAAGAGGCGCCTTACTACGAGCCGTCGCAAAAATCTGAAGAACCTGTGGATACCGAAGGACCTTTAGGATCACAGGTCGAGGGTATCTTGAATTAGTTAGAGGTCGCGAGGGGATCCGATGGGCCCTCTCAATTTCCAGAGGCTGGTCAAATGAAGTCTGCAGAAGGGTAGGGATAAATTTTTCCAGAAAGTGGAGGCAGTCCGACCCTTCGGCCCCTTCCGGAATCCCCAGTATACGAATGTTATTTCTGCGGCTGCGGTTTGAAAGATCATCGAAATCCATTTTAAGTTGCGCCATCTCCTTTAGCAACCCGGATAATGGCGCAGTTGTTAACAGTAAGGAAGCAACTTGCGATTCAGTGTCATCCAGCTTTGTCTGGAAGCCATCCATGCGAGTAGTCAAAGTTTGTAAATCCGAGCGGATCGCAGTAGTTGTATCTATATTCAATTGAATTAAATCCTTGAGTTGTTTTAATTCAGATAGAACCAGCTCAGCAGAAGCCATGGGTTTAATGGTATATGGCTTATCCGGCGTAGGGGGATCCTGTTTAGATCTCTTCGTGCCGCCAGAAGCTGCAAACGCCGCTTCAATTTTACCAGATTTCGAGGTAGCCATGTTGGAGAACCAATAATTCGTTAAAGTAGAACAACAAAAAAAAAAGGTTGGTCCAAGAATAGAACGAAAAACGGAACGGGGACTCACAGAGCCGCAGACTTAGGCGGCCATCTTGTGCGTCGCGCGAGAGCGCCCCCTCCTAACTTTTATTTATTTATTTATTTATTTATTTTTCAAAACTATTACAAAGTAATAATCAACTTTGCAAAATGAAATATTAAAGTTTTAAACATACATTCTAACACACAACATAAATAAGAAATAAACATATTTGTTAAAAAACTAAACATCATAGAGGCAATTCCAAGAGAACGAAATTTGTAAATGAGATTTTTTTTTAAACTTATAATAGAATAATTTGTATATTTATGAAAGTTTCAACAATATACTAATTACTTACACCTCCATCTTTAATAGATATCTGAATCCTAGCATTCAAAAAATCTTGCAATTGAGATACCTCAAAGAAAATAAAAACATTTCCCTGTTGTTTTATTACACATTTACATGGGTATTTTACAACCATAGTTGCCCCCAGTGCCATGACACTGGGCTTTAAAGAAAGAAAAGCTTTGTGTCTAATCTGAGTACTTCTGGCAAGGTCAGGGTACCCTGACCTTACCACCTAAGAATTCAATACTCATGTTTTTAAAATATGCCTGCATAACCAGATTCATTTCCTGTTGGGTCTGAAATGTTACTAAAAAAGTGATCCGATCCAAAATCTCATCTTGTGTTTCTTCCAAATATTGGGTTAAATTCTGAAAATCTATAGATTGCTTAGATTAGTATTTTTTACTTAATTTTGCTTATAAGGTAATTGAATTATTTTCTTTATAACAGGAATTTTTCAGAGGAAACTTTTAATTTTTTTTCCAACTATTTTTTAAAAGTTGTCAATAAATTTTCCTCTCTTAATTTAGGGAAATTTAATAATCTAATATTCAAATGTTTTACTGTATTTTCTAAGTATTATATTTTCCTCAAAGTAGCAAATCTTTCATGAGTAATAGTAGTGGTTAGAACTTTTAAACCTCTAACTTCCCCTTCCAAAGAAATAATCTGTATGCACTTATCCAAAAGGATCCGTTGATGATCTTGAGTAACAGAGTCCAGTTTATTAGACACATGCTGTAATAGCTTTGATTGTTCTTGAATGTTATATGCCAATCTTTTCATTAGATCTGCCAAAGAGTCTAATGTTACAGCTGATTTTTCTCCAGTCCCTGCTAGGATGCTGTTTCCTTCATCCATATCTAATTTAAAATCTGGAGTCGACCTAGCTTTCTCCAAACTACCCTCAATGTTCACAACATGCTGGGGTAATGGAGCGAGAGTTTCTCCTCCTACTCCAGCAACATTCGAAGGAGTTTGTGGGGAAGCTATAATCAGCTGGTGAGGTAGGGGTGGGCTTAGTGATATTTCCCCTGGTGAAACTTGTGTTCCTCCCACATTCCCACCTATGGGATTTGCCAAGCCCTGAGTTGATGTTGAAACAGCATACTCAGGAATAAATCTTTGTTGTAGCGAAGGTGATTGTTCTGCTGGGTATACTCTCACCTTGGCTTTATGTTTATGAGGCATATTATACTAAAGAGATTAAATATACAAAGAATATATCCAGAGATACCCTTCTACGTTACCAAACCTAAGATTTGCCTCTTGGTGGAACAGCTATCAGAGGAAATAACAATTTAAACAGAAATATAAAAATCTATTAGCCTTCACAAACTAACCCAAACTGATCCAGGCTAAGCCAGACAAAGTCACGTGTGCCCCTTATGCACGCTCAGCTTTGGCAGCATGCCAGCGGCGGTGGCGTGCAGCTCAGTGCCAATCTTAGAGGCACTCTCCAGCCCCTCCCACTGACATCAGGGTCCAGATGGTAATTCAGTGAGAACAAACTCACCCAATGAGGAAACACAGTCCTTCTAGCTAGCTCTGAAGTTCTTTTTTTTCAGGTAATTAGCTGTCCTGTAGTGAAGCTGCTCAGTGCCGGTCTTAGAGGCACTCTCCAGCACCTCCCACTGATGTCAGGGTACAGATGCTAATTCTGTGAGAACAAACTCACCCAATGAGGAAACACAGTCCTTCTAAAGTTTTTTTTTTAGGTGATTAGCTGTCCTCACGTTTTCCTAACTTAAATAATAATTAAAAAAAAAAACCACATGTAAAATTGGCAAAGCTAATGCATTTTGGTCCATATTAAAAAAAAGAGCATAATGCCTGCAAGTAAATATCCTTGTACCATTTTTAAGTAGCCTTCATTTGAAAAGGATTTAATTTCTCTGTATATTCAGAAAGGGGGAAAATTACACAAACCAAAAACACTACAACAAATGCTGTGGGATTTGGTTTGACAGGGTTACATTTAAGGACTGTAGAAAAGTTCCATAGCACATGCTGCATCATTTTTGTACTTTCCTGATTTTGATCTGAGAAATTGTTTCCTACCCAGAAGTTAAAACTTCATTTTTTCCAAAGATGCTATTTCAAAATTATGAACACATACCATCTTGCAAGATATTTTATGCTTTGCCGAAACATAAATCTGGTTATTAATGAATTAAAGCAAATGAGATGAAATATAAAACTTCTTAATACATTATCTTTGATTAAAACTGCAACTAAACCCAACTATGAGTCAGTAGGTGCAAATTAAATTATCAGATTTTTGAATTTCTATGGTGTACTATGATGATTTATTAACATTCTCTAGAAACCTAATCTATGTGTTTTTGAAAAGTTGCCTAGTCTAATTTTATAAATTAATAAAATGATTTAATGTTGAGCCTGCAGCTAGTCAGACTAAAACACCAACAGAGGAGTGAACTTTTTATGTATTAATTAGTGAGGTAAGACAAGAAGGCATTGTAATGATCATTATTGGGGAAGAGGGGTAGCAATTTTTTTTCTGGACTTCCAGCTAATTTGGCAACAGAAGCCATCATATACAACTACCCAGGAGTTTCTACCTCTATTTTCTATCCCCTCCCAATTCATTGAGTCCATTCACTGCAGCAAAGTCTCAACTGGAATCTCATTTTGGGGCCCTTCAATCATGGGTCCTAAATCTAATCTCTAGGTGTCCTTGTTATAAGATCATATGCAGTAAGAAAAAACATAACCTTAGCAGACTTTCAGGACTTAAACTGTGGCATGCCACATGTTTCATCTGCATCATGCCTGTTAATTCATATATTTTTTAGATCAATAAGAGAGTTGATTTAACTTCTGGAGTTGACAAGTTATACAGATATGCAGACAATATTCAACTAATTTCAACTAGTAATGAGAATACTGCTTGCTACCATTAAAAATCTGAGTTGATGCCCAAAGAAAAATCCTAATGGGTAGATTAATTTGCAATGGTCAGAAAATAGAAATCCTGAGAAAAGGATTGTTGCAACCTTAACAGTGTATATGGAGGAAGACATAAACCTATGTAAATCAGTGTCTAAGGATTTGGGAATAAAATGGAATGCAAAAAAAAATTGTTTTTGAATCACAAGTGCAGTCATAGTAACATAGTAACATAGTAATGATGGCAGAAAAAGACTAAAATGGAACATCCAGTCTGCCCAGCTAGCTTCCCAAGATAGTAACTGCCGCTCTGTGCAGGTTACCCCCATGTTTCTGCCAAGGGTAGCAACTGCTGCTTCATGCAGACTATCCCCTCATTTCTGTTAAGGGTAGTAACTGCCACTCAGTGTAGGTTACCCCCAAGCTTTTATATTCATTCCCATCTTCTAGTTGTTAGGGATCCTCAGTGTTATCCCATGTCCCTTTGAAATCCTTCGCAGTCTTAGTCTTCACCACTTCCTTTAGAAGGGCATTCCAGGCATCCACCATCCTCTCAATGAAGAAATATTTCCTGAATTTGGTTCTAAGTCTTCCTTCCTGAGTTTCAAATTGTGACCCCTAGTTCTACTAAATTGTTTACAATGGAAAAGGTTTGTGGTTGACCATGGATCATTAAAACCTTTCAAGTATTTGAAGGCCTGTATCATATCACCCCTGCTCCTCCTCTCCTCCAGGGTAAACATATTCAGATTCTTCAACCTCTCCTCATAAGTCGATGGAAAACACCCACCATTTTTGTTGCCCTTCTCTGTACTGCCTCCATCCTGTCTCTGTCTCCTTTGAGATATGGTCTCCAGAACTGAACACAGTACTCCAGGTGAGGCCTCACCAAGGACCTGTACAAGGGGACTATCTCTTCCTTTTTCTTACTAGATATTCCTCTCTCTATTCATCCTAGCATTTTTCTGGCTTTAGGTATTGCCGTGTCACATTGCTTCATCGACTTCAGGTAATTAGACACTAGAGATGTGCATTGTTAGTTCTTTTGGTTCAGGCTTCATTTTTGGGCCTCTGTGGAAAATTTTGTTTTTCTGCGGTTCTTTTTTTTTTTCCTCATGGGCCCTGATTTTCATGTTAGTACAGCTAATAGGAATTAGCACACAATAATACAAACTAAACATTTTTCTGAAATTTTGGAAAAATTCCATTCGTTTTTTGGATCCCCCGAATCATAATGAATTATCTCTGAGTTCCTTCAGTATTCTGGAATGATCCTCATAGGCCCCATAGCTTTGTCCACTTTCAGTTTTCTTAGCTCTTCCCATACATCATCTTCTATAAATGGAGTATTGTCTACTCCAACCCCTTCTACAATCTTGATAACAAGTGACGGTCCTTCTCCAGAGTCTTCCTTAGTGAACACTGAAATGAAGTATTTGTTTAATATTTCTGCCATTTCTTCATCACTCTCCACCCATTGATCCTTATCACCTTTCAATTTCACTATATCACTATGGGCCTTCCTCCTTTCTCTGATGTATCTGAAAAATGTTTTGTCACCTCACTTTATCTCCTTGGAAATCCTTTCCTCCACCTGACTTTGCTTTCTTGATTACTTTTTTCGTCTCCCTCAGTTTCACCAGATAATCCTCCCTGTGTTCCTCTTTTTTGGATCCTTCATATTTCTTAAAAGCTGCTTGTTTTGCTTTTATTATATCAGCTACCTCCTTTGGGCCAGATTTTTAAACTTATGCGCGGGCATAGATTTGTTTGAGCAACCCGGTGCAAATAAATCTACGCCCAATTTTATAACATGTACACGCAGCCGCGTGCATGTTATAAAATCCGGGGTCAGCGCGCACAAGGGGGTGCACACTTGTGCACCTTGCACGCGCCGAGCCCAAGGGAGCACCGATGGCTTTCCCTGTTCCCTCCAAGGCCACTCTGAAATCTGAGCAGCCTTGGAGGGAACTTTTTTTGCGATCCCCCCGCCTTCCCTTCCCTTCCCCTATCTAGACCACCCCCCAGCCCTAACTAAATCCCCCCTCTTACAGGCAACTGTGCCGGAGGACTCGGGACCCCCCCCCGGACAACCCCATAACCTCTGCCACACCCCCGGACCACCCCCAGACCCGCCATTGGGCCCACCCCTGGACAGCTTCCATGCCACCGGACCCACCCCCCTTCCCGCCCCTTTTTTGAAGCCCTGGGACATACGCACGTCCCGGGGCTTGCGCGCACCGCTGAGCCTATGCAAGATAGGCTCGGCTCATGCAAGGGCAGCTTTTCAGGGGTTACGTGCATATCTTACATGCGTAACCGTTTGAAAATCTACCCCTTTGTGAACCAGATTGGTTTCTTATTTCTCTTAATTTTGTTAGTTTTCTAACATATAGATTTGTTGCTTTTATAATTTCTCCTTTTAGTTTGCCCCACTGTTAAGAACATAAGAACATAAGAAAATGCCATACTGGGTCAGACCAAGGGTCCATCAAGCCCAGCATCCTGTTTCCAACAGTGGCCAATCCAGGCCATAAGAACCTGGCAAGTACCCAAAAACTAAGTCTATTCCATGTTACCATTGCTAATGGCAGTGGCTATTCTCTAAGTGAACTTAATAGCAGGTAATGGACTTCTCCAAGAACGTATCCAATCCTTTTTTAAACACAGCTATACTAACTGCACTAACCACATCCTCTGGCAACAAGTTCCAGAGTTTAATTGTGCATTGAGTAAAAAAAGAACTTTCTCCAATTAGTTTTAAATGTGCCCCATGCTAACTTCATGGAGTGCCCCCTAGTCTTTCTACTATCCAAAAGAGTAAATAACCGATTCACTTCTACCCGTTCTAGACCTCTCATAATTTTAAACATCTCTATCATATCCCCCTCAGGTGTCTCTTCTCCAAGCTGAACAGTCCTAACCTCTTTAGTCTATCCTCATAGGGGAGCTGTTCCATTCTCCTTATCATTTTGGTAGCCCTTCTCTGTACCTTCTCCATCGCAATTATATCTTTTTTGAGATGCGGTGACCAGAATTGTACACAGTATTCAAGGTGCGGTCTCACCATGGAGCGATACAGAGGCATTATGACATTTTCAGTTTTATTCACCATTCCCTTTCTAATAATTCCCAACATTCTGTTTGCTTTTTTGACTGCCGAGGGACACTGAACCGATGATTTCAATGTGTTATCCACTATGATGCCTAGATCTCTTTCTTGGGTAGTAGCACCTAATATGGAACCTAACATTGTGTAACTATAGCATGGGTTATTTTTCCCTATATGCATCGCCTTGCACTTGTCCACATTAAATTTCATCTGCCATTTTGATGCCCAATTTTCCAGCCTCACAAGGTCTTCCTGCAATTTATCACAATCTGCTTGTGATTTAACTACTCTGAACAATTTTGTATCATCTGCAAATTTGATTACCTCACTTGTTGTATTTCTTTCCAGATCATTTATAAATATATTGAAAAGTAAGGGTCCCAATACAGATCCCTGAGGCACTGCACTGCCCATACCCTTCCACTGAGAAAATTGTCCATTTAATCCTACTCTTTGTTTCCTGTCTTTTAGCCAGTTTGTAATCCCCGAAAGGACATCGCCACCTATCCCATGACTTTTTATTTTTCCTAGAAGCCTCTCATGAGGAACTTTGTCAAATGCCTTTTGAAAATCCAAGTACACTACATCTACAGGTTCACCTTTATCCACATGTTTATTAGCTCCTTCAAAAAAGTGAAACAGATTTGTGAGGCAAGACTTGCCTTGGGTAAAGCCATGCTGACTTTGTTCCATTAAACCATGTCTTTCTATATGTTCTGTGATTTTGATGTTTAGAACACTTTCCACTATTTTTCCTGGCACTGAAGTCAAGGCAAGACTTGCCCTGGGTAAAGCCATGCTGACTTTTTTCCATTGGCTGGAACAAAGTTGTACAACTGCTCCCATTTTCTCCCAGTCTTCAAGTTCAGCCTCCAGATATTTTCCCATTTCTACAAAGCCTGTTTTTTTGAAGTTCAAAACTCAGGTCTTTGTGTGACTGCTCCGGATCATATTTGCAATATCAAACTATACTGTTTGATGACCACTGTGCTGAGGTAGGCGCCCACCCAGACATTAGAGACATTATACCCATTAGAGAGCACTAGGTCAAGTATATCTCCCTCCCTCATGGGTTCCATTACCATTTTTTTGAACAGAGCCACTTTCAGGGCATCCACTATCTCTCTACTTCTATTTGATTCTTCAGAAGGGATTCTCCAGTCCACTTCCGTCAGATTAAATTCACCAACAATCAATACTTCCCCCTTCTTTTCTTCCTTTATAATGTCTTTGATCAGATCTTTGACTAGTTCTTCTATTTGTGTCAGAGGTCTATACACCACTCCAGTAAAAATGGATGTACTATCATCTTTTTTTAGGATGGCTCATAATGCTTCTTCTCTACCCTACTTTCCTTGCAGTTGCTTGGATATCCGTCTCCCTTCCAGACCTACCAGAACACCCTACACAGCAAATATTCACACTCCATCGCCCAAACATTTTCACCTCACCACCACCAAACAATGTGCATTATCCCTAGCTGGACCTTCCCAATGGACTCCATTCCCACTCACCTACGCCTTGAGACCTGCTCCAAAAAATTCAGACATAATCTCAAGACCTGGCTTTTTGCTCGAGCATACACATGAACCCCCCCTACCTCTCACCCATCTCCCCCCACCATCTCCCCCCACCCATCTCCCCCACCCAATCCCCCCTGCCCCACAAGCACACCACTGATCCCCCTCTCCCCTCGCCCCCCAAGCATTCTACCTCTCTCCCCACTTCCTAACTCCCTTCCCTAATTATTTTTGTAAATAATTCACCTGTATATAATGTTTTTCATTGCGTGTACCAAGCCATTTTATTTCGCTTTTCAATTTGTACAGTATTACCCTTGTTTTTCCCCCCTCTTCCCCTCTACCCAGTTCGCCTATCAGTTTCATTGTAAAGCCCAGTTGGCCACTTTATGTTACATGGAAACCGATGTGATGTTTTCCTAACGAATGTCGGTATATAAAAATTGCAAATAAATAAAATAAATATCATTTTTGACATAAAGTGCTACTCCTCCCTCGTTTTTGTCCTTTAATGTCATTCCTTAACAAGTTATAGCCTGGTAAGGCCTTATCCCAGTCATGAGAATCAGTGAACCATGTCTCCGTGACAACAACAACGTCATTAAGGCCTGCAGGTCTGGGATTTTATTGCCTAAACTATGAGTATTTGTAATCATAGCTTTCCAATTTTTCTCCTTTGCAATGTTGCACTTCCTAGGAAACTTTTCTGTTTTTTTAAGCTGAATGATTTTGTTATTTTCACTTTGCAAGTTCTGAAGTGTTTTTATTGCTTGGGGGTGACAAGACAATTTTAAGGGCCATCTCCAGCCATGCCCATATTTCAGTTTAAATGTCTATTTATGTAATATCTGAATTTCTCACTTAGCATCCTTCTTCCTGCTGCAGACAAATGTAGGTTATCCTTTCCATATAGCCTTTTATTGCTCCATACATGACCCCAATGTATCCAAAACCATTTTCTGTACACCAGGATTTGAACCAGGTATTGAACTTATTTATATGGCAAAGTCTCTCATCTCCTATTCCACTAACAGGTAATACTTCTGAAAATGCAATAGCCTTTGCAGTGTTTCTTTTCATCATGCCTAGATTATGGAAATCTTTTTGAACTTCATGGATACCATTTCTATGGAGGTCAATGGTCCCCAGATGGATGATAACAGTAATATCAAAGTTCCCACTTTCTTCTTCAATGACCTGGACTATCTGGTCTGCATTTCTACTGGCTGAGGATCCTGGAATGCATTTAGGTATAGTGTCACCATCAAAATGTGCTCCCAAATTGATTCCTCTGATTATTGAGTCTCCCAGCAGAAGCAGTTTTCTTTTATAGTATTTGGTTCTGTTGCAGGGCTTTAGGGTGCAATAGGTGACTTTCCTTTCAGAAACCACATCAAATCTATTACTGAGGTTTCTTTTATCCCCAATGTAGAAAAAACATTATGTAAGGGTAACATTGTGAAAGTAGGTGACTGTTCTTCACAGGACTTATTCTGCCAGAGCCTACTGTTATCACAATTGATTCTGGGTTTTTGAATTCTGGATATCTTACAGTTTCTGTGGGAATGGGGGTTGAGGTACAGGTTATTGTAAACTGTTGTTTCTGTTCTTCAAATGTTCAGGGCAGACTCAGAGTTTTAATTATTCTTAATAGTGGCTTTCCTGCCTAGAAAAAAGGATGAGAGAAGTTAATTCTCTCTCAAAGACAAATGTCCTTGATTTCAGTTTCTCAAACTGATAGGCACCTGAAAGAAAGTATACTTCTCTGACTTTTCCTCAGGTATTTTCACAATCTAGGTAGATTTTCCTTGAAGTTACTCACAGAATCCCTTCTTGCACTTTTCTTCTGTTCAAGGATTTTCTATCACTTAAAGTAATCACTCATAAAATGAACATTAACACAACCACCTGACTGCAATTTCATTCCTTTTCTCTGTTTACTTATCCCTCTGTCTGAATTCAAGGTTAAGCAGGTGCTTAAAACAATCACCTGAATGAGCCCAGTAAGTTTATGGTAAATAACTCATAAAGGGGCGGATTTTAAGAGCCCTGCTCGTGTAAATCCGCCCGGATTTAGCGAGCAGGGCCCTGCGCGCCGGTAAGCCTATTTTACATAGGCCTACCGGCGCGCGCAAGACCCGGGACTCGCGTACGTCCCGGGGTTTTCGGAGGGGGCGTGTCGGGGGCGTGTCGGGGGCGGGCCCGGTCGTCACGGCGTTTCAGGGGCGTGTCGGGAGCGTTTGGGGGCGGGTACGGAGGCGTGGCTACGGCCCGGGGCGGTCCGGGGGCGCGGCCGCGCCCTCCGTACCCGCCCCAGGTGGCGGCCCGGCGCGCAGGAGGCCTGCTGGCGCGCGGGGATTTACGTCTCCCTCCGGGAGGCGTAAATCCCCCGACAAAGGTAAGGGGGGGGTTTAGACAGGGCCCGGGCGGGTGGGTTAGGTAGGGAAGGGAGGGGAAGGTGAGGGGAGGGCAAAGGAAAGTTCCCTCCGAGGCCGCTCCGATTTCGGAGCGGCCTTGGAGGGAACGGGTTAGGCAGCGCGGCTCGGTGCGCGCCGTCTATACAAAATCAATAGCCTTGCGCGCGCCGATCCAGGGATTTTAGTGGATACGCGCGGCTCCGCGTGTATCTACTAAAATCCAGCGTACTTTTGCTTGAGTCTGATGCGCAAGCAAAAGTAGGCTGATCACGCTTCTTTTAAAATCTACCCAAAGAGTACACAATTAAATCAAAGTATGATTTTAAAATTATTTGTTCTTTCACACCATATTGTCTTTCCACAGTTCTAGCTCAATTAAACTGGAAATAAAACATGTATTTACAAGATTTTGGCTAATCTACACCTTACCCTGGAGTTCTTAGGATTAAATAATCTCAAAACAAATTTCATTCACTCCTAATCATTCAGACATTAATGAATTTGCCTCAATTCCTTTGTATTTCATGCTATTGGACACAGAGAAAAAGGCTGTATGAAGGAGATCTGTAGCAGCCGTCTGCTTTCCTCTCTGTCATCACTGTTGTTCTCCATGTGCTAAAAAAAACCTTACAAGATAATGGGTGTTGGAAATTTGAATACCCAACAGCATGGCCTTTCCATGAGCCCTAGCTTTAGCAGGACTGCTGTAGCAAAATGACAATAAAAATCTGTAGCCCACCCCTTATAAGTAAAGGGGGAGAGGAAGACAAAATGTTTCTCACAGCTGATTCCTCACCTCCCATTAGGCTTCTAAGTTCCCAGGAATTTCTCTTTTCCTGCCAGCATTGATAACATGATTCTGTTGTTTTTTTTTTTTTTTTATGTAGCCTGTCAATGCTTGCACTTAAAGAAACTTGTCACACAGCTCATGAGTCTCTTCCAATTTGGGCCACAACAGCCTTATCCCCCACAGGAAGCCATATACTCAGTGTGAAGAAGGGAAAACATGCCACATCCCAGCAATGTTTTTTTTCTTATAGTCCCAGGAGTCAAGTCAGCAAATAAAGAACTTTTCTTTACCTGCTTATTTTATATTTTAAATCTGGTCACAGTAAATAAATCTCTTGGAAGTTCTAGTGTATTTGGATGAACTGATAGTTTTTGGAAAACCCTAGAGGAGCATGAAGAGGAAAATATTCAAGTCCTTCATCCACTAGTTCAAAGAGGCCTAAAATTCTTCAAAATCCACTTTATTCTGCACAGATTAACAACTTTGCATCTGAAGGCAAAGTTACTGTACATTTGGAGGAGAAATAGAAATAACGCATATGAGACGTGACTTGTTGATATTACAATCTTTTTCAAAATAAGAGCAATTAGGGATGTGAATCGTTTTTTGACGATTTAAAAAAAGCGTCAGATATTTTTTAAATCATCAAAAATCGTAGAGTCGCGATTACAATAGAAAAATCCCCCGATTTATCGTGAAAAAAATCATAAATCGGGGGGAGGGGGGAGGGCGTTGAAAACCGGCACATCAAAACAACACCTAAAACCCAACCCGGCCCTTAAAACAATTCCCCCACCCTTCTTAACCCCCCAAAATGTTTTTAAATTACATGGTGGGTCCAGTAGGGGGGTGAGTTCCCAACACGATCTCCCGCTCCTCGGGCCATCGGCCGCCATTTTGGCTGCCACTAATATAAATGGCAACCGATTGGCCCGATATAAAAACCCCCACCCCAACCCTTAAAATGACCCCATTAGCCTCCCCCACCCTCCTGACCCTCACCAAAACCTTTTAAAAATTACCTGGTGGTTGTACGGGGAGCGATCTCCCGCTCTCGAGCCATCGGCTGCCACTAATAAAAATGGCGCCTATGGCTCTTGCCATTACCCATGTGACAGGGTATCCATACCATTGGCCGGCCCCGTCCACATGGTAGGAGCACTGGATGGCCAGAGCTGGACCCCAGGGACTTTTGGGCCAGCTTGGGGGGGCCTCCCTGACCCCCACAAGACTTGCCAAAGTCCAGCTAGGGTCCAGGAGTGACCATCCTGCACTTTATTTATTTATTTATTTAACAGTTTTTTATACCGACCTTCATAGTAAATAACCATATCGGATCGGTTTACATTTAACAGAGGGTATAACTGAAGGAACAATTCAGGTAAACAATAAATAAACCATAGATAGGAATAAGTCAAAGTTACAATCAACGGGAGTCAAGAACTTGGAAGCTTAAAAACAAGCTGGAAGGAAGATAGTGAGGGCAAAGGTAGCGCCCACGCTACCTTTGCCCTCACTATGTCACAGGGGCTGAACGTCGGCCCCTATGACATAGTGAGGGCAAAGGTAGTGCCGGAACCATTTTGAATACTGGCAATATGGCCTGAGTGCAGGAGGTCACTCCTGGACCCTAGCTGGACTTTTGGCAAGTCTTGTGGGGGTCAGGAGGCCCCCCAAGCTGGCCAAAAGTCCCTGGGGTCCAGCTCTGGCCATCCAGTGCTCCTACATGTGACAAGGGGCCGGCCCAATGGTACGGATACCCTGTCACATTGGTAATGGCAAAGAGCCATAGGCGCCATTTTTATTAGTGGCAGCCGATGGCCCGAAGAGCGGGAGATCGCTCCCCGTACAACCACCAGGTAATTTTAAAAGGTTTTGGTGGGGTCAGGGAGGGTGGGGGTGAGGCTAAGGGGTCATTTTTAAAGGGTTGGGTGGGGGTTTTTTTATCGGGCCATCGGCGCCATTTATATTAGTGGCAGCCAAAATGGCGCCAATGGCCCGAGAGCGGGAGGATCGCGCCGGGACCTCCACTGGACCACCAGGTAATATAAAACATTTGGGGGGGGGGTTTGGGGATTGTGGGGATTTGTTTTAAAGGGTCGGAGTGGGTTTAGGGGTTGTTTTGGTGTGCCAGTTTTCCCGCCCTCTCCCCTCCCCCGATTATTGATTTTTCATGATAAATCGGAGGAATTTCTATTGTATCGCGACTCTAATGATTTTTGATGATTTAAAAAAATATCTGACGATTTTTTTAAATCGTCAAAAAACGATTCACATCCCTAATACATAGTCTGTTGCTTGTCTCCATGGCCTTGCTCACAGACTCTTGTTCATGTAATCATGAACCTACCTCCTTCCCGTCCTCCTATTTTTATTGTGCTCAATAACTTTAAATAAATGAATTTATTATTATTTTATTATTATTTTACGTGCTTTCCTAATACCTTGTGAAAATTAAAATCTGCTTCTTGCTTTGCTGTTTAATCCTGCTTTTAGTTATCACAAAACTTTTTATTCAAACTATTCACATGACAATTATGTTTCTATACACATCAAATGTCCCCGATTCACTAAGAGGATCATTTTCTATAGCTTTAGCACGCGAAAAGTCCCTTTCACGTGCAATTGCTAGATCGGTGCAGAGTCAGGGCAGAATCATCACCAGAAGGGGAGGAAGGAGTCAGTGTGGCGCCGGGTGGATGCTGTGAAAGACAGCGCTGAAGTCAAAAGGTAAGGCCCCTTATCGCTGCCAGTAACACGCCCAATAGCACCACCTTTCACGGGGGGTCATTTTCTATTGCTTTCGCACGTGAAAGGGTCTTTTCGCATGTGAAAAGTCCCTTTCCATTGCGATAGCTAGATCTGGGTGGAGTCGGGGGTGGAGTATGTCACCAGAAGGGGAGGAGTTGGGGTGGCACCAGGGTGGACGCGGCGAAGACATTGCTGATGGCGAAAAGGTAAGGCCCCTTATCGCTGCCATTAACGCACCCAATAGCACCAGCTTTCATGGTGACGCTATTGGTTTGCGAAAGCCAGCAGCAATAACACCGCTGTGGTGTGATTGCTGCCAGTTTTCACAGGCCCGCCTCACCCCCCCCGGTACAGCACGATTCACCATGGCCTGCAATTTTAGAAAATCCAGACCTTAGCTGGTAGTTGCTCCGAACATGGCCATGTTTCAAAAAGTTGTTTTCTTCATCAGGGGAGTTTATTCTTGCTTCTGTTTCTCCTTGCTATTGGGTCTCTTCACTTGCTCAAATGGTGTTGTTTACTCTCCTCTCTACAAACAATTGTTTTTTTATGCTGGTCAACTGATCAGCTTTACACCAATGGAGGGTTACTTCTATTACTTGTCATTCCGGCTTAATCCAATAGCAGTCCTTGCACTCAAATGGTGTAGAGGAAGCAATTTTAAGAAGAGTTTAAATTACTGGGAGCAACACTTGGATTTTTAAACTCCATACATTCACTCCCTCGGGGTTAAATGAAGAAATCACTTGGGCATCATTAGTATAAACAGGGCATGGGGGTAAATTCTCATTGGTTGAATATACCCCATTTGAGTGCAAGGACTGCTATTGGATTAAGCCGGAATGACAAGTAATAGAAGTAACCCTCCACTGGTGTAAAGCTGATCAGCTGACCAGCATAAAAAAACAATTGTTTGTAGAGAAGGAGAGTAAGAACGCCATTTTGAGCAAGTGAAGAGATCCAATAGCGAGGAGAACAGAAAGCAAGAATAACTTCCCTGATGAAGAAAACAACTTTTGAAACATGGCCATGTTGGGAGCAACTACCAGCTGAGGTGAATTGGGGATATTTTGATGTGTATAGAAACTATACTTTGGCATGTGAATAGATTGAATAAAAAGTTTGTGATAGCTAAAAGTGGGATTAAACAGCAAAGCAAGAAGCAAGATTTTAATTTTCACGAGGTATTAGGAAGCACAGAAAATAATAATAAAATAATAAAAATTAATTTAGTTAAAGAGTTGTTAAGAAACAATAAAAATAGGAGGATGGGAAGGAGGTAGGTTCATGATTATATGAACAAGAGATCTGTGAGCAAGGCCATGGAGGCAAGCAACAGAGACTATGTATGAAACCTACACTATCTGTATTACAATTTATTACATTGATATTCCAGTGTGAGTGGGGATATATGGGATATAGGACTGCATATATACTTTACCTCACCATGGGTGGAGCTTTATTGATACAAATTTATTTAAAGCATTACAGAGTTTTGGTAACTAATTTTTTATTTAACTAGCCCTTCTATTCATATTGAAATAAGTGATGTTCAATTTTGTAGCTGCATAGTGTCACATGGTAATCAATGTGGTTGTTGTACTACAAACCTTCAGATACTGAATAAAATGATCTGCCTTAGGATTACTCACCAGCCATGCAAACCATGTTCCCCTTTTACGTGAATGTGATGGGAAACAAATTCTATTTTTCAGGAGGACAACAGTACTCTGGTGTATTCCACAGGCGCAGTTCTTTTAAGAAAGAAGGTAATGAAACTGTCTATACAATTTTCACCACAATTTTTCATGGCTGGGAAAATAAAAGCAATTAGATCCTCTAGATGAAAGCATAATGCTGCTTATGCCACTTCAGAATAAGTAAGACTGTTGGCACCAGCCATTTCCTGCAAAAAATGCAGTGATTTTCTTCTCTGGTTTCATCCTTGTCTGCATCTATTTCCAGTAAATATAAGAACCTGTTTCAAAAAATTCACTACATGGCAATCCTTGCTGAGCCTACATCTTATGTTACTGAGATAAAAGCAGTTCTAAGTTGTATTTTCTAACACAAACATCCCTGTGATTTGCTATATTACAGTCTATTGACTGAATATTATTATATTTGCAGAGCACATCATTTGATGGCTCACACATCATTGGAAATCTAAGATATAACATTTTAGAAAAGCCTCATCTTTTTTTTATCTCATTTCTTGGATGTCATCTTTGTGGAATCAGCCTCTGATGACAGGGAGATGCTGAAATCAAGGAAAAGAACAGATGCTAGAGCACTGTTGGCTTTTCAAAACCATTGCTAGATAAAATACTTTATCCTCTCTAAATGAAAAAAAACTGTACAGGCTCAACTGTCATTGATGCTGCCGATAACACTAGTATTTCAACTATTTGTTTTTCTCTTCAACTCCAGTTAGAAGTCTACTGAAAAAGGATCAAATCTATCAGAGGTACATAAACACACACTCAGTATACAGAGACAAAGATAGAAATAAATAGATAGGTATATCTATATTTCTCTCTCTCTCTCTCTCTCGCTCTCTCTCTCTCTCTCTCTCTAAATATATATATATATATATCTCAATCCAAAATTTAAGGCAATATCACACTCCTTAATGCTTGTTAAATATTCAGCATACAAAACTACTCCCTTTGGAGCAAAATACAAGCACCATTAGTATACTCAAATCAATCTTTTTATGATTTTCTTCAAAACAATGTCAAGAAAACTAAACAATCTTTAGAGATATAAAAGGTCATCCATAAAATCCCAACTGGGCCCTTGTTTCGCCTTGGCAGCTTCGTCAGGGGAATATATAATGATCTAACCAAGGATTCAATCTTGATTGAGTTCTTTCTATATGGAGCATAACTAGACTCAGCAAGGATTGCCATGTACCGCGTTCATACTTCTGTGGAAATGAAAAAAGAAAAAAAGAAAGGAATATGTTGAGGTAATATGTAAGAGCTTTTTAGACTTCAGTGAAATTTTCGGTGAATGGAAGGAACATTCAGATACGTGGGTAAATGGAGGCAAGTGCCGGTTTGGGGCACTTGTGTATTACTCAACCATTAAGCAGAGAATTTTGAGCTTTGTTACGAATCATTCTTGGAGATTTTTAGCTGTGGATACAGCAGCAGACGGTGGTTTCGATTAAGATGTAGAATTGCTAGTATGGGTACAGAATTTGGTTATGTATGACAAGAGAGTGGGACATTGAAGAAGATTTGTGATGTTTCTACTACAGAAGTTATGCTCCATATAGAAAGAACTCAATCAAGATTGAATCCTTGGTTAGATCATTATATATTCCCTTGACGAAGCTGCCAAGGCGAAACAAGGGCCCGGTTGGGATTAACGAAATTCAACAGAAAGGATCAGGAGTGATGAAGTTCAGGGATTAGTGAAATCGAATAGAAAGGAGTTGGATTGATGTTATTGTTTTAGACATTGTATGTTTGTAGTTTTTTAACAGTGATGATGATATGTAGTGAATATGTATGTGAATGGGTATGATTGAGAATGATTGAAGGGTTATTTCAGCTTTGTGAAATTATTGATGCACTTTATTGAGAAATAAATATTATGGAATTAATGATGCACTTTATGGAGATAATAGTATGAATAACCTTTTATATCTCTAAAGATTGTTTAGTTTTCTTGACATTGTTTTGAAGAAAATAATAAAAAGATTGATTTGAGTATACTATGGTGCTTTATTTTGCTCCAAAGGGAGTAGTTTTGTCTTATGTTATATATATATAGGGATATGCTTTCATGTTATATATATATAGGGATGCTTTCATGTTATATATATATATATAGGGATGTTATATATAGGGATGTGCTTTCATTTGAAACAAATGGGTAAAACAGAACAAATGTGTGCATATTTATATCATTCAGGGAACCCAAAAACAAATGGAGATGACCCATGAATGAAAAAAAAAAGGTCTCTTTTGTTTATGTTTTTCATTCAATTCTATGGCCCATTGAAGTTTAAGGCTCTGTACTGCTGAGCAAAAATCAACTGGTAACTATTGAGGCCAACTCTTTCCTGCATCTCTTCACAGCCTTGTCAGAGCCAAGGTAGGATAAGTTGACAAAGAAACTACACAGAGGACAAATCATAGGGGCGGATTTTAAAAGGGTTACGAGCGTAACCCCGAAAACCCGCTCCTGCATGCGCCAAGCCTATTTTGCATAGGACTGGTGATGCGCAGAATCCCCCGGGACACGCATATGTCCCGGGGCTTGAAAAAAGGGGTGGGGCGTGGGCGGGGTGGTCCGGGGCGGGGCGGGACTGAGGCCTCCGGCACAGCGGCCGTGCTGGGGGATCGTGTGCCGGCAGTAAGCTGGCATGCGCAACCTACGCCTGCCCTGAGGCAGGCGCAATTTATTCAATAAAGGTCAGGGGGGGTTAGATAGGGCTGGGGGCGAGTTAGGTAGGGGAAGGGAGGGGAAGGGAGGGGAAGGGAGGGGAGGGCGGAGGGAACAGGGAAAGCCATCGGGGCTCTCCTAGGGCTCGGCGCGCGCAAGGTGCACAAGTGTGCACCCTCTTGCGTGCGCCGACCCCGGATTTTATAACATGCGTGCGGCTGCACGCATGTTATAAAATTGGGCATAGATTTGTGAGCACCGGGTTGTGCACACCGATCTATGCCCGCATGTAGATCACATTACTCCCATCCTTCAATCACTTCACTGATTACCCATCAAATTTAGGATTTCTTTCAAAGTTCTAATGATGATCCACAAGGACATCCATAACATCTCCAATCTCAAGCTAAGCAGCCAATTTTGTCCGCACACTTCAGACAGACCAGTCAGAAGAGCATACAAAGGCTCACTGTATGCCCCCCCTGCAAAAACCTCCCTAAGAAAGCGAGCGTTATCTACAGCAGTGCCCACTCTATGGAATATGCTTCCTCCGGATCTTCATCAAGAACTATGCCCGCACACTTTCAAGAAAAAACTTAAAACTTGGCTTTTTAGTCAAGCTTTTCCAGGAGACTTAAGCACACACTGATCCCGCTCCATGGAATATGACTAGGGCTCGCGGACATGGGGCTCACCGCATGCTGAACCCAGTCCCTCCCAGGCACTATCATGTTATATTATTTTATTTTATTTATTTGCTATTTACTCTGTATTGAAGTATTTGTAGGTTTGTTTTTTTTTTTTATTTTGTTCTCTTTGGGTTCATATGTTCATTGTTTTTCAATTTTTTCAAATGTTCCTTGTATCACTCCCACACGACGGTTCGGTTGTACTGTAAACCGGTGTGATCTGTATACCTTACAGGAATGTCGGTATATAAGAATGTAAAATAAATAAATAAATGTACCTACTAAAATCTGGTCCATAGTGTAACATCTTTTTAAAAAGCCTATGGCTACTATCTGGGTCAAGTGATGCTGAGCTACTTCCACTGTAAAGACTGATCATGTGCAAGAAGCAGTCTGTATTTTCTCTCTAGCTGTTGGCAGAGAAAGAAAATATATTTACTGTAGTTGTTTTTTAAAAACTGTCACAGAGATTTAAAAGAAAGCTTTAAAACATGTAAAGGGCTGCTATTGATCTCTCTTCTACAGTGGTTTCAATCATTGAAAAAGAAAGACAGAAGTAAAGCACTAGAGGAGGATCAGGACAGGAGATGAGTGAAAATTTGGATCAGCACTAGTGGCTTGTTTTCTCTGTACAGTGAGGTAGCCTTTTACATGAAGAATGAAAAGAAGAAGAAGAGTCTTACCAGGCTGTAAGTCTTTCTGGTTATGTTTAATTAACAATGTTTTTCTGTGTGGCATCAAATATATGTATGTATGCACAGCATACATATACGATATGATTATTTGCTTATGTATTTATTTATATATGTATGTATGTATGTATTTTAAATCACTTGTATCCTGTGCTCTCTGAAGTTCGGGGTGACTATCATAAGAGCATTCATAAAAGTTATAAAACAAAACATAACAGAGAATTAATACAAATTTGTACAAATCTTATCTGGGAGGCAGGGGACCCTACTTCTGAAGGCATGAGGCCATGAATCAAGGACTTGAGTTGGATGGTATCAAATCCTTAAATCCATTGTTAAAAATGAAAGTCTTAAGGCTTTCCAACATTATTTCAGTTTATCAGTGCTACAGACATGTAGGGAAAGAGAATTCCACAAAGCTGGGCCTGCTATTGATAAAACTTGTTCCCTGGTAAGGCAAGGTGAGGGAATTTCAAGAAACTATTGATTAAAGGAGTGAAAGATCCTGCTGGGTGTATATAACATCAAGGCTGCATTTGTCCATGAAGAAGTAACATTGTGAATTAAATTGTATAAAATGTAATTTATCTTATATTGAATTCACCAGTGGACCGGAGTTTTTTAGATCTGTTAATTTTGTATTCTATACTTTAGTGTATTTCAGAAATTTGTTTGATTACATTGTAGATTGGTAAAATCTTCTGGATTAAAGCTGTCCCTCCCAAAACAAATTTGGTTAAACATGGTCTGGTGTCAGGGGATAGATTTAAATCTATAACCAGTATTTGAATGAAACTTTCATAGCC
The DNA here is from genome assembly GCF_901001135.1 of Rhinatrema bivittatum. Taxonomy (NCBI): domain Eukaryota; kingdom Metazoa; phylum Chordata; class Amphibia; order Gymnophiona; family Rhinatrematidae; genus Rhinatrema; species Rhinatrema bivittatum. The sequence continues at coordinate 158,571,079 of NC_042619.1, forward strand.
AACATGCAAATAAAGTATTCTGCTGATGAAAGAAAAAAGTTAATGAAAGAAAATAAAGCACTCTCGCCTTAGTTCGCTATGTTTTTGTTTGTATTATTCTTGAAAATCCAATAAAAACTGTTTAAACATAAAAAAAATAAAAATAAAAAAAAACACCATTCAGTCTTTTATTAAATCACCAAGGGCCTCATTTTCCAGATGGATAGCACGCGATAAGGGACGTTTCACATGCGAAAAGTTCCTTATCGCGTGAGATACCAAAATGGGGGCGGAGTCAGCCCCGGAAGATGAGGAGTCGGGGCGTCACCGGGGGCTGACTCCGCGAAGACGCTGCGGATGACGAAAAGGTAAGGCCCTTTTCGCGTCCTAGTTTGCACCCAATAGTTACACCTTCGATGGTGGCGCTATTAGGTGCGAAACCGGCAGCGATCGCACCGTGATGGTGCGATTGCTGCCGGCTAGCGCAGGCCCGCCCCCCGTTTCGGCTCCCTGCCCCTCAATCCCTAAAGTATCGCAGGCCTGCGATACTTTAGAAAATGAGGCCCCAAATGACTTTCCTTTTAAACAGTTTGAGATAATTTGAAACACACACTTTCCTTTGACTTTGTTTCTTCAGTAACATGCTTTAAGGAGTGAGCAAACGTTTTGAGAAATACATTTCAATATATGATACACTGAATAACAAGATATGACCCTGCATGTGTATTTGACTAAAAGTTTCATTAAACCATACTACCTAGTCATTTTAATTGCATATTACTGCAGGAAGATTATAATTTATGTTTTTTTCTGGAATTTTTCCACAGTATGATAAGCTGGCTGCAGTTTATGTGATAAAAAGAAATGATGATTGAAAACACCTGATGTATTTGTGATTCAGCACTTATTGTACCACCTTGTTCTTGTGATGTAAACCCCTGATGAAACAAGATTATCAGGTGAAACAAAGACCTTTGTTGGGACTGAGATTAAGAATGAGACTGTAATTATGCAATGGAAGTTAATCGCTGAAACTTGCTGTGCCAATTTTGATATGTAGCTTGTCATCTTTAATAATTTTTTTACAAGCTTCTTTATATTCATCTATGTATAATGATTCTATAGCTTACAAAGTGGTTAGTAGGTGGTTTGGTTAACTTTATAAATCATGTTCATATGACACAGTGCTTTATAAATGAGCAATTATTTTAATATAGAGAGTGTGAGTTTTGTTGTATGTGTGTGTGTTGAGCTCTGTGTATGAGTGGTTTAGCACTATGCAATGATAGGGGGAATGTGAATGTAGTTCATTTGGTGGTCATCTACTCTGTTTTTAACACTGATATGTTTGGTAATTAATATGCTCATGTAATAATCTATGTAGTACTCTTGATCATTTAATAAGGCTAAATTATGTGTGAGCAAAAAGATTTCTTTTGAAAAAGACTGGGATCACAATGTATCTATTACACTGCCAGAAAATGTTGTATAGTTACAACCAAAACATTCTTCTATGTTGAAAAATCCACAGTCAAATCAGCCATCAATTCAACAATGATAGAATACCCCATGGTACCATTCACATTCAATGTTTGAAGATTGCCATATTTTTCAATCATGGTGATTTACAATATTCTACCTCACTTGTCAGAAAAACCTCTTGGGTACCATCGGGACCACCAGACCCAGTCATTGAAGCCTTTGAGAAACTGGTCTTGAGTGATTTACAAGCAATGGAAAATCAGCATGAATTTTGGCACAATAATAACAATCTATCTAAAGCTGAACATCTTGCTTGCAAGAATCTATCTCTGGGTACGTCTATTGTAAAATGCCAGGCAGAAAAGGGAAGTGGCATTGTCATATTGGATGTAGCAGACTATATAACCAGGAAGCACTTGAGCAACTGTCAGACACCATCTTTTATGTTTTGTTTTGTTTTTTTTTTAACTTTACAAAGTATCCACTTTGAATAGAAATATGGCATTACATACAAAGGATGAAATAAATTCAGGAAAGCAATCGCTTATAATAAATTCGCCGAATACAATACCCATTAGACCTCTAAAATGGGGGGATGGGTAACTGCATACTTGGGAGAGATTCAATGAGAAATATATTAAAAAAAATGTATAAGGCATCACAAAACCATTTATATTACTTAAGGATCAGTTACATTAATGCTTAGTTGTAAAGAAGCTTTTTTCCCTTCTGCAAAGCTTTTTAAATGTTCAGTTGATAAAAAAAATATGTGTGTCCTCTTTATATTTCACGATGCATTTGCATGGGAAGCACAGAAAAAATGACGCTCCCAAATCTAGCACCTCAGATTTTAAATCAAGCAATGCCTTTCTTCTCTGTTGTGTAGTCTTTGTAACGTCAGGATATATTCTCACTATAGCTCTCATAAAGCTTCTATTGGACCTTGTAAAATAGGCCCGCATTGTATCTCCCAGATCTTTTTCATTGAAAAAGGAGATTAGGAGCGTTGTTCTCTCCACAACTTCATATGCTGATGACTCCAAAAACTCTGTCAAATTCTCTAGAACATTAGGGGTTATTATCTGTCTTTGCTGAGACTTACGTAGAGGAAGGAAATATACTTTATCCAGCGGTGCAGTTTTTTTCTGTAGTAATATCGAGAACTTCAGTGAAGTATCTTTTAAGTTATCGAGGGTAACTCTCCTACCACTCTGGGAAAGTTCAAAATCTTTAGATTTAAGTGCCTCTTCGTATTCTCTAGATATTCAATCTTTCTATTTATAGCCCCAAAGTTCTGCACCATAGTTGATTGAACTGTTTTGACTTGCTTTATTTCTTCTTCCATTTTTTTAAATTTTCTTTTACTTCTTGTTTAGATTTTTCAAATTTTTCATTAATCATACACATCTGAGAAGATAGAACACTTATATTTGCTGAACATTCTGATAAAGACTTTGCAAGGATTGATGTTAGAGACCACAAGGCCTCTAAAGTAACTACCTCAGGTTTTTCCACGTTTATAACTTCGCTGGGTCTAACGGGGGTAATGGAAGTCAGGTTCTCACCCCTTCGGTTGTCTCAGCTCCCCTCAATTTCCAGCACAGGGCCCCAGCAGCAATCTCTCCAATTCTTTCGGGCATCTGAGCGCCTTGTTCTCATGACCCTTCCCCCTCTGCTCGATCAGCACAAACATCCATGTCGGGACTTCCGATCAGGCATAGTGTCAAGACTTCCCACTCGGACGGAGGTAGTCTCTGATCCAACAGGCTGAGAGAGTATAATTCTGAGGTTGGGTCATAGTCTCCCTCCACTGGCCCAACAGCCGGATCACTCAGACCCACATCCAATGGTTTAGCGGCACATTGTGGATTAGTCTTCTGCCCCAGAGGTAGCGAGGGCGTCGAGGGGTAGATTCTCTGCTTCCCCTTTCGTTTAGGAGCCATAATAATCAAAGACTTTCGAGACAGAAGGAAATGCAAAAGGAAAAAAGATCCTACAGAAGATCTCCAAAAAGCTATTTACTCATTGCTCAAAAAAGGCTATGCAAACTGAGATTATTACTCTTAAATAATTTCATTTTTATGGGACCCTTACCCTCATATTTCTGTGTTTTATTTGGTACCTAAAATGCACAAAGATCTTCAGTCTCCACCTTATTGGCCCATTGTATCAGTGATTGAGTCCTTCCTTTGACCCTTGTCAAACTATGTGGACCACATTCTACAGCCTAGTTTACCTAATATACATTCACATATATGTGACTCTACACACTGGGCTGGATTTTCAAAGGGTTACGCGTGCCGGGCCTATTTTCAAAAGGCCCAGTGATGCGCATAAAGCCCCGGGACACGTGTAAGTCCTGGGGCTTTACTAAAGGGGTGGGGTGGGAGCGGAGCGGGGCAGGGTAGGGCAGTCTGGGGGTGGGGAGTGGGTGGGGCCAGATGCTTCTGACAGCTAAGACAAAGGATGGGGGGGATAGAGTAGGGCTAGGGGGGGAAGGTTAGGGGAAGGGATGGGAAGGTCAGGCTAGGGGGAAGGGAACGGGGGAAGGCAGCGTGGCTCGGCACGTACAAGGTGCACAACTGTGCACCCCCTTGTGTGCGCCAACCCCTGATTTTATAACTTGCGCGCGCCTGCACATGTAAGCCCACGTGCACCATATTAAAATCTACCCCACTTTGTACAGATTTTATAAGGGACTGGCTACCTTCAACCTCACTGGTTGCTAGTTATAGCAGATATAACTACCCTTTATACATATATACCTCAAGTGGCAGCTCTGTCAATTATCACTGATACATTGAAGTTTATTGTTGATTTGGCTGCTGTAGCCCTTACAAAAATTATTTTATGTTCATCAACCAATTTTTTCCAGCAAATACAAGGTACAGCTATGGAGGCCACCATGCCCCTACAAAAGCTTGCCTATACATGGTGAAAATTGAATAAATATACATCCATTCCTCAGAATATTCATCCTTGACAAATAGTTGGGTAACCTTTATAGATGATATGGTCAGGTACTCAAATTAAACTTAGTGAATTTAGTGTTTGGCTAAATACCAGAGATTCTAATTTCCAATTCACCTTCTCTAGCCATCATAAGCACATTCCCTTTTAGACCTTCAAATTGCTGTAGAATTTCTTTCCACAGCAATTTACATTAAGCAAATAGATAGAAATACCATCCTACACTAAAAGAGTAATCATCCACATCATTTAAGAGACAGCATTCCAACAGGTGAGTTCCTTTGCTTAGGTGTTTACGTTCTAACATATGGGAATATAAGTGACAAGATTCTCTGATGGCAATTAAATTGAAGGTTAGAGGCTACCTAAACAAGGTAATTAAGCAAGCTTACAAAAATGGACTCTTGGTGAATCAAGATCTACTAGATATGCAATCTCATATACTTCTCAACCATATATCCTCCAAAAGTAACCCATGGTCAAAGGAAGGGTATTAGATACTCTAGGCAAACCTTACAGACTTGCACAAACACACAGTTACACACACGCACAATTCAATTATAGATTAATAATATATTTTACATGAAAGAAGCTCATTCAAATGTCAGTTTTCTGAGGCAAAAATATCACAACATACATATCATATTTATATGCACTGCAGAAAACTGCAAAAAAGACACTTGGAACTTCTATGGAATTAGACTTTTTATAGTGTGTGCTGCATGTGGGCTTGGCTCTCTGAAAGTCATGAATAAATGAATAAAGTTTAGCATGGCTCTCGTGCTAAACTTTCAAAAGGGAAACTGTGAAAATGAGAAAAATTGTTAGAAAAAAACTGAAAGGAGCAGCTACAAAAGTAAAAAATGTACAAGAGGCGTGGTCATTGTTACAAATTACCATTCTAGAAGCACAGTCCAAATGTATTCCACACACTAAGAAAGGTGGAAAGAAGGCAAAACGATTACCGGCATGGTTAAAAGGGGACGTGAAAGAAGCTATTTTAGCCAAAAGATCTTCATTCAAAAATTGGAAGAAGGATCCAACAAATGAAAATAGTATAATGCATAAATGTTGGCAAGTTAAATATAAGACATTGATAAGACAGGCTAAAAGAGAATTTGAAAATATGTTGGATGTAGATGCAAAAACTCACAGTAAAAACTTTTTTAAATATATCCGAAGCAGAAAGCCTGTGAGGGAGTTAGTTGGACTGTTAGATGATCGAGGGGTTAAAGGGACACTTAGAGAAGATAAGGCCATCGTGGAAAGATTAAATGATTTCTTTGCTTCGGTGTTTACTGAAGAGGATGTTGGGGAGGTACTCGTACCGGAGAAGGTATTCATGAGTAATGATTCAGATGGACTGAATCAAATCACGGTGAACCTAGAGGATGTGGTAGACCTGACTGACAAACTGAAGAGTAGTAAATCACCTTGACTGGATGATATACACCCAAGAGTTCTGAAGGAACTAAAAAATGAAATTTCAGACCTATTAGTAAAAATTTGTAACCTATCATTAAAATCATCCATTCTACCTGAAGACTGGAGGATAGCTAATGTAACCCCAATATTTAAAAAGGTCTCCAGGGGCAATCCGGGAAACTACAGACCAGTAAGCCTGACTTCAGTGCCAGGAAAAATAGTGGGAAGTGTTCTAAACATCAAAATCACAAAACATATAGAAAGACATGGTTTAATGGAACAAAGTCAGCATGGCTTTAACCAAGGCAAGTCTTGCCTCACAAATCTGCTTAACCTTTTGAAGGAGTTAATAAACATGTGGATAAAGGTGAACCGGTAGATGTAGTATACTTGGATTTTCAGAAGGCGTTTGACAAAGTTCCTCATGAGAGGCTTCTAGGAAAAGTAAAAAGTAATGGGATAGGTGGCAATGTCCTTTTGTGGATTGCAAACTGGCTAAAAGACAGGAAACGGAGAGTAGGATTAAATGGACAATTTTCTCAGTGGAAGGGAGTGGGCAGTGGAGTGCCTCAGGGATCTGTATTGGGACCCTTACTTTTCAATATATTTATAAGTGATCTGGAAAGAAATATGACGAGTGAGATAATCAAATTTGCAGATGATACAAAATTGTTCAGAGTAGTTAAATCACAAGTAGATTGTGATAAATTGAAGGAAAACCTTTTGAGACTGGAAAATTGGGCATCAAAATGGCAGATGAAATTTATTGTGGATAAGTGCAAAGTGATACATATAGGGAAAAATAACCCATGCTATAATTAGACAATGTTGGGTTCCATATTTCACTTGCGCTGCCGCGATCAGGGAAGGCCTGTGCGATCGGCGCCGAGCCCCGCCGGGGGAAGGTCAGTTTCTACTCTCTCCCCACAGGCAACCTCAGCGCCGATAGCACGGCAGAAAACTAGGAAGGAAAGGCAAAGCAAAAACAAAGTAAATAATCCACTAACAAGCCGCGCCGCACCGAGAATGGAAGCCCCGCCTACCGATCCGTCGCCGCCATAGGAGCCAGCCTCAGGGGGCTTTAAACTGCTCAACAGCTTGGCGCCATCTCTTCACTTGCGCTGCCGCGATCGGGGAAGGCCTGCGCAATCGGCGCCGAGCCCCACCGGGGGAAGGTCAGTTTCTACTCTCTCCCCACAGGCGACCTCAGCGCCGATAGCGCGGCAGAAACCTAGGAAGGAAAGGCAAAGCAAAAACAAAGTAAATAATCCACTAGCAAGCCGCGCCGCACCGAGAACAGAAGCCCCGCCTACCGATCCGTCGCCGCCAATAGGAGCCAGCCTTCAGGGGCTTTAAACTGCTCAACAGCTCGGCGCCGTGCACCGTCGCGCGCCAAAGGAGCGCGACAAAGGGGCAGGCCCCTTTGTTTGCCCCTTCGTGCAGCCCCGAGGGAGCCCCGACCAATACCCACTGAAGTATCTATAGCCATTATCTGTAGATGCCAGCAAACGTCTCGAGCCAAACGGATCCTGCTGCCCGGACTAAAGCCAGCACCAATCTAGCCCCCCCAGCATTAAACCACCCTCACCAGCATCCAACCAGCATTCTTCCAGCATACACCCCAACCTCTCCAGCATCTATCAAGACTCTCCAACATCCACCCAACTTCCATTCCAGCCTCTCCAGCCTCTCCAGCATCCATCTATCCAGCATCCATCCAGCATCCATTTCAGCCTCTCCAACATCCATCAAGACTCTCCAGCATCCACCCAACTTCCATTCCAGCCTCTCCAGCATCCAGCAAGACTCTCCAGCCTTCACCTAGCATCTCCAGCATTCACCTAGTATCTACAGCATCCAGCAAGACTCTCCAGCCTTAATCCAGCATCTACAGCATTCATCCAGAATCTACAGCATCCAGCAAGACTCTCCAGCCTTCATCCAGCATCTTCAGCATTCATCCAGCATCTACAGCATTCATCCAGCATCTACAGCATCCAGCAAGACTCTCCAGCCTTCATCCAGCATCTACAGCATTCATCCAACATCTCCAGCTTTCATCTAGCCTCACCAGTAACAGAGATGTGCTTCATTTTTTTCTACCGGGTCGTTTTTCGGTTCGGATACTTCGTGGTACAATTCGGGTTTCTCGTTTCGTTTTTCGAAAATGAAACGAGGGAGGAAACCCGAAACTGGGCCAAAAAATGAATCGGGAAACGAAGCTAAAAAAAAACCCACCCCAAGCATTTAAAAGCATTTCAAGCATTTTCGTACATATATACAACCCCCCCCCATCCCGATCCCTCCCCCAAGACTTACGAACATCCCTGGTGGTCCAGCGGGGTCCCGGGTGCCAATTGATCCTTCGTGCCCATGTGCGCTATTGCCAGGCTTGCTCAAAATGGTGCCGACTGCCGAATAGCCTCTGAACTACCATGTCACAGGGGCTACCGGCGCCATTGGTCAGCCCCTGTCACATGGCCATCGGCGCCATCTTGTGCTCCTGTCATGTGACTGGAGCTGACCAATGGCGCCGAAAGCCTCTGTGACATAGTATGGGCAAAGGCTATCGGCGCCATTTTGATTATTGGCAGCCGACAACGAAATTGCTCCCGGACCCCCGCTGGACCCCCAGGGATTATTGGCAAGCCTTGGGGGGGTCAAGAGCCCCAGGGATTATTGGCAAGCCTTGGGGGGGTCAAGAGCCCCCTCCTGACCCCCCCAAGGCTTGCCAATAATCCCTGGGGGTCCAGCGGGGGTCCGGGAGCGATTTCGTTGTCAGCTACCTAGAGTCCTTCGAGCCCACCACCCCACTGGAGATTGAATCAACACTCAAGAAGCTGAAACCATCCAGTCACCACATCCCAACAAAACTTCTGCTCCTTATTCCAGGCACCATCTCCAGATCCCTAGCCGACATCATTAACTGCTCCCTTGCCCAAGGAATTTACCCAGATGACCTTAAATCAGCATCTATTAAACCCTCTCTTGAAGAAAACCAACTTGGACATTAATGAGCTCTCTAACTTCCGACCTATATCCAACCTCCCACTGCTAGCAAAACTCACCGAGAAGGTGGTGAACTCACAGCTGTCGGACTACCTAGAGGAACACAAAATCTTATACCCCTCCCAGTATGGCTTTCACAAGTCTTCCAGTACTGAAACCCTCCTCATCTCGCTAACAGACCGCATCCTCATGGGCCTAGACAAAGGGATCTCATTCCTGCTAGTCCTCTTAGACATCTCCGCGGCGTTTGACACCATGAACCACAGGTAAAGATTCAGATGGACTGAATCAAATCACGGTGAACCTAGAAGATGTGGTAGGCCTTATTGACAAACTGAAGAGTAGTAAATCACCTGGACCGGATGGTATACACCCTAGAGTTCTGAAGGAACTAAAAAATGAAATTTCAGACCTATTAGTAAAAATTTGTAACTTATCATTAAAATCATCCATTGTACCTGAAGACTGGAGGATAGCAAATGTAACCCCAATATTTAAAAAGGTCTCCAGGGGTGATCCTGGAAACTACAGACCGGTTAGCCTGACTTCAGTGCCAGGAAAAATAGTGGAAAGTGTTCTAAACATCAAAATCATAGAACATATAGAAAGACATGGTATAATGGAACAAAGTCAGCATGGCTTTACCCAAGGCAAGTCTTGCCTCACAAATCTGCTTCACTTTTTTGAAGGAGTTAATGAACATGTGGATAAAGGTGAACCGGTTGATATAGTATACTTGGATTTTCAGAAGGTGTTTGACAAAGTTCCTCATGAGAGGCTTCTAGGAAAAGTAAAAAGTCATGGGATAGGTGGCGATGTCCTTTCGTGGATTGCAAACTGGCTAAAAGACAGGAAACAGAGAGTAGGATTAAATGGACAATTTTCTCAGTGGAAGGGAGTGGGCAGTTGAGTGCCTCAGGGATCTGTATTGGGACCCTTACTTTTCAATATATTTATAAATGATCTGGAAAGAAATACGACGAGTGAGATAATCAAATTTTGCAGATGACACAAAATTGTTCAGAGTAGTTTAAAGCACACGCAGATTGTGATAAATTGCAGGAAGACCTTGTGAGACTGGAAAATTGGGCATCCAAATGGCAGATGAAATTTAATGTGGATAAGTGCAAGGTAATGCATATAGGGAAAAATAACCCATGCTATAATAACACAATGTTAGGTTCCATATTAGGTGCTACAACCCAAGAAAGAGATCTAGGTGTCATAGTGGATAACACATTGAAATCATCGGTTCAGTGTGCTGCGGCAGTCAAAAAAGCAAACAGAATGTTGGGAATTATTAGAAAGGGAATGGTGAATAAAACGGAAAATGTCATAATGCCTCTGTTTCGCTCCATGGTGAGACCGCACCTTGAATACTGTGTACAGTTCTGGTCGCCGCATCTCAAAAAAGATATAATTGTGATGGAAAAGGTACAGAGAAGGGCTACCAAAATGATAAGGGGAATGGAACAGCTTCCCTACGAGGAAAGACTAAAGAGGTTAGGACTTTTCAGCTTGGAGAAGAGATGACTGAGGGGGGATATGATAGAGGTGTTTTAAAATCATGAGAGGTCTAGAACGGGTAGATGTGAATCGGTTTATTTACTCTTTCGGATAGTAGAAAGACTAGGGGGCACTCCATGAAGTTAGCATGGGGCACATTTAAACCTAATCGGAGAAAGTTCTTTTTTACTCAACGCACAATTAAACTCTGGAATTTGTTACCAGGGGATGTGGTCAGTGCAGTTAGTATAGCTGTGTTTAAAAAAGGATTGGATAAGTTCTTGGAGGAGAAGTTCATTACCTGCTATTAAGTTCACTTAGAGAATAGCCACTGCCATTAGCAATGGTTACATGGAATAGACTTAGTTTTTGGGTACTTGCCAGGTTCTTATGACCTGGATTGGCCACTGTTGGAAACAGGATGCTGGGCTTGATGGACCCTTGGTCTGACCCAGTATGGCATTTTCTTATGTTCTTATGTTCTTATCCTCCTCAATCGTCTCTCAGACATTGGTTTATCTGGACACGCCTTCCAATGGTTCAAATCATTCCTCAATAATAGAAGTTCCAAGATCACTATCAACAATAAAGAATCTCCTAACATCAAATCTTCACTAGGTGTTCCCCAAGGCTCCTCTCTGTCCCCCACCCTCTTTAATATCTACCTACTGCCCCTCTGCCAGCTCCTCACAAACCTTAACCTTATTCACTACTTATATGCTGATGACGTTCAGATCCTGATCCCTATTAAAGAATCACTTCCAAAGACCCTCACCTTCTGGGATAACTGCCTCAGGTCCACCACCTACTCACAAGCCTGAACCTGGTCCTTAATGCAACCAAAACAGAAATTCTCCTCATTTCCTCCGACCATTCTACCAGCCATGATCAGACAACCTCTATTCCTCAGACCACTCAAGTTAGAGATTTAGGAGTCACCATTGATAACCATTTAAACCTAAAAAAATCAATCAACAATATTACGAAGGATTGTTTCTTTAAGTTACAAGTAATGAAAAGACTCAAACCCCTCCTCCATCTCCAGGACTTCAGAACGGTCCTCCAGTCAACAATATTCTCCAAAACCGACTACTGTAACTCTCTCCTCTTAGGACTCCCGACCTCTGAAACCAGACCACTACAGATGCTCCAGAACTCAGCTGCCAGGATATTAACCAACACTAACCGGGGAACTCACATCACCCCTATACTTAGAAACCTACATTGGTTACCTATTAAATACAGAATCTTGCACAAAGCACTCACCATTATCCACAAATCCATACACAACCAACTTCCGTTAGACCTTCAGTTCCCTCTCAAACTATACACATCTGCAAGACCCATCAGAGCGGCACATAAAGGAACCCTTCAAGTTCCCCCCAACTAAATCCGCTCGACTAACCTCCATGAAAGAACGAGCATTCTCCTCAGCTGGCCCCATCACCTGGAACAACCTGCCGAATGATCTAAGACTAGAACCCTGCCTGACTACCTTCCGAAAAAAACTCAAGACTTGTCTTTTCGTCCAAGCCTTCCCTTAAGCCTAACATTGCAACAATTCTTTCATTTAGCTCTACAGACTAAATGCCCAACCTAGCCTTTTTATATTCATGCGTGTTCATTCTCCAGTTTTTTCTGTCCTTTATTTCCTGGCAACCCTAGTCCCCAAGTTCATTCTCCCTGTTATTTGTATCTGCACCTCGGCCTTCTTGTTATATGGTATTGTTATATGGTTTTATTAAGTTAACCCCTAAGTTTGATGTAAACCAGCCTGATATGAAGCTTGTCATGAAGCTCGGTATAGAAAAATGTTAAATAAATAAATAAATAAAATATTAGGTGCTACAACCCAAGAAAGAGATCTAGGCATCATAGTGGAAAACACATTGAAATTGTCGGTTTAGTGTGCTGCGGCATTTAAAAAAGCAAACAGAATGTTGGGAATTATTAGAAAGGGAATGGTGACTAAAATGGAAAATGTCATAATGCCTCTGTATCGCTCCATGGTGAGACCGCACCTTGAATACTGTGTACAATTCTGGTCGCCGCATCTCAAAAAAGATATAATTGCGATGGAGAAGGTACAGAGAAAGGCCACCAAAATGATAAGGGGAATGGAACAATTCCCCTATGAGGAAAGACTGAAGAGGTTAGGACTTTTCAGCTTGGATAAGAGATGGCTGAGGGGGGCTATGATAGAGGTGTTTAAAATCATGAGAGGTCTAGAATGGGTAGATGTGAATCGGTTATTTACTCTTTCGGATAATAGAAAGACTAGGGGGCACTCCATGAAGTTAGCATGTGGCACATTTAAAACTAATCAGATAAATTTCTTTTTTACTCAACACACAATTAAACTCTGGAATTTGTTGCCAGAGGATGTGGTTAGTGCAGTTAGTGTAGCTGTGTTTAAAAAAGGATTGGATAAGTTCTTGGAGGAGAAATCCATTACCTGCTATTAATTAAGTTGACTTAGAAAATAGCTACTGCTATTACTAGCAATGGTAACATGAAATAGTTTTTGGGTACTTGTCAGGTTCTTATGGTCTGGATTGGCCACTGTTGGAAACGGAATGCTGGGCTTGATGTACCCTTGGTCTGACCCATTGTGGCATGTTCTTATGTTCTTAAATGGAATTACCATTAGAATATAGTAAACCTCCCATACCAAAATAGCCCTAACTTCCAGCACCGAAGCATTAACAAACTTATCTTTGAAAAGGCAACACTGCACATATTTCACCAAGACCTATAACACCAATACACTTTCTATTAGGAAAACTGAACTATCGGTGCCATTGGCCAGCCTCTGGTCTCGGTAGCAATCTCCCCCTCTCGAGTCATCGGCTGCCACTAAACAAATTGGCGCCAATGGCCCTTTGCCCTTACCATGTGACAGGGGCTATTGGTGCCATTGGTCAGCCCCTGTCACATGGTAGGAGCAATGGTAGGAGCAATGGATGGCGCGGGCCGTCCATTGCTTCTACCATGTGACAGGGGCTGACCAATGGTACCAATAGCCCCTGTCACATGGTAAGGGCAAAGGACCATTGGCGCCATTTTGTTTAGTGGCAGCCGATGACTCGAGAGGGGGAGATTGCTCTTGAGACCCCTGCTGGACCACCATGGAATTTTGGCAAGTTTGGGGGGGTTAAAATTAATTAAATTTGAAGGGTTGGGGTGGGTTTAGGTGTTTTTTTTTATGTGCCCTTTCTCCCCCCCAAAAAACGATAAAACCACCACAAACTTTTGTGGGTTTTCTTATCGTTCCTTGTCCCTCCCCCCCCCGAAACATGACAAAATAGGAAATACCATCTCTATTTCCTATTTTGTCGCAAACGAATGCACATCCCTACTAACCAGACTGTCATAGATCCCTACAGATAAATTATATGGTAGCAGAATTCCTCACCTTGGTCACACATGGAGAACACAGAGAGACCCTGACCAAATACAGACTAAAGAGCCCAGAAAGTATAAATAAAAGCATGCAGAGAAAAACTGAACTCAAACCCACAACAAGCCAGCCTCAATAAGCAGAGCAACAATGGAAAAACAGAAACATTACCATTCTTCATAAAACATTAAATAATAAAATCAAGAAATCATCAATCATAATAGCAAATTAATAACCATAAAAAGAATACATTTTTCAAACCAGTCATCAAATAGAATATCCAAAATTTCCCAAACACTAACAAAATATTTCAAAACATCTGATGAATAAAAAAAAAAATCTAATAATTAAAATGTTCTAATATTTCCTCTCAAAAAACAATAAAATATTCAAACTGCACAAACATCAAATTACACCCAATAATAAATTATTAAGGATTTAAAAATCTCCTGTTCTCTATACCTGAGATATTTGGATTTCCAGTCACCCTGACATTGTTGTGCATTGTGGGAGGTAGGGCCACACAATCTTTATCTTCACACATAGACACATGCACACACACATGCACACACAAACACATATTCATTCTCTCATACTTTCCATCTCTCAAAAACATGCCTAAGGTCTCACACACATACCCTCTCTGTCCCTCACAATCATATTGTGTGTGTGTACAGGCCTGTGGGAGCCTATATGTGACACACAAGCTCTAACACAGCCACACACTCAAGCTCCCAGACTCATAATATGAACACAAACTCTAACACAGACACATATTCAGGCTCTGACACAGACATGCACACATACACATGAACACAAGCTCTAACACAGACACACATTCAAGCTCTCATCCACACATATGAATACAAGCTCTGACACAGACACCACATTCAAGCTCTCACGCAGACACAGACACATACCAGCTCTGATACAGACATGCACAAGCTCTGACTCATACACATGCACATAGGTTCTCAAACACACACACACACTCACACACACACACACAGAGCCTCCTTTCTCCAGGCTCCTTGCACAGCCCCATCCATCTTCTTCTTCACTTCAGGCCATGGTGGGATGAGTTCTACCACAGCCTCACAGGCCTCCTTCTTTCTTAAGATCAGGCCTTGGTGGGATTAGCTCCACCATGGCCCTGTGGGCTTGACTTTCCTTTGGACCCACTGGCCTTCTCGCAAATGAAGGGGGGAGGGGGCAAGGGCTGGAAAGCTGTGAGTGCGCACATGTGGCTAACAGAGAAAACTGCCATGGCCTTTTTTTTAACCAGCTGGCGACCTGCCTCTCTTCTTCCCATCCTTTTCTCATTTTCAGCCACAGATGGGTTGATCTCTGCCAGCAACCATGTATCCTCTTCTGCTGCCGTCGTCCCATCAGGTATTCCGCCCTGTGCAAATATACGGCGTGCGCACCTAGTTAAGCTGGGCCTAGTTCTAAAACAATTTTAAGGCTAATTCAATATTTTCACAACAAAAGTAAGGTTTCTCTTTGATTAAAACACTTGTGTTTCTTAATACCCCTGCACATTAAACATTGCTAATTCAAGAAGATTGACATTTGCTAATAGGATTCACAAATAACTGGCCATTCTTAAGTGAAAATAAATGCTAGATGCAGAATAATTCTGCATCTAAACACAATGCCTAAGCATTCAGTGTGTTCTCATTTCACTGTTGCCTAATTATTTAGAAATAATTCTGTTTAAGAAAATAACCTTTTTATCAAAGTTAAAAAGCACATATTGACATTAAATGATTTGATATTAACAGAGCTATTCTTTGTTAAGTCAGTTGTTTGTTGGTGACTTGAAAATGTAAAAATATAATGCGGATCTGAGTCAGCAGCTCAGTAGGAGCAGCTCTATGCCTCCATGTGGGAGACTTGGATTTGAATCCTGAGCCTTGTTTCTTCTTCTAAGGTTGGAAATACTGAAGAAGCAGCATACACAACTGTTGTGTATGTGTGAGGAGAGGGGGAAAGAAAGGAGAGGTGGGTGTGTGGCAGGCGGAAGAAGTGCCAGCCATTCCAAATCACTGACAGCTAGTTTTTCCACTAAGGCTGCACACATACGATGTTCCAGAAGGAGCTATCAATCACAACCTTCTACCCATACACCATTGTATTCCAGTGTACCCTAATGTACACCCACAAATTCAAATCAATCGTATCACTGGTCATTAATTAATATGAATAAATTTTTGCCAAGTATATGTAGGCCCCTCACTCTAAGGGTCTGTCAAATTTCACAGACTCCTGAATTGGTACGGGGCCACCTTGCTTTAATTATGACATCAAATTTTTTTAAAGTTTTACTTTTTATATTCAAAACTTCCCCACGTCAAACTGTTCAAAGATCACTTTAAACCATCACTTTCATAACGCCACAGTTAAAAAGATACGAGAGGAACCATCATTACTCATCTGCTCCAACTTTGGCTGATCTCCCTCTCCCCGACACGCGCGTGTTTCGAACCAAAAGTTCTGCTTCAGGGGGATTTCCTTCTGTATCTGTTAATTACACGATTTTCCCAACTTTAAAGCCGCGATTTGTCGTCTTCAATTTCTTTCTCTTCTTGGCATCTTTTAAGTATCTTCATTTTCCAGCGGACCCATTGCGCCGCCTCTGTATTTAAAATGGCATCCCGTCGAAAGTGAACCTTTTATAGCCCGGACCGGAACCTACGTCATCACGGGCAGTCTCCCTTCACGTCCGGCACCCCTTTTCTTTATACACAATCACCGCAGATCTTCTCATTCGGTTAACATTGCATTTTCTGTGCACTTCTTATTCCTTGTCCTCTTCTCATTGTTCAGAATCGAGTCAGCCGGACACCGGCATTATAAAATTCTCATTGTTCAGAATCGGGTCAGGCAGACAACTGGCAGTCCTCTTACACGTCCACATCGACATCACCGGGTGATTGCATCCAGATCTTCTCAAATGAATCCTCGATCTTCAAACGTGGATCCCCATTTAAATTTCCTAATGCCCGGTGCACTAGACATAAAGCACATTTATAAAGACACCTGAATCCATAGTACATGAAGTAGTCTTCTCTAACTCTTCTGCAAAAGAAAAATAAACAAAAGGAATCAATTCTCATTTGAAAGAATAAAATACCACATAAACAGTGAAAAACAAAGTATAGGGCACAAAAGATATATTTTCTGAACATAATTCTTTCAACCATTTCCTATTATCTATTTGGCTATTGAAATATAACAAAGGCATTCCTGATTATATTACCATATTAACTAAGAATTACATTGTTTTATACATATATATTTACTGAGAAACTTTATACAACACATTTTTGAAGCTGGAAATTACTATTTTGATCTGCCAGTTTAATTATTTTAAAGAATAAAAACAATTACTTATAAATTAGCTCTCTATTTTTTTATTTCTTATAAATATTTTTAGAGTTGGTAGACTATTAGGGATGTGAATCATTTTTTGACGATTTAAAAAAATCGCCAGATTTTTTTTAAATCATCAAAAATCGTTAGAGTCGCGATACAATAGAAATTCCCCCGATTTATCGTGAAAAATCGTAAATCGGGGGGAGGGGGAGGGCGGGAAAACCGGCACACCAAAACAACCCCTAATCCCACCCGACCCTTTAAAAAAAATCTCCCACCCTCCCGAACCCCCCCAAATGTTTTTAAATTACCTGGTGGTCCAGTGGGGGGGGGGGGGGTCCCGGCGTGATCTCCCGTTCTCGGGCCATCAGCGCCATTTTGGCTGCCACTAATATAAATGGCGCTGATGGCCCAATAAAAAAAAAAAAACACCCGACCCCTTTAAATGACCCCCTTGAACCCCCCCCCAAAAAACCTTTTAAAATTACCTGGTGGTCCGGCGGGGGCGCGATCTCCCATTCTCGGGCCATTGACTGTGTTAATAAAAATGGCGCCGATGGCCCTTTGCCCTTACCATGTGCAGGGCAAAGGTAGCGCCAGCGCCATTTTGAATATTGGCAATACGGCCTGAGTGCAGGAGATCGCTCCCGGACCCCCGCTGGACCCCCACGGACTTTTGGCCAGCTTGGGGGGCCTCCTGACCCCCACAAGACTTGCCAAAAGTGCAGCGGGGGTCCGGGAGCGACCTCCTGCACTCGGGGCGTATTGCCAGTATTCAAAATGGCTCCAGCGCTACCTTTGCCCTCACTATGTCACAGGGGCCAATCGTCGGTAGCCATTTTTATTAACGCAGCCGATGGCCTGAGAGCCGTTGATCGCTCCCCACACTCCCGCTGGACCAGCAGGTAATTTTATAACCTTTTTGGGGGGTTCAGGAGGGTGTTTTGATTATCAGATCGGGCGCAGCCAATAATCAGAACTCAAATCGGGCTGGGCGATAAAAATTTTAAGATTTGGATCGGAACCGGAACCGATCAGATTCCAGTTCCGATTCACATCTCTATAGACTATAGTCCTCTTTTCATTGAACCCAATGTTTTTGAAATATTTCTGCATTGTTAGAGCTTTATCTCTTTCCCTGCAGAACGAGACCAAAAGTGTTGCTCTTTCTGGAATATCATCTATTGAGGCCTCAAGGAAAGAAGTCAGATTTGGAAATTCCCTTTGAACTATATCCATATCTTCCCTTTCTTCTTGAGACCTAATCTTTGTTTTGGGAATATAGTATATTTTTGAAATACTCCCTCTATTGAAGAGATAGAGAGTATTTCAGATAGATATTTTTTAAATAATTTGATAGGGGACAAAAGTCTAGAAACAGGAAAGTTCAATAGTCTAAGATTTTTCATCCTATTCATATTATCTAAATTTTCCAATTGTCTATGCATCATCAAGCTATCTTTTATAAAAGAAGTATTTGAGGTATGTAAAGATGACAATTGAGCAGTTACCATTTTAGAAGATTCACCTAGTTGATTTAACCGTGTTTCATGCTTTACTATTTCATTCTTAAATTCTGATGTAACATTATTAAACTGTAAAATAGGATTTGTCAAACATTTTTGCATATTCAATAAAACTTTCCACACATCCCCCAAAGTTACCTTTTGCAGATCAATTGTATCAAATAGGGATGTGAATCGTGTGCCCGATCGACTTAACGATCGGGTTCGGCTAGTGGGAGAAAAAAATCTGATCGGTGGTGATGTGAATCAGAATCGGTTCCAATTCACATCGTTAATTTTTTATTAGTGAGGCCCGACCTTTAAAATTGATCCCTTACCTTCCCCCACCCTTCCGAACCCCCCCCAAAATTTTTTACGAGTTTTGGGGGGGTTCGGGAGTTTTGGCGGCGCCAATCGTAAAGATGGCTCCGGCCATCCAGTGCTCCTACCATGTGACAGGGGCCGGCCAATGGCATGGATACCCTGTCATATGGTAAGGGCAAAGGGCCATCGGTGCCATCTTTATGAGTGGCAGCCGATGACCCAAGAATGGGAGATTGCTCCCGGGACCACCACTAGACCACCAGCTAATTTTAAAATGTTTTGGGGGGCTCGGGAGGATGGGGGAAGCTAAGGGGTCATTTTTAAAGGGTCGGGTGTTTTTTTTTTTTTATCGGGCCATCGGCGCCATTTTTGAGTGGCAGCCAAAATGGTGCAGATGGCCTGAGAGCGGGAGATCGGTCTCCACGCCCCCACTGGACCACCAGGTACTTGTAAAAAGTTTTTGGGGGGTTCGGGAGGGTGGGGAAGTTAATGGATTCATTTTATAGGGTCGGGGTGGGTTTAGGGGTTGTTTTGGTGTGCCGGTTTTCCCTGCCCTCCCCCTTCACCGATTTACGATTTTTCACGATAAATCGGGGGAATTTCTATTGTATCGCGACTCTTAACGATTTTTG
Organism: Rhinatrema bivittatum; assembly: GCF_901001135.1. Classification (NCBI taxonomy): domain Eukaryota; kingdom Metazoa; phylum Chordata; class Amphibia; order Gymnophiona; family Rhinatrematidae; genus Rhinatrema; species Rhinatrema bivittatum. The sequence continues at coordinate 158,590,689 of NC_042619.1, forward strand.
ATGATTTAAAAAATATCTGACGATATTTTTAAATCGTCAAAAAACGATTCACATCCCTAGTATCAAATATTACATTTACATCCTGTGTGGGGACTGATGTAGTCTGACAAGCAGATTCCATCTGAACCCCATCTGTAGCTAAATTACCAGATAATGTATTTTCAGAAATCATTTCCATCACATTTAATACAGTAGTTTGGGGTACTGTTTCCAATTCACCAAATTGAAATTGAGTTAACTGCACTGAACCTGGGCTTTCTGAGGATCCTGAGGCAAATTAAATATCTGGAATAGAATTCCTGGCAGACTGGCTTAACCTACATGCCACATGGAAGTCCATTGGTACTCTTACCATTAGTGTACCCATCGACAAAGTCAGAGGCTTAGATTTCCTTTTTCTACCCATAAATGGGAGGCTAAAGGAATCAAAAAAATTTTAAGGAGGGACGCGCCCCTTTAGCACGTGGCTTCGGCAGCACACCAGCTGCTGTGCGCCACAGCCCTCTGGTATTTATCGGGTGGTCTGGCCCCACTCGATGACTTCACTGGGGTCAACTACCAGCGGTGATGGAACAAATGAGCTCCCGGGCTCTGGAAAGGAGCCCCGTCTCAGTCCCGTGGTTGTTCCTCTCTCCTGAGAGGTGACTCACTCATGACCCCTCCGGGTTTCCTGCAGCAGCCCTGCGGAATTTATCAGGCGGTCCGGCCCCACTCGATGATGTCACTGGTGTCAACTACCAGTGGTGATGGAACAAACGAGCTCCCGTGCTCTGGAAAGGAGCCCTGTCTCAGTCCACGGTTGTTCCTCTCTCCTGAGAGGTGACTCACTCACGATTCCTCTGCAAACATCATACATTTTAGCGATAGACACATACATTGAATAAGGTGGTCAGAGGTGGTGAGATAAACAGGCATTAGGTAGCAGGGATGAGATAGAACTTTTAGCGTATGGTAAGGAGGGATATAAAGTTAGGGGTTGAGAGGAGATTTTACTTAGGGAATAAATTGTGTCAGTAGCATAGGATCTTCTTGGTGTTTGGGTAATTGCCAGGTTAAGAACATAAGAACATGCCATACTGGGTCAGACCAAGGGTCCATCAAGCCTAGCATCCTGTTTCCAACAGTGCCCAATGCAGGCCATAAGAACCTGGCAAGTACCGAAAAACTAAGTCTATTCCATGTTGTTGTTGCTAGTAATAGCAGTGGCTATTTTCTAAGTCAACTTAATTAATAGCAGGTAATGGACTTCTTCTCAAAGAATGTATCCAATCCTTTTTTAAACCCAGACACACTAACTGCACTAACCACATCCTCTGGCAACAAATTCCAGAGCTTAATTGTGCATTTAGTGAAAATAATTTTCTCTGATTAGTTTTAAATGTGCTACTTGATAACTTCATGGAATGCCCCCTAGTCTTTCTATTATCTGAAAGAGTAAATAACCGATTCACATCTACCCATTCTAGACCTCTCATGATTTTAAACACCTCTATCATATCCCCCCTCAGCCGTCTCTTCTCCAAGCTGAAAAGCCCTAACCTCTTTAGTCTTTTCTCATAGTGGAGCTGTTCCATTCCCCTTATCATTTTGGTAGCCCTTCTCTGTACCTTCTCCTCCTACTCCTTGTTATCTAAATGATCTGCTAGACCATCTGGAGGAGGCATGCATCTAGTTCTTACCAAGTTATAAAGCATGCAGCAAGTTAGAAAATTATCACAGATCTTAAGTGGAGGAGGAGGGTTTAAAGATCAGGCATGCCCCGGATCTGTTCAGGTAATGGAAACACACTCTGTGTAGATTGAAGGTTCTCTCATGTGTCTTGTTCTGCCAGTGAGTCTCATCGTGATCTATGGGCTGGCTAGCAGGATCATGGGCTAGGTTTTCAGTGATATCCTCTATCATCTGAAGAGAAGAAGACAGAGAAGTGCAGAGTTATATATCCTTTAGTACTGGGCAGGGGATTAGTTCCATGTTTGAGGCTAGAGTAGTCCTCCTGGCCAATGTGGTAAGTCCAATTAGATATGAAGGAGACCAAAATAAGAAGTTATTTGCTGTGTGATGGTAGTGGTAAGTGAATTCGTAATTGGAAATCAGCCCCTGGTGATTTTCTCTTCCATGAATTCCTGACTGAGAGAGAATGTAGGCATCATGACTGAATCCTGGAAATCTGGACTCAATGTCTAACATGATGCCCTTCACATACTACATGAATATTGAAAGAGTGGAAGGCCTTCTGTTTGTGTTGGTGTCCTCATTTTTATTTGGTGCCCTTATAGGGATATAAGTGAAATCAATAGCCCCCCCCCCCCCCCAGACAGAGGGATGCATGCAATGCTGTAGAATTCAGTTATTATTTGTTGTTGTTGCTCTCTGATCCAAGGAAATGATATATATTGATGAGTTTTCCTGAGCATGGCAGCCAGGAACTGCTTAATAGATATGGAGGTGGGAGACTGGCTTATCCCAGTCCCAAAGGTATCTGGAAGGTGCCGGTGGGAAAATATGCCAGGATGGTAATGATCTTGACATGTACTGGCCAGGCTTGTCCCCTGTGAATGGAAGGTTGTAGGTACTCTTCTAATTGCTGGCATAGGTACAGTATGGTATCCTTGTTGAATCTGAACTTGCACAGGACTTACTCCTCTGACAGATCCATAAATTGTGCCCTAGCCCCCCATAATCTCTGTAATATGTTCCTTCTCCTCCTCCTCTGTTCTCTTTCCATCCTCAGCCATTGTGATATGAGCACCCATAATCCTATTAGAGTCATACTGAAAAATCATTTTCTATCAGTGATTCCCGCCCCCCCCCCCCCCCCCACTGTTTTAGCCTGCTATCCTCCTGTATGGACCTGTATGTACTAGAAACACTCACTGCCATCCTCCAATATAAACCTGTATCTCCCAGTTATTTCTAAGTCTGTCCCAGTTAAAACCCTGTATAGTCAAGTCTGTTCCTGTTACACTCCAGGGGGGGCCTCCATGTCCCACATACATTCACTCCACCCCTCTTCCCAGTATAACCTTGTCAATTTCAGTTACACTCTAGTATGGTTCAGTCTGTCCCTGGGACACTTCCTCCCACCCCCTAGCCTGCTGCCCTGTCTTCTCACCTGAAGAAGCCAGTCCTCCAAACACCAAGTCACCATTCAGCAAGAAAGATTGCACTTATATACATAAATAAGAGGTAGTAAAAATATTTCATACCTTTTATGACATTCATGTGTAAGTCACTTTTAAAATAGATTATTATGCATGAACATGCAAATCATTCCTCGACATGCCTATAACAAGCCTCCTTTTTTCACACATTCATTCACTTACGCATGCAAACATGCACGCATATATTTCACGTTTACAAAACAGATTCTGTATAAAAGCTTTATTTACTGTGCATGCATATATGTGCTTTTTTATGCCTGTACCTCTTAAAAAATCACCCATGTTTGTAGATTCAAAGAGAAAAAGGAAATATTCAAAATAACTGATCACTAAAGATCATAGGATAAGGAAAAAATAGCTCATGATTCAAAAACAAAACATGCTTAAATACTGGTTTTACACAACTCAGAAGATACCTTTACTGTAAAAAATGCTGAACTTGTTTTATGCTTGTATATTAAATTTTAGACAGACAAACATAACTGTCAAAAAACAACCTGGCTCACTGGAATGATTTCCTTGCATCGATGTCCAGCAGATGATTATACACAGTGGAAAAATATTGGCATAATCCTCATAGTTTGCTCAATTTCCACTTATGATGCCAACATAGATATATGCATGTTTTCATTCTGAAAAATCTTTCTGGCTGATTAGTTTGCTGTTAGTTAATTTTTTATTATGTTTTTTCTTAATTTTCGCTAGTTAGACAAATGAATTCACAATCTAAGAGAAATACATTATATCAGTTTTCCTCACTTATGCCTGCAATTTTTCTGATACAGGAAACACATTTTCCCAGAAATACAAAATTAAAATTAAGGGGCAGATACACTAGAGCCACCTTCCTTGCATCAACTAATGACAAAACAGGTGTTGACTTCTGACATTTAAAATAGTCTCCCTTTTGGAATGGTAATTTTATAACATTACCTGTATAATATGTGGCTCATATGCACATAAGTTATACCAGTTTTACAAGGGAATATAAATGTGTTTATCCACTTTGAAAATTATACCAGCAAAAGTCCCTATCATAAATTACACATGCTAATCAGAGTGCATCAGTTTCCCATGGAAACTTACATGCTGTTGCGCTCGGGGTGGACTTTTGTCCTGGAGCAAGGATGGAATGGCCCTGAAAGGGAACAGGAGGTAACTGGCCCCAGGAGGTGGAGCATTGAATGAGACAGAGGCTAGGTAGAGCTTCACAACTGGAAGCCCGAGGTCACCCTCGGAGGAACCCGTAGAGACCCAGGCCGCTTGGACTTAGGTGGGCCTTGCAGGGTCTCCTGGGAGAATGATAGTCCGGTGTGCCCACAGACACAGAAGGAGCGTGGTCAGGTTCGAGCTGGAGCAGGAGAACCAGAACAGAGTTGGTGACGATAAGGTGAGAAACAGAGCCAGAATCTGGAGGCGTGGTCAGGCAGGTGAAAGGTCAATGTCCATAGGTCATTCCAAAGAGTAGTCACCAAAGCAAGGGTCAGATACTGGAGGTCAGATGTAGTCAAAGGCAAGCAGAGGTTTAGAGGCAGGCTGCAGACAGGCGAGTAGATCTGGAACAGGCTGAGGTCCTTGAGTCAGGTGGCAGACAGACGAATAGATCAGGACAGGCTGGGTCTTGAGGCAGACGGCAGATAGACGAGTCAGGAACTAGCGGTGGTCATAGACAGGCAGCAGACAGGCAGGCAGGTCAGGAGCAAGCCGAGGTCAGTACCAGAAGTCAGTCCAAGGGTGCTACCTGGGAAGGCAGATAGACGAACACAGGAATAGGCAGGATTCAGAAACGAGGAACAGGAACAAGTCAGGAATGAAACTGGAACAGAAGGATCCTGGAACGAGACTAGGAGCAAGCTGGAACAAACACGAAGATAATCTACCATACAAGCCGACCCGATTGCCAAGGCAAGGAAGTGAAGTCAGGAACTTCCTTATATCGTAGATCAATCAGGGTGCCTCACGGAACCTGGACCCGCCCTCAGCCCTACAAGTTTCAGGGCAGGCCGCACACACGCGTATGGGCATGGCTAGCATGGAGGAAATCACCGAACCTCGGCGTGAGGCCTGGTGTGCAATGGAAGGCCCGGTGACAACCGCCGCGGGCCACCGGGGCCTAGCTGGACTATCAACTACCACAAAGGAGGTCATCCCAGGACCCACTGAGGAAATATATATAGGTGAGCGGTTCTGTGCTCGGGACGGCTGTGGGCAGGGTGCGTAACAGTACCCCCCCCCCCTTCTAGGCCTCCCCCTACGTGACCGTGTTTCTCAGGGTGCATTCTATAGAAAGTCTTCAGAAGATCCTTATCGAGAATATTTTGAGATGGTTCCCACGAATTATCCTCAGCCCCATAGCCCTCCCAGGCTAAGAGGTATTCCCACTTGCATCGGTGTCACCGGACTTCTCTTACCTGGAGAGACGTATCTGGTTCTGCAGAGACAAGCAGAGCAGGAGCGTCTTTACGAAAGGGCCAGGAGAGAACCAATGGTTTCAACAGGGACACGAGGAACGTGTTGTGGATACCCAATGAACGAGGTAGCTGGAGTTGAACAAGCAGGAACAACGCGAAGACAATCTAGCATACAAGCCGACCCGATTGCCAAGTCAAGGAAGTGAAGTCAGGAACTTCCATATATCGTAGATCAATCAGAGCACGCAGCAGAACCTGGACCCGCCTTCGGCCCTACAAGTTTCGGGGCAGGCCATGCGCGTGCGTGTATGGGTGTGGCTAGCATAGTAGAAGACGACGAACCTCGGCGTGAGGCCTGGCGTGCAGTGGAAGGCCCGACGACCACCGTCGCGGGCCGCCGGGGCCTAGCTGGAATAGCAACTACTGCAAGGGAGGTCGTCCCGGGACCCGCTGAGGAACTATGCAGGTGAGCAGTCCCGTGCGTGGGATGGCCAGGGGCGGGGCACATAACACATACATACTTTTTAAAATAAAAAAGTATGAGGGTACATGAAAATTTCACCCCAACCCTACTCCCAGAAATGCATTCGCAGAGTCCAGGTAAACTTACCCCTGAACATGACACATACACATTCTTTTAACTGCTCATTGGGCAAGGAATTTTATAAAACATAATTTTTGCATTATGTTTTATGTGAAAAAATATGTTTTAAAATGATCCCCTCTAAAGATAAAAAAAAAATCAAAAGATAACGAAGACAGATTCATTCTTTTAAAGGAGTTGTCCAGTATATAATGCTAATGAGAACCAGATTCAATGTGTATCAGCTTTTCTGCCCATCTACCACCATGCATTGTGAATGGGTATTATCAATGGCAGGGGACATCATGAATCTATATTGATTGTGGCTGGAATGGAGTTGTCAGAAATCTCCTTCCACTGGATTTCCAGAATTTCCATGTGAGTGCATGGCTATACTGACTTAATACCCACATATTATGAGGTAGATTTTAAAAGAAGTGCACACATGTATGCCAGATTTTATAACTTGTGCACGCAGTCACGCGCAAGTTATAAAATCAGAGGTCAGCGCGCGCAAGGTGGTGCACAATTGTGCACCTTGCATGCACCGAGCCGCTCTGCCTTCCTTACCCCGCCCTTTCCCCCCTACCTTTTCCTTTGCATTTTTTTTATTTCACAATATTTTTTACTTTTATTTTTATTTCCTGGGGCTGAAGTAAGTTGCGCGATCCCTGGCACAGCTGCTAATGTGGATGCTGTGCCGGGAGCCTGACCCCACCCATGCCCCGCCCCTCCCCACCCCTTTTTGCAAGCCCCGGTACTTACACATGTCCCGGGGCTTTATGAGCATCGACGGGCCTTTTTAAAATAGGCCCAGCGCGCATAAACCCTCTGGATTTATACACATAACCCTTTTAAAATCTGGCCCTATGGTCTCAGTGACTTCCTGTGTTGTTTCCTGTTGCCACTCTTGCTGCTGGTGCCCTGCCTATACTCATCTTCTGCTTTCTTCTAGTTCAGTGTCTTGCTGTGTTGTTGGGTCACTGTTGCTGCCCAGCCTGCTTCTCCTCCACAGCCTTTCTTTTGCTTTATTGCTACCATTCCTTCTGCAGCCTCACTTTGTATACTGTGCCTTAGGGTAGTGATGCCAATTCTTTTGCTGTCTTATCCTTCACTCAGTATCTGAGTTTGTTGAACCACTCTCCTTGTTGCCTTATTCCACATTCTGTACCTGTGGATAAGAACATAAGAACATAATATATTCCATCTGGGTCAGACCAAAGGTCCAGCAAGCCCAGGATCTTGTTTCCAACAGTGGCCAATCCAAGTCACAAGTACCTGGCAAGTACACAAACATTAAATAAATCTCAAGCTACTAATTAATAGCAGTTTATGGATTTGTCCTCTAGGAACTTATCCAAATCTTCTGTAAACTCAGTTACACTAACTGCTGAAACCACATCCTCTGGCAATGAATTCCATACTTTAAATATGACCTGAATGAAAAAGAATTGTGTTTGATTTGTTTTAAATGAGCTACTTGCTAACTTCATGGAGTGCCCCCTAGTCCTTCTATTATCTGAGAGATTAAATAACCAATTTACATTAACTTTTTCAAGTCCTTTCATGATTTTGTTGACCTATATCATATCCCTCCTCAGTTGTCTCTTCTCCAAACTGAACAGCCTTAACTTCCTTAGCCTTTTCTCATAGGGCAGCCATTCCATGCTACTTATCATTTTGGTCGCCCTTCTCTGAAGTTTCTCCAGTGCAACTATATCTTTTTTTTAGATATGGTGACCAGAATTGCACACAGTATTCAATCTGCAGTCTCACCATGGATTGATACAGAGGCATTATGACATCCATTGTTGTATTTGCCATTCCATTCTTAATAATTCCTAACATTCTGTTTGCTTTTTTGATCGCCACAGCACACTGAGCCAATGATTTCAATGTATTATCTGCTATGATGCCTAGATCTCTTTCTTATGATAGAACTTAACATTGTGTAACTACAGCAAGGGTTATTTTTCCCTATGTACATCATTTTGCACTTGTCCATATTTCATTTGCCATTTGGAAGTCCGGTCTTCCAGTCTGGCAAGGTTCTCCTGAAATTCATCACAATCCACTTGAGATTTAACTAATCTGCATAATGTTGTGTCATCCAAAAATTTGATCACCTCACTCGTCATACCCCTTTCCAGATCATTTATAAGTATGTTAAAAAGCATCAGTCCAAGTACAGATCCCTGAGGCACTCCACTGTTTACATTTTTCCACTATGAAAACAGACCATTTTATCCTACTTTCTCTTTCCTGTCCTTTAACCTGCTTGTAATCCACAAAAGGTCATTGCCTCCTATCCCATGACTTTTTAGTTTTCTTAGAAGCCTATCATGTAAGATTTTTTTTAATGCCTTCTGAAAATCCAAATACACCACATCTACTGGTTCACCTTTATCCACATTGTTATTCACCCTTTCAAAAAAGTGTAGGTGATCTGTGAGGCAAGATTTCCCTTAGGGTAAAACCATGCTGGCTGTTTTCCCTTAAACCATGTCTTTCTAAATGATTTGTGATTTTATTCTTCATTACAATTTCCATGATTTTTCCTGGCACTGAAGTCAGACTCACCGGTCTATAGTTTCCTGGATCACCTCTGGATCCCTTTTTAAATATCGGGCTTACATTCCAATCTTCAGGTACAACAGATGATTTTAATGATAGATTACAAATTAATTGAAATAGGTATGACATTTCATGTTTTAGTTCTTTCAGAACCCTGGTATGTATACCATCCAGTCCAGGTGATTTACTATACTTCAGTTTGTCAATCTGGCATACCACATCTTCCAGGTTCACCATGATTTGGTTCAGTTCATCTGAATCATCACCCTTGAAAAAACATCTCCGGAATAGGTATTTGACTAAACACTGCTTCTGCTCTTTATAACTTACCCTTCCCTCTGTGCCTTGGGGTACTGCTGTCCCTGTGCTTGCTGCCATACTCCTCACGGTATATCATGCAACAGTTAGTGTTTTCCCATCTTTAGGTGCCATAGCATCTTCTTGCAACTGTTTGTGCTGCTTTTCTCCTCTCACAGTGATTTAGAGTATTTATGTCACTGTTGCTGCTGCTTTGCCTCTCTCACGGTGCATTGGGCTCTTTAAGCCACTTTTCGGTATTCCTATGCCCCTCTAATTGTACTTCTTGGTGTTCATGCCACTGTTTGTGCTTCTTTGCCCTCTTATATAGCTTTGGCCTGCTCATACAGTACGTGATAGTAGGTGTTTTGTAACCTGTCTAATACTGTGTACCTCTCTTCCCCCTCCCCATACCTATTGGGGCTGGCAGAATAACTCAGAAATGACCACATGTTTTCTCCACAGAATTAGACTTTTATTTCTCACATTTTTCAGGGTTAGCATTTAGAATAAAATAAACATTAAAGGTCTCTAAAGTCCTTGCTACTTAGCATCGATTTATACTAAACAAGCCGTTAAGCCCGTTAAAATGGGCTACATTACATTTTGTTTTCAGTCCATTTTCTAACACTGCACCCTTCTACACTTTTTCTCCCTCTCTCCCCCTTCCCCTCGTTCACTCCTCCCCTTCCCTCCACTCAGTCTTACTCACCCTCTGTCTCCCACTGCCTTCTTCCCCTCACTCTCACCTCCCTCCCTTCCCTCAGTCACTCCCACCTCTCTCCCCTTCCCTCAGTCACTCCCCACCCTCTCTCAATCCCATCCCCTCCCCCTCAGCCCTCCTCCACTCCCTTTTTCTCTGCTCCACTTCTTACCCTTCCACTTACTCACATCCCTGTCTCTCACCTCTCCCTCATTCTCTCTCTCCCCCTTCCACTTACTCACATCCCTGTCTCTCACCTCTCCCTCATTCTCCTCTCCCCCTTCCACTTACTCACATCCCTGTCTCTCACCTCTCCCTCATTCTCCCTCTCCCCTCACTCTTCCCCACCCCCTACCTCCCTCCCACACACTCACCCACTCCTCCCTCCCTCCCTCCCTCTCACTCAGTCCCTCCCTCCCAGTCCCTCCCCCTCACTCAATCCCTCCCTCCCTCCCACTCAGTCCCTCCCTCTCACTCAGTCACTCCCTCCCACTCCCTCTCTCCGTCCCTCCCACTCCCTCCCTTCCTCTCTCTCTCTCCTCCCTCCCTCGCTACTGGCCGCCGCCCGCTGCCGCTGCCGCCGCCACCGCCCGCTGCCGCTACCGCTACTGCTGCCGCCGCCGCCGCCGCTGCCACCGCCGCCCGCTGCCGCCGTCGCTACCGCCGCCATATTTTTTTTTCCTGACGCTGCCTAAGACCGACGTGCTCGCCCGCACATGCGCAGTAGAGCTGCTCTCTACTGCGCATTTGCGGCACGTCGGTCAACCTTCATTTATTAGGTTGATAATGTAGTGGATTGAAACATGCCAGAAAACTTAGCCTGCTTAGAGTATTAATAAAGGAAACAGGCTGGCTAGCTCTACCCAAATTTTGGAAATTCCCTTCTGATTACCTTTCAAGCAGTCTTTCGTTGGAGATCTCACTGACCAACTTGAGGGAAAGTGCTTGCTTCTTTGGTCCTAGTACTGTCTGAGCTGAGAACATAGCTCTCAGGTCTGGGGCCATCTCTGACTTTGTAACAAGTGGCCAGATATCAGGCAGGGCTTTCCTTTCTCCAGTCTCACCAGACGCCCTCAATCATTACCTCATCGACACAGGAAGCCACAGGGTTGACTCCTCCACATGATTGAAACATGCCAGAAAACTTAGCCTGCTTAGAGTATTATTAAAGGTAACAGGCTGGCCAGTCAACCAGGTTGACTGGCTTTTTTTTATTTTCCCTCCTCCTTGTTTCTCTCTCCTCTGCTCTTTTAACAGTCCATACATGTATATGTAAATAGTCCATGCATAGTCAAGAATGGAATAGACAGGATAATTTCTTCACTTCAGAGTGCTGGCCCCATTTTCTTCATCGTGGGAGTGACTGCTTCTGCTTCGTGAGACTCTGGACAGGCTCCAATCATGTCTTGTCTAGCGCTGCTTTGCTATGTCAGTGATTCTCTTTGGAGGAGGGATCACTGCCCCTGCCTGATGAACTGTCCTTGGATAGTATATTTTTTTGCTCTGGGTAGATTAAGTTGTTTTTCGGAGTTCACCTGTGAGCCTTCTTCTTGGATTAGTTTTTCTTGTTTCCATGCAGACTTGAAGGCAGAAGCTTATAATTCCTAAATCAAGCAAGCAGCTCTGCTAAGTTGGGTAGCATTGTTGTCCTGGTCAAAGTTTCTTAACTTGTTTTTCTTTAAAAATGGCGTGGGCCATCCAGTGCTCCTACCATGTGCCAGGGGCCGGCCAATGGCACGGATACCCTGTCACATGGTAAGGGCAAAGGCCATCGGCGCCATTTTTATTAGTGGCAGCTGATGGCCCGAGAGCGGGAGATCGCTCCCAGGACCCCCACTGGACCACTAGGTACCTGTAAAAAGTTTTTTTTTTTTGGGGGGTCGGGAGGGTGGGGGAAGCTAAGGGATTAGTTTTAAAGGGTCGGGGTGGGTTTTTTGTTTATCGATCGGGCCGGACAAAAAAAAAAACACGATGTGAATCGGAACCGGAATCAGAACCGATTCCGGTTCCAATTCACATCTCTAGTATTTATGCCCCTGTTGATGCTGCTTTGCTCTTCTCACAGTGTCTTGAGTTATTTATGCCAATGTAAGTGGTTATCTTTGCCCTCTTTATTTGACTTGGGCTATTCATGCTTCTGTTTGGTCTGTATTGCTCTTTTCATGGAGTCATGGGATATTCACACCAATGCTGGTACTGCATTTTTTTCTCATGTTGCTTTACAGTATTCATGTGACGGTTAATGTTCCTTTGCCCCTTCACAGTGGTTTTGGGTATTCATGCCTTTGCTACTGCTGGCTTGCCCCTCTTATGGTAATTTGAGCTGTTCATGTTACTGTTGTTGGTGCACTTAGCCCCACTTTTGGTGCATTGGAGTTTTCATGTTATTGTTGCAGCCATTTATCCCTCTTTTGGTGTTTTGGGTTGTTCATGCCACTTCTGGTACTGCTTTGCCTCTCTCACAGTGCCTTGGGGTGTTTATGCCACTATTGGTGGTGTCCTTTAACTCTCTTTTGTTAACTTGGTGTGTTCATTTCTCTGTATGAAGTGCTTTGCTCCTCTCATGGAGCCTAAGTGTGTTTCTACCACGATTGGTCTTTATCCTTATTTTGTTGCCTTTGAGGATGTTTTTGCCTCTCTCAGAGCTTTGGGGTGTTTATGCCTCTATGCCTGGAAATTATGATGATGGAAATGATGGCGAAACCAAATATATGGTATCCAAAACATGTTAAATAAATAAATAAATGTTTCCTTTTCTTTTGTTGCCTTGGGATGTTCACTCCACTGTTTGCTCTGTTTTGCCTTCTTTCGATATTTTGGGCTGTTTATGTCATAGTTTGTGCTGCTTTACCCATCTTACCATAGCTTAAGCTAGTCATGTCACTGTTGATGCACTTTGCCCTTCTATCGCTGCCATCATGCCATAGGGTGTTTATGCCACTCTTGGCATCTTGTGGTACTGTTGCCTCTGCTGCTGATAACTGCTTGAAAGCTTCATAAAACATGGATAGAAAACCCCAATGTTAGAGTAAAATAAGGAATGCCTTGTCCCCCCCTTCCCCCCATTGACATTAATAGAAATGAATGTTGAGCTTCTGATCTGAAATGAAGAAAACAAATTAAATAGGAAAAAAACAAACAAACAAAAAAAAACCAATATTCAGTGTATACAAATGTATCAGAGACCTGTCTTTATCTATCTGTGGGATGGAAGCACCATTCACACTTTTTAAATTCAAGGAAAATACATGATAGTTTGTGATAAGTAGAGAAATAAGGATTAATGCTCTATGTAGTTAAAAAAAAAGTCTTAAGTTGGAAATGTTCAATTGTAAAATATTAGAAACAAAGACCGTGAATTGGAAATCAAGGCACTTTGCAAGTGAAATATTGTGACTGTTTCTCATGATCTGCTTTGTGATTATACACAGAAAACTGTTGGATTCGTGCCAGTCAGAAATTTGTGAACAACAAAGCCATTATTAAGGTTATTACTGTTTTATTCATTCAATCTCCACATCTGCACATCTAGCTGACAGACTGACACAAATAAGGTTGAGGCAGAAAAAACTACAAGTTAAAATGGGATAGTGTGAAGAGCCAGGTTCCTTGTTCCAAAGAAGACCGTTATTTTATACTTCATTAAGGATTAATGTATACTGGGAAAGTGGACATTAATGTTGAGTGGATTATTCTATCCTCAAAGGGAAGAAAGGTTGGATAGACAAAGTGAATGACTGGAAAGCAACATGAATTAAAAGGGGTTTTTTTTAATTATCACTAGTATTTCTTGATGGAGGAAGCTAGACTGATTAATACTTTACCTTTAACTGAGCATCAGAGATAGATGGAGATATAGTGATCAATTCACTTCTATCTTTTCCAGCTTCATTTTGGCGAATAGTGTCAGATATGGATTTTTCGCTGAATAGCAACTGTTGTAAGCTGAGCCATCTGGAAGAAATTGGAGCGCAAACATAAACCTATTCTCCATGACTTGAAAAATATATTTGGGCCCCCATTAGACCCACCACTAACAACCGCCAATCTACCACAAATCAACCCCGAAGAGCTTACGTATCATTCATTTATGCAGCTTTATTTCCCTAGTACAGTGGGCACTGGGAAGGAGTATGCCTGCATTTTATTCCTTTATCTCTCAGTTTTCCATTATGTTCTATGGGATGAAATTTAAAGAAATTGTTTGATTTTCTTCCTGAGGAAAATCATGGGAAATAGATCATGTCATTATCTGTTCTTTCACTCTTTCATGTTCCCTTGAAATAGAATATGCAAGACAAGTCAGGCAGATTTTCCCAAAAGTACCATAAACCCCCCAGTAAGCTAATTGGCTTGAGTCTATTTCTTGGACACAAACATGCAACAAACTAGCATATAATTCAATATTTTATATAGAAATAATTGAATTTACTTTTTAAAAAATGTTTACTTTAAAAAATGTTTCACTAATTACTAAATATTTTATAGTTCTAAAGCAGTAGTGATTTTATAACAAAAACATATTCTTTTTTAGAAAGGGGAAAACCTCAGATGGCAGCTAGAGCAAGCAAGCTGCCATCATGAATAAAAACCCTTTCAGTGGAATTTTATAATTACAAAGTGTTGCGCTGGAGGTGGAACCTTGGCCTGGTGCAGGATAGGTACAGCCCTCTGGTTGGACCCGGAGAGTGTCTGCCACCAGGAGGAGGAGCACACAAGGAGACAGAGGCTAGCTGGAGCTTCGCCAATAACAGTTCGGGGTTTCCTCAGGTTGAGCCCTTGGGTACCCGGACCGCCTGGACTTAGGAGGGCCTCAGATGGTCTCCCGGAGAGGTAGCAGAGGGGTGTGCCCACCATGAGCAAGGGTGCATGGCTGATGCAGGGAGGGTGGACCAGACCTGAACTGGAAGCTCCGGAGCCCTCAGGGAGGTAACAGTTCAGGAAGGTTCTCCAGGCGTGGCAGGCAGCGCCTGCGGGTCTAGCCAGGTGAAGGCCACGGGTGGATTACAAGCAGGTTGGTCTGGTAGCCACAATAGGCCAGAAGAGAGTGTCCAAGTGAAGCGCAAGGGTCAGAGCCAGAGTATCAGTCCAGAAGTGGTCAGCCAAAGCAAGGGTCAAATACCAAGGTCAGTCCGAGCGTAGCCAAGGCAAGCGAGGGTCGGTTCCAGGCAGCAGACGAAGAGAATTGTCAGGCAGGCAGTGGTCATTTCCAGGCAGCAGATGAAGAGAATGGTCAGGCAGTCAGGGGTCAGTTCTAGGCAGCAGACAAGAGAGTAGTCAGACAGGCCGAGGTCAGTACCAGAGATCAGTCTGAGAGGTACTACCTGAGTGAGGATACGGGAACACAGGGAGACGCTGGAACAAGGAGACACTTGGAACACAGAATAGGCAAGCTTACCACACCACAGTGTCGACCCAATTGCCAAGGCGAGGTCCTGGGGACAGGGCCTCGCTATATATAGGGCTTTCAAGTGATGTCATCAATCTGCATCCCCATCGATGTTCCCGTGCTTGGCCCTTTAAATCGGAGCACGTTGGCCACGTGCGTGCCTAGGGAAGGGGCCGAGGCGACCGAAGATGTGGAGCCCCAACGGGAGCTCCGCTGCAAGGCCAGCGATGTGGAGGAAGCTGGAGAGGGCCGTGGTGAATGACGGGGATGGCGGGAGCTGGCAGTAGCGGTGAGGCTGGAGCTAGTCGAGGGCAGTGCGAGGTGAGCATGCCCGGTCACGGCACCCACGCGGCTGCGATGCGCAACACAAAGCCTCACTTAGAGAGCATTTAGTCAATAATTCTTTCTTAATTTTCATCCAGTCTTTTATGAAGTTGTTCCAGCTTATTCTACTTCATTCACTTTATAAAAGGACCACAATTACTTATTTTGCCAGCAGGTCAATTGAGTTAGTCCATCACATAATACAGTCACACAGTTCTCATGATGCCAAAAACAGAAACGACAAGTCTATATTTCGCTAGTCGTGCTGCATCAGGACTGTGAGCAGAAACCTTCATGTGACTTCTGTCTACATAGTTTGTCACCAATCCAGACATTTTTATTTCTAAATGGAAAACAAAACTGATTTTAAACAATTCAGCTTCACAGAAATAACCAATCAGGAGACAGTTATAAATCTTTTACTCCAATCTAAATGTAAGTTCATGATCTAATACTGGGGCTCTTTATATTATAAATGGCACTGAGAACCAATCTGAGTAATCCTTTCTCCACACTGAGAGCCGGATTTTAATAGCGACGTGCGGGCGTAAATTTGTGCATGCAACCCGGCGCACACAAATCTATGCCCAATTTTATAACATGCACACGCAACCACATTTTTTAAGATGGCGCCGGCCATCCATTGCTCCAACCATGTGACAGAGGCCGGCCAATGGCACCGATAGCCCCTGTCACATGGTAAGGGCAAAGGGCCATGGCACCATTTCGTTTACTGGCAGCTGCCGGCCCAAGAGTGGGAGATCACTCCTGGGACCCCCGCTGGACCACCAGGGACTTTAGGCAAGTTTTTGGGTGGTCAGGAGGGTGGGGGATTGTAATTAATTACATCTGAAGGGTTGGGGTGGGGTTTTTTTTTTCGGATCGGGACAGCTGAAAAAAAATGGCCCGAACTGCTGGAAACAAAATTTCCCACGGTGGGATGATAACGAAGGCTGAACTGAAAGGTCTGGCTGAATCACATCTCACATCTCTATTATAAAATATGCCATAGCAAAAAACTTTATCAAGAACTTAGAGAGAGCTCAGAGCTATGATTTCTCACAATGTCTTGAGAAGCACAGCAGAGCTATACTCTGACATACTCAGTCTTCAAGATCAGCATAACTGTACCCAATCCACAGTGATAGATCAGCCTGAAAAATGCTTTGATGTAATACATCATTTCTCTAAGCTCCTTGACAACATAACCATCCTCCTCTTTTCTGCGGACTGCCTGCTCTAAACTGTATCAATTTTTACGTGTACACATGCACTGTTGCTTTCCTATGATTTCTATGAGTCCATTGATAATAATAGCTTATAAAATCATTCTATTTCAAACAAATAAAACAAAAAGAATTTGTTTAATTCAGGGAACTCTCTTTATTTGTTTGAGGTCCCCAGAAAGAAATGAATTAGCCTCTATTTGCTTCATTTTTTAATTTCATTTGAAACTAATGCCAATGCCTAAAATTCATAAATCAATGCAACCAAACAAAATAATATAAAATGAATATTCTCAGCTTTAGAGTTCAACAAGACATTTGCAGCACTCTACTTCAGAGACCACCATTATTTTCTGCAGCAATTCACCCTCAAGATTTCAAACACTTGTGTAAATAAAAAGACTTTTAGTTTCTTTCTGAATGTACAAATCTCATTTTAGCTTTGAGCTCTTCTGGCTAAAAATTCCAGGGAAGAGTTTCTGCCACTGAGAACATTCTGTTCCAAGATTCTTCAAGTCTTACCTTTTTTACTGACAGAATTACTAATACATTTGAAACAGAAGGATATCAAAGTTCAAGCTGGTGAGTATTTACATACCATAAATTTAAAATAATTGGGAGCATGACCTCTAAGAGTTAAAAATCATTACATTTCCTTTAAATTATATATGTTAGCAGACTGGCAGCCAATGTGTTTTGCCCTTCGGTCACAGATGGCTGCGACCACTTCTGCTCACCTCTCTCTTCTCTTCAGTGACTCCATTGGGGAAAGTGGCGGCCTCCGCCACCTACCGCTGACTCACCTGGTGTTCCCGGAATGGCGTGGGCGCTGCCAACCGTCATCTTGACTCCAGGATCATATAGGCGCGCATGCGCACAGGTCAGGTTAAGCACTGCTTGGCGGGAACCTCAGGGGCGTTCCCTGCTGATGACGTTTCCACTCCCGGATACTTAAGCTGACCGAACCTGACCACTGATGACTTGGTAACGAGTTTCCTCATTGCTGATTCCATACCTCATGCTACGGACTCCCATTCCAGCTCCTACTCTGGTGAGACACCCTCTTGGTACCCACTCCTCGGGGGCCCTTCCTTGTCTCCGGCTATCCACTCCTCGGAGAGCCTTCTGCCTTGGGCTATCACTCTACCCTGCATCCCAGGACTATTGCTGGAATGCACCTTGCTGTGAGTACTCTGACTCTTTGGATTTCTTCCTATCTCTGGTGTACCCCACGCTGTGGGTCACTACCACATTCACCAGCATAGGACCCTCCTATGAGCACCTTATCCTATGGACCTCCATCATACCATCATCTTTGGGAATCCTCTGGTGTACCCCGCGCTGTGGGCCACTATCACTTCTGATCTAAGTGAGGAACCACGCTGGTGTTCCCTCCACTGCAGGCCACTACCAAGCCATCTCTATGAGAGGAATTTATCAGTGTACCCTGCTCTGTGGACCATTATCGGATTGCTACTAGGAGGTATTCTCTCTGGGTATACCCCATCTCATGAACATTGTGCTTGTCTCTGCACTGCTCGCTTCTCGGGCAGTATCTCTTTCTCTCTCTCTAATAAAGAATCTGTTCCACAGCTGGGTGTAAAGCCTGCCGAGACCTCACCTCCCGATGGTGGTTCCTCCCTGTGGGTGGTACCATTGCTCCCGTCAGCCCAGGGGCCCACATACATACAAAACCCTAACACAATGCAATTTGAATAAAGCATTTGTAATATGTTCTTTCATCTGCGTCCCAGTAATGATATGGGCAGCTGTATTCTGAAATATTTGATTAAATCTGTGAGCTAGTAAAATGTAGTATTTGCCAGTGTTAGAATACTGCAAAAAAACTTTGATTATTTAACTTTTTTATAATAAATATTTATTGATTATGTCACTATATGTTAACATTTTAGTCTTATATATTTGTTATATTGTGATTTTAACTGTAAATTGTTTTGGTTTTGCCTTAGGAAGACCTAAATATTCTGAATTGTAGTAATCCAATGCTGAAATCACTGCAGACTGAGTAACTGCTTTTAGAGCATTCATAGCTAAAATAGTTTAAGCTTATATAACAGCGAACCTTAAAACATGAACTATTAACAATTGATTTTATTTGAGGGTGCAGTGACAAATATGGGTCAATTTGAACTCCAAAATTTTGAATTTGTGACAATATTGGGTTTTTGTTTTCCAAATTATCAATATCCACAAGTAGATATATAGACAGTATCAACATTTGTGTTTTGTTTTTTCATATTAAGGGCCAATCTAACACTAATTCATGGAGAAACAACCAATCATAGGCACAAAAGCTGTCTCTACAGAATTTACAATAGCTATATAAAAATGGATATCATCAGCATAAATCTAGAACAATTCCACCTAATTCTATCAACACTGTACATAAAGGAAGAATATATATATTAAAAAGCATGGCTGACAATGCTGACCCTCGCGGGACTCCTATATTTAGACAATATGGTAATGACTTTGATTATCCCAAGGTTCATTGTTGAAAACCATATGAAAGAAATGATGAAAACCATTGCAACACTGTAGAGGCAATCCCCGTATTATGTAAACTAGCTAATTCAGCTGATTCAGCATATAAAATGTGGAGGATATATCATGCATAACAAGAACAAATTTCCTATCAGCATCAAGATCCACACAAAATATAGCAAAACTCGATAAAAGTTAACTTTCCATATCGTGTGCTAAATGAAACCCAAATTGAAACTCATCTAATATATTGTGTTCATTTAAAAACCCATGCAACTGCTTCAAAGCATTGCTCTCAAATATATTTGCCAAAAACGGTAATAGGCCATTTATTTAAAAAAAATTAAAAAAAACCTGGTCATATTGATATAAGCTTTAGTTGGGCAAATAAATAACCTTTCTCAAGAGAGAATATACCTGATTTACAATAAAACTATAAAGTTCTACATTGCAGAAATGTCATGTAATCATTAGAACACTGATTTGCAGGACGATAAGCAGTATTAGTTGCAGCAACTCTCTGCTTCACTTCAGTATTTGATACCCTGTCAATTATTTCTCAAAAGACAGGCACTTCCAACAATGTAAATTTAGGCCCATTGCAATCATTTTGAAGACCAGCAACATTGTTACAGATCTTTTTACTAAAGCAACTTGAAAAGTTCTCATACCTCTCCCTAAAAAATAATAAAAAGTATGAAAACATGGGCTGTCATCTATTTTTTTTTTTTATTAATTAAAAAGCTAATGAGGATGATTGTCTGACTCTTGAATCTGTCTTGCATATGTATAATAATTTCTCTTTGTACCATTAGATGATTATTTATACTTACCTTATCCTGCCAAATTCAGCTGATAGCTTTGATTTCCACCAATGACACTCACCCTCCTTAGAAACCTTTTTATTCTTTCTGGTTTCAATAGAGCGTAACCCCTGTGCCAAGGAGCTACCTTCCTAGCCCTAGCCCAGGGCTTACACTGCAGGGAGGAGCTCCAGGGTAAGGTAAACTCATTTTCTGGGCAAGGGTTAAGGACAAGGTAACCTGTAAGGCCAAACTGACTGAGGACACCTGTCCCAAATATCCAAAGTCTACACTGGACTTGTGCGCCATTAAAATAAATGTTTATTATAATTCTAATAGAAATAGAAGAACATTCACATTCAAAACATAGTTCAAACTCTGAATGAATTTAATGATCATTTTGAATAGATCACCAAGCTCCTAGTTCACAACCTTCCTCTTCTCCACTGTATCCTTAATATTCCAGAACTTTATGAATCCATCTCCTTCTCCTGCATTGCTGCACATTAGAAAACTACTTCTTTCATCACTCAGTCTCTCTTCTCCTTTAATTGTGGAAACAGTGAGTGTCCCAGGTGATATATTATCCTCTGTTATAGAAGGCAACACTCTGCACTCACTTCAGAAGCAATTCACATGCAGAGACACACTGTTGAAGTGGCATCAGAGTCTGTACAGAGTCTGTCAGTCCCCAGCCCTATGATGAAATAACCAGCTGCAACCTCTCCAACATTAAGCCAGTCTCCACAACACATTTCCTGAGTCCCAGTCTGCACATATACCACTACCCTTTTAATACTCAGTATTCCCTGTTCAGCTTTAGCTCACAATCCAGTCTCTGCATACAGAAGCAGCTCTTGAGCCATTGCACTCCCTTGTCCATTGGAGCTTAGTGTTAGTCTCTGGCCCTGCACTGAAATAACCAGCTGCAACCTTACCCTTAGGTCCAGCCAGCCCCCTCCCGCCCCCCCAGCACAGTCTATGTATTCAAATTCCAAACTCCAAATTTTGCCTTAGTAAATAAGAACTTGTAAACCACTCTTAGGTACCTATGTTCCACCTCAGGATAGTTGGAAACCCTAGGCTCTCCTCTGCTCCCACCTGTAAATTCACACTGGTCTCTCTGTTTCAATCTCACCCTACATTGTATGTACTCAGTATATCACACCCACATTATGGGTCTTTGGTAGATCTTCTGGTTGAAGCACTGCTGTTCTCCTTTATCCCTTGGTAAGTAATGTGTAGCACCCCTGGGCAAAGCACTGCTCTTTCTCCTCTCATCCCTTGGCATGAACCCCTTAGAGCCTCCTGATGTCCTGACTCCTTCCTCAGATGACCACCCCTGAGCTCATGTACACCTCTTCCTTTTATATGCATACTCCTTTAATATAGCAGCAACTTACTCCACCATTTGCTAGTAAGGATATGCATTCATTCAAAATTAAAATGCAAAATGTGAAGAATAAGGCTAATTCATTTCTTGTGGTGGGCCCCAAACCAAATTGGGGCCCACTCCAGAATGAAATAAAAAAGATTTGTTCATTTTATTTTAAACTAATGCATCAGACCTAGACCTAGGCCCAAAGCTGTGGCCTCACCTATGATGTACACAGAGGCCCAAACAAGGAACCAAAGCCTACACTTGAGTACAATGCCGGTGCCTTGGCCTAGGCCCAAAGCCAGGACCTCGCCTAGAGCCTAGGCCAAGGCCAAAAGCAGGGGTTGTGGCCATACACCTGAGTGCAAATCCAAGGTATCAGTTGAGGCATGGGGTAATACTAGGGCTTGGGCTGAGACTCCCAAAATTGCTAAAAAAGCCAAAATGTTACCTAAGCCATAAGATAAATGACAAAGGCAGGATGCCAATACCAGATCCTCAGCCTGGACACAGGCCTAACACTGCAACCTGACCCAGGGCCAGGTCCTAATCCCAGGGTCTTGGCCTAGGCTGGAGCCCAATACCAGGACCGACACCATGAACTGATCTGGAGGCCACGACATGGTAACAGGCTTGACACTGTGACCAAACATATAGACTGGATCCTGCCACCAGTGCCTACACCTGGACACAGGCCCAATGCTGTAACCTGACCTGGAGGCCAGTCCTAATGCTTGGGCCTCAGTCTAGGCCAGAGTTCAAGCCCATGCCTGATGCCATGACCTGACCTGGAAGCCATGTCCTGATACCGGGGCTTCGGCCTAGATCCAGGTTTGATGCAAGAGGCCCTGGCCAGGAGGCCTGGTCTAGATGCCTGGGTCTCGGCCAATGGTCAGGCACCATTTTGATATATGGCAAAGCCATACAATGCAATCCATCAAAATGGCACCAATGTTGTGAATGCATCAGAGTTAATTAACTCTGGAGTGACTCTACAGACACAGTCATTTGGCTTTGAAGAGCCAAAGAAATATGATAATCAGAAAAGGAGCTCCCATGCTTGGCCTCCAAGGCCTAGGACTGACCCTGGGCCAAGGCCCAGGCATTCAGAACTGGCATCCAGGCTGAGGACCCAGCATCAGGCCTAAGTCCATGCTTAGGCCCTAGTATCAGGATCTGGACTGCAGGTTGGGTCATGGCTTTAGGACTGGGTTTGGGCTCCATCCTGGGGCAAGGCCCAAGCATTGGGATATGGCCTCCAGTTTGGGTCACGGCATATGTTTGGTCACCTGGGCTCTGGGCTGAGGCCCTCACATAAGGACCAGGTGTACAGGTTGGGCCTGGGCTCTGGCTTCAGTCTAGACTGGGCCCAGAGTTAGTACCAAGTATCTGCAGCATTGGTCCTAGACTTAGGCTATGGCTAAGGCCCAGACATTGGGACTTGGCCTCTGGGTTGGGTTACAATGTCAGGTATGAGTCTGAGCCTATCCCAGCACCAGGACCCCGGCCTCTGGCTCAGGTCATGGCATCAGGATTGGGCTTGAGATATGGTCTAGGCTGAAACCCAGGCATTGGAACACAGCCTCTGGTTCAGGTCTCATCACCAGGCCTGGGTTTGGGCTGAGGCACTGGTGCTGGAGCATAGCCTCTGGGTTGGGTCTAGGTGACAGGCCTGAGCTTGGACTCCAGGCTAGGTTTAGGTGGCAGCCTTGAGTAGGCCAAGGCCATGGCAACCTACCATGGCTTTGGCCTTTTCAAGTCCAAGGCTTCAGCTTAGTTCTTGCTTGTGGATCCCCACTATGCTGTTAAGTGGGGGCTGAGGGGGATGCTGGCCCCATCATTTTTCTGAGAGGGTGGGATGAGGTTTTGCTTTCATTTTTTGGCTGTTTCTTTATTTTTTTTGCAGGGGGGAGGTTTAATTACTTGATTCATTTTTTTTTCAAATGAATGGAATGAAACAGCTCCCGAAAATTAACAGAATAAGAAAAACAATTTTTTTCACCTGTACATCCCTGTTGGCTAGCAGTCACACAGGCACTCACCACTCACCACACACTGCACACGTCCAAGGCAGACCTTACACACACACTCTAGAACTTTCCCTATTTTAATGAATTTGATAAACTATTCAATGGCTACATTTAAGATGAAGTGGGGAGAAGGTTGAATCCTCTCGTAAAGAAAAATGAATTGGATTATAAATTTCTAAAGGCTGAGTATATTTAACAATGTCCTGATGTAGCATTGCAAAACACACATACATCCGGTGTACAAGGATATTAAAGAAATAACTTTTTTGAAGAGAAGAGATGTTTTAGAGTGGGTCCCTTGGGAGATGTCATTACGTATTGAGACTGCAAAGAGAAAATTATTTAGCCATTGAATAAAAGATTCTTCAAAGAGTTTGGAGCTGTATAAATAATATTGCTCACTGAACATTGGTAATCGATAAGTTGATGAAGATCAAAGGATTCTTTATAAAACCAATTGAACTTTGATAAAATCAAGAGGAGTATGAGGAATCATCTATTTTCTGAATTTTTAGAAACATGAGTTAAATTTTAACTAAATGTTGTTTGCAATAAATTAAAGATAAATGTGCCTATAGGTATTTTATATTTCCTAAGTCTAATTAAAATTATTCATACATGATATACTAAATTAACCCATGACTGGATATTAGATATCCAAAAATTAGTTGAGTGGGGTTGTTTGTTTTTTTTTTTAATATATTCTTTAGTAGAGTTATCCCACATACCTTACTGTATTTATAAATCCAATTTTCTTTTCCAACATGCCTTCATTTGGTCTACCTTAAGATGCCCTCGTTTATAAAAATGATTCCAGAGGAATTATTGACAGCAGAACCGTCATGTGCTGGTTGAAAGTTGGACTGGATGAGGAAAAAAAAACACATTTTGAGAAAAATGTATTGTTGGATAAATAAACTAGTTCTGGTTGTTTATATTATGTTATCATTTAAAAAAAAATATTTTTCAGTGTTGAAATTGTGTATGTACTTTGAAAATAGACTTTGACTAATTCTGTTAGCTAGTAAAATTTAAAATTTGTTTGCCACTGTTAGAACTGTTTGTGTACTAAAAAAAGACAGATTATTTTACTTTTTTATACTAATTATTGTAATATTTTAGGGAAAAGCAGCATACTAATTTTTTTTAAATAAATCTAAACGTAAAAGATAGTATTTATTGAACAGTGTTAAAATTATCTGTATTGTGGGAAAATAGACTTTGATTCATTCTGTGATCTAGTATAAGATAGTATTTGCTTGCCAGTGTTAGAATTGTAAGATTGCAAATGTCACTAACTTGATCTGTGAAAGTGAGAGTACCAGTTCCTAGGCAGCTAGTCTATAATGTGATTCTTCTTACCCTCCTACCCATGCCATCTTCCATCCATCCCAACCACATTTTTGATTTATAGATTATCACCCCATTAGAAGGAAGATCTTAAAACTCTCAATTAATGATGTATAACATTCAATTAACCCTGAATTTTGTTCTGTTGTTTGCCTATCACTTAGACTAATCACCTAGTTATCAAATTACAAACCATAAATTAAGACATCTAATAAATTTAGGAAAACCTAGTCTCATTTAGCAAACCTTAAATTGAAACATACCTACTCCTTAATCAGCTTTTCATACTTTTGCAACTCAGAAAATTAAACTGCAATCAGAAGCCCAACAACAAGATGAGGGCTATCCAGTCTTGATTATCTACCTTTTCATGAGAGGTTGTATGTGTGCATTTGGTGCAAAGAGCTCTTGACTCTCAGAGAATGAGTCCAATATTTGGAGGCCAGTGTGCTTAGGGTTAATGGCTTTGGCTTAATTTGGTGAGCCAGTATAGGTTAGAATTTGTTAGCAAATATAAAGAATTGTGTGTGTTTAAGGAAAATAGGCAGATTAGCTTTCTGATTTAGTAAAGATTAGTATTTTATTTATTTATTTATTTATTTATTTATTTATTTATTTAAACATTTTATATACCATCATTCCATGTATAGATCACAATGATTTACAAATTGATATTCATACTTTTAACTCAATAAACAATTAATGATTAGGTCCAGAGGTGATATTCATAGACAGGCATTAATATATATCAAGTGAGATTTTCTAGTATGTATTCATAAACCATTTAGTACTTAAGACAAAGAGTATGGAAAATTAAAATGAAATGATAGTTTCCATATCTTAGTCAGAGGGTTGTTTTGAGAATCTCACATTCTCTTGTTTGATTTAGTCTCATGATTCAATTATCCTTTGTCCTTCTATTTGCTTGTAAATATTAGAATTGTGAGTTTACAAAGGTCACTTTCTTGATCTGGAAAGGTGAGATTATTGATCCCTGGGCAACTAGTCAGTAGCTGGATTCCAATCAACCTGATCACTTTTTTCTTCTATAGATTACCTTCCTCCTGCCCCAGTTAGGAGTAAAATCTTCAAATAAGAGTCAATTAGTGATATAAAGTAACATAGCAATTTTTGTGAAAGACTAATTTTTAGGTGTGTGTATTTGTTTTTGATGTATTGTGAATCCGCAACGTATATGCCATATTTGTTGTATTCGTGGGGGTTCCAAAACGTATGGCGAACCCCCACGAGTACAACAGATCACCAACGAATAGGTCCCCCACCCTCCTGACCCCCCCAAGACTTGCCATAAGTACCTGGTGGTCCAGCAGTGTTCCTGGAGCGATCTCCTGCACGCGGGCTGTCGGCTGCCGGTATTCAAAATGGTGCCAATAGCCTTTGCCCTTAGTATGTCACAGGGGCTATCGGTACCATTTTCAATACTGGCAGCCGACAGCCCGAGTGCAGGAGATCGCTCCAGGAACCCCGCTGGACCACCAGATACTTTTGGCAAGTCTTGGGGGGGGGGGGGAGGGGTCAGAAGTGTGGGGGGTTGTAGATAAATAACTTTAAAGGGTTGGGATGGGGTTTTTGGGGGGGAACAAATATATATTTGACAAATGAATGGATCGGGGCCCCTGAGAACGGATGCAACATATTTGGGCCCCTACGATTCTGAATCCCGAATGGGATGAATCCGTCCCTGCTGCACATCCCTACTAATTTTAGTGTTGATGCTGGTCATTCATCAACTAACATAAGTCACATACAGGGTCATTCTTCAAATCACATTAGGGCTTTATCGCAGGTGTTAGGGTCCTAACACCCATGATAATGCCATAACACATATGATAAATAATGCATCATGAGATACTTATGCAAATTGTAAAAATTTAGTCAAAAGGGAAGAGTTTAAATAGCATAACACATGTTATCACTAGACCTTTTTTCTTGGCATTATGCCCAAAATTCGATTTGACCAAAACCTGTTTTGGGAGAGAGAGAGATAAATGGACACATATTTGTCAACTTTTTATACCACTGTAGGAGGAGCAACTAATAACTCAAGGTGAGGTTTTGGTGGTGGACTAGGTTTTGGGATACAGTTTTATATTCACAGTCAGAGGTACAAACAGCACAGTATACATCAATGAAGATTTGATGTGAGGAAAAGTACTCAAAGATGAGATTTTAACAATGTACTCTTGTCCTAGCGTGATAGCAGCTAGGTAGAGAGTGCATCAAACTAGGTCAATAGTAAAATGTACAAATCTCATCTTTATGTAACTTTCCTCATTCCAAATCACATAAAATCTTCACTGACATCCACTGTGCTGTTGACCCTCTGACTGTACAATTAAAACTGCCCCCAAATACCTAGCCCACCACCAAAATCTCATCTTACTAGTTGATCCTCCTACAGTGGTACAAATAGTTTACTTATAGGAGAGGCTTATAAAGAGTTTCTCTTTCTCTCTCATCTTCTTTCTCTTTCTCTTTCTCACTCCAGGAGCAGCCCAAAACATGGAATTGCCTGACTGGGCATTTTTCAGCTTGCAATGTGAAAATGTCACAAGTGCAATAAATTTAACATGCATTGTAGTATCTGAAAAATTACCCTCACCTTGGACCTTTTTTTGTTTTTGTTTGTTTGCAGGTGATATTCAAGCAAATTATAGCAAAATGATGAATCTAGGTCTATGTTAACAATTTAGAAACCTGAAAGTAAATTTTCAAAATTTTATATTCATAAAACTTAGCATCTATAAGCATAAATAGCCACTACTTGCATAGTCCATATTTTTATAAAAGTCCAAAATACATGTTTACTTTTACTTTGGTGTATATATATATATATATATATATATACACACATGCAAATAAAAGTCAGACTAGAGGCATTCCTGACAGAGTCAATTTTATGCATGAAAATTGCTATTTTAAAGACACTTACCCACATATATTTTCCAACGTATTTGCATATTTTTACACCTGCTAATTACCAGTGGGAGCACTGAGAGGAGAGGATCACCTTGTTGGTGGCTGAATCAGTAAGTTCTGCTTGGGACATTTTTTAAAAGTATCAGGGAGAAGTAAACTATTGGGGTATATTAATTAGTTTGTTTGTTTGTTTTTTAAATAGTCAGTAAGACAGCCTATAAACAGAAGTTAGTGTTTGTCTTTTAAATAGTGTTTTTTTTAAATAGCAAGTAAAGCAGCTAATAAACAAGTTAGTGTGTTTGTTTAATAAAAATAAATAAAAGAGATAAAAAAAAAGGTAGCCAGTGGTGTATATCTAAGTAAAAAAGTTGAAAAGTTCAGTTACTTACCTTGGAGAGGTGTTAAGATAATATGATTTGGTTTGATTAGGTACCAATATTTGTTAATCAGTACAGCAGTGAGCCACTCAGGACAACTAACAGTAGTGTAAATCTCCAAAAGGATTATTTTATACTAATTTACCTTAGAAGCACAAGATACATTGCAAGGAAAGAGCTCAGTAACCCTCAATCCAGTGGGAACAATGAGAGGAGATAATCACCTTGCTAGTGGCTGAAAGGAATCAGTAAGTTCTGCTTGGGAAAAGTTTTAAGAGTATTGGGGAGAAGTAAGCTATTGGGGTAAACTAATTAGTGTGTTTATTTTTTAAATAGTCAGTAAGACAGCTTATAAACTGGTTAGTGTTTTGTTTTTTAAATAGTAAGGCAGCAAATAAACAGATGGTTGAGTATTTGTTTTTTAAATAGTAAGGCAGCTAATAAATAGAAGGTTGTATTTGTTTTCTAAATAGTCAGTAAAACAGCTTACAAACAGAAGTTAGTGTTTGATTTTAAATAGTGTATATAAACAGAATTTAGTGTTTGTTTTTTAAATAGTGTTTGTTTTTTTTAAACAGTCAGTAAAGCAGCTAATAAATAAGTTAGTGTGTTTATATTCACAACCCTTCTACCCCTCTCCCACCTACCCCAAGCTCATCCTTTAATTTATAGACAATTGTCACTTTCATACACACACAAAAAACAAATCACCTAATGAATTCTCCACACCTTATTGAGAGTTTGATCATTCCCTTGTAGGCCACTACCAGATAAATAGTGAATATACTAGTACATTTAAAGGACCCTAATTAGACAGATTCCTACTCCCAGAGCAACTTAAAACTTAATTAGGAACTGAACAAATTTGAGATGAAGGCAGCAGTCCAGCAACAAGAGGGGAGACACCCATTTGCCATTTGCTGCTGTGTCCGGGATCGCGGGCCGGCCATCGGTCGGCATGCGCAACCTATACCTGCCCGGAGGCAGGCGCAACTTCAAAGTTAAAGGAAAGGGGGTTTAGGTAGGGCTGGGGGGCAGGCTAGGTAGGAAAAGGGAGGAGAAGGGGGGGCGGAGGGAATGGAGGGAACAGAGGAAGGCTGTGTGACTCGGCGCGGGCAAGGTACACAAGTATGCACCCCCTTGTGTGCTGACCCCGGATTTTATAACATGTGCGCGGCTGCACACTCATGTTATAAAATCGGGCATAGATTTGTGCACACCGGGTTGCGCGCAAACATCGATGCCCGTGCGTAGCTTTTAATATCTGCCCCCCAGCCTTTTGCATTGTGTCACATGTATGATTTTTTACCCGCCAGTGAGATATTGTACATGTGCATCCGATGCAAAGAGCTCCTGTCTTTCAGAGAATGAGGCTGATTTCTGGAAGATAGAGTGGCAGACCTGGAGGAGCTGAGGCAGACAGTGATGAGAACTTCAGGAACATTGTACCAAAGTCCCAATTTCAGATTGGTAGTTCTGGTGAGGCCTTGGAGGGAGAAGGCCTCATGATTGGAGAGTATCAACCTGGTACAGCAGGAAATGATTATGTAGCAAGGACGTTCTCTCTATGTGGTACATTGCCTTCTCGCACCAAGGATGTGTCTCCCAGGGCTACCTTCCAGGAAGGAAGGGTTAGGTCGGCAATCATAGGTTGCTGGTTACGCTCGCCAGCATGTTAGCGTGGCTGGCGAGCATAACACGAAGTAAGTAGGCTGGGTGGGAAAACCACCAAAAGAAGAGACTGGAGGGCAGGCCAGCCCACCCTTAAATTATGTTCATTGCCCACCTCCATCCTTTTCCCCCTCCCTGCCTTGCCCCCTGCTTGGAATCCGACCATGAGCTATGCCGCCTGCCTCCATCCTTGCCTGGAGTCTGTCTTCATACTCTGCTGCCTGATTTAGTGATGTGGTCTCTCCAGCTCCTCTCCTTCTCCTGGATCTCCATCATCACAGAGACTCCATGTAAGTCCAGGTGGCTTCAGCACCCGAGGGCTCAACCTAAGGGGAATGTGGCCTGGTAGTGCTGAAGCTCAAGAGGGGTCTCTGCCTGTCTTCTGCCTCACCTACCTATGGTGGGGACCTGTGGGGCTCCTCCCCACAGGTAGCGTCAACTCCCACTTGGTCAAGGCTCCACTGGCGCAACACTTGGGGATGGCTTACAAGGTTTAGATATGGCATGGAAGGTGTGGAGGATTGCTGCAAAGTCACAGCATAGAGATGGGGGTTGACTACAACCTGTGATGCACAGCATTTACAGTTCTTGAAAGCTGGCTGAGTAGAGAATGCCAGGTAGTGTGTATTTATTTATTTATTTATTTATTTATTTTAACATTTTAATATACCAATTTCCATTTACACATCGTACCGGTTTACAGATAACATATAGAAAGGCCACTGCTCCTTCTTTCATTGGTGGGTGACAGTGGGATGAGATGCCTGCCGAGCCTTTGGCTTTGATGGCCAGGATTGGCCTGCACACCATCCAAATTGTGTTGAATGCTTATTGAGTGACACCTGCTCTTTTACGGAGCAGGACTTCATTGCACCACAGAGAATAGTGTTGGTAATCAGGATCAAATTGCAGGATAACCTGTTGGGCAAGGTTTCAATGGCCCTGTATTTCCCAGTGCTGCAACATTTTGGTAGCATGATACTATGAAGCACTTGTGAATTGGAGCAAGGCTTTGACGGCTCTGCATACATATCAGTACCACATATTTGTAGCATGAACCTATGGAGTATTTAGTGAGTAAAAATTCAGCAGGCAAGGATGTGATTACCTTGGGGTTTGAGAATTTCATAATAATTGATGTTTACAGATTCTCATGATTGGGATATGGTCATACCAGGCTATAACTTCTTAAGGAAGGACAGAAAGGACAGAAAAGGGGGAGGGGTATCTCTTAATGTAAAAAATAATATCCAGGTTACTGAACTCCAAGGAATCTGGGGTAGAGAAGAAGTATTATGGGCCACCCTAAAAAAAAAAGATGATGGTGCATTCATTTATATTAGTGTATTTTACAGGCCTCCAACTCAAATGGAAAAACTAGACAGAGATATGGTTGAAGACGTTCAAGGGGTGGGAAGGAATGGAGAAGTGTTGATTGTTGGAGACTTTAATCTGCTGGACTTAGACTGGAAAAACCCTTCTTCAGAATCTACCAGAAGCAGAAATTGTTGCAACCATGACCTACAAGTCCTGATACTGGCATGGCCACTAGCTCATGGGAGAGCGTGAGCCCCTGAACCATGGCACAACTCAGAGGGGAGCCCCGAGCTACACCGTGGGAGGTGAGTGCATGCAAGCATGGGTAGAGCAGGAATAAAGCAGGACTGGAATGAATGTAAGGAATTCTGAATAGGCACCAAGCAAGATCAACCCTCCACTGGCCCTACATGCACCAAAGAGACTCAGCAACGCAATGCTGGTATCAGACGTAGCCCTCCAGCCATTCAAAAGCCCTTTTGGACCCACTGCTTGGGAACGACGAGTGCCTGAGGCCAGATGGAGGCTGAGGGCAGGAACAAGATGAAGACTTGTAACTTGGAAGGACTCAGATGAGGACTTGGAATTTGGAAGGACTTCAGATGAGGTCTTGGAACTTGGAAGGACTCAGACAAGGATTCAGGTTACTAAGAAGACTCAGAACAAAGTTTCAGGTTACTCAAAAGATCTCAGGCAAGGTTTCAGGACTCAGGCAAAAGTACTAGGTGAGAACTGCATCACAGCACACCCTACACAGCTGCCCATGGTTGGTTGCGGACCACGCTGAGTGCAAAGCAGACTGCAGGTGAAATAGTGGAACTTGAGACTGGAACATGTTGAATATTCAGTAGCGGCCTGAACAGGGGCGTACCCTACACAGCCGCCTGTGGCTAGTCACGGACCATGCTGGAGTGGAGCAGGTTCTGGCAGAGTCTTGGGCATGGATGGAAGCAGGCAAGGAACTCCAAAGTCCGGGACAGGATTCAAGACTCAGGATTCAAGATTCGGAACTTAGAACTTGGATCTCAGAACTCAAAACTCAGAACATTGAAAACAAGGGCTTCCAGAGGCTTGCACTGCAGATAAGAAGAAGGCCTTGTACCATGAAGTGCCCTACAGAGCCCCCCATGGGCTGGTCATGGACCACGATGGTGGCATGCCAGGAAAGGTGGATGAAGGAAACTGTGAACTGGTTGCAGAGGCAAAGACAAAGGCATCAGGACCAAGACATCAGCAACTCAGAACATCTGGAACATCAGGGACTCAGGAACAGGCATGGAATTATGGAACATCAGGACATATGGAACATCAGGACACAGGAACAGAACCATGGAACATCAGGACATCTGGAACAACAGGACTTGGAACAGGCAATGAGGGAGCTCTGATGAAGTACAAGACCAGGAACATCAGGACGAGGAGACCAGGAACACACAATGAAGAGCCATCAAGACAGGTGAAGACCACAGAGAACCTGGACCAGCACAGAAGAACATGGATGACCATGGAGTCTGATCCAAAGGCCCTGAGGAACTGGAAGTGAGCCCTTTTATAGGGCTGAAGCAGGAAGTTAGCTGATGAGGAATTCCGGTGGGGGCCACAGGCTTTCCCCACCACTGGGCCTTTAAATTAGAGATGTGCTTCGTTTTTCGCCCAAATTAGGAAATTGCACGAAATTTCCTAATTCGTTGCGGTTTCGGAGGTCCCAAAACCCGAAATGAAATTTCCCCGAATTTCGGGGAAATTTCGTTTTTCGGGTTTGCCTGCGGAGAGGGGCACAATTTTTTTTTTAAATTAAAAACCACCCCAAACATTTAAATTAACTATTATACACCACCCCCCCCCCCCCGATCCCGATCCCTCCCTAAGACTTACGAACATCACTGGTCCAGCGGGGTCCCGAGTTCCATTTGCCCTCCGTGCCCGGTGTGCTACTGCAAGCCGTGCGCCTCAAAATGGTGCCGAATAGCCTGAACTACCATGTCACAGGGGCTTTCGGCGCTATTGGTCAGCCCCTGTCACATGGCCATCGGCGCCATCTTGTGCTCCTATCATGTGACAGGAGCTGACCAATGGCGCCGAAAGCCTCTGTGACATAGTATGGGCAAAGGCTATCGGCACCATTTTGGTTACTGGCAGCCGACAACGAAATCGCTCCCGGACCCCTGCTGGACCCCAGGGATTATTGGCAAGCCTTGGGGGGGGGGGTCAGGAGGGGGCTCCTGACCCCCCCAAGGCTTGCCAATAATCCCTGGGGGTCCATGATGCAATTAAGGAGAGAGATTCCAGATGACACCTCTAAAACTGGAGTGGAACTAGAAGCTGGGTCTCCCACTTGTGCAGAGCAGAGTCAGGATTGAAGCTGTAATTAGTTCCATGACAAATACCATGCTGGAAAAGGCATGGGCTGAATTAGAACTGGTGGAACAAAGCCAGGCCTAGGATACAGGTGCCTCCTGCTGGTCCGTCAAATCCAAGGGCCAGGAGTTGCAGTATTTCAATACAAGTAGGCATAATCTCCTTGAAACTTGAAGATGCTCGGTGAAGAAGTAGAACTTGATAACTTGATGTGGAAACTTGGGTGCAGGGGTCTCCTGCAGGTTGTATGGAACCCAGAATAGAACACCACATCGCTGTAGAATGAGCAGAGATGGTCCCTGAAACAAGTGCAGGCGCCTCCTGCTGGTCGAAGGAAGTTCCAGGACTGGACTGGCTTAAAAAACTGGATGCAGGCACCTCCTGCGGGTTGTTAAAAATCCAGACATACTCAGAAGGGAGACCAATAACAAAAATAAATTTTTTTACCAGACAAAAGGGTCCAGGAACTAGGAGCAAAACATTTTTCTATGCAAGGAACAAGGTTAAATAAATATCCAGGCACTTGAGCCCATTGCAGGCACAGCTCACCGGGCTCACGGCCTTCAGATCCTGTTGCAACCATGACCTACAGGCCCTGATACGGACACGGCCGCTAGCTCATGGGAGAGCGTGAGCTTCTGAACCATGGCACGACTCAGAGAGGATTCCCGAGCCACACCGTGAGAGGTGAGCACATGCAAGCACGGGTGGAGCAGGAACAAAGCAGGACTAGAACGAAAGAAAGGAACTCTGAACGGGCACCAAGCAGGATCAGCCGTCTGCTGGACCAACATGCACCAAGGAGACCCAGCAATGCAAAGCTGGTCTCAGAAATAGCCTTGAGGCCACTCAAAAGCCCTTCTGACCTGCTGCTTTGGAACGACGAGTGCGTGAGGCCAGATGGAGGCTGAGGGCAGGAACAAGACAAAGACTTGGAACTTGTAAGGACTTCATAAGAGGACTTGGAATTTGGAAGGACTCAGACGAAGACTTGGAACTTGGAAGGACTCGGACAAGGATTCAGGTTACTCAGAAGAATCATACAAGGATTCAGGTTACTCAGAAGACTTGGAACAAGGATTCAAGTTACTAGGGGTGTGCATTCGGATTGACCGCATTAGTAAAACGCAACTCATATTTTTTTTTTACTTAAAAAATTGATTCGACATAAACGATCGGATTTCCCACATATCGAACATAGATATGTTCGATATGTGGGAAATCGCGATTGTTGAGCCAAAATAAAAATATAAACCCCCTCACCCTCCTTAATCCCCCCCCCCCGACTTACCACAACTCCCTGGTGATGGAGCGAGGAGTGAGGATGCCATTTCTGCAATCCTTGGCGAGAAGCATGTGACGTCGGCGGCACGTCGAGTGACGCCGGCGTCACGTGATTCCCGGCTCGTTCGCGCCGGACGGCTCGTTCGGCCCAAAAAGAACTTTTGGCCAGCTTGGGGGGGCCTCCTGACCCCCCCAAGCTGGCCAAAAGTTCTTTTTGGGCCGAACGAGCCGTCCGGCGCGAACGAGCCGGGAATCACGTGGCGCCGCGTCACTCAGACGCGACGTCACGTGATTCCCGGCAAGTTCGCGCCGGACGGCTCGTTCGGCGCGAACAAGCCGGGAATCACGTGACGCCGACGTCACGTGATTCCCGGCAAGTTCGCGCCGGACGGCTCGTTCGGCCCAAAAAGAACTTTTGGCCAGCTTGAGGGGGTCAGGAGGCCCCCCCAAGCTGGCCAAAAGTTCTTTTTGGGCCGAACGAGCCGTCCGGCGCGAACTTGCCGGGAATCACGTGACGTCGCGTCTGAGTGACGCGGCGCCACGTGATTCCCGGCTCGTTCGCGCCGGACGGCTCGTTCGGCCCAAAAAGAACTTTTGGCCAGCTTGGGGGGGTCAGGAGGCCCCCCCCAAGCTGGCCAAAAGTTCTTTTTGGGCCGAACGAGCCGTCCGGCGCGAACGAGCCGGGAATCACGTGACGCCGCGTCACTCGACGTGCCACCGACGTCACATGCTTCTCGCCAAGGATTGCAGAAATGACGTCCTCACTCCTCGCTCGATCACCAGGGAGTTGTGGTAAGTCTGGGGGGGGGATTAAGGAGGGTGAGGGGGTTTAATTTTTTTTTTTGCACATATGTACATATACCCAACTCATTGGATTTTTTTTATGTCCATATTGGCCGCAAGTGGGACCCCCTTTCGGACATAAAAAATATGAACATAAAATTTTGCTCTGCACATCCCTACAAGTTACTCATAAGATCTCAGGCAATGTTTCAGGACTCAGGCAAAAGTACTGGGTGAGAACTGCATTGCAGCGTGCCCTATACAGCCATCTATGGCTGGCTGCGGACCATGCTGAGCACGAAGCAGACTCCAGGCAAAGTAGTAGGACTTGAGACTGGAACATATTGAAGATTCAGTAGAGGCCTGCACCAGGGTGCGCCGTACACAGCCACCTGTGGCTGGTTGCAGAACATGCTTGAGCGAAGCAGGTTCTGGCAGAGTCTTGAGCATGGACAGAAGCAGGCAAGGAACTCCGAAGACCGGGACAGGATTAAAGACTCAGAATTCAAGACTCAGAACTTGGAACTCGGAACTTGGAACTCAGAACTCAGAACATTAAAAACAAGGGTCTTCCAGAGACTTGGGCTGTGTAGGGCACGAAGCGCCCTACACAGCCCCCCATGGGCTGGTCACGGACCATGATGGTGATGCCAGGAAAGGTGGACAGAGGAAACTGGGAACTGGTTGCAGAGGCAATGACAAAGGCATCAGGTCCAAGACATCAGGAACACGGAACATCTGGAACATCAGGACTCAGGAACAGCACGGAAACATGAAACATCAGGACATATGGAACATCACGACTCAGGAATGGAACATGGAACATCAGGACATCTGGAACAACAGGACCTGGAACAGGTGACGAGGGAGCTCCAAAGAAGGACAAGACCAGGAACATCAGGACAAGGAGACCAGGAACACACAATGAAGAGCCATCAAGACAGGTGAAGACCACAGAGAACATGGACCAGCACAGAAGAACATAGATGACCATGGAGTCTGATCCGAAGGCCCTGAGAAACTGGAAGTGAGCCCTTTTATAGGGCTGAAGCAGGAAGTTAGCTGTTGAGGACTTCCGGTGGGGCTGCGGGTTTTTCCCGCCACTGGCCCATTAAATAAAGAGGCACGTGCTGGCGCCTAGAGGAGTGCCCAGGGAGGAGCAGGACCCTGGGCAGTGGTGTCATTGCCGCACAGATGGAAGAGGAAGCAGGCAGAGGTCCTGGCAGTGGTGCACAGGCCACATATGAAGCAGCAGCAGCTTCCTGCTACCTGAAGGCATCCTGGCACATCTTCCCCTGCTGGAGGTGGAGTCAGTGAAGGTGGCTCGGAGCCACGAAGACAAGGGCATTCCAGGGTAGCACCAGGCCATGAAAACCAAGGCAGCAGCGCTAGCCGCGGAAGGTGGAAGGAAACAGCGGCACCCTCCTACCGCGGAGGGCAGCAGTGGTGGCTCGGGCAGTAAGTGAAGAGACTTGCGAGCAGGATGGGCTCCGCGAGCAGGATCATAACAGAGAGACAGTGGATGCTCTACCAGGGGCTCTTTTAAAACAAATGGTAGTGTAACCCACAAGGGAGGGAGTTATTCTTGACCTAGCACTCACTAATGGGGATAATGTTGCTAATGTCCTGGTGGGTGCCCACCTCAGCACCAGTGACCATCAAATGGTATGGTTTGACATTGAAAATAGCCCCGAGTATTGCATTAAAAAATACAGTCTTTTTCAAAATGGGGATATACCTGGAGGTAGAACTAAAAGATTGGGAGAAAATGGTTGAGGTGGAACAACAGTTGACCAAACTAAAAGGAGCAATTACAAAAGCAACAAATCTATATGTTACAATATTAAACTAAAGTAAGAGAAATAATAAACCAATCTGGTTCTCAAAGAATGTGGCTAACATAGTAAAAGGAAAAAAAAAAAAGCAACATTCAAGAAATAGAAAGGATCCCAAGAAGAGGAACACAGGGAAGAATATCTGGTGAAACTGAGGGAGATGAAGAAAGTAATCAAGAAAGCAAAAAGTTAGGCGGAAGAAAGGATTGCCAGAGAGGTAAAGCGAGGATACAAAACGTTTTCCAGATACATCAGAGAAAGGAGAAAGGTCTGAAGAGGTATAATGGAATTGAAACGTGACAAGGATCAATGTGTGGAGAGAGATGAAGAAATGGCAGAAATATTAAACAGATACTTCAGTTCGGTGTTCACTAAAGAAGACCCTGGACAGGACCATCATTAGTTAATAAGATTGTAGATGGGCCTGGAGTAGACAAAACACTCTTTATTAGGGATGTGAATCGTTTTTTGATGATTTAAAATATCATCCGATATTTTTTAAATCATCATTAATCATTAAAGAGTGCGATACAATAGAAATTCCACCGATTTATCGAAAAAAAATCATTAACTGGGTTAGTGCACACTAACGGGAGTTAGGACTCAACCTAAAAACCCACCCGGACCCTTTAAAACCTCTCCCTTAGCCTCCATCACCCTCTCCACCCCTCAAAAACATTTTAAAATTACCTGGTGGTCCAGTTTAGGTCCCAGGAGCGTTCTCTCACGCTCGGGTTGTTGGCCGATAAACAAAAAACCCACCCCGACCCTTTAAAACCACTCCCTTAGCCTCCACCACCCTCCCGACCCCCCAAAAAAATGTTTTAAAATTACCTGGTGGTCCAGTGAGCCCCAGAAGCGATCTCCCGCTCTTGGGCCGCCGGCTGCCACTAATAAAAATGGTGCCGATGGGGGGTCGGGAGGGTGGTGGAGGCTAAGGGAGCGGTTTTAAAGGGTCTGGTGGGTTTTTTGTTTATCAGCCAACAGCCCAAGCACTAGAGAATGCTCCCGGGACCCCCGCTGGACCACCAGGTAATTTTAAAACATTTTTGGGGGGTCGGGAGGGTGGTGGAGGCTAAGAGAGTGGTTTTAAAGGGTCGGGTGGGTTTTTTGTTTATTGGATCGGGTGCAGCCGATAAAAAACAAACCAATCAGGCCGGACGAAAAAAAATGCACAATTTGAATCAGAACCGAAACCAAACCGATTCTGGTTCCGATTCACATCTCTACTCTTTATAGAAGAACATATATGGGAAGAGCAATAAAAACTGAAAGTGGACAAAGCCATAAGGGCCTGATGAGGTTCATCCCTGGATACTTAGGAAGCTCAGAGAAGTGCTGGTGGGTATGCTGCATGACATGCTCATTAGATCCCTGGAAACGGGGCTGGTGCTGGGTGATTGGAGAAGAATGGTGGTGGTCATGCTTCATAAGAGTAGAAGCAGAGTAGAGACTGGAAACTACAGGCCAGTTAGCCTCAACTCAGTGATGGGAACATAATGGCAACTTTGCTGAAGGAAAGGATAGTGAACTATCTAAAATCCCGTGGATGGCTTGATCAGAGTCAGCATGGATTCACCAAGGGAAGGTCCATTGTGATGAATCAGATTGCTTTTATTGATTGGATGACTAGAGAATTGGATCAGGGAAGAGAAATCAATGTGATTTACTTTATTTTTTTTAAATCTTTTGATATGGTCGCACATAGAAGACTCATGAATAAAATTAGAAGTTTGGTAGTGAGCACCAAGGTGGTGCCATGGATTATAAACTGACTGACAGATAGAAGATATCATGTAATGGTAAATAAAATCTATTCTGAAGAGAATTCAGTGTTAAGTGGAGTGCCACATCGGTTCTGTTCAATATCTTTGTGAGCAACATTGTGGAAGGGATAGAAGGTAATTTTTGTCTATTTGCAGATGATACTAATATCTGCAACAGAGTGGACATGCCGGAAGGAACAGAGAAAATGAGACGTGTTTTATTTATTTTTATTTTATTTAAGAGTTTTTATATACCATCATTAAGTTATTCACCATCACAACGGTTTACAGTGGGGCACCAGTAAAAATATGGGTTGTACATTACATAGGTGGTGCCAATAGTATTCGGTAACAGTAAGGCATTTATTAGGGGGATTAAGTGTATCATAGCAATATGTCCTGAAGGTTGCCTACAGTTAAAAAATGTTGAAATAATTCGGTAAGGATTTATAAAATTAGGCATTCGGTGCCATATGCCGCATAACTTTTACTTCGTTGCCCGCATCAGTTTTCTTTCTTGAAGGCTTGTATGTAAAGCCAGGTTTTGAGCTGTGTTTTAAAAAGTTTATGATTGCTCTGAAGTCTAAGGTCAAGGGGCATGGAGTTCCATAATATGGGACAGGCTAGTGACAGAGCTCGGTCCCTTACTTGGGTAAGTCTTGCGGTTTTTACAGAAGGAATGGGAAGGAGTGCTCTGTTTGCTGACCTTAGATTTCTGTGTGGGATATGTACTCTAAGTGCTGTGTTCAGCCATTGTGCTTTATCGTCGTGGATAAGTTTGTGTATTAGGCACAGTGCTTTGAACTGTATTCTTTGTTCTATGGGGAGCCAGTGTAGGGTGGTGAGCGTATCTGTTATGTGATCTCTTTTGTTTTTTCCAGTGAGAATTTTTGCAGCAGCATTTTGTAAAATCTGTAGAGGTCTTACTGTAGTGTTAGGTAGGCCTAGTAGCAAGGCATTACAATAGTCTGTGCTGATGAAAATCAGTGATTGTAGCACAGTATGGAAATGTGGTAATGATAGTAATGGTTTGAGTTTTCTTAGTATCATGAGTTTAGCATATCCTTCCTTAACCTTTATTGATATGTGTTGTTTGAGGCTTAGTTCATTGTCAATTATTGAAGATTGAATGGTGGTTGAAGATATGGCAGCTGAGATTCAATGCCACAAAATGCAGAGTCATTCATCTGGGGTGTGGTAATCCAAAAAAGCTGTACATCTTGAGGGGTGAAGGGCTGTTGTGCATGGAGCAAGAGAGGAACCTTGTGGTGATAGTGTCTAGTGATCTGAAGATGCTAGAGCTATGTTACAAGGTGAAAGCTAAAGGCTGAAGAATGTTAGGCTACATTGAGAGAGGAATAACCAGTAAGAAAAAAGTAGGTGATAATCCTCTTTATATAGGTCCTTGGTGAGGCCTCACCTGGAGTACTGTGTTCAGTTCTGGAGACCATATCTCTAAAAGGACATAGACAGGATGGAGGCGGTCCATAGAAGAGTGAACAAAATGGTGAGTGGTCTCCATCAAATGACTTATAAGGAAAGAATGAAGGACCTAAATATGTATACCCTGGAGGAGAGGAGGTGCAGGGGAGATATTATACAGACTTTTAGATACCTGAAAGGTTTTAATGGTGCACAATCAATGACAAAGCTTTTCCACTGGAAAGAAATCAGTAGAATTAGGGGTCACAAAATGAAACTCCAAGGAGGATGATTCAGAATCAATTTCAGGAAATATTTCTTCACAGAGAGGGTGGTGGATGCCTGGGATGCCCTTAAGTGGAGATAGTGAAGACAAAAACAGTAAAATATTTCAAAGGGGCCTGGGATAAACACTGTGGAACCCTAAAGGCTAGAGGTTGGGAATGAAGAAAAGAGTACATGGGGGTAACTTGCAGGTGTGGCGGTTACTACCCTTAAGCCTTTATACTGTTGATGCAACTACACAATTGCTCTCTGCTTCATTGGCAGGGGGAGAAGGGAAATTAGATTCAGAAAGCAACCAACAAGGGCACTGAATTGTACAGTCTGGGATAACAAATAAGCATGGGGCTAACTTGCTGATGCAGTGGTTACTACCCTTAACCAATAAACCTGATACTTTTTATGCAACTCCAACATTGCTCTCTGCTTCAATGGCAAGAGGTAACGGACAATTGGACTCAAACAGCAACCAATAAGGGCTTTTGACTTTGACGGTCTGGGAAACTGATAAGTATAGGGGTGACTTGTGTGGCACAGTGCATGCTACCATAAGCTTGCTAGACTGGATGGACTGTTTGGTCCTTTTCTGCTGTCATTTCTATGTTTCCATGTTTCTATGAATGAATGTTAGCAATTGTTCAGCAATTGAATTATAAGTATTGACCTATGCTGCAGCCATATCGATCCAATAAAGATTTGTCTCTTAAAAATGCAACAAGACATTTGGGACAGATGTGGGGAGATTAATGATAGATAGGCAAGAGGAAGCAATCACACCTGAGACGGTTGTGGATCTTTAGCTTGGAAAAGAAGCAACAGAGATGGGATAGGATTGAAACATAGAAACATAGAAACATAGAAACATAGAAACATATAGAAACATAGAAATGACGGCAGAAGAAGACCAAATGGCCCATCCAGTCTGCCCAGCAAGCTTCCCTCATTTCTTCTCCCATACTTATCTGTTTCTCTTAGCTCTTGGTTCTAATTCCCTTCCACCCCCGCCATTAATGTAGAGAGCGGTGGAGGAGCTGCATCCAAGTGAAATATCTAGCTTGATTAGTTAGAGGTAGTAGGAGTAGTAACCGCCGCAATAAGCAAGCTACACCCATGCTTATTTGTTTTTACCCAGATTATGTTATACAGCCCTTATTGGTTGTTTATCTTCTCCCCTGCTGTTGAAGCAGAGAGCTATGCTGGATATGCATCGAAAGTGAAGTATCAGGCACATTTGGTTTGGGGTAGTAACCGCCGTGACAAGCCAGCTACTCCCCGCTTTGTGAGTGTGAATCCTTTTTTCTTCTCCCCTGCCGTTGAAGTTATGCTGGATATGCGTGAAGTATCAGTTTTTCTTTTCCCCTGCCGTTGAAGCAGAGAGCTATGCTGGAAATTCGTGATGTATCAGTCTTTCTCCGATGCCGTTGAAGTAGAGAGCCATGCTGGATATGCGTCGAGAGTGAAGTATCAGGTACATTTGGTTTGGGGTAGTAACCGCCGTAACAAGCCAGCTACTCCCCGCTTTGTGAGTGCGAACCCTTTTTTCTTCTCCCCTGCCGTTTAAGCAGAGAGCTCTGCTGGATGTGTGAAGTAACAGTTTTTCTTTTCCCCTGCTGTTGAAGCAGAGAACTATGCTGGATATGCATTGAAAGTGAAGTATAAGAATGGAGTGATCAAGCTAGTTGAAAGGCATCAGGAATAGAGGAAGGTGGAGGTAGTAATCTGGATATTTGGTTTGGGGTAGTAACCGCCGTAACAAGCCAGCTACTCCCGTCATTGTGAGTGCAAATCCTTTTTTCCACATTTCCTCATGCTGTTGAATCTTAGAGTGATGTTGGAGTCACAGTAACCATGTGTATGTTTATTGACTAAGGGTATTGTCTCCAGGCAGTAGCCATCATTCTGGCGAGTCACCCACTCTTCATTGGCGGCCTCTTGACTTTATGGATCCACAGTGTTTATCCCACGCCCCTTTGAAGTCCTTCACAGTTCTGGTCTTCACCACTTCCTCCGGAAGGGCATTCCAGGCATCCACCACCCTCTCCGTGAAGAAATACTTCCTGACATTGGTTCTGAATCTTCCTCCCTGGAGCTTCAAATCGTGACCCCTGGTTCTGCTGATTTTTTTCTTATGGTAAAGGTTTGTCGTTGCCTTTGGATCATTAAAACCTTTCAAGTATCTGAAAGTCTGTATCATATCACCTCTGCTCCTCCTTTCCTCCAGGGTGTACATATTTAGATTCTTCAATCTCTCCTCGTACGTCATGCGATGAAGATCCTCCACCTTCCTGGTCGCCCTTCTCTGTACCGCTTCCATCTTGTCTTTGTCTTTTTGTAGATACGGTCTCCAGAACTGAACACAGTACTCCAGGTGAGGCCTCACCAAGGACCTGTACAAGGGAATAATCACTTCCCTTTTCTTACTCGATATTCCTCTCTCTATGCAGCCCAGCATTCTTCTGGCTTTTGCTATCGCCTTGTCGCATTGTTTCGCAGACTTCATATCATTAGACACTATCACCCCAAGGTCCCTCTCCTGCTCCGTGCACGTCAGCCTTTCCCCCCCCATCGAATACAGTTCATTCGGATTTCCGCTCCCCATATGCATGACTTTGCACTTCTTGGCATTGAATCTCAGCTGCCATATCTTCGACCACTCTTCCAGTTTCCTTAGATCCCGTCTCATTCTCTCCACTCCTTCCGGCGTGTCTACTCTGTTGCAGATCTTAGTGTCATCCGCAAAAAGACAAACCTTACCTTCTATCCCGTCCGCAATGTCGCTCACAAAGATATTGAACAGGACCGGTCCCAACACCGATCCTTGCGGTACACCGCTTAAAACCGCTCTCTCTTCAGAGAAGGTTCCGTTTACCATCACACATTGTCTTCTGTCTGTCAACCAATTTGCAATCCAGGTCACCACCTTGTCACTCACTCCCAAGCTTCTCGTTTTATTCACCAGTCTCCTGTGCGGAGATTGAGATTGAGATTTATGAAATCATGAGTGGGGGGAATGGTTAAATCAGGAATGGTTAGTAACCCTTTCAAACAACACTAGAACTAGGGGACACACCATGAAATTAGCAACTGGTAGATTTTAAACAAATCATAGGAAGTATTTTTTCACTCAGCATGCAATCAAGCTATGGAATCTGTAACCAGAGTATGTGTTCAAGGCAACCAACATAGCGGGGGTTAAAAAGAGGAATTGAAAAAGTTCCTGAAAGATAAGTCCATAAGGAGTTATTAGCCAGGTAGACCTGGGAAATGTAGCACTTTTCCTTAAGAGTGAGATACAAGAAATAGATCAACTAGTGGGGATCTGCTGGGTACTTGTGACTTGGACTGGCTTGATGGACCCAATATGACACTTCTTATTTTCTTATGTTCTCAATGATTCTTAAAAGGGACAGATCATATACCACTTAGTATACTCATATTCATTCTGATAAGAAAATAATCTGACCATGAGACTTCAGTGCCTGAATACTTAAAATTTACATAGCTAGCCCAACTCTCTCTTACAAACTCCTAGTTTAGTGAATGACCATATATAATACATTACTGAATGAATATTTTGCTCCCACCCAAGCTTTGCCATTGCCATCAAAATGTCGTCACAACAAAATTGCCAATAGGACTTAATCAATATGTAAATTAAAATTTCCTAAAACAGTACAGTTGTATAATCAGCTTTCAGAGTAAAACGTGATTCAATAATTACTGGGTCATTGGGCATTGATGAATCAGAAGGACTATACATCAAATACCCCAAGAAGCAGATGCTAAAATCAACATTTCAAAATGAAAAACAGTCAATTTTTTTTCTTAATCAGTCTTAATGACTCTCTTGCAGCAATCAATAATTCCTCCTTTCTTCTGTTTGAGCCTGAGGAAAAAATATTGTAAACTGT
Source organism: Rhinatrema bivittatum (assembly GCF_901001135.1). Taxonomy (NCBI): domain Eukaryota; kingdom Metazoa; phylum Chordata; class Amphibia; order Gymnophiona; family Rhinatrematidae; genus Rhinatrema; species Rhinatrema bivittatum. The sequence goes on from NC_042619.1 coordinate 158,635,369, forward strand.
TTCACGAAGTTAATTAAGCAATGCAACATTGAACACGTTTTTTTGATGCAAAATAAAGCTGGTTTTTCTTCACACAAAAGATCTCTCTAATCATGGGGATTTTACCCTGGATTAACCATGCATTAATCAATATGATGTTTAATACCAGCAAAATAGTGTCCTCTTTCCTAAATAAAGGAATCACACAACTCAATGGACATGTTACCTGTTTAGAATGTTGTTGTAAAACACATTTGTAATGATCCTACCCAGTAATAACTGAGATTATGTGCCCCAAATCATGACCATCATATGTTCTACCCATCAGCATAACCAAAATTAACAAATTACAACCAAAACTCACCCATTCAGATATCTCCATTCACCACAGCATGTACCCAGCCTCCAGCTGCCCTCAGTTTGCATGCAGAAGTAAATAAAAAAGCACTCCATTTTAACACTTCTTCATGCACATGACAAAAAAGCATGTGCACCTCAGCACATGGCTTCACTCATGAGATTTAAATTTGAAATAATTGCTTCACCTGTCTGGGGGGCTACAGCCTGCTCACAACAGGAGATTCAGCACTACTAGCAGGGACTGGAGATAGTCACAGATTTATTAGGGGTGTGCATTCATTTACAAAGTATTTGTAATCCGCCACATATAGGGCCATATTCATTGTATTTGTTGCGTCGTGAAACGTATCGCGATTCCCACGAATACAATGAATCTTCACCAAATTATTCGGCCATCTAAAGGAGCAAATTTAAAGAAACCCCCCACCCTCCTGAACCCCCCAAGACTTGCCAAAACTCCCTGGTGTTCCAGCGAGGGTCCGGGAGCCATCTACTGCACTCACGCCGTTGGCTCCCGGTATTCAAAATGGCGCTGATAGCCTTTGCCCTTACTATGTCACAGTGGTTACTGGTGCCATTGGTCGGCCCATGTCACATGGTAGGAGCAATGGATGGCTGGCACCATCTTGTGCTCCTACCATGTGACAGGGGCCGACCAATGGCACCAGTAGCACCTGTGACATAGTAAGGGCAAAGGCTATCGGCGCCATTTTGATTACTGGCAGCTGATGGCCCGAGTGCAGTATATGGCTCCAAGACCCCCACTGGACCACCAGGGAGTTTTGGCAAGTCTTGGGGATGTCAGGAGGGTGGGGGGTTATAGTTAATTACATTTTAGCTGGGAAACGAATAAGAATGGAACGCATGAATGGATTGGGGGCCCCCCTTGCCGAATGCAACATATCTGCCCCCCGATGAATACAAATACTGAATGTAATGTATGCGGTCCCTCTGCACATTCATATCGTTCAATGGCCACTGGAAAGCGGAGGAAATGACATCAGGTGTGAAGGCATCGTTTATATGCTCCCTATTATTCTGATCCAGCAACATTAACGTCACCTTTTGGTTGAAGGGTCATCGCAAAAGGGCATCATTTGGTCCTTTTATCACCACAAAAAAAGAGAGAAAGGTGGGTTCCGCGGCCAATGCCGTCCCCATTCAGGTAGATTCATAGACACAGTTTATAGCCATATTTGCTTTGGCAGAAGGCTGGGGAGAACATAGCAGGACAACGGCCTGCTATGGCATCCTGACGTTTCCTGGTAAAGTCTGGAATCTTCCAGATGAAAACTTCATCATAAGTGGTAGATTCCACCTCGCACATTCTCTGCTCCACTTCAGCAATGGCAAGATCTTTCAGTCCAATATTTCTCTCCAGCTGACGTACCTTCATATTGAGGGATTCAATTTTTTCTTGATCCAGTCGATGTTGCCGACTATATGCCTTAACTATTACTAATACTCTTTCCACTTCTCGATTCAGTATGCAAACAATGGTCTCAAAAGTCATTGTCTTCTGGTCGAGGGCCTCAATTTTCTGAACCAACTCCCCTAACTTGGAGAGATCGGGCACATTGGGCACCAGGTTGTTGGTTGGGACTTGCACCAATGGGTAGCCCAGCTGGTACTTAATTTCTGTGCTTTCCTTCATATGGCAGATAAAGTCCAGTAGTTTCCCAAGGAGTTCATTCACATACTTTGTTTCATGCTCCAGCGATTTCTCATTTCAACCATTTCTGTGCATCCTATTAAATTGAATTTGCAAGGTGCTTTACATTTGCCACAAGACTTGACATGGTCCTGAAACTTCTCTCTGGGTATCTTTTTCCTTCCACACCCTTCACAAGTCAGTGGAAACTTAGGGTAAACCTCATCATGAGCCTTTCTTTCAGGGACGTAAAAGGCCCCTTTACTGAATTTGTAGTTTAGCTTTCTCTCTGGGCACTCCCGCTCATTATAGCGCTCTGTATCATTCAGTTTGATCATTGTTTTACAAGATGGGCACGGTATCAGCATGTATGGGCAGCTCTCCTCATGGGTGCCCTCATAGTCATTAATGGTGCCTTTCCACATACATCAATTATTTGGACAGATAGCTGGGAGACGTTCCACCTTTTGACGAACTGCAATATCTGGAAAAGCTGAGCTGTTTTCTTTTTTTTTTTTTAATTCTTTATTTATAACTTTTACAATGTTATAATACTTTAAAGATATACAAGGAACATTGTCTCTGACAGAAATCATCTATTAAATAAAAAAAAGGAAAAAACATTTCAATCCATAATTTTACATAACAATTTCCTGTCAAAGAGAATAATGCTTAAGGTAAATTTAGCTGAATCCTCTATATTTTTATGGAACAGTTTACTAAGGTACTAATTAAGGAAAAAAAAAACACTAAGACTCAATTATTTAAATTCTGGCTTTTTCCTCACCGAGGAGACTGAGCTGTTTTCTAAACCTGAAATTCCTTCTTCATATAGCCCTTCCTGCAAACAAGCAGCACACTTCTGAGGTTCAGAGCTAATATTTGACTTGAGACAATAGGAGCAGTAACGGTGGCCACACTGAGCTTGAAAGGGTCTCCTCAGTATATTCCTGCAGTGGGAGCAAAGATATTTCCCTGCGAGTTTTGTCCCCAGTATCTCTTTGGGAAAGCCCAGTTCATTTGTCTCCAAAGACCCAGGCAGAGAAAAGTTTGCTACTGCCATGTAAACCAAGAACTTGATGTGAGTGCCCTCCGAATCTGGCCGGCAGCACCTAGCAGAAAAAGAATGACACTTCAAATTTACACACCACAGAGAGCCCTAAGATCACAAAACAATGGACTTTTAATGGTGTCTTCTACTTGGAACAGATACCTAACGCAAATAAGAGACAGAGTGTTTTTCCATAGCGGGCCCCAAATTGTGGAACTCTCTGCCAGAGTCATTATAGCAGATAGAAAGAAAATGTTTTCAAGCAAGAACTGAAAATATGGCTCTTTAGTAAAGCAAAAGATTTGATGTAAAATACCAATATGCTGATAATTTCAACAGTACCAGAGATAATGTTAGTGAAAAGAGCAATAAGTAATGAACAATGTAAATTGTAATGTTAGTAGAATTAAAATCTGTATTTACTGTTAAGTCAACTAAAAAATATAAGAATTATAGATTGGATCAATACTATTGTGATGCCTTAGAATATATATAAATATGAACTAACAAATCAAATTAGGGAGTACTGACGATTATACAAATGGATGAGGAGGTAACTCAATGACTTAGACTTATATACCAACTTCCATCCAAAATAGGCCTCTTTCAATGACGCTAGACGTTACTACCACAACCTTGTTGGTGAGACGTGACCATCATACTAGGCATCATCAATGTAAATTAATACTACAGATTTTGCCTTATTTATAATCATCAGTCACTGATAGTAATGAGTGCATTGTCCACTTCAAAATTTTTTTAACTTTTTTTTGTAAATGCTTTATAAAGTCCATATATGGATTACTTAACTTATTAGTGCTCAATAATCACCATACCACCATTCATATTCTAAATGGTCGGGCTTCTCTATTGTCTTCTATACAATGCTGAAAGTGTTCATTTTTTCTCCAAACTCCTGGTCTCTCCAGTCTCCCAAACGATTATACAAATGGATGAGACTTTTGGGAGACTGGAGAGACCGGGAGTTTGGAGAAAAATGAACACTTTCAGCATTGTATAGAAGACAATAGAGAAGCCCGACCATTTAGAATATGAATGGTGGTATGGTGATTATTGAGCACTAATAAGTTAAGTAATCCATATATGGACTTTATAAAGCATTTACAAAAAAAAGTTAAAAAAATTTTGAAGTGGACAATGCACTCATTACTATCAGTGACTGACGATTATAAATAAGGCAAAATCTGTAGTATTAATTTACATTGATGATGCCTAGTATGATGGTCACTTCTCACCAACAAGGTTGTTGTAGTAACATCTAGCGTCATTGAAAGAGGCCTATTTTGGATGGAAGTTGGTATATAAGTCTAAGTAAATATGAACTAAAACATTTATTTATAAATATGAAATAGAACATATACTTATTGTGGTGCTAACCTAGAATATGAATGGTAACACTCAGTATGTGATCTTAGACCATGAATTTGAATGATAATATTGCAAACAATTGTGAAATTCTTTTGGAATGACAGTATATAAAATGCCTAAATAAATAAGTAAAATAAATGTGGTATGATGTTTCAAAATAATTCTATATCCAGATGTAGACCGTTGCCATGAGGAGTTTTGAATGGTAGAACTGCAAAATGTAAAATGGATACATGTCCAAATTCAATACAAATTTGGTATAAATTGTTGTGAAGATGGTAATGTTGCACGAACAACATGTTCACTTATGTTTTGTCCACGTGTATAAAAAATCAAGAGCATCTCTGAAAAAACATTGTGCATAACTGAAATATGCTAATGCGTATTGATAATACTTGCAGTCCTACAAGATTTATCTGAAAAGGGCAAGATACTACTTTCTTATTCATAGGTGTATGACACTTTACATTAAAAACTGGACTGATCAGAATATCTAGCAATTAAGTATGCTGTATGAATCACCATGATATTGAAATCTTTTAAGCAATTCCCCAGACACTGTTTTAAATGTATCTAAATCTGCAGAAGACTGCATGCCCTACATCATTAGTTACTGGTAAAGCCAATTTGAAGGACCTGGAATTTGGACTTTGAAAAATAAGCAAATTATTACGTTCTATGGGCTTTCAAAATAGTGTTGTATTCAAAGAAGATTCCCTGTTAAAAATCATGATACTTAAAAATGCAAGTTGTTGCATTTTTAAGTATCATGAAATTGTATTGTACACTTCAAATTGTTATCAAGTGCATTGATCCAAATATCTAAAGACTGTAAATCATCAATGGTAGTCATACAATAAAAAGATATGTCATACATTTAATTTGTCTGTAGTAATATTCCTGAATTCCAATGGGATCCATAAATAAATTGTTTTTCAAACAATTTAACTTAAAATTTGATAAACTTGCAGCTATAAAAAATGTCCAATTTTCTTCAGACAAAATTGACAAGTCCTAAATTGCTTTGTCCTTTTACCATACTATTTGTTCTGCTTTTTAAACAAACACTGTCCTATGTTGTTATGTTTTTCTTAAACTAAAAAGAATATTCATCTAATATGGTGTTATGAACTGCTACCCGCGTGTTCCCCCGCGAGCAGACTCACTCACCATGCCGGCTTTCTTCACCCCATGTGGCAGGACGCCGCTGTTGGGCCTCCTGCGCAGCTGAAGCCACGGTCTTGCCTGCCCCTCGCAGCCCGGAGGCCACCCCGGATCATCTTCTTCACCGCGGTCGGAACCGTGGCCTTTCTGCCTCTCTCCGCGGGGCTGGGACCGCCCCCAACGCCATTACCATCTTCGCGGCGCTAAGGCCGCATCCCTGGGCTGGAGTGGCAGATGGAGCCGCCCCCGGGGTCTCCCGCAGCGGGTGGAGCCACTGCCGACTTCAGGGCCAGCATTCAGGCCAGCCCTGCCTTCTCTGCATCTCTAAGTCAGTGCAGGCCGCTGTCCGCAGTCCTGCTGCATCTTAGGCGCCGGTGCGCGCCTCTTCACTAGATTTAAAGGGCCAGGCACAGGAGTGTGCTGGCCCCACCTAGGGAGTGGACTTCCTCTCTTAGCCCTATAAAAGGACTGTCTTCTCAGTCTGTCGTGGCCTTGCAATTGAGCGACATCCCCTCTGGAGGCTCCTGCCTGCCAGAGTCTTATAAGGTCTTTTTTTCTTCGTGGAGCTCCTCATCTCATCTGGCTTCTACCACATCTTCGTGTCTTGATGTTTTGCCTGAAGTCCCAGTCCATGTTTTGATGTCTCATCATGATCTTCCACCTCCTGATGTGCCTGCCTTCCAGGATGTTCTTCCATGCTTCTTCGTCTGGTGCTCCTGAACGTTCTGATCCTGTAGGCCTGTTCTCTTGGATGATGTGTGCCCGAGAATGGGGTGGCCTGCAGGTGGGATTGTCCCTGTGCTCCTGAGCCTCTGTTCCCGCCAGCCTTAGAGAGAGCTTCGGGTGACATTGATTCCGTCATTGGAGTTCCTCTTTGCCTGGATCTTCCCCGCGCTTGTCCCGCTCTCCTCGTAGTCTGTGACCAGCCTCCAAGGGCTGAGTAGGGCGCGCAGTGGGCTAGGGTGGTCCGCGCTCAGTCCCGTGGCTGGCCTGAGTAGGGTGCCCTGAGAGACAGTGCAAATGTCCTTCCTCCCAGCTGTTTTCAAGTACCAAGTGTCTTCGTCCTTGATGCCGTCTCATCAACCAACTGTCTTCGTCCGTGATGCCGTCGCATCAACCAAGTGTCTTCGTCTGTGATGCCGTCGCATCAACACAAGTGTTTTCGTCTGTGATACCGTCACATCGATCATAGTCCTGTCTACGTGTCAAGGCCCGTCTGCCCTCAACCTCAGGCCAGGCCTGCTGCTCCATACAGTTCCTTGCAGCAGGTCCGAAAGGGCTCAGAATGGTAGGAGGACCATTCAACTTCCAACATCATCCTGTGTTGGCCTTGGGAGCTTGCAGGCCTGGCAGAGGGTCAGACAGTCTGCCATCGTTGGACACGCCGTCAACCCTCGGCCCGGCCCTGAAGGTCTGGGCTCGGGCCGAAGCCCAAGGGCACACTAAACACCCCCTTTCTCAACAGAATGCAAGGTCCTTCAAGGCCACCTTCTCAACATATGGTCAATCCATATCCTTTATGATGTGCTAACACAAACACAACAGAGGTCTATACTCAAAACCAGCAACTGCATCAGGGGTATTAATTTATTTGTCAATATCTGGTCTCCCTCTTCAATGTTAAAATGTTTCAGACAGCCATATTGATTCAAAGTATCAGCCATATTGATGCAGAATGAGGCAGAACATGCAGAAACATGCTACCATGTCAGGACGGTTTTTCCAACCATTGAAAGTGGGACAGTTTTGTTGGCCTTTGAAAGCTATGGATTATATGGACTACATTAGATACGTTTATTGATTGAATAAAACATTTTTTATGTGCATTATTATATGAGGTGAATGTGGGGATGTATTAAAATGTTTAGAAAATCAATACAGAACATATGATTGGATTAGAGGATATGGGTGTGGTTTGCTATCTGCATAAGATGTTATGATTGTATATCAAAATAATTTTTAAGGTATGTGGCAGACTTTTCTAATTTTATGATATCACTAACGGAATACCCGTGCTTTGCTACGGTGGAGAAGTTGATAGAAACGTGTGAGTTTATTTCACGCAAGTTGAAAAGTAATTGTTTTGAGTGAGTGAGGGCTTTGGAGTTTATATATTTTTAAAATTAACATGTTATTATTATGGAGTGAGGTTAGTGGTAATTAAAAAATGTGAAATGAATATGTGGAATGAATGTACTGTGAGTTGCCTGTCACGGCATATTAATTTCTTTGTATACAACGTTTGCTGTGCGACAATCTGGCTGCAGTATGATGAGGCTATCAGCTGAGCTGACTCTAGAGCAGGCCACGTACAGCTGGCCATGCGAGAAGCAGTGGTGTCTCAAGTCAACACCAACGACCTTGAGAGTCTGGCCCTGAGATCTGTTAATAGTCATCACGAAGCACACTCTGACCGGGAACTGCAGGCATTTAAATTGAAAGGGTACGTCTGATGGTATAAGGGGGATTCGAGGGATGAAAACTGTTTCCCCTCATCCACAACCTGTGAAAATGATTGCTTCAATGACATTTCTCTGGAGGGACTTGATTTGAAGGCTGGTGCCATTGCAGATATTTGGTGGCTGTAGTTTTCTTAGTAACATAATTGGTGTGCTGACCTTCAAAATGAGAATGTGCTGAGGAATGCCTGGAGGGTTGAGACTGTGCAGGAACTTGACAGGGTAATGTACCACGTTGTCGACATCAACGACTGAGTCCACAGACTTATAAGTTTTTGTTTCTGAGGTGAACGCCTGCAGGAGTGTATCATTGATAGAGTTTGTCATGTCATTTGTAGAAGTTGAAATTGCCCTCTCTCTAAAACATAATGTGAACTTCATGTGGATGTTTTGAAGATCTGGGTATACTTTTGTGTAAGACTTTTCAAATCTGTGGCCAGGTGACATAGATTTGCTGGCAGTTGCACTTTGCCATCTTGTTCATGGAGTATACCATCTCCTATAGCCAAAAGAAGGCATGAAAACTCTCCTGCCTTGTCGTCGCCTGTCAGGTGCACCCTCATGTTCACTCTCAAGGACAGGACTTTCACTGTGGGCCACCAGTAAGATGACTTGAAAGAGGCTTTGACTTCATCAGCACGGGTCCCCTGTGGAACAACTGGCAGAGTCTGTCTGAAGTACCTGGTGAGCAGTACTGTATGTCAACCCTCCCATGAGTCTGTTGTTGTTTTGGATGTCTGGGAGCATCCTATGGAGATCCTCAATGCCGCCTCTGTGGGCCATGGTGCACTCATCCCACACTATGAGTTTGCACTGTCGGAGTGCCTGCGCCATGTTGCTCTGCTTAGAGATGTTGCACAGAGGTGTTTCAGTGTTGTTGAGATTGAGAAGAAGGTTGAAGGTAGAGTGTGCCATCTGTCCACCTTCCAGAAGCGTCACTGCGATGCCAGAAGAAACCACAGCAATGGCAATGTTTGAGTCTCTTCGTACCCTGGCAAGCCACAGGTTGATGAGGAATGTTTTACCAGTACCTCCTGGAGTGTCTAGGAAAAAAGATTTGGCCACTTTGACAGTGAATGTTGGTCATGACTTTGTGATAGACGCTCTTCTGCTTGGTATTCAGCTTTGCTCATTGTCGTCTTGGCCAGATCACAGATGTTGTAAGCCAGCTCTCTGAAATAGTTGGGTTTAGCTGCAGCATGTTTGTGTTCGTGTGATGGCGCAGACACGTTGTACTTGTGAAGAGGTTGAACTCCTATAGCTAGTACACAATCCTGAAGGAAGGTGAGGCATTTGTTATAGATTATGGATGACCGTTTTTGGACATCATCTTTGAGAGATTCCCTCTGCAGCTGCCTACGAATATCCTCTGAAAGACTATCTTTATGTTTTTCCCATAGTGGTAAGGGGTTTGCCATTTGACAGAACACCAACATAATAGCGAAGAGCTGACTGATCCTAGGTGGCGAATGTGAGAGTGCTGCTTCCTGGAGAGTATTGTCCCAGTGCGTATCATCTTCTAACAGACCTAGTACTCGACAAGCAGACTGGAATGTGGGTTGTAGCACACCAGCGACAGTTTTAAGTTATTGAAAGGACATGGGCCCTCTGACCTCATAAAGCAAGAGTCTGAGATGATAGCACTCCAAATTGTTTGGGTGGACTGTGTACACTCTGCCGAGGACTTGGTCCTTTTTCACTCTTGGGTAGCCTGGTATGCACTGTTCCTGTTTCCTCCTAACAAATTGGTTCTTTTTCTAAACATAATAGGCTGGAACCTCAGAGTACAGGAGCTGTTTGGAAAAATCATCCTGTGTGCAAAGATCAAAGAACTCCAAGAGGGTTGTTTTGTGGAGGATTGTGTACTTTTTCTACAGCATTGTCAGCTGTGAAGTAAATCCACTGGCAATTCTCCAGATGAACAGCTAGATGAACGACTGGGGAAAACGTTCATGAATAGGGAAACAATATGCGCCAGGCTGCTTCAGAGCTACTGATGTAATGCCCTGTCTCATATCATGATACCTCATCATGTTGGTTCTCCATGGCAAATACGGACTGGTCACTACCCTTGTTGATGTATTTACAGATATACTTGATTGATTTTATAGAATTGTAAAACTCGATGTTAATATGAGCATGGAAGTTTCAGGAAAGTACATGGTTATAAAGGACCACCCATCTGTTGTCTAGTTCAACTCCATTGATGGTGATGGTGTGGCCGCCATTGGAAGGAGTTCGCCGTCGGTACTGGGGGTATCCATCTCCTGTCTGAGTTTCTTTGATGAGCGGATATGGGTACTTCTTACTGTAGGATTTGCTTATTATGCAAGGGGTGTTTCTGTTTTGGAGTCCACACAGTCCATGAAGCATCATTGACTTAACAATTTGGTGGAGTAGTGGGTCAACTTCAGGGTCAGGAATCTCTGCAGTGATCACATGATCAATGAGGACCAGTTTGATCTATCTCACAGCCATAGGAGGATGTGGACGTGGAGCAGACATCGCTTTTGCCACTCTATCATATACATGTAGCAAGTAGTACTCAACATTTTTTTTGGTGACCCCGATGTGACCCTGGCGGGGTGTTTCGTTCGATGGCTGGAATGAACCATCAAATGTAGGAAAGTGAGACATGGTTAGTTTTTCCAAGGACATAATAGGGAATGATGGAGCCAAGTTTCAGCCTTGTAGGTACTCAGAAAGTGGGATAATTAGTGATGAGCGAGTGAGTAAGTGAGTGAGTCAATGAGGGCTTTGACATTTATATATATAGATTAATTATCCACTTGAAGGTTTTTGTTTGATTAGTATACAGCTTTGGCACATTTTTTTCACTAATGTGATATACAAATATGAAATAGAATAAATTGAATGTTTTAAGCTATGTAAAAATGCCCATTTATGAGTACTAACAATTGATTTTAATGCAGATTTTATCTGCCAATGTGTAGAAATATAAAGAGGCACACCCCAATGCACAACTGAAAGGAAGAAAAAGTGGTAGAGAAAAACAGTGAACATCAAAAGGCTAAAGATAAAATGGTGGCATGATTGACTTATTAAATCATGTAGTCAAATTTATAATTATATGATAAAAATAATTTAAATAGTTTTCAAAGACTTACATGGGGATAGGCATGTAAATAGCTATCATCCACATAAAGCTAATTTTAAGAATAATGGGAATGCATGCCTACAGTTGCTGTAGTGTGAAAAAGTATGTACATTCAAAAAGGATGTGCCACTGGTATTCCAGGGCATATTTGGGAGTATGAGTACATTTAAATACACTTTGTATAACCACGAACAAAACCAAAATTATTTTGGTTTCAAAACACAAGCATGCAGATTCCCAAAATTAGAATCCCTTCTGGGAATTGTAAACTGCTCCTAAATTGACAGGTTAGAAGCATGGATTGACAGTGGTTATCCTACGATTGGACTAGGTGTCATAGTGGATAGCACATTGAAATCGTCGGTACAGTGTGCTGCAGCAGTCAAAAAAGCTAACAGAATGTTGGGAATTCTTAGAAAGGGAATGGTGAATAAAACGGAAAATGTCATAATGCCTCTGTATCGCTCCATGGTGAGACCGCACTTTGAATACTGTATACAATTCTGGTTGCCGCATCTCAAAAAAGATATAATTGCGATGGAGAAGGTACAGAGAAGGGCTACCAAAATGATAAGGGGAATGGAACAACTCCCCTATGAGGAAGGACTAAAGAGTTTAGGACTTTTCAGCTTGGAGAAGAGACGACTGAGGGGAGATATGATAGAGGTGTTTAAAATCATGAGAGGTCTAGAACGGGTAGATGTGAATCGGTTATTTACTCTTTCGGATAGTAGAAAGACTAGGGGGCACTCCATGAAGTTAGCATGGGGCACATTTAAAACTAATCGGAGAAAGTTCTTTTTTACTCAACGCACAATTAAACTCTGGAATTTGTTGCCAGAGGATGTGGTTAGTGCAGTTAGTATAGCTGTGTTTAAAAAATGATTGGATAAGTTATTGGAGGAGAAGTCCATTACCTGCTATTAAGTTCACTTAGAGAATAGACACTGCCATTAGCAATGGTAACATGGAATAGACTTAGTTTTTGGGTACTTGCCAGGTTCTTATGGCCTGCATTGGCCACTGTTGGAAACAGGATGCTGGGCTTGATGGACCCTTGGTCTGACCCAGTATGGCATTTTCTTATGTTCTTATGTTCTTATGGACTTCTGCAACGTATCATACGACGGTCTGCTTTCTTAAGATATACACAAACTCCAGCTTATTCAAAACACTGAAGCACTTTGGCTAAAGGTTGTAGTAAATAGGCTCACATTACACCAATTCTGGATTCCAGTCTCATAGAGGGATACATTCAAAATCCTTACCCTGGCCTTCAAGGCCCTAAGAGAAAAAATCCAAGAGTATCTAAAGGACTGCCTACCTTAATACGTTCCGGCCTGGCCAATTATGATCCTCTCAAGAAACCTCAGTAATCATGCTCTTAATGAAAGACATCAAATGATCCAAAACCCAATAATGGTCCTGGTTAAAAGCAGCTTCCACCCTCTAGAAACAAACCCCAAGGCACACAGCATGTGAATCCTAATATCACTAGACCTATAGCCCCTTATTATATGCTACAGCATTACCATCTATGCTCTCATCTGAGATCTATTTACATATGCGTTACCAACTTGATACTTTACCTATGGTGTACTCACGTTACTGTACTTCAAAACCTACCTAACTTTTCCTGTTCCTGATTTTATTACCCAAGGTTTAGCACCTTACTTGATTATCCAATCTGTAACACTCTGTTGTATTTAAGCCACTGAAACCTACTTTTTTTATTTGTAAACCACTTTGAACAGTAATTTTCTGCTGAAAAAACAGTATAGAAATGATTTAAATAATAATAAATAATAAAATACTTTGAGTGAAAAATAGTTCAAAAAGGAAGGTAATAAATACTGATAATAATAATTTAAAGTTGTTTTTTTTTTAATGGAGTATGCATATATATGATCAAATATGCACACACATTTTTACATCTGCTATAGAATTTAGAGTATGGGATTCAAATCTCACTTGTTTTATGGGACTTGGCACTTGGCATGGTAGTCAGTATTGTATATTGGAGATTGGTGAAAGTTCTAGGAGAGTACTTGGGTCTTTTTCTGCTTTCTCAGTGTGTCTCAGGCTGTGTTTGTTTTTCCTGTTTTTCTGTGCCTTAGAGTGTGTGTAGTAGTATTTAGAGAGTGTATGTTAAACTGACTGACAGTGTAGATGTGCTGGCTAAAGGAGAGGCGGTAGTAGAAAAGGTGCTATTGCTGATAATGTGCTGAATAAGACTGTGAGTGTGCTGATGGTTCCTAATAGTATGCTTGTGGTGGCTGATGCTGGTTGTACTAAAGGGTATAATGGTCATGCTTCAGGGTGTGCTGGTGGTAGTTGACAGTGCTACTCTTGATGGGCGAAGGTGTTACTGGTGATGGATCTGGTTATAAGTAGTGATGGTATAAAAATGCAGCAATTAGTGCTATAAATGTGTGGATACTGTGGAAACTGTGTCAACAGAGGGAGAGACAACAGAAGAGGAGGAACAAAAGGTACACTATGGATAGGAAATATAGACCGGAACATCTTTTGGATTTATATGAGCAGCAAGTGATGCTTAGGTTAAGGCTTAATATGGAAACCATTATATACCTCTGCCGGCATTTGGAAGGAGATATGCACCTTTCCATACAAAGAGGTCACACCTAGCCTGTCTACTTAAATGTTATGACAGCCCTAGGCTTTATTGCCACTAGAAGCATATATAATCATTTTGAGTTTACAGCAGAAATATGTCAGTCAGCCACATCACTCTTTATTGCAGTTTTTAAGTGCTTTTCTCAGGAGAACAAAACAATATATTTCTTTTTCTGCTGATAGGCTGCACCAAAATTTAACCATCACAGTTTTACAATATTGTTCATTTTTCATCAGTTTAGGGGGCAATTGATTGAATACACAGAGCAACCAGGTTACCTGCTGGGAGTGAGGCCAGCTACCACAACTGCAAGGGCTTCCAATTCCTTGACTTGCAGGAACTCTGCAAAGCCAGAGGTCTTATAACTGGTGTCATACCTAGGTTTTGCATGTCTTCCATAGTCAATCATTGACAGCATCAAGTCTGGAAACATCACTGGGATGGCTTCTAGGTATGTATGCAGCTCACAAAACCACTAATATACAGCCAACCATTGCTCTTTTTTGCCATTAATTTTTAAAGGTCTTGCAGCTCTTCACAAAGAGACCCACTCAAACCTCACCAAGCTTCAGCAACAGTGGACTTCATATTTGTTTCTCTAACACTCTTTTTCTCTGTCTTCTCCCTCACAGTTGATAGGCACTATCCTCTCAAAACCTGGGTAATGACCTCCTTTGCATACCCCACAAATTTGGCAGAGCAGCAAACAGACCAGGCCTGTCATAGAGAACACTTTTGGCCTGCTCAAAAGTGGCTTTAGATGTCTAGACAATTCTTGTGTATGTACAATATCCTTTACAGCCTCACTAAGGACTAGGGATGTGAATCGTGTCCTCGATCGTCTTAACGATCGATTTCGGCTGGGAGGGGGAGGGAATCGTATTGTTGCCATTTGGGGGGGTAAAATATCGTGAAAAATCGTGAAAAATCGAAAAAACGTAAAATCGCAAAACCGGCACATTAAAACCCCCTAAAACCCACCCCGACCCTTTAAATTAAATCCCCCACCCTCCCGAACCCCCCCCCAAATGACTTAAATAACCTGCGGGTCCAGCGGCGGTCCGGAACGGCAGCGGTCCGGAACGGGCTCCTGCTACTGAATCTTGTTGTCTTCAGCCGGCGCCATTTTCCAAAATGGCGCCGAAAAATGGTGGCGGCCATAGACGAACACGATTGGACGGCAGGAGGTCCTTCCGGACCCCCGCTGGACTTTTGGCAAGTCTTGTGGGGGTCAGGAGGCCCCCCCCAAGCTGGCCAAAAGTTCCTGGAGGTCCAGCGGGGGTCAGGGAGCGATTTCCCGCCGCGAATCGTTTTCGTACGGAAAATGGCGCCAGCAGAAGATCGACTGCAGGAGGTCGTTCAGCGAGGCGCCGGAACCCTCACTGAACGACCTCCTGCAGTCGATCTCCTGCCGGCGCCATTTTCCGTACGAAAACGATTCGCGGCGGGAAATCGCTCCCTGACCCCCGCTGGACCTCCAGGAACTTTTGGCCAGCTTGGGGGGGGGGCCTCCTGACCCCCACAAGACTTGCCAAAAGTCCAGCGGGGGTCCGGAAGGACCTCCTGCCGTCCAATCGTGTTCGTCTATGGCCGCCGCCATTTTTCGGCGCCATTTTGGAAAATGGCGCCGGCTGAAGACAACAAGATTCAGTAGCAGGAGCCCGTTCTGGACCGCTGCCGTTCCGGACCGCCGCTGGACCCGCAGGTTATTTAAGTCATTGGGGGGGGGGGTTCGGGAGGGTGGGGGATTTAATTTAAAGGGTCGGGGGTGGGTTTTAGGGGTTTTAGTGTGCCGGCTCACGATTCTAACGATTTATAACGATAAATCGTTAGAATCTCTATTGTATTGTGTTCCATAACGGTTTAAGACGATATTAAAATTATCAGACGATAATTTTAATCGTCCTAAAATGATTCACATCCCTACTAAGGACTGTGACAATTTTCTAGCCTGTTGCATGCTCCATAATCTTGCCAAAACCTGTGCCCTGCCTTCCCCTTAGGGTGAAATCTCACAGCCAATGATCCTGAAAATGGGGAAGAGGTGGAGGAGGCACCAGAAAGAGAAAGAGAACTGGAAAAGCTACAATGACATGCTCATGACCAGACTTTCTCCCAATGACATACATTGAAACAGAAACATTTTTAATGTAAGTAATTATATATTTCCAATGAATGTGATATATTCTCTATACAGAAGGATATATTTATATATAGATAGAAACTTTTCCATGGGTGGCTCTTTCTTTCCCTGTTGCTAATGGCTTCATCTGGTCACATAACAACTATGCCTGAGGCGAGTGTAGGCTAAATTGACATTGCCCTCTGAGGTAGCAGTTAGCTCAGGCAGTGATAAGGAGAGAGTGAATGAATAAGGAGCCATTAAAGGCAAATCTTCTTGATAGCCAATAGCACAGGGAGGAAGGGAGAGGGAGGTAAAGGAGAAACCCATGGGTGTTGAGAAGCAGGAGGTGGAAGAAATTTATGAGGCGATCTAGAAGGGAGCGGTGGAACAAAGCCCTGAGGGGGTATAGCAGGGGGAGGAAGAAGAGAGGTATGAGTACTAGGGATGTGAATCGTTTTCCATATCGTCTTAACGATAGAAATCGTGTGGCAGGGCAAGAAAATCGTCTTAGGCACGATTTTTTAGTTAAAAAATCGTTAAAAATCGTTTTTTCCGATTAGTGCGCACTAACTCGAGTTAGTGCGCACTAACTGAAAATGATACAATTTGACACTTTTCAGGTCAGTTAAGGTCAGTTTAGGAATGAATATGTATTCCTATTGGCTGCCCTCTTATTTATTCATGTTACCAAGTTTCCTACTGACAGTATATGGGGGATGGGAAATGGAAACAGTTGGTAGCTTGACAAAACAAGTAATGTGATCAGTCAATGTGACTAGAACTTGTGCCCTAACCCTGATACCAGGGGTATTGTGATCTTCCTGCACACAGTGCCCTATCCCTATTAATACCAGGAGTGTTGTGATCTTCCTGCACACAGTGCCCTATCCCTAATACCAGGGGTGTTGTGATCTTCCTGCACACAGTGCCCTATTCCTGATACTGGGGGTGTTGTGATCTTCCTGCACACAGTGCCCTATTCCTGATACCGGGGGTGTTGTGATCTTCTTGCACACATCCCGGTATCAGGGATAGGGCACTGCATGCAGGAAGATCACAACACTCCTGGTATTAATAGGGATAGGGCACTGCATGCAGGAAGATCACAACACTCCTGGTATTAATAGGGATAGGGCACTGCATGCAGGAAGATCACAACACCCCTGGTATCAGGGATAGGGCACTGTGTGCAGGAAGATCACAATACCCCGGAGGAGTGAGGGTCAGGCAGCTCTCCCCTGTCTGTGAAGCCAGCCTCTCACTAGTAATGCAGGGAGGGAGCTGTCTCAGACTTCACCATCCTCCCCCCCCCCCCCCTCACCCACACACCATTCACTAGCTGGGACATGGGGGAAGTCAGGAGTGAGGGTCAGGCAGCTCCCCCCTGTCTGCGAAGCCAGCCTCTCACTAGTAATGCAGGGAGGGAGCTGTCTCAGACTTCACCATCCTCCCCCCCCCCCTCACCCACACACCATTCACTAGCTGGGACATGGGGGAAGTCAGGAGTGAGGGTCAGGCAGCTCCCCCCTGTCTGCGAAGCCAGCCTCTCACTAGTAATGCAGGGAGGGAGCTGTCTCAGACTTCACCATCCTCCCCCCCCCCCCCTCACCCACACACCATTCACTAGCTGGGACATGGGGGAAGTCAGGAGTGAGGGTCAGGCAGCTCCCCCCTGTCTGCGAAGCCAGCCTCTCACTAGTAATGCAGGGAGGGAGCTGTCTCAGACTTCACCATCCTCCCCCCCCCCCCCTCACCCACACACCATTCACTAGCTGGGACATGGGGGAAGTCAGGAGTGAGGGTCAGGCAGCTCCCACCCTGTCTGTGAAGCCAGCCTCTCACTAGTAATGCAGGGAGGGAGCTGTCTCAGACTTCACCATCCTCCCCCCCCCCCCTCACCCACACACCATTCACTAGCTGGGACATGGGGGAAGTCAGGAGTGAGGGTCAGGCAGCTCCCACCCTGTCTGTGAAGCCAGCCTCTCACTAGTAATGCAGGGAGGGAGCTGTCTCAGACTTCACCATCCTCCCCCCCCCCCCTCACCCACACACCATTCACTAGCTGGGACATGGGGGAAGTCAGGAGTGAGGGTCAGGCAGCTCCCCCCTGTCTGTGAAGCCAGCCTCTCACTAGTAATGCAGGGAGGGAGCTGTCTCAGACTGGTATCAGGGTTAGGGCACTGTGTGCAGGAAGATCACAACACTCCTGGTATTAATAGGGATAGGGCACTGTAAGAGATGACTGTAGTAGATTGAATAAAGATCTGATGTTTCTGCTCTCCTCACACCAAACAAAAACAACACACAAGCAGAGAAGCCCTTCTTACAAAGCTGAGCTAGTGAGTTAAGTAGGAGGAAAAGTAAACATACTTGTGGCAGTGTGGCTACTTAAAAAATACACTTACCAACAATCAATTACATATATTTGAACTGTGTACAGTTCCAGCCAGGACCACCTTTCTAAAATGCACAGTGATTGGCAAATTCAACATGCACTAGCATTTCAGGTGCCTGCTAACAAAAATAATAAACAAACAAGTTCTAGTCAGGTGAGTGCTGATCATTACATTACTTTTTTTGTCAAGCTTCCAACTGTTTCCATTTCACATCCCCCCAACCATATTGGTAACATCAATAGATAAGAGCACAGCCAGCCAATAGGAATACATACATACATATTCATTCCTAAGTGACCTTTACTGACCTGGGAAGTGTGAACACTTTGTTTCATTTTCTGTTGGTGTTCGTTAGTTTCCAGTTCCATTTCCCATCCCCCCAACCATCACCTCAGTGGTAACCTTGGTAACATCAATAGATAAGAGGGCAGCCAGCCAATAGGAACACATATTCATTCCTAACTGACCTTCAGTGACCTGGAAAGTGTTTATTTGTATCATTTTCAGTTAGTGCGCACTAAATCGTGCGCACTAACACGATTTAACAATTTTTAACGATAAATCGTTAGAATTTCTATTGTATCGTGTTCTATAACGATTTAAGACGATATAAACATTATCGGACGATAATTTTAATCGTTGAAAAACGATTCACATCCCTAATGAGTACATCCAAAATCCATCCTCTGAAGGATGTTCTCCAGCACATCGCAAATACAGTGAAGCTTGCCCTTCATGCCTTGAGGAAGTTTGCAATCTTCTTATTATATTTTCTACTTATTTTTGTTGGGTTGTTTTTACTATCATTAAAGTTTATGTTCAATGTATCTTTTGTAGAGCCCCTGATGCAGCCATAATGTGAAACTTTGGCCAGAGTCGGGCGTGTTCCATACTATTTGAATAAAACCCTTTCCAAGGCATGGGTCTTGTTTTTGTTTTTTCACTTCCAAGGAGACACTAGGGGCACACAATTTCTCCTAGCACCTCCTTTTTATCATGGCAGCCCATTTGCAAATTGCATCAGGCTCCCGAGAGATGTCGAGCGACACTCTTTAGGAGAGCGGGCACTCAGTCATGAGCACCCGTTTTACGTTTACAAATATTGCATTGACCTGTCAATGCTGGTGGGATTGTTCTTTTACTGCCATTACTCCATGTACACATCCTTGACACTCTTCCACTAACTCTGCAAAACAGTTACAAAACCACTCATCTATACCACATAATGCTTGCAGAGAGGAAGATATGATGCTGCATGAAAAAATTAATAGCAATACTCAGCTGGGGCCACTGATAAAGCTGGCTCACCATGCAGCACTGCCAAGTGCCTATCTGCTAGCAGGCGAAAGCAAGTTTCCTGAGCTACCTCTTACATGGGGGTTTAGTGTTAGCACAAATGTGGCTTAAGGACTTTGCAGCTAATGCAAGCAAGCCTTGGCTGAGGCAGAGTGTGAGAATGCAAGAGAATGCCTCAGGAGTTGTAATGCCTGTGAATAGGGCAGCAAATCTGCACGGCCCTTTCTTTGCCCTCTTCAGGAGCTGCTTACCCTTTCTCCTTTGTTATCAGCTGTGACATATTAGAATTGGATGACAGCATACAGGAAGAGTCTTACTTATGTAAGGGAAAACAAGAATGCCAACTGGGAGAACTCAACTTGTGTCCCTTTTCATCAGGAGGTATCTTACGGATTCACACCTGCCACTGTCAGTTCAATGATAGTGCTGCATTCCTTGCATTCAATAGCAGGCGAGCAAAATTGCTGAGAAGGATCCTTGGCACATATTACAGTCTTGCTTTGATTTGACTTTCCTGTGCAAATACCAACATTTTTACAGAGGTTCTTTTAGCTGCACTGACATGATTCCCCAGAGCTTGTCATATCTTTTGCTTCTGACAGCATTCACGCTAGTGGATGCCTGGCCAAATAGATGGTTCTGACCTTTCAGAATTTCATTTATCAGAATGGCTACTTTCTTGGGCTGGAAATTAGGCTTTTGCACCTAAGCACCTCTTTCTTAATTTCTGTGCACTGCAAGTGGAAGCATCTCCAAGTTGGCCACTTATTCCTGGATTCATCAAGTCATGGAGAAAATAGTTACAATATGGAGTTTTAGCATCACGTGATAAAAAAGTGGGCATGGTTAGGGAAATTAATGAAATACTGCATCACATATGTAAATATCATGTCACATGATACTCTTTCACGTCACATGATACACAGTTCTTTCACACATCATTTTATGCACCACATGTCATTTTACATGTCGCATGTCATTTTATGCTGTTTATATATATGCATACTGGCATCCTGCAACTTCCACTTTGATGGTGTGTCAGGAGTTAGATGAGGAGAGGAGTTTGGTGAATTGTTGGTATGTAGGAGGAGTAGTTGGAGGAGTTCTAGATTCAATTATTTGATTGCATTCTTTGTTTCTTGTTTATCTATTTACCTTTACCTTTACCTATTGTGTTTATCTGTGTGAAAGAAGAGTGTTAGTTTTTGTGCATTAGTCTTGCTTCCTGTCTGTCCCTTTGTGTTCAGAAGAGGAGTGGTGAGGAAGGATAATGGAGAGGAAGGAGCGTGGAAGGTAGGAGGAGAGGCATAAGGAGAGGATGATGGAGGAGAGGAAGGAGGAGGAGGAGTAGGGACATGAGGAGGAGGGAAGGGATAGGAGATGGAAGTAGTTTAGGCAGATGAGTGTGGTGGGTGGAGGACATCAGGCTAGGGATAAACAGAGAGGACAGAGGGTGGGGAAGTTGTCAGGGTAGGTGCAGGATGGGGAAGGAAGGGAGGGGAATGAGGAGTGGTAGTGAGAGACATGAGAGTGACACCACATCTCCAAAAGTGGAAGTGGCAACTCAATCCTCCAGCAGCTAGGTAGTAGCTTGTCCACATCTATGTTGCTACAAGTTCAGTGTGAGGATAAGGGCAGTTCATCATTGGCGGTCCTGGAGAATTACAACATGATCATTGTCGACTGCGCTACAAAGACTTCTAGGGCTACCAAGGGCCAGAAATGACTGACCATCAGCAAGGCCATTCCCAACAGATCGGCATCAAGAGTATTGGGGAGCAGGAGGCCCACTACTATGGGGACATCAAGGTGCAGTTGAAAAGTAAGGTGGCCAGCAGGACCAAATACATGCACAAAACTGGAGGAGGAGCCCCATGTCAACATTCTCATCCCAATGGAGGAAAGAACCATTCAATGTGTGGGACTGAACATCTTTGAGGGCATGGATGAGTCCGTGGTCATAATGCGAGCCAGGGCTGGTAACTCACATCACCTGTAAATGTGGTCTGCTACAGATGTCCACACTTTTTTGCAGAGAATGATCACATTGAATGATGCAAAGTGTACATCTTATGCAAAACAGTACATGTGCACTTCTTTGCATTCATACTTAGGTCTTCCTTATTTCCACAGTTCTTACCCAGGAAGTCCCAGGTCCTAGCTGTGAAGCCCCAGGTCCCAGGTGTTGCATAAGTACAATGCTGGATGAAAGTGCTGACCCCTTGCCTGAGATGTAGTTGATGCAACGTGAGAGGACGAACCCCCTCAGATCCCCACCATCAGTAGGCGAGGTTGGGCTGAAGCAGGGGCCAACTGTAACTTTGCCAATACCAACCCCGTTCCCCATGGGTTGAGCCTTTGGGTGTGTGGGCCAGCTGGTCTTAGGTAGGCCCCTGTGAAGATGGATCGGTAATAGCCACAAGAATCATCCAAAAGTCAGTCCAAGATCAGCAGCCAGAGGAACGCCGATAGCCAGTCTGGGGTCAGACACCAGAGGATCGCCAATAGCCAGTCCAAGATCAGAAGCCAGAAGAGTCACCAGAGCCAGTCCGAGGTCAGAAGCCAGAAGATCCATCTGCAAGAACCAGGGCAGGGAGCAGTAGTAGGGTACGGAAGGCAGGAGTAGGGCTCAGAAGGCAGGAACAGGACTCTCAGAACACCACTGAAATAGGAAAGCTCTGCCTAAGCAAGTAGACCATTTCTTTATTTATTTAGAAACTTTTCTATACCGTCGTTTAGTGGTATACCATCACAACGGTTTACAGATAGGCACATAAATAGGTTTGGTTTGGATTATAAATTAACTAGTAGGCCAATAGATTTTCGGTTGTCCTAAGACCGTCGGGAGTGAAGCTTTAAAGGGACAAGCCCTGATGTCAAGGAGGGAGGGCCAGCGGCATTTTTCCATCGCAGGCCCTTTAAATCTTTTCAGAAGGTGCACGCGTGCGTCTAGAGCCAGAGGACACAGGGAGCTGTGCCGCCAGCAGGAGTGGAGGCCCTCCGGATACAGGAAGCGGCGCAGAAGGGATGCCCGGTCCAGCCCCAGGACGTAAGTATAATACCAGTCATGCAGCACCATGTCCCAGCAGTGCAACACCAGGTCTCAGTGGCCCCTTTCTGATGGATGCCAAGACACTATGGAAAAATAAATAAGGGAGGAGGAGGAGCAGCAGCAGCTTCTTGAATGCCTTGTGTCACATTCCTAATACCCACTGTGGCAATTTCCTTCAACAATTTGATTATATCAATACTGCAGATAATTTAACAGCCACAGCTGCACCCATGCTAACCCCATGCTCACAGGACAGGATTCCACACTGTTGAGCCATCCTGGCTCTCAGGACAGCCCAGGGGTAGGCTTCCAAAATAAGTGCCATCCCCAGCAAAAAGCTCTGGGGAGGAGAAGGGCCATGAAGTACAGTGGTGCAAAGCCATAAAAAATTGCCCTCAGAGATTACATTTCCAATCAAGCCAAGCGTGTCCTGTCTACAGAGTTCCTGTGCCAGCTAGATAGAAGACTGCTGGGCCCAGCCAGTCTAGAGTTCCTGTGCCAGCTTGATGGAAGAAGATTGCTGGGCTCATCATGTCTACAGAGTTCCTGTACAAGCTGGATGGAAGAAGATGAGATGGAAGAAGACTGCTGGGCCTGGTCTCTCTGCAGAGTTCCTATGCCAGCATGCTGATGTGGATGGTCTACAATCTGCCAGTGTTGTCCTCATGAGAGGCTTCTAGGAAAAGTAAAAAGTCATGGGATAGGTGGCGATGTCCTTTCATGGATTACAAACTGGCTAAACAACTGGAAACAGAAAGTGCGATTAAATGGAAAGTTTTCTCAGTGGAAGGGAGTGGGCAGTGGAGTGCCTCAGGGATCTGTATTGGGACCCATACTTTTCAATATATTTATAAATGATCTGAAAGAAATACGATGAGTGAGGTAATCACATTTGCAGAAGATACAACATTTTTCAGAGAAGTTAAATCACAAGCAAATTGTGGTAAATTGCGGGAAGACCTTGTGAGACTGGAAAATTAGGCAAAGAAATAGCAGATGAAATTTAATGTGGATAAATGCAAGGTGATGCATATAGGGAAAAATAACCCTTGTTCTAGTTACACAATGTTAGGTTCCATATTAGGTGCTACCACCCAAGAAAAAGATCTAGGTGTCATGGTGGATAATACATTGAAATCATCAGTTCAGTGTGCTGCGGCAGTCAAAAAAGCAAACAGAATGTTGGGAATTATTAGAAAGGGAATGGTGAATAAAACAGAAAATGTCATAATGCCTCTGTATCACTCCATGGTGAGACCGCACCTTGAATACTGTGTACAATTCTGGTCGCCGCATCTCAAAAAATATATAGTTGCGATGGAGAAGGTACAGAGATGGGAGACCAAAATGATAAATGGAATGAAGAGCTCCCCTATGAGGAAAGACTAAATAAGTTAGGACTTTTCAGCTTGGAGAAGAGACAGCAGAGTGGGGATATGATAGAGGTGTTTAAAATCATGAGAAGTCTAGAACGGGTAAATGTGAATCGGTTATTTACTCTTTCAGATAATAGAAAGACTAGGGGGAACTCCATGAAGTTAGCAAGTGGCACATTTAAAACTAATCAGAGAAAGTTCTTTTTCATTCAACGCATAATTAAACTCTGGAATGTGTTGCCAGAGGATGTGGTAAGTGCAGCAAGTGTAGCTGTGTTTAAAAAAGGATTGCATAAGTTCTTGGAGAAATCCATTACCTGCTATTAATTAAGTTGACTTAGAAAATAGCCACTGCTATTACTAGCAACAGCAACATGGAATAGACTTAGGGGTACATTTTAAAACACAGCACGCATGCATACTTTTGTTCGCGCACCAGGCGTGAACAAAAGTATGCTGGATTTTATAAGAAACGCGCGTAGCCGCACATATCTTATAAAATCCGGGGTTGGCACGCGCAAGGAGGTGCACATTTGTGCAACTTGCGCGCGCTGAGCCCTGCACGCGCTGCCCGTTCCCTCCGAGGCCGTACCGAAATCGGAGCGGCCTCGGAGGGAACTTTCCTTCCACCTCCCCCCACCTTCCTCTCCCTTCCCCTACCTAACCCACCCCCCCGGCCCTATCTAACCCCCCCTACCTCTATCGCACAAGTTACGCCTGCTAGAGGCAGGCAAAACTTTGCATGTGCTGGGCCGGCTGCCGCGCGCCATGTTCCGGGCCGGGGGCTGGTCCGGAGGCCACGACCACACCCCCAGAACACCCCCGGGCTGAAACCACGGCCACGGCACCGCCCACGGATGACGCACCGACCGCATCACGCCCCCAACACGCCCCCGATGACGCACCAACCACGTCATGCCTCCCCAATATGCCCAACCCAATAAAGCCCCGGGACCTACTCGCATCCCTGGGCTTTGCACGCACCAGAAGCCTATGCAATATAGGCTAGGCGTGCGCAAAGCCCCGGGACTTACGCGCGTCCCGGGCGCTCGTAAGTCCCGGGGCTTCGTAAAAGGGGTGGGAGGGGCATGTCCGGGGGCGTGTCCGGGGGTCGGGGATGGTTCGGGGCGGGACCGGGGGCATGGCGCCGGCCCGGGGGCATGGTTGAGGCCTCCAGACCAGACCCCAGGTCGGGTGATGGCGCGCCAGCAGCCCACTGGCGCGCGCAGATTTGTACCTGCTTTCGGCAGGCATAAATCTGCCAACAAAGGTGGGGGGGGTTTAGATAGGGCCGGGGGTGGGTTAGGGAGGGGAAGGGAGGGGAAATTGAGGGGAGGCGGAATGAAAGTTCCCTCCGAGGCCGCTCCAATTTCAGAGCTGCCTCGGAGGGAACAGGCAGCGCGCGCCGGGCTCGGCGCATGAAGGTTGCACAAATGTGCACCCCCTTACACGCGGCTACGCGCGTATCTTATAAAATCCAGTGTACTTTTGTTCGCGCCTGGTGCACGAACAAAAGTATGCGCGCGCGTAAATTTATAAAATCTACCCCTATGCTAATCAGTGGGGTTTTTAAGAGTTGAGGCTAATAGAGTAAAAGGGATGAAAATTAGCTAAAGGATTTATGGAGTCCTTTCCTTTATTGGGGAAAACTTGAAATGATTAAGGGAAACAGGTAATTTCATTATCAGCCATATCTACTAAAATTCCCCCCACTTACATGTTCTAGTCGGTTTTTGTGCACAGATGTGTGAGTTAATATAATTCATGTGCATATGTACACAGCTGTAGCCGATTGTATAACATGCACATGTATACATGCATATATGTGTGTATGTTATCAAATTGCTGTGTCCATGTGCACTCAGCGCAAATGCGCTCCCATGTATTCATTTGAAACAACATAGACAATATTAGCAACATTATCTATGTCAGTTCTTTAAATTTTCTGTTTTTTTATTTTATTTTAGTGCAGACTTTTTCTGAATAGTGCATACTCTTTCTGAAACATAAAAAAAAAGAAATAGAAACATAAAGAAAAACAAAAATCAGCCCCCAAACAGCAGGATATATCACAAAACAAAATGTTTTGGCCTGCATATCCTTACATTTAACCAATGTCCTTTCTCTTGTGAAAATGATAAATGTAGAACATGCATTCATATTTCTAGATGCTTATAAAAGTACATGCATACATATTATTGTGTAGAAAAAGTATATGTGTACTTTTGAACATATGTACACTTTAAATGATCAAAAAAACTTTAGAATAATAAAACATTAACTGTAAAGAATTATCATTAATATGCCATGTATGTTAGGGATCTGTTGTCAATTGAAATGAAATAGGATATATCAATGGCATTCACTATTTTTTTTTGTTTTGATTTCTAAACAAAACAAAAGAAAAAGGAAATACATTTTGTTCATTTTTCTTTCATTTGTTTTAAGAAGCAGCTGCTAACACCTTTAAACAAAATTAACAGTCTCTGAGTCCTAGTCTAGTTCTAGTTCTTGCTTCTTGCCCACCCAACCCAATTAAATAAAAGTCGTTCTCTGGCCTCCAATACTCCTTTGATCTCCCACCATTCCTCTAATCCAGTTTTTACCCCATCGGTGGTATTCCAAGGACATGAGCAATCCCCAGTTGTTCATGCCCTGTTGCTTGATTTTTTCAAAATGGCCACTGAGTATGGCACTGTTATGCTGTGCAGAATTTATTGCATAACATAATGATACTTACCTCAGGTTCACCAGAATCCATTATGAAAATATGGAGCTGCAGGACAGGAACCTGGGGGGGGGGGGGGGAGTCACTCTAGGCAATGGAAAAAAATTAGCAGGGTAAGAAATGAGTTGGTGATGGAAGTTTGGAAGGATCCTCGTGGATAGAGGAAGCCTTTCATTTAATCAGATTTGGCAGATGACAGGAGGAGGACACTTTCCTTTCATTTTGCTTTTCTGTTTGTTTCATTTTTGTATTATTTTCCCTTTGTATGGTTTTGGATAAATGAAACAAAATTAAAATAAATAGACAAACAAAATGAATCAATTTGTTTTTCAAGTGAACACTCCCTATCATATATTGAAATGCAAACAAAAAAAAAATAAATACAAAAGAAGTCCCAACATGACCATCTTCATGTTTCACAACCATTTCTTGCTTCAGTGGACATTTTTAATAGATATCAAGGACAAAAGGAATCCTGTCATTTTTAGAGCTGGGAATTCTAAAAGAGTATGAAATCCAATAAATTAATTTCAATGTATGTTGCTATATTGCTTGAATCAAGTAGATTAGTGAGTCCATGTCATTTTAATGTTTTCATCTCTCAAAAAATATTTTTTTTAAAAAATGTTTGACATTTTGTATTGTATTATATAAAAGTTTTTGGATCCTTTAATGTTTTTTTTTTTCACATATATAGATTTAATTGACTACATGAATTAACTTTGTGATTATTTATTTATTTTTCTCCTACCACCTTCTCTCCTGTAATCTGCCTCAAAACACTGCACTTAATGCCCAGGGTACTAGTGCATTACTAGCAGGGCAAATGTGGCCTTAAGAGAGGCTTCCATCCCCTACATACTCCAGCAGGCAAACTGAAGCACTCTGTATCCCCATATCCCCAGCCATAAAATCAAAGCTGACTTCTAGACCCCGATCCCTCCTGCATCTAAGCTGAGACCCTCCTTCTATACCCCTCCAGCCCTGTCAGGGTCTCCTCCATACATGGAAGAAGGAGGGAGAAAATGAATGCTTACCCTACTGTACCAAAATCCAAAATGGCAGTGACTGAATTTATGCAGACTTTTGTCCCTAATGTACATGTGATGCAGCTCATTAATATTTTTATTAATGCATCAGACTTTATTAATTCTACATTAATGTTTAATGAATGTTGATGCTATATTAACTTTGACACATTTTAATGTACTGGCCTTAAATGATAAGAAACCTCATATTACCAGCATACTACAGCATTTAGGAACAAATATTCTGAGTAAAATATCTACAGTTTAAGTGAAAATAGTAGTAGTTTACAGGAGAAGTTTGGTGAAATAATACTGTATGAATCCTAAATTCCCATAATGTATTCACAAATGTCTTCAACCTTGACCCTATGGAACACTATTCTTGAATACTGTTTTTTCTTCAAATGCAAGAGTCTGCTTGACAGGGGGTCTTAATTTAAGTGTGTTAGCATCTCATTAATAATTCAGTATAATAGTCATGTACTTTAGAGGTTCTCTCAAGCTCATCCATAAATTATAATCCAGATGTTTTAATCCTCGTGCTACAGCAACATTTGAAAGCTTTTAAGATGCATAAATAAGCAAAGGCAGCTACCATACTAGACCACTGTCACTTCATATTTTTTCTGAATCATTTTAAGGAAATGTGTTATTAAAAAATACCTTGATAGCAAAGTCTTCCAAGTCAGTGATATTCAGGCATATCACACACAATATCATGAACACAAATATTAAAATAGGTTAGCTACTGTAAAAAAATAACATATGGTTTATTTTACAATGTTTATTAAATTTGAATATAAGAACATCATAAAATTCTCCCCCCAAAACTGGGAAAAATATAATTGTAATGTCATAGTTCACTTTCTAATTCTAGAACAGTGAAACTTTTCTATTAAATAACACATTCTGTGCATTTATTTAGAAGAAAATAAACTATGATCTTACTACATAGAGGAAACTTTAGATTCAGCCAATATGCTTTCAACCTGAGACTATAAAAATAGAAAAAGATAATTGACCTACTGCAAGTTTTCACCAAGCTTTTGATTCTTCCAGGTATTTTGACATAAATTTATTTCTGGCCAGAAGCACTGGCTGATTGCAATGGAATGGGGGTTGGAAACTACCGTTTATTGCTTGCCCCCTGTGTTGGGTTTTATCACATTAATTTTCAATCCATTTTTACTGGGACATGTCATGTGTGGCTGACACTAACCTCTGAGTCTCCTTGATAAATGAGTATCCGGGATCAGTATTATTTGGCTTTTTGTCTGCTCTCTGATTAAATTGACATCACTTTACCTTTTGTGACTCCTGTGCCATTTTCTGTTGACAGCATCTAGTAATGGTAACAGACCAGCGTCCTTGTGGAGAGGCAGTGACCATTGATTGGCTGGGTGTATTAATGCAGTCCCTTTAAATGACATGCAGACATGCCTTTGTGCTAAGTGGCAGCTGAATGGATGCCAGTTAGAGAAGTTATTAAGTACAGATAACAGACAGCACCCTCTATACACTCACAATGTCACTTTGTGCTATTCAAAAAGCAGTTGGAGGACAGATTTGTTCAAGCAATTTTTTTTCTTCCCTATAGTAAAGCTATTTCTAGCCAAAGAGTTACAATGACATGCTGACTGTTGTGGGCATGCACTGCATACTGTTTTAAGGAGCTGAAGTACTTTCTAAAGACTAGTCGCACTTCAAGTCTCACATAACATGAACATGCCATGCTTTTACCCCTAAATCATTGTTTCCTCACTGCCCTTGTCCTTTTATTTTCTCCTTTAAGCACAGCCATCCAATACCAAGAGAGCACACTAAAAAGAAAAAACAAAAACACTCTAATGGTTTCATTTTAATGGATGTTTGAAACAGCCACAGTTTTATTTAATCATAACATTAGCTTCAAAACCAATATTTTAAAGTGGATGAAATGGCCCAATATATAAATGAGTGTCTTATGACTTAAATTATTTTTTTCTAATATCACTGTCAAGAGAATAAACAAGCTATCAGGCCGATACAGTACAGTGCGCTCCGGCAGAGCGCACTGTTAACCCGTGATTGGAAGAGCATTTTGGACGTGCTAGTTTTATCCCTTATTCAGTAAGGGGTAATAGCACGTCGAAAATGCGCATCCAACCCCCCTGAACCTAAAAGCTCCCGCAACATGCAAATGCATGTTGATGGCCCTATTAGGTATTCCCGTGTGATTGAGAAAGCAAAATGTGTAGCCAAGCCGCACATTTTACTTTCAGAAATTAGCGCCTACCCAAAGGTAGGCGCTGATTTCTGCCGGCACCAGAAAGTGCACAGAAAAGCAGTAAAAACTGCTTTTCTGTGCACCCTCCGACTTAATATCATGGCAATATTAAGCCAGAGGTCCTGAAAGTTAAAAAAAAAAAATTGAAATGGGCTCGCAGCTTGAAAACTGGACGCTCAATTTTGCCGGCGTCCAGTTTCCGAACCCAGGCTGTCAGCGGGCTCGAGAACCGACGCCGGCAAAATTGAGCATCGGCTGTCAAACCTGCTGACAGCCACCGCTCCTGTCCAAAAAGAGGCGCTAGGGATGCGCTAGTGTCCCTAGCACCTCTTTTTACTGCCGGCCCTAATTTAAATATTTTAGTTTACTGAATCGCGCGCACAGGACACTGGCCTGTGTGTGCGCTGGGAGAGCGAGCGCTTGCCCGCTCTCTTGCAATGTAATGCCAGCAATCTTCCTTCTGGACATACAATTTGAACCTGATTAAGTTCCACTTTCAAATTTCCATAATTTGCCCATTAGTAAACCTCAATTTTCCTTGTCAGTGATGCCACCTTAATTTAGGAAAAACTTTCATTTTGTGTTATTTTGTTTTGATTGTCATTTTTTAATTTAATTTTACAAGCTATGTTGTTTGTTTTATTATAATGTAGATTTCAAAAGCCTTGCACATACAAAAATGGTCAAATATGCATCTAAGTGGGCTGCGAGGGAGCTATGCAAATTTTAAATAGCCGGGAAGGGCGTGTGTACCTTGAGGTACATGTGCCAGAAAAAGTATGTGTATCACTTTTCTATAGATCCTTATCAGGTGCAGGAGTCCAGTGGGGAGAAAAAAAGAGAGAGAGAGAGAGAAAACCTCTTTATAAAGCTCGGTCTGATACTCTATAAATGGACCATTGTAAAGGGGCACTTTGATTTGTGATGAGTTTTCAGGAGGTGGGTTGGGATTGTGATTGGGCGTTGTTGCTTCAGACACATCCAGAGGTATCCATTATAAAACTGACATCATTAAAGAATTGTAGACCTTATATGTGATGAAAAGGAGTTGATTTGTACAATGCAATTAGTAGACAGAGCAGTGTTCAAATCAATTCCTATTGTTAGAATTGTCATCAATTTCTCCCATTTTAATTTTTGCATTCCTATTTCACAGCTTCTCTTAGATTTTCCAGATATTGTCACCTGTCTATCACTTTCTGTGATCTCTTGTAGTTTATGAATGCTAACCTTAAATCCATCACCTTTACATCTACTTTAGAAACCCTTAGGGACCTCTTTTGCTCATTCCTTTATTTATTTTTCTAACAACAAGGATAGTTGCTCTTATAACATTTCCTTTTAATTTTGCCCACTGCTCTTCTACTTCCTCTAGATTTTTCCATCCAGCTAATGATTCCTTGAGGTAATCCCCCATTTTAAGAAAATGTGTTTGCCTGAAGTCTAGGATACTCACTTTGAATGAACCTTCATCTCTTATGCCCTAATACTGAACCATACCATCTGTGATCACAGGATCCCAATTGGTTATCCACAACAATATCAGAAATACTGTGCCACTTTGGTAAGCACGAGGTCCAGTGGAATCCATTTTCACCTGACAGAACAGCTCCTTGCAGAGAATCCAGGATCTTCCTGCTTCTTGAAGACATTGCAAGTGGGATGTCTGAATCAACATCTGACAGAATGAAATCCCTTAGCAATAGCATCTCCCTTTTCACAGCAGCCCTCCATTAAATCCCTTAGCAATAGCATCTCCCTTTTCACAGCAGCCCTCCATTAAATATGTATCCATTTTTTCTGTCTGTGATGAAGGTCTGTATATTAAAACAATATAAATAGATGTTCTATTTCATCTTTCCAGATTAACCCACAGAGCCTCCACCTAAACACATAAGCCCAGAAAAGCTGTTAATTTAATATTGTTTTACATATATATTACCACACTTTCCCTCTTCTTTCCTTCACAGTCCTTCCTGAATAGATTGTAACCCAGTATAATTATATCCCAGTCATGGTTTTCCATGTACCAGATTTTCGTGACAGCCACTATATCTAAATCAGCTTCTTGTATGACTGACTCTAGATCTAGTACTTTAATCCCCATACTATGAGCATTTGTGTACATGGATTTCCAAATATTGCCCTTTTTTCCCATTTCTCCCATTTCTATATGACCATTTCATGTTTTATTTATCTTAATATTTTTATTCATCCACCCTGATGATTCTAGTTTAAAACCATCCTCATTTGGTTTTCCATTCTGTGTAGAAAGATGCTGCACCCCTTATTCAACAGCTGAACCCCATCCCTGTTCTGCAATCCTTGGAATATCATCCCATGATCCAGGAAGTCAAAACACTCTCTTAGACACCATCTAAACAGTCATTCATTTACCTCCAGAATATGAGCTTCCCTGCCTTGACTGAGAGGATGGAGGAGAATATTACCTATGCATCTATCTTCTTTGCTCTCTCACTAATGTCATGAAATCAATATGATCTGTGTGCTACCTATCATTTGTACCAACTTGGATGAGCAACATTGGCTAGTGGTCAGTAGACTTGAGCATTTGTGGAACTCTCCACAATATCTTGGATTTAGGCACCAAGCAGACTACACACTTCCTAGGACAACATGTTTGGTTATCAGATGGTTGCCTCTGTGTCCTTCAGAATTGAGTCAACAACCACCACTACCTTCTGCCTTCTAGGTGCAGTGGTTGTTGTGCCTTCAGCTTTGGGGTTTCCATGTTTTCGATCTTCCTCATCATTGGATGTTATCTCATCCTCCACTTCCAGGACTGCTTACTGGTTTTTCAATTCAAGGGAAATTGGAGCCGTCCCTCAGCAGCTACTTAACACTTTCTTTCCTACTATTTAATGCTCAATCTATAATTTAAAAAATACCAATTATCAACGACCTTCTCCATGATGAAAAACTAGATTTCATAGCCATCACAGAAACATGGGCAAAAAAACACTGATACAGCCCTAATTATCCAAATCAATAACTCTACATACAGAACTTTTTCTTCAATTACCAGACCTAAAAAGAAAGGCGGAGGCCTAATGCTAATCATCAAAAAAAAAACTTACAGATGAAATTAATCCCAACAAGAAATTGTTCTCCACTGGAAATTGCATTATTTAATTCTCCACATCTACAAATCTATCTGGTATACTGCCCACCGAACACTCTAGATAAAAACTTCTCATCACTTATTGAATTTTTCCTGACCAAAATATCAATCAACAAACCCATAATTATTCTTGGTGACTTCAATCTACACATAGACACTTCCCCCTACCCTCCTGCCTGTACCTCAATCATTGATGCACTATCATCACTGGGTCTCAGTCAAATGATCAATGTCCCAACACACAAAGCAGGTCATACACTAGATCTTGTCTTCATCAACACTAACATTTGGTCAAACTACCAAACTAAGATAACAAAAATACCATGGTCAGACCACTCTATTATCCACGCAAACTTATATTCAAATTGTAAACTAACAACAAGAATAAGCACAACTAAATCCTTCTCATACTGTCCACCTTTTTGCATTGAAACTCTTCAAGCAAATCTACAAACTGAACTAGCATAGACCTATCAAACACCAAAAATGCAACTTCATCCTGGATTACCATAACTAGAACTGTAGCTGACAAGATACATCCCATGATGAAGAAAACTATAAAAGAAACAAAAAATCAGAACCTTTGGTACAATGAAAATATCAGAGCAGGCAAATGGAAACTCAGAAAAACAAAGAAATCATGGAGAAACAACAAAACAACCACACTACTAAACGTATACAGAGCACAACTAGCTGAATACAAAAAATTCATCCATAAATCAAAAAAAGACTTTTACACTAACAAAATAAACAAATGCTCTTCAACATAGTAAAAAACCTAACCAAATCATCTTACGATGACCAACCACAATCAACATTAAAGATCTCTAGTAATAACTTTGCAGACTTCTTTAATGAAAAAATCAAAACCCTCATAAAGAACAACCTAAAAAATGACTCACAAGACCAGAAAATGCCAAATATTCAAACAAAAAGCTGGCCCAACTTTGAGATAGCATCTTCTTTAGAAGTCTAAATGATCATTAAAAAAATGAACCCAGCCAAACATTCTATTGATGCCATTCCCATTACAATGATAAAAAAATCTCGAACCACCAATAACTAAAATGATAACTGAAATCGTAAACCTCTCCCTCACGGAAGGAAATTACCCAGAATGCCTAAAATCGGCAATCATCAAATCTTGATCCTGAAAACCCAATGAACTACCGACCCATATCAAACCTCCCATTCATTGCCAAAATCATTGAAAAAGTCGTTCACACATGACTCACTGACCACCTAGAAGAAAATAACATCCTGCTACCCGCTCAATTTTGATTCAGAAAACAACTGAACGCTGAAATGCTTCTACTAGCAATGAATGAATGTGTACTCAAAGGTTTTGAAAAAGGCCACAGCTACATTCTAATCCTACTTGATCTTTCTGCAGCCTTTGATACAGTAAATCATTCTATCATGATTGACCATCTATCTGAAATTGGAGCTAAAGAAACAACCCTACAATGGTTCTCCTGTTACTTATCACAAAGATCCTACCAAGTACTACTCAATGATTCCCTCTCAAACAGGTCAATACAGTAAAGTGCGGCCGCTGTTACCCTGCTCCTAACCCGCTTTCTACTCACTTTCCGGCCGCGTTAGTCCAACCCGCGATACACTATCCCCTTTAACCCATTCTTACCGCCTCTTTAAATCACCGGGTAACCCCTTCCGCCCGTGGCATGTATATTAGATGTAAACGATCAAATTAGCTATTCCCTCCCATACAGTAACACGTGCCCTGACTATCGCTTTTTTAACCTGCCGTTTTGCCGCGCGTTTAATCTGCTAACTTACCGCCTACCCTTACCCCTGCGTTAGAGGTAGGGGTAAGGGTAGTTGGCAAACTTTCCCCCAGCCCCCACTCACCTGCCCTGGCCATGTCCATGGGTGCTGGTCTCTGGGGCAGCCCCAGTCCTCCCCCCTCCTCCCGAAGCAACGAAAGCGGAAAAAAGCAAAAAAGCAAAAAAAAAAATCGAAAAAGCAAAAAAAAAAAGTAGCAGCGAAGTGGATGGTTCTCCTATGCTCGGGATTGCCAGTCCTCTCTCCCCTTCTCCTGAAGCAAGGCGCGTAAAGCAGCCTTGTTTCGGGAGGAGGGGAGAGGACTGGGACTGCCCCCGGAGACCTTGCTTCGGGAGGAGGTGAGAGAGGACTGGCAGTATAAAGCAATGAAGCGACTTACTCTTCTTGCAGCCCCCCTCCGGAGATGGACATCGACGGACCGCGGCTCCACTGCCTCCAGCTGCCGGTGAAGATGGATGCCTGCACGGGTGAAAGTGGCCCCTGTACGTGCAATTGGGCCACGCAAAGCGTGACGTCACGATGTTTGGCGTCATGGCATGTGACGTCACGTCTTGAGTGGCCCAGTTGCATACACAGGGTCCGATTTCGCCCGTGCAGGCATCTATCTTCACCGGCAGCTGGAGGCAGGGGAGCCGTGGTCCGTCTCCGCCTATGTCTGTCTCCGGAGGGGGGCTGCAAGAAGAGTAAGTCGCTTCGTTGCTTTACACTGCTAGTCCTCTCTCCCCTCCTCCCGAAGCAAGGCTGCTTTACGTGCCTTGCTTCGGGAGGAGGGGAGAGAGGACTGGCAATCCCGAGTGTAGGAGAACCATCCACTTCCTGGTACCTGTCATTTCAAATGTCATTCTGAAGCAAAACTCTGAAGCAAAACTCCAGGAACAAGGCGGATCCATCGCAGGAACACGTCCCCCGGACACATGGCCTTGCATTCTGTTATGTTTCGGGGACGACCTTCGGAAGGCCTAGCATTCTGTTGCAGAAGGGGAATGCTAGGGAGCGATCCCAGCTGAGAGATTTTAGTGTGCCCTTGGGCCTCGGCACTATCCCCGACAGATCCAGGACAGCACCGAGGGTTGGCGAAGCATGTCCCCGCATGGGCGAAGACAAGGTCTGACCCTCTGCTGGACCTGCATGCTTCCGGAGCCAATAATGTGATGTTGTTATATGAGCAGTCCTCCGACCGTTCCCAGCCCTTTCAGACCTGCTGCTTAGGATCAGCATGAAGCAGCAAGCCGGATTGAGGATGAGGGCAGACGGAGGCCTTGTAACACAGAAGACTCATGACGTGAAGACACTGGAAGTGGAAGAGGATCTGGGAAGACTCTCGACGAGACGGGGAACTTGGAAGACTCTAGACGAGACGAGAAGCTGGGAAGGTAGATATTAGCACTGTCTCTCAGGGCACCCTACACAGTCCATCCGTGGGAGTGGTCATGGACCACTCTGTCCTACTGCGCACCCTACACAACCTGAGGAGGCTGGTCACAGACCACGCAGAGAGTGGGATGAGCGCAGGAAGGAAATCCAGCTGAGGCGAGAGTCCAATGACGAAGCTGGTGTCATCTGGAGAACCACAGGAACTGGCAGGTCAGGAGAAGCCCTTTTATAGGACTAACACAGGAAACAGTCCTTAGGAGTGGCCCAGGGCATATCCGGCCATGGGCCCTTTAAATCTTGTAAGGAGGCATGGCCACACCATGGTCAGCAGCCCTGAACAGACACCGACGAGGATGAAGCAGGGCTGGGCCGATGAGCAGGCCCCGACATCAGCAGTGGCTCCTGTCGCTGCAGGAGGAAGCACAGGCGGCTCCAGCTGCCAAGCAAGCCTGGGGATTGTGGCCTCTGGCTGCGAAGATGATGCTGGGGTCAGCAGTGGCTCCAGCCGCAAAGAAGCATGGCAGCAGGCCCACCGTGCTGGAGAGGCAGGCCGAAGTCCACGGCTTCTGCCGCGGTGAAGAAGGAGAGCTAACTGCGGCACCGGCCACGAAGAACGTCAGCGGCTCCGTGCCATGATGGGGAAGGCAGCAGCATGGAGGTGAGGAGCCTGCTCGTGGGGGAAGCTCTGCGGGCAGGATTCATGACAATGATTTCAGATCAGTCCTTCAATTACTAATTTTCTCCAACATAGATTACTGTAACTCACTCCTTTTCAACTTACCTCTAAACACCATTCGCCCACTACAGATCCTATAGAATGCAGCTGCAGGAATCCTCACTGGATCCAAAATACACAACCACATCACCCCAATACTTATTTCACTACAATGGCTACCAATAAGATTCAGAATTGAATACAAAGTACTATCCATCCTTCATAAAATTATAGATGAAAAACATGAAAATTGGCTAAGCTCATCTATAAAACTACATACCCCAAATAGAAACCTCATATCACCAAACAAGGGACTTCTAAAAACACCTCCTATACGTTCCAATCAACTCACCTCAACCAAAAAGAGAGCAATATCTCTAAGTAGCCCAAAACTCTGGAACTCCCTACCAACTGAACTTAGAACTCAAGAAAACCTAAAAACATTCAAAAAAGAGTTAAAAACATGGTTGTTCAACAAAGCATACCAACTCACCCAATGAACAACACAACAACTTCACCCTCCACTTCAACCTGAAGATTAAATGAATTAATGAACTTATCACAACTACAGACTATAACTAAGAAGTTAATCTTAAAACAGAACAGTAAATAACTAACATTTGATTCACCTATGTTTAACAACAGTTTGAACCTTTTTAAACTCTGTTTATCCCTTAACATTGTAACCTTCATATTTGTAAGCCGTTATGATGGATTTATGATGATGAATTTGAATGACAGTATATAAAACCTGCTAAATAAACAAACAAACAAACAAATAAATAAATAAATAAATAGTAGTTGTAGCAATCTGGGTCCAGCTGCCATCTCATGGTCCAGTTTCATCTTCTCTGCTTGAGTTCTCCAGCTTAAATCCTTTGATACACATTTTATTGATGGAATCCTCATTCTCTCAAATATTTCTCAGTCTTAGCATCTCCTCTCTGAGTTCCATCACCTTCTTCCAGAGGGAGTCGATCTGCAATATCCTTCACACTGCACTGGTTCTTCAGATCAAGTCACCAGTCTGGACATTAGTAGAACTGGTAACAGTGGTGAAAGCTCTGCTAATACACTCTTTTCATGCCAAAGTCCCTGCCTTTTCCTCAGTTGCCCTGCCAATAAAATTAGCTAGCCTGTAGAATCTAACTTTTACACTCAGAATCCCTGCTTGTGGGCCTCCTCGCATGCTTACTTGATATTTGGAAGCATGAAGCGTCTTATCTTATTCTTTCAGACTACAAATATATTTATGAATCTATGAGGTATGTAATTTTGAGTTGATCCCTTTGTAGACCATTGTTGTTGAGGATATAAAAGAAAACCAGAGCAATTAGGAATTATTAATACCATAAGATCTAATTCACTTGTTCTATTTATAGAAAACACAAAATGATCTAATTCACTTGCTAGCCCTCCTCTTTCTGGTACAAAGCAGTTCTTTTCTCCAATTGATGACTAGTAATTTATCTGAAATTTAATTACCTAAAGTATATACTATGGTATTATTAAATAAGCTCCCCCTGTACTTAGTGTTTTGATTCCACAATAACTACATTTATCTAAATTACTTCCTTGTGATAATCTGCCAACCAATGTCAGGTTATTCTCTGTAGTCCTACCTCCTAATTAGTAGGTTAGTCTATAAAGTAAGAATTGAAGTAAAGGTGGGTGGGAGTTGTTGGGGGGAGGGAAGGAGCCTCATCTTCTACTCTTTCTTTCTAAAACTAAATAGAAAAAATGACCAAGAAACAAAAAGCAATGCAAAAAAATCCCTTTTTCCAAAAATAAAAAGAAAAAAAAGCTAATTTCTTGGTCTCTGAGAGGAAGCCTGTATGATCAATGCAGCTGCTTGGGAAAGTATTTAGCTCTGATACTCTGCTACTATTTGAATGATTCCTTTCTTGCCTACTCTCTCCCCCCCCCCCCCCCCCCCCCCCCAGCAACATCCCAAATACCTCGGTAAACTTGACACCTGGTGGCAGCACTGCCATTGCAACATATGACATTTCACCACTGATACTGCCATCTTCTACCGCATTTCTTTTGCAATGCTGCTACTCGAGGTTAAATTTGGAGCACTATTGTTCAAGTCTGGGAAGTTTTCACAACACTGCTTCAGGAGAAGGAGACCTCAGACTCACAAAAAGAGAAGCGCAAAAAAGTATTTCAACACTGCTGTATTTGCTACAAAAAAAAATGTTGTTTCTAGCATCCGAAATAAGCTGTTAAATCTGGAGCAAGATGCTCAGTTTTCCTGTGCAGAAGATTGTTAGAGTGGGATCTGAAACTACTGAGGCTTTCCTTTCAAAAGTCTGGGTACCACTTTTCTAGCACCTGCTTAATTTCTATTTTTTTTTGTGGATCTGTGCTACTCTCATCTATCCTGGTTGATCAGCTTCTACATCTCAAATCATCATAGATGAGCATACCCTTAGAGGTACATCACCACACTTATGACCACAAGGCAAGGCTTGTTGAAAAGATAGGCAAGGTTTCCAACACAGAAAAGTTATATTGTCTCCTTCTATGCAAATTTATTTATTTATTTATTTAAAGGCTTTTATATACCGGAGTTCATGCACTAGTGCATACCACTTCGGTTTACACGGAACAAGGAACAGAAAATTACATCAAACAGATTGAACAATTAAACAAATATACAATTACATCCAACAATTGGGTATAAATAACATGGCTAACTTAGTAGGAACTTAGAGTTAGAGGTGAAGGAGAGAAATAGTACCAAGTGGTAATAGAACAATGTTAATAGCTAAATAATAAATATAAATAGTAAATACAAGTTCTTATAATAAATACAGGTGTTTATAGATTACAGTCTTCAAGAAAAGTTTACGTCTACAGAATAGGGTTAAGTAAATAAGAACTGGCGGTTATTTCTATAGGAGTGAAGACTTCAAAAACTAAGGTTACATCTGGATTAAGAGGTATTGGTGTAGCATGTTCAAATATTTAATGATTTGGAATTGTGAAATTATTGTTTTAAGCTTGTTATGAATTGCAGTGCATGATATCAGGGCTATTTTTTTATATATATTTGCATTTTCTGTAATAACAATATGCATCAATATGTTGCATATTATTCTACTGAACAGCTAATAAAGAAAATGCTTTAATAAATTAGAAGAATGTACTCAAAATTTGAAGGACTAGATTCATAATTTTGCAATAAATTTTTCATGAATACCGCCCACGATAAAAAAAAAAGGGGGGGAGGTAAGGTTAGGATAATTTTTGAGATACTGTATCATGTGCTATTTTAGCACATTGCATAGGTATTTTCTCATACCTGTGACATTTTCAAATCACTGCTTGAGGTGGAGGGACAGACAGACAGACAGACAGACAGAGCGAGCATATTTATAAGGCTCTTCTACAAGTAAATCATTTATACCACAATGGGAATGTGAACTAGTAACTCGAGGTGAGGTTTTGATGGTGGTCTGAGGTATGGGCAGCACAGTACACATTAGTGAACATTTGATGTGATTTGGAGTGAGGAAAAGTACACAAAGATGAAATTTGTACATTGTCCTCTCAACCTATTTTGATGCACACTCTACCTAGCTGCTATCAAGCTAGGTCTAGAGCACATTGTAAAAATCTCATCTTTGTGTACTTTCATCACTCCAAATCACATCAAACCTTCACTAATGTTTACTGTGCTGTTCCTACCTCTGACTGTGCATGTAAAACTGCCCCCCAAAACCTAGACCACCACCAAAACCTCACCTCAAGTTACTAGTTGCCTCTCCTACAGTGGTATAAACAGTTGAAAATATGTGTACTTCTCCAATAGCTCTCTCTCTCTCCCTCCCCACCCCTCACCCAAAATAAAATTTGCAATATTTAGTACACCAAGAATAAATGTATAGCTATTTCAGGCACTAAAACATGTGTTATGCTATCATATGAAACATTAAACACCTCTCATTTTCATAAACTCCGCACAAACTCTTCCCTTTTGATTCATTTTCAGAATATTCATACGCATTTCGAAATGTGTTATTTATCGCCTGTACTATTGCATTATCGCTGGTGTTAGGGCCCTAGCACCTGCAATAAGGCCCTAATGTGATTTGATAAATGCCCTGTAAAACTGCAATCCTAATTCTGTGAAAGTGGAAAGGAGTATTGAGATGGCCATTGAAGTACAGCTGTATAGCTTCTAATGTAGAATAAAATTATCCATTCCTCACTGTTTACTCAACATAGGAATGTTACACATGCCGGCCACAGCAGACCCGCAGCTCGGTCCCCTCACCTCTTTCAAAGTGATCCAGCACCTGGTCCCTCATCTCTGGTGGCTGTGGGATGCCGGCTCCGTCCTCGGGCCGCCCCTGGGGCTTCTGGCTCTGCTACAGTTCCTGATGCTCCGTGTTGGGCCTCTCTGCGTGGCCCCCGAGAACGGATGCAACGGATTTGGGCCCCTATGAATCCTGATTGGGATGAATCCGTCCCGGCTGCACATCCCTATTATTTACTATTTTGCCTTTCTTGGTGCCTTGGGTTTTTTATGCCAATCACTTTCTCATCTCAGGTCTCACTCTATTTTTATGGACTTTGCTGTCACTCTTCTTGTTGCATTGCTCTGCATCTACCATTTATTTTTTTGATCACCAGCATCACTGGAGTGGAAGG
The DNA here is from genome assembly GCF_901001135.1 of Rhinatrema bivittatum. Classification (NCBI taxonomy): domain Eukaryota; kingdom Metazoa; phylum Chordata; class Amphibia; order Gymnophiona; family Rhinatrematidae; genus Rhinatrema; species Rhinatrema bivittatum. Next base: position 158,677,144 of record NC_042619.1, read on the forward strand.
GAGATACATGCTAGCCTTAGGAAAAAGGTTTTGCTGGAGATTCTGCAAACAAAAGTTCTGGTCCTGATTTGACAAGTGATTGTGCACACCGTATGGTGGGAGGCCCCAAATTTGATTTTAATAAACCGCTTTCTCTTTTGCTCAAGTTCCACTTATTCAATGCTAAAGAGTAGATTCTCTGATGATCAAGGGAATTTGATTGCCTGGGATACGAAAACCGGTGTATCTTTACTTTTCTTGATTTCAGTGTGGATACTATGAAATTGAGGGGATCCTTCTTGGAAGTCAAATGCATTCTGCATGATCTTGGCTTTCATTTCAGGCTTGGATACCCTGAAAACCAGTTGATATAGATTGAGGGTACCTGGAAAGTCTTTGGATCACTACGAGATGCAAAACTTATCTCATGTGTCGATTTGGCTCCGTTCTCACCAGTACAACTGGCTATAGACCATGGTCTCAGGTGGTCTTCTCTACATCCAGGAAATCAAATGGCAGCAGAGGTAGAGTTGAAAGGATCCCTATGAGTAGAGAAAGCATGTCCCCAACAGAGGAACAGTTCAGAGCCAATGCATGGAGACACTTAGGGGTAGATTTTTAAAATTACATGTGTGCATCCATGTGCGTGTGCTTCCCAGCGCACACATATAGATGTGCCAATTTTATAACATGCACGCGCCGGCACACACATATTATAAAATCCAGGGGCCGCATGCACATGTGCGCCAGATTTTATAATCTGTGCACATGGGCAAAGCCCCCCCCCCCCCCTGCTTATGTAATTTTCGCAAGTCGACGCATCCTGGCCTTCCCCAGATCCCTCCCAGTCTACTCCATTAAGGAGCAGACTGGGAGGGAACTTTCTTACCCACCTACCTAACCTCCCTTCCCCTTCACATCTCCTCCCCACCTCCTATCCCTATCCTATCTTACCCCTGATTTTTTGTTTTACCTTTTGCTCCTCAACAGGGGCAGAAGCATGTTGCCTGCTGGCACATGCTTCCCCGGCACAGCGGCAAATGGCCACTGTTCTGGCCACCTCCAGTCCTGCCCCTCCCCGCCCCTCAGACTGCCCCTCCCCACTCCCTGGACCACCCCTTTCCTTGGGCACGGCACTTCTGCGCGTAACAGGGGATAGGCACATGGCCAGGCCCCTTTGAAAATGTATGCAATGTACGCAAGGCCTGGACATGTGCTTAACCCTGGTATTTTACATGTGAAGCCCATTAAAAATTTACCCATTAAGCAGCAGCTTTAAAAATGAACAGCTAATTATCTTCTAGAGAGGATGGAATTTTCATTCCTTCCCTCTGCAGAGTGATGGTCTGGCATAACTGCTAGCTCTGTAACAATAGGGCAGCAGTCTTTTTGCTGGCCAAATTGGGGATGGCTCAAATGCAGCATGATTGCAGCCATTTAGTAGAGGCCAGGACATCACACTGCAGCAGCCATCTTGTGGATGGAAAATAGAAAATTGCATGGGGGCAGCCATTGTGTAGATGGAAAATTGAAAATTGCAAGGTGCGGCCATCTTGTATGTGGTAAAAGTAGCATATCAGTGGCCATTTTGCTGGAGTATAGGAGAGCACATCAGGTCCAACGTGTGAGTGAATTTTAGAAGCACTGAAGCTGTTTTCTAAAACAAAGGGCAACACTAATATCTTACAAAGAGGGATACAGCAGCATTATTGTGACTCTGCAAAAGGTTACTGCATGGAGGCAAAAAAAATGGTGGAATACATTTCAAAATAGAATTACATCTAATGGCAGGGAGGGGTAGGGGCTTCATGAAAATGTAAGTAACATATACACAATATTTAATGTCGTCCCTCCTGCATTATTTATTTATTTGAAAATTGTTTGTATACTGCCTTTACAAAAATAATATTTGATCAAAATGGTTCACAGCAAAACAAACATAATTATAAAAATAAATAATATATTAAATTAAAATACAATTAAAATAAAGAACCACAAAATGACATTAAGAATCATAAACAAACAAGGTTAACGTAAGTGCCATAATTCAACCGCAAGTTCATAAAAAAGTATGGTAACACAGGAGGGGGGGAGGGAGAAGGGAGGGAGAAGGGCAGGGAAGAAAACTGTCAGTTATGAAGAAGATTGTGAATCAAATCAGTGCTGAACTTATTCTCTTAATAAGTGTTGAAATGCTTTTTGAAAAAATGGCTTTTAATACTTTCTTAAAGTCTCGTATATGTGTTATGAGGCGAATAGAATCATTTAAAGAATTCCAAAGGAAAGGAACTGCCACAGAAAAGGCTCTTTTTTTAAAATTCTTTATTTATCAGATTTTTCATTTACAAATCAAGAAGAACTTATATTGTTAACATTTGGTGCAATTACAGAAATATACCATGATAATTTAACTATATACATCCAGCCTAGTCATCACCATCATGTTATTGATTATTTGATTAATTTTTTAACAAAAGCATTTTATATAGAAACAAAAGGTAGGAGGCCAATGAAAATCTAAGAAGAGAATTCTTAAGGAAAAAACTTAGCATTCAAATAGGGCATTAACATAGGTTATACTCCAGGATTCCTAAATTAAACCCTCTACTCATTAGGAGTTATTGGGGAAGAAGTGGTAGGTTGTCTGGCTTCCACAATTTTTTTTAACTGATCAAACTGAAAAAATATAAATACTTCAGTGCCTCTTTTTAGGATACATTTACATGGATAACGTAGCACAAAAGAAAATCCTAAATCAATAACCTTCTGACGAAAAGTAAGAAATTATTTTCTCCTGATTTGAGTGGCCTGAGCCAAATCAGGAAATAACTTCACCGGCTGGCCATAGAACATCCAAGGAAACTTCCTAAAATAAGATTTCATAATGCAATTCACATCCTGTTTGTAAATAAATGATGCCAAAAGAGTACTCCTCTCTATAACATCCATATTAGAGTTCTCAAAATAACTAGTCAAGTTTGCTGGTACATTTACATAATTTGTTTCTCTTGACGGAGCTCTCTTATTCACAAAGTAACAACTGTTAATAGAGGGAATATTCTCAGGCAAAAAAGAGAGAGCTTCCATGAGAAATCTTTTTAAAGTACTAAAAGGAATTTCACCAGCAATTTTAGGAAAGTTTAAAATCCTTATATTGAGATATTTTGAGATATTTTCAAAAGCTTCCAGATGTCTTAAACAGGATATCTGATCTCTGAGAATTGTCCCATTTAAGTCCTGTATTGCTTTAATCTTGTTCTCTGCCACACCGACCTTATTCAAAATTTGTTGTACTTGTTCCTGAATTTCATCTGTTCTCTGTTGAGTATTATGGGCAACTGAGTCCATTTTCCTTTCCAATCTATTCAGTGAAGCCCCAAGTCCCACCATTAACTCCCAAATAGTCTCCAGAATTATAGTCTCCGGTCTAGGTGGTATGACCGTTAACTCACCCCCAGCACTCAATGTCATCTGGGCATGATATCTTCTGTAGACACCCCCTCTCTCACATTTCCTCCGGGGCTCTCCAGCAGCCAAATCTCTCCTCTATCACCTGGATCAACTTCTTCCACAGCGTTCAGAGAGTTCTCCATGTTCAGCACCTCCGTGGTGACTCCCCCCTCCTGCTCTGTTGCCTCCACTGCATCATCAGTGGGTGTCTGAGTTGGTTCACCTCCAGGTTCATGCTGAGCTGGGGGCTGGCACTGGTCGGGGCTCAGGGAAAATTCCTCCAAGGGAACTCCCTGCTGTCTTTCACAGGGATTCCCACTGGGCTCATCAGTTCCCCAAACTTTTGGAGCAGACAGAAAACGCTCAATGTCGAGCTGAGTCAGTGGTGGTAAGGACTCGGAGGGGTAAATCCTTACTTTACCTTTCCTCTTAGCAGGCATATCGCAATATTTCCAGGTAATAGTTGCAAAAAATTCAGCTTGAGCGTTCCATGCCAACATACTATGCCGCCATCTTGCCTCCAGAAAAAGCTCTTTTATTAGTTAACTCTAGCCTTGCAATTCGAGCAGACAGTAGAGCAAGTAAATCTTTTGGAAGGGATCTGAGATGTCTTACTAGTTTGTATATCCTTAGTGTTGTGCATGGCCATGTAGATGCTGGATTATTAATTAGAGAATGACTAATTGAGAGGATTTTATAGGTATTCTAAATTTTACAGGAAGCCAATGAAATGAATTAAGAATAGGGGAAATATGGTCTCTGAGGGATGCACAAGAAAGAACACAAGCAGTTGAGTTTTGGACCAATTGTAATGGATGAATTGTAGAGTCCGGTAATCCCAAGTAGAGTGCATTCCAGTAGTCCAACCCTGAAAATATCAGGGCCTGTAGAACAGTAAGAAAGTCTTGAGTGAACAGTAATGGATGTAAGCTTTTTAGAAGATGAAGTTTGAAGAAGGATTTTTTAGTGAGGTCAGAAATATGATTTTTTATGGATAAGTCTGAATTCATTATTACTCCCAGGCTGGATGCCTGATTTTGAATTGGGATAGAAATACCATTAAAGGTAAAATGAGTAGGAGGGCCAATTGTAGATTCTGAAATTGAGGTAACGTAGACCAATTTGGTTTTGGCTGGATTTAATTTTAGCCTATTGTGTGAGAGCCAAGTACTGATAGTATTCAGATAAAGTGTGATCAATGACAAAGTGGATGACCAGGAATTATTGTAGGGAACGAGAAACTGAATATCATCTACATATATTTTGAATTGAATGTTTAGAGCTGAAAGAATACGGCAAAGAGGAAGTAGATAGATATTAAAAAGAATTAGAGATAATGCTGAGCCTTGTGGTACACCAGATGGAATTGTATATTGATCCGACGAGTGATTATTGATGTTAATTTGTTGCGACCTGTTAGCTAAAACATTTCTGAAGGTGTGGCACATTGAGAGAGATGGCACCCAAAAACTTGAATAGGGCCCCAAGTCCCAGTAAAAGGCAAAGAAAATGCTGTACAATAGTATAAAGCCCCCTTGACCGCTTACCTTGCCCGTGCCATTTTCAAAGATGGTGCTGGCCATCCATTGCTGCTATCATGTGACAGGGGCTGACCAATGGCACCGGTAGGCCCTGTCACATGGTAAGGGCAAAGGGCCACGGCACCATTTTGATTCCTCGCAGGCCCGATGGCCTGAGAGCAGAAGATCGCTCCAGGGACCCCCGCTGGACCACCAGGGCTTTCATTAAGTCTTGGGGGAGGGATTGGTATGTGCGGAGGGTTGTAATTAAGTAAATTTGAAGGGTTGGGTTGGGTTGGGTTTTGTTTTAATAAATGTGCCCCTCCACCACCATGCTAACCCAAAAAATGATTTTTTTCCCGAAATTTTGGGAAAGGTCCGTTTCGGGATTCGGGTCTCCCGAACCAGGACGAATTAGGCAATTTCACTGAAATTGCCTAATTTGTTCTAAATGAATGCACATCCCTAATGCCTGATATGGTATCTAGATTCTATCATGAGAGCACATAAGCATTATGGTGAATGGATATGGCTCAACTATTATATAAAATTCTGAAAAGCTATGTCAGAAGATAGTTTGATATCATGGCATCAGCGAGTCATTAAACTAAGGTTAGATGAGATGACGATGCAGAAGCCTTATAGTTATTAGCAGCCCTCCAACTGTTTCACACCCAGAGGCAAAATTGCAGGGGAGGGCCTTTGGGAGGTGTGATACTTGCTGACAGTACACTGCTTGGCTTTACCTGTGGGCACACTTCAGAATTAAGCACACATGCGCTGATTGTGGAGTGACACACCCGGCTGCTCAATGCCATTCTCCCAAGGACAAGCGACTGCCACTTCAATTTCAGTGAGGTTGCAAAGGGTCTGGCTTTATCCACAGTCAAAATTAAGGTAATGGCTCCATGGTTGGAGTGGTAACCATGCAGAGAACAAGCTGAGAACATCACCCTAGGATTCACCTGGGGCTATCCCATTCCATGCTTGAGATATTTCCCTTTTCCTCAAAACAAAGTTCACAATGCCTTGTCACTAAAAAAAAACACAACGCTATAGCCTTGGAAAATATAAACCAAGAAATGGCTCTGGGTAGGGTAGGCAGCCCCATATGAGATCCTTCCTTCAATAATATAGTCATATCCCCCCTTGAGTCATACCAAAGAAAGAACCAGAAAAATTCAAAATCATATAGAAGCTGTCTTAATTTGCAGGTGAATCAGTCAATGGCAAGATCAGCCTGCAATGATGCGCTGTCAGATATGCTTCGATAGATCAAGACATAAAAATATTATAAGGCCATGATAGCCAGGCATTCCTAGTGAAAGCAGATATGGAATCAGCTTTTAGATGACTTCCAGTCCATCCCTGATGACTCTGCCTCTTAGGTTTCAAATTCTAAGGAGAATTCTGTTTTGACAAATTCATCCCAATGGGCTGCTCAATATCCTGTGCATACTTTGAACATTTCAATACTTTTGTGTACTGGATGGTTGAGAAGTCCTCGGGATCCAAAAGTTTAGTTCAAGATCTAGACAATTTCCTGTTTATTGGCAGGCATGTGCATGAATGAAGATCCCTACTGGTCTCTTTTCAAATTATTGCTGATAATTTTGGAATCCCCCTGGCCCAGGGCAAGACAGAATGCACAGCACAAAAAATTGTTTTCTTAGGTATTGAGCTGGATTCCCTAGTGAGGGTGTCTAGGATCACAAAACATAAAGCAGACAAGTTAAAGGAGGCATTGTTGCAGATGGCACAAGCAAAAAAAGAACACTCTAGAGCAATTCCAGTGCCTTATTGGCTTCCTTAACTTCACTTGCAGAGTTGACTTAGAAAATAGCCACTGCTATTACTAACAACGGTAAAATGAAATAGACTTAGTTTTTGGGTACTTGCCAGGTTCTTATGGCCTGGATTGGCCACTGTTGGAAACAGGATGCTGGGCTTGATGGACCTTTGGTCTGACCCAGTATGGCATGTTCTTATGTTCTTATGTTCTTAATACCCATGGGAAAGGCATTCAAATGGAGACCAGCAATGACAACTTCTGGAGCTTTCCAAAAATGTCATCACATCTGAGTCACTCAATCTATTAGACAGGATTTTAAAGTATGGATAGAATTTCTGCAGAATTACAATGGGGTGTCAATATGGCCAGTGCCTCACCTCAGTTTAATAGTGAACTGGAACATTTCACAGATGCTTCTGGAGGGGTGAGTTTCAGTATTTTTTTCAGGGGGTCCTGATGCACAGAAATGTGGTCTCCCAATAGGTATGAGTCCTTTTTAAGCCACTAGGCAGCTGGAAAAGTTAACTGGATAAACTAATCTAATTAACTTAGTTGTCATATTCAGCAGTGCATGGACTCCACTGAATATATCTGGTTATCTTAAAGTTTGCTGCTGCATTAGCCAGATAATGCTGAAAATCTGTAGATCTCCCTTTTATTAGAGGTGTATCTGATCAATATTCAGTGATGTTTTAGGGATGTGCAGGACAAAAAAAAATATTTTGGTGTTTATTTTTTGGTTTTGGGGGATTCTTTTCTTCCTTTTTTTCAATTCAATTAAGGGTTAATTATCAAAGGTGCGCATGCCCGTCCATGTGCACATGGTTCCCAGTGCGCTCACATGGATGCGGCTATTTTATAACACGAGCATGTCAGCGCACACATGTTATAAAATAAAATATCCATGTACACATGTGTGGTGGATCTTAACATGTCCTTTAAATATTGCACTGGTGGTACTGAGGCTGCTTCCAAATTGAAAACATTTTTCATTCAGAACTCACTGATAGTGAGTTACACAGCTCTCAATTTTTGTGTTGAGCAGTTGATATATAAAATATTAGGATTGCAGTTTTCTTCCTTCACACTAAAAATTAGGACAATTCAAACTATAGTAGAAAAATTGTAGAGGCAAGGAATATTGATTTATCCCACTCTTTAATTCCATAAAAGACAATAACGGTAATTATTCAAACTGCGGAATTTTTCCAGGAGGGACAAATACCCATTGATTAACAAAGCTGTGGTAATCAGTCCCATGCTTCGTGAATCTCATGGCATTTTTCCTGATGGTCAAAAAGCAGGAGAGAAAAATACCATGGATTAGCTGTCTCCAGGAGATATTGTTTGATGGTTGCCTCACAGTTTGGGGACTTCATATTTTAAAAGGCTTTATTGGGACAAACAGTGACCCTCCTCCCTTACTCATAAAAACAAAAAACCTGGCAGTCTCAACAGATATTCCTCTCACCACCCCCTTCCCCATCACAACTTGTGGCAATCCAAGAGTTAAAAATAAGTATTTGCCAAGTTAAAGATATCGGGGTACATTTTAAAACACAGCGCACATGCGTACTTTTGTTCGCGTATTAGGCGCGAACAAAAGTACACCGGATTTTATAAGATACACGCGTAGCCATGCGTATCTTATAAAATCCTGGGTCGTGCACGTAAGGGGGTGCACATTTGTGCAACTTGCGCGCACCGAGCCATGCGCGCGTTGCCCGTTCCCTCCGAGGCCGCTCTGAAATCGGAGCGGCCTTGGAGGGAACTTTCCTTCTGCCTCCCCCACCTTACCCTCCCTTCCCCTACCTAACCCACCCCCCCCAGCCCTATCTAAACCCCCCCACCTCTGTCGCACAAGTTACTCCTGCTCGAGGCAGGCGTAACTTTGCACGCGCCAGGCCGGCAGCCGCATGCCATGTTCCAGTCCGGGGGCTGCTCCGGAGGCCACGGCCATGCCCCTGGAACACCCCGGGCCGAAACCACGACCCCGGCACCACTCCCGGATGACGTGCTGACCGCGTCACGCCCCCGACATGCCTCCCGATGATGCGCCAACCGCGTCACGCCCCCCCGACAGCCCCGAAAGCCCCGGGACTTACGCGCATCCCGGGGCTTTGTGTACACCGGAAGCCTATGCAATATAGGCTTGGCGCGCGCAGGGGCGTTTTAAAAGGGTTACGCGCGTACCTTATGCGCGTAACCCTTTTAAACTCCGTCCCATCATGTGCAAGTCACTCCCTGAAGTGACAAAACATGCCCTCCAGAAGTTTCCCCCTATCTCAGCCTACCCAATATGAACTCCTCCCCTTAAATATCTGCAGATTCATAAGAACATAAGAACATGCCATACTGGGTCAGACCAAGGGTCCATCAAGCCCAGCATCTTGTTTCCAACAGTAGCCAATCCAGGCCATAAGAACCTGGCAAGTACCCAAAAACTAATTCTATTCCATGTAACCATTGCTAATGGCAGTGGCTATTCTCTAAGTGAACTTAATAGCAGGTAATGGACTTTTCCTCCAAGAACTTATCCAATCTTTTTTTAAACACAGCTATACTAATTGCACTAACCACATCCTCTGGCAACAAATTCCAGAGTTTAATTGTGTGTTGATTAGTGGAGCCCACAGTATTTCTTAATGCTCTTGGCCTGGCACTACCATGTCCAAAATGGCAACAGCCAATCTAATAGGAAGTTTCACATCATCACGTAACACAGTCCCTATTTTTTGTTACAGTTTGTTTTTTTTTGTTTCGGGAGGGGTTGTTTTGTTTTTTTTGTTTTTGTTTGTTAAATGTTGTTCTCTGTCCAGTTTGTTAAACAAACAAAAAAAACCACATTAACCCCTCACCAAATAATAACAAATAAAATCCTGAATTGAATTTTAAAAAAGGACCTCTTGCAGCCATGGCATAACCTCACTGGGTTTCTGTGACCCCTACTCTATGGCCAAAAACCAGCCTGTGTAGGGACCTATTCAATAACTTGGCCTGCCTGAAACTGGCCTAGCACCTTGGCCTATTTGGCAGGGGCCTTCTCTGAGCCAATTTGGCACTAAGGCCTTTCAGCACTAAGGCCTGCCCAAGCCAGGCTGGTGCCAAGACCTACCCAATGCTAGGGCCTGCCCAGTGCTGACCTGGCACTAAGGCCTACTTTACATAGGGTCCTTCTCTGAATTTGCAGTGTATCAAAACCTACCCAACATGGCACTATTGCATGCTGATGAAGGAGGATGCATGCTAGCTTAGCTCCGCCATCCCAAGAGTTTAATATATTACAATCTCCTCAAAAGTCTTCTTGGATTTAGCTCATGCACATTTACAAGGCAGGTGCAGCATTGGTGCCCTTCAAACGCAAGGTTATTTCTTTTCTTTTTACTTTTTTTGTCCTCTCCTTTGGAGGTTTTTTCTGGCTGCTTGAGAGCATGGCTACGCAGGGAAAATGCAGCAGGCTCAAGCGGCCTATAACTGACTTTTATAAAGAGGCACCAGAAGTCGCCTCTGATTGGAGACAGGGGATCATGTGGACAAGAGCCCAGCCACTCTTGGAGACCAAGCAACGATGGTGCAAATCCTACACGAGCTGCATGAACTCCATGCTGCCATGTTGCAGGATCTGGGTGCCATGCGCGTCTCTATTGACAACTTGAAGGAGAGGGTCAAAGCGGTGGGACTCAGAGTGGAAGAGCTTGAAAACAGAGTTTACGCTATTGAAGATTTGGAATCAACTGCAGCTAATCCCCTTCTTGCTCTCAAGAAACAGATTAAAACACTGGAATACAAGGTAATTGATCTAGAAGATAGATCCCGCAGAAGTATCATAAGAGTGCTTGGCCTCCCGGAGCGTATCGAGGGCCGCGATTCATGGTGGTTTCTTGAGGGGTTTCTGAAAGAACTTTTTTCCCCCAGGGAGGACTGCCCTGAATTGATAGTGGATAGAGGGCACAGAATATCTGGGTGTGAACTACTATATAATGGGGTAGATTTTAAAAAACGGCGCGTTCGTGTACTTTTGTTGGCGCTCCAGGCGCAAACAAAAGTACGCGGGATTTTAGTAGATACGCGCATAGCCGCGCGTATCCGATAAAATCCTGGATCGGCGCGCGCAAGGCTGCCTATTCCGTGTAGCCGGCGCGTGCCGAGCCGCGTAGCCTGCCGCCGTTCCCTCCAAGGCCGCTCCGAAATCAGAGCGGCCTCGGAGGGAATTCGCTATTGCCCTCCCCTCACCTTCCCCTCACCTTCCCCTCCCGTCCTCTACCTAACCCACCCCCCCGGCCCTGTCTAAACACCCCCCCCACCTTTGTTGGGGGATTTACACCTCCCGGAGGGAGAAGTAAATCCCCGCGTGCCAGCGGGCCGCTGGCGCGCCTAGACGCGACCCGGGGGCGGTTCCAGAGGGCACAGCCACGCCTCCGGACTGCCCCTGGCCGAAACCACGCCCCAGGGCCCGCCGCCAAAAAGCTGCATCCCGCCCCGAAAACGCCGCACCGATCGGCCCCGCCCCTGACACGCCCCCAACACACCCCCCTCGGAAAAACCCGGGACTTACGCGAGTCCCGGGGCTCTGCGCGCGCCGGTAGGCCTATTGAACATAGGCGCACCGGCGCGCAGGGCCCTGCTCGTGTAAATCCGGGCGGATTTACGCGAGCAGGGCTCTTAAAATCCGCCCCAATAAGCGCCCACGGGCCTTCATCTTTAAGGTGCACTTTTACCAGGTCAATGAGTGGCTCCTTAGGAAGGCCAGAGATATGGGAACTCTTACATACTGCGGTCATCAAATTGCAATTTACCCTGACTACAGCAACACTACCCAGAAGCACAGGGCTGCCTTTTTTTAGTGTCAACAACAAATAAGGAATCCCGTATAAGTTGAGTGGCGGGGACGCTCAAAGAGACCTCATAATAGATGTCACCTATTTAAGCTGACATGAAAGCTTATAATGGCTCAAGCTTTTCTTTGCTTGTAATCATCGGTCTCTATGAGCATATGATGCTCCTGCAATAGGTAGCTATCTCGCGGCACGGTCAGTCTCTATTAGTACTCTAATATAGAGTCTCTTAATATACTTAACTTGCTATTTTCGTGTCTGTAGACAAACCAGTGTAGTTAGTATAAGTGTAATCCGACGCTGTTCCGACACGGCGTGTTTCGGAGGAAAACCTCCTCCTCTTGACACGGTCTTGTCTATATTTATTTTATTGCAGCAATGTGAAAAACCGGCCTTAGTGACATCCGAGCCCCTGAGGAAGGAGGTTTTCCTCCGAAACACGCCGTGTCGGAACAGCGTCGGATTACACTTATACTAACTACACTGGTTTGTCTACGGACACGAAAATCGCAAGTTAAGTATATTAAGAGACTCTATATTAGAGTACTAATAGAGACTGACCATGCCGTGAGATAGCTACCTATTGCAGGAGCATCATATGCTCATAGAGACCGATGATTACAAGCAAAGAAAAGCTTGAGCCATTATAAGCTTTCATGTCAGCTTAAATAGGTGACATCTATTATGAGGTCTCTTTGAGCGTCCCCGCCACTCAACTTATACGGGATTCCTTATTTGTTGTTGAAATCATTTATATCCTGACCAGTGGATTCTTTTATTTGTTGTTTTTTTAGTGTCAAACAGCAACTTCATGCTACACGATTGTGGTTCCGGCTGATATATCCGGCATGACTCCTGATTAACGTGGAAGGTGTGGAAGCAGTATGATTCTTAGGAATAGGCATTCGCATTCCTAGCCACACATGGTGATGGAGCTTAATACTCACAGATTTCTTATGCCATATAAACTTAGCTCTGTTTAGCGATGTGAAAAAACCTTCAGGTAAATAACATGGAATATTTTAAAAAAGATACATCATGCATGGCAAGATGTTCATTTTAAGAACATTAATTCTGCCTGCCCAGAAGAGAAAATGATCATCCCATCTTTCCATCTCTTGAATGTCCTGTCTCATTATGGTAGACATTCAGGCTACAACATTAACTTCTCTAAATTGGAAGTATTCCCCCTTTGCACCCTATCCTTAGAAGGGATACCCCATTGTTTTTTTCCCCTTTCAAGATAGCATGGACAGGAATAAAGTACTTAGGCATATGGATCACACGGAAGACATCAGATCTATATATACTCAATTGCACCCTGGTAGTCACAAAGATCTTTCAGGATATGGAAAGATGAGATGATCATTTTCTCTTCTCAGCAGGCAGAATTAATGTTCTTAAAATGAACATCTTGCCATGCATGATGTATCTTTTTTAAAACATACAGACACAGTGTAAACACTATAAGAGAGGGAAATAGTATCACAACTATTCACTCAAACGTTATATTAAACTAGACTGGAGACAATATCATAGGCAAAGTGCTCAACTCAGTTCTCGATCTGCTGTCTCTCGCCCTCAATGGGCCGCAGGCAGTAATCAGCCTGTGAGCTCAACGGTATATAATCATTTATTGTCTCCTGTCTACCCACCCCTCACTCCAAAGAACATATTTTATTTAATCAAATAATCTGTAAACCATGAAAATAAATCTATAAAATTTGCTACCGGTTGGGTAAGTAACCCACTACTAATCAACAAATATTAAGCCACGTCAGTGGTCATTTAGATATCGAAAGTGTTCGATATCTAAATGACCACTGACGTGGCTTAATATTTGTTGATTAGTAGTGGGTTACTTACCCAACCGGTAGCAAATTTTATAGATTTATTTTCATGGTTTACAGATTATTTGATTAAATAAAATATGTTCTTTGGAGTGAGGGGTGGGTAGACAGGAGACAATAAATGATTATATACCGTTGAGCTCACAGGCTGATTACTGCCTGCGGCCCATTGAGGGCGAGAGACAGCAGATCGAGAACTGAGTTGAGCACTTTGCCTATGATATTGTCTCCAGTCTAGTTTAATATAACGTTTGAGTGAATAGTTGTGATACTATTTCCCTCTCTTATAGTGTTTACACTGTGTCTGTGTGAGTTACTTATTGAGAGGTGTTGCTTCTTGTTTGAGTGATTCTTTTTTAAAACATTCCATGTTATTTACCTGAAGATTTTTTCACATCGCTAAACGGAGATAAGTCCAAGTTTATATGGCATAAGAAATCTGCGCGTATTAAGCTCCGTTCACTTTGGAGGCCTAAGGTGGCAGGTGGGATGGCCCTGCCTCCTGCAATTTTACCATTGGGCTTGTGGTCTTGCGGGTGCCATGGTGTGGCTACATTGGGATTGTGCCACACCTTGGTATGTCCTGGAGTGCACACTCCTGGGTGACATTGATTTATCTTTATTATTATTGCAAAAACCTTCACACATAAGTTACACCTTGAAATATGGAAGGTTCTGAGCATGAAACTCAAATGTTCTCTCCATGGTGTTACCGCATAGAGATGTGCATTCATTCAAAATGAATTAGGTAATTTCATAGAAATTTCAAAGAAATTGCCTAATTCGTCCTGGTTCAGCCACCACAAAAAATGAAGCAGATTTTCCTGAAATTTTGGGAAAATTCATTTTTTGGGGTTAGTGCACACTAACAGGAAATGTGAACGTGCACTAACCCCTAAATTCGGGGCGGCTGAAAAAAATCAGCCCGAACTGTGGGAAAATGAAATTGCCTGCGGTGGGCCGATAACGAAGGCTGAACCGAAAGATTAGGCCGAATCACATCTCTATTACTGCACTTACCCCCCTGCACAGGAAGTGGAATTTGTCTACGGCTATGATGTCCACAGAACCCGTTAGATGGTAGAAATCAGGTCTTAAATTTGTGGGTCATCATTGGGAGGATGATGCACCTCAATTTCAATCCTTTCAAGACCTTCAAGATGAATATGACCTAGATTTATTTATTTATTGAGTTTTATATACTGTCGTTCGGTTTTGCCATCAGAATGGTTTACAAAGTTTAAATGTTTAACAGAGTTTCCAAAATGTTCCTGTGATTGTTAACATAGATATTGTAGGCTTTATAAACGTAGTTCAGATGTCTAACTATACAGTTTTGTATATATTATATTACGTACTTGCATTGACTCCACATGTTTGCATAGGGTCAGAAGGAGGGAAGTGGTGTTTGAGAGTCATTGGGTGAGTTGGTAGGCTTTGGTAAACATCCAGGTTTTTAATTCTTTTTTGAAGGTTTTTAAGTTTTGCTGTGTTCTAAGTTCGATTGGGAGGGTGTTTCAGAGTTTGGAGCTTCCTAGGGATATGGCTCTCTTCCGAGTTGAAGTGAGTTGCTTGGAATGAGCAGGTGGAATCTTTAATAGACCTTTATTAGCTGAGCGGATGTTTCTGTTTGGAGAGTGCAGCAGAATTCCATAGTCAACTGCTAGTAGAATTTGACCACTTATGGGAAACGGGTTGGCAACCGGTGCTCCCAGATCCTGTTATATGAATACTTAATCAGGATACCCTTCCCTGCAAGGAAATTTCTCTTTTCTATAAAGCTTTATTGAATGTCCAAGGTATGCAGGACCCACTTCCCAACATCATTCACCAGAGGAATAATGATTTACAACTTGACTTAACTAGTCAACATTGGAAATTTATTAGGGAAAAAGCACATAAGATTTCATTATGTGCCAGACGAGTGGAAGTTATGGTGAAGCTTCTTCACAGGGCTTATCGGTACCCTTTGTTTTACAATAAGTTCAATCCCACCTCTATTGGCCTATGTTGGCTCCTATATTCACATGTGGTGGACCTGTAACATATTGATCTCCTCTGGAAACTTGAAAGCAGTGTTCAGGGTGTGTTACCTTATTTTGGGCAAGGAAATAACCCAGACTCCTGATCTGTATTTATTCGGTTATGGAAGAAACATACCCTCACGGTTGCACAAAGAAAGCTAGCTGGTCATTTAATTCATGCAGGACGATTTACTATCATGCTAATGTGGAAATTACCTCTTACATTGGAATGCTGGTTGCGGCAGGTACATGAGATTGCTCTTTGGAGAAGCTCACTTACACTCTTAAATGGAAACTATCAGTATATGACACAATATGGTCACCTTATTGGGCTTACAGGATGACATTCCTTGTGTTACAACATACTTCAGCTGTCGTTGGACAAAGTTATGTGTTGCTGGGTTAAACCTGGGTATACTTGCATAATATACTTGCTCTGCTTATACTCTGCTTATACTGTACTCTTGGTTCGGCTCTTGGGCGGGTGGGTAAAGGGGTAACTACTGTTTTATTTAATTTTGTTTTAAGATTTTACTTTATTTATCACTGAAACTTTCTAAATACAGAGTTATAATAAAAAGCCTACCCAACATCAGGATCTGCACAGACCCGAGCTATGGCCAGGGCTTGGTCTCTTTCCTCTCCTTTTATAATTGAGGAGTCAGGGAGCCCCTACTCTGTTCCCCATTTATTCCTTTCTCTTATCCTCAAAAAATTACAAGAGGGATGCCAAATCCATGCCTGAGCAATGCATGTGTCCATGTTGCTTTTGTTAGATTTCTATAGATTACTTTTAAAATGGTACCATCTGCCTGGAGGGTGACACTGCAATGAATTCACTTCAGCACCTTCCTCTGGTGTGGATGACACCATTTTTCTGCACATCCGTACAAATGTACTGCTACATACCAAAATGATGCTGGCCATACTGGAGGAAGTCACTGAAGTGATGTATCTTTTGTGCCATCCTGCAAGTGGATGACAACCTTTTTATAGCATCACAGACTCTGGCAGGAATGACTGAGCATTACTTCTGTCTTTTTTGGAGGATCTGGGAAGGGGGTATTCTTGGGCCAGGTAGGATCTCCCTAGCCCAGGAAATTTTAAAAGGGGGGAAGGGAGGCAAAGTGAGCCTTGCTTGTCCATAGCCCCTGGCAAGCCCTGGCATTGGATCAGCTCCAGACCAACTCTGGTGCTGGGCAGACAACAGTGCCAGGTTGGCTTGAAGCATGTCCTAGTGCTGGTTGGCCTCAGCACTGGACTGTCTTTGGGAAGGCCCTGGTACTAATTAGACCTCAGTGCCAGATAATTCCAGACAGGCTCTGCACTGGGCAGGCCTTGATTCCATACCAGCTTAAGGCAGGCCTCTGTGCCGGACCACCCTGAGGCAGGCCTTGGCAGTGGCACTGGGTAGGACTCAGCACCATACTTGGGAACTTTTGATTTATAGTCACCCTGTGATTTAATCCATTAATTGAGGTGGGGACAGGCTCTTAGGTAAGCATACAAGTTTTCTCCTCTAATGCACACACACTCATATGTTCACTTTTATGTTTATTTTCACAGACCTGCTTGTTCACATTCCTCACATTTTCCCACAAATACACTCCCTCTCCTTACCAGCGGCAGCAATTACTTCCTTTGGGCACCCCGGCAGCCATGAAACTCCTCCTACTTTTTCTTCAGGCCATGCCCTCTTTGTCTTCTACTTCTGCGGAGGGTTATGGGATGCCCCATTCCTCCTGCCCCACTGGCCAATCAGAGGCTTCCTCTCTTCTTCCTACTCCCACTGGGAGGAAGAAGGGAGGAGGCTTCCAATTGACACAAAGGGGTAGAAAAAAGTGAGGAGACTTCCGATTGGCCCATGAGGCAGTCAGAAAGGAGGAGGCTTTCAATTGGTTAATGCAGGAGCACAGGCTGCTTCAAAATGGAAGCAGTACACCTGAGGTTTCAGGCGTTGGCCTGGAGCTTCAGCAGTTTCATTACAATTCTTGAGATAATGTGTCAAATCCAGAGAGTTCCCAGGTATGCTTGGCACTGGGCAGGCCCTTCTACCAAGCTAGAGTTTGACCTGGGAGGCTTAGCCAGGGCTGCTGGGGTTCTTTTTTTTTTTTTAATGTCACAAATACAAAAATACCCAGAAATTTTGGGGTATTTTCATAGAAAGTTATTTTTGCTTTGTTCCATTCAGGACAAACTAAAAATGCCCTCATTCATTGCATTGTTGGCATCTCTTGGAAATTAATGCATATCCCTTCTATCTGGTACAGTTTACTAGCTATGAATTCCTTCCTATGACAGTTTTCTGCTGCTTCTTTCAGACTCTGCACCTTTTCATTTCATGAATGAGTTTCTGACTCTGCTTACTGCTGCACACCTAAGCACACACATTCTCTAGTACTTTCTCATCTCTCAACTCACTGTTCTGGAACAGAGAACTCCACAAAACTAATATTTTTCTCCCCTAAAGGTAAATAACCTTTTTTTACATTCCATGAGTGTAGAGAGCAAAATTAATAATTTTCTATGATGAACCCCCTCAGCCTTTGCAAACTGGACTATATAGTAACAAGGGGTGGGGTTTTATAAATTGTTAATGAGTCTAAAGACTAGCTACATTTATCTGGATATTGGCACTTTAGAAAATGTGTGTTTGTCTTTTAATGTGTGTTTGTCTTTTTTTTCTCTGACCTTATTTAACCAGCTATACTACCAAAGAGCAGATTACTAAAAACTGACCACATTGTGCGTGTATGTTTATTTATTTAGGTCTGGATTCACCATTCATCGCTGAATGATGAATCCAGTGAAAACTGGGGGCAGAAGGGCGAAGGGGGGGATGGGCCTGGGATAGCCCGCAGCCTTCGAACCACCGCGGTGTCTTTGCTGCCAGCTTTTTCACACCAAATAGCACCACAGTGAAAGGTGGTGCTATTCGGCATGCTACTGCCAACGATAACGTTGGTAATGTTATCGCCGGCAGAGAAGACACCGCCGACTCCTCTCTCCTCCTGCCCCAACTCCTCCCCTCCCCCTAATTAGCATGATATTGCATGCAAAAAGGCCTTTTTGCATGCGATTTGACCTTATCACATGTGTTAGTTCCCTAACGCACGCGATAAAGCTTTAGTGAATGACCCCCTTAGTTTGTTAGTTATAGACATTTATTATTATACTTGCTTGCAAGAATGGCCTCAAGGCAGATTACAATCAGTTTAAAAACAGATTAATTGCTATAATTCACAGTGATGTTCAAATGAGCAATAGAATGGCATTGGGAATCCAGAATATATGTCAAGTTCAAATTGGATGCATGGAGAGTTAGTTTGGGAGAGAGCAGTTTCTGAAGGGAAAACCATGTTGAAAAGCCATGTTTTCTCTTTTCCTGAATATAAAGTAGCAAGTTTCAAGTCCTAGGGTTAGTGTACCTTGTTCCAAATTATTGATGCATAACAGCTGAAAGCATGTAGGACAGTCTGGTGGAAGCCAGATGAGAGGAAAAAAAGAGCTCTCTTGAGGACATGTAAGGAGGAAAGAAGTTGGGTGAGTTACTTGAGTGCTTATTCACGCACTTGTAGACAAAGCAGCAAGTTTTTAATGTTATCTTCTTTTCAAATGTGAGCAGTTTCGTTGGAAGAATATTAGCATTTATGTGTATATGTGTGTTTCCTTAGTAATGTTTCTGATTGGTGTCCTATCTACCCAAATTGTCAGAACAAGCCACGGGGAATGTTATCATTCTAACAGAGGAATTTATTTTTAGTTATTCATATATTCCAAATATATGTGCATATATTTCTCATCCCCTAATATATCTGCATCCAATCCATATCAGATTTTCAGGTTGTTTCAGGAGGACATGATGAATCTGATGAGGTATTTACTTTTTGAATGTGCTATTATGCCACCTAATTGCTTATGAGGGTTCCATCAGATTGGCACCAAGATATGTCAATAACATCACCTCATATCTTTTTTTGTTTTGCATTGAATTCACACCAAACTTTAAGAGATAACAGGGGCTCCACAAACATCATTACAGGTTAAATGTTTTCAATCCACCTATGTGTGGAAGCTCTTATTCCACAAGTAGACGTGTACAACTGTTTCCCAATACGTTCTTTGATTTGCCTCGGCTCCAGAACAAATTTTCAGGATCTAGTATATCAAGGGGTCCATGTCAGTCATGACAGGGCTTTTGTTAATCCACTTAGTGTGCATCCACATAATGCACAATCAGGCCGATTCAGTAAAGTCCACTGGAGAGCGGGCGAATGCCTGCTCTCCCGGCGTGCACACAGCCACTCGCCTGTGCTCGTGATACCCTATTCAAATGAGGCCCAGTAGTAGAAACGGGCAAAAGGAGCAGCGGCTGTCAACGGGTTTGACAGCCAATGCTCAATTTTGCCGGTGTCGGTTCTCGAACCCGCTGATAGCCACGGGCTCGGAAACCGGACGCTGGCAAAATTGAGCGTCTGGTTTTCGACCCGACAGCCGCCGGCAGACTTCAATTTTTTTTTTTTCTTTTCTTTAAACTTTTTTTACTCTTCGGGACCTCCGACCTAATATCACCATGATATTAAGTCGGAGTGTGCACAGGAAAGCAGTTTTTACTGCTTTTCTGTGCACTTTCTCGGTGCCGGAAGAAATTAGCGCCTACCTTTGGGTAGGCACTAATTTCTGAAAGTAAAATGTGCGGCTTAGCTGCACATTTTACTTTCTGAATCACGTGCGAATACCTAATAGGGCCATCAACATGCATTTGCATGTTGAGGAAGCTATTAGGTTCGGCGGGTTGGACGCGCATTTTCCGCCCCTTACTGAATGAGGGGTAAGGGAAAACGTGCATCTAATGACAGGTTAACAGTGTGCTCCATCGGAGCGCACTGTACTGTATCGGCCTGTTTATGCACAAACATAATGGAGGATCTTACAAATAACTGTGTGTGCTCTTTGAATATATTATTAATTGTTGGCTAATTTCATTTCATCTGGGTTCTATTTCTTTTTAACTTGTTTGTTGCATATTTTGTAGTTGCTGTTCTTGAATGTTTTTATTTCTCCCAACTACAAACTGATTATTTACCAGCAATGTCTGAACAGTATTAGGCTTATCCAAGAATTAGGTCTAATAGAT
Source organism: Rhinatrema bivittatum (assembly GCF_901001135.1). NCBI lineage: Eukaryota > Metazoa > Chordata > Amphibia > Gymnophiona > Rhinatrematidae > Rhinatrema > Rhinatrema bivittatum. The sequence goes on from NC_042619.1 coordinate 158,697,731, forward strand.
GTTGTAGTGGAATTCAGATGAAACACATTCAATGTAAAAGACTTTTTTCTCTCTGTGGATACAGTTGTATTTCCTGCATGAACATGAAAATAATAGCAGTGATTTCAAACCACTCTTGATTTATTTACTGAAAAAAAAAATCCAATCACCCTCCATTATGCCTAGGAACAATGAGTTATACAGTTCTCAAGAATTTAATTGGAGACTTATGAGCATTTTTCTTCTTTCACACTAGAAATTAGAACAATCAAACTATAGTCGATAAGTTGAAGAACTAGGGTAAATTTATTGAGAATCAGTGACTGCTACCTTCCTTCTTTGTATGTCTTGAGGGAGAGGAAGATTAAGTCACCTAACATTTTAGTTTAAATTTATATGTCAACAGAGAAGTTTACTGTCTTGTAGGAGATTTTTGAGGACCTAACCAGTTCACAGTGATTATGAGTACCATCCAACTAGATTTACTAAAAGAGGTGAGTCAAATCTTGACTGGATAGAATTAGCTGAATGTTCAGCTAAACACAGCTGGTTAGGCTCATCTGAAAATTCAGCTCATAATATCCAGTTAGAATTAACTGGTTATCATTAGCACTGTGTTTTTTTTTATCCTGCTTTTAGTAAATATTGCATTTAACAGTTTTACCACAGCCAGTAATGTGTATGCATTACCAGCAATATTAAAGCTTGCTGTTTCCTATATCCCCAGCATAAGGATCATCTTTCTGAGCAGAACACCACCAGAGAAACCCTATCACCCCCTGAAATAGAAAAGTAGAAAGCACCTCCCCCAGAGTATCACTCACACTCCCAACCTAGAAACTCCTCACTCCCTAAGCATCATTTCCTCAAAGAGAAGAAAGCCTCTACCCCCATACACATATACCTTAAGCATTCCCTTTTTGCCTGAAGCACAGTGAACATCCTATGCAACAGAAATCCCTCTGCTAGGGCCCATTAAATGTTCTCCTCTTTTATTTAGTTATTTATTTAAGAACTTTTATATACCAATATTCGTGGATACATCATTTCGGTTTACAGATAACTTAACATATTACAGAGAATAAGGGTAGGGGAAACAAGGGAACGATAGAGGAACCAAAGATCAAGGTGGATGAGGAGGGGTAAAATGGAATAATAGGAGAAACTAATATGAATGAGGAAGCTAGAGGAAGGTAAAATGGGAAAAAGGGTAGTAAAATACACAGGGGAAGAGGATTCAGACAAAAAGTGGTGTAACTAATAAATAACGGCTAGATGGTACAGGGGTAACAAGGTATAGGAAATACAGAAAAACGGGGCAAAAATATACTGAGATACAAGGTGTAAGAATTACTGAAATACAAGATGTAAAATATACTGAAATACAGGGGGAATAAAGTACAGGACTAAAAATGGATAATATAAAATAAGGTGAATCTAGTAAAAAAGGCAAAAGATAAACTGAAATACATGAGAGAGAATTTACAGGACTAAAACTGGATGATATAATATAAGATGAACACAGTAAACTATATAAAATATGACAAAGACAACTATATAAAATATGATGAATACAGTGAAATAATCATCTTACCCTTTATCTCCCCTATGAATTGTAACATAATTTCAGGGTCTTTGGAGCAGGAGCAATCCTTACTAGGGATGTGCATTCGTTTTGAACATACGTGCAATCCACAATGGATAGGTCCCTTTTTGTTGCATTCGTGGGTCCGCAAAACGTATGGCAAACCCCCATGAATGCAATATATCATTACCAAATTTTTTGTGCATTTAAGGAGCGAATATAAAAAAAACTAACTAAAACCCCCACCCTCCTGACCCCCCAAGACTTGCCAAAAATCCCTGGTGGTCCTGTGGGGGTCCAGGAGTGATCTCCTGCACTCGGGCCATTGGCTGCCAGTATTCAAAATGGCGCTGGCCATCCATTGCTCCTACTATGTGACAGGGGCTGACCAATGGCACTGGTAGCCCCTATGACATAGTAAGGGCAAAGGGCCATCGGCGCCATTTTGACTACTGGCAGCCGATGGCCCAAGTGCAGAAGATTGCCTCCGGACCCCTGCTGGACCACCAGGAACTTTTGGTAAGTCTTGGGGGTCATGAGGGTGGGGGGTTGTAGTTAATTAAATTTAAAGGGTTGGGATGTTTTTTTTTCTGTTTGTTTTTCCAACTTTAATGGGAAACGAATACCGAATGCAACTAATGGACAAATCGGGTTTCCCCCTATGAAAATGGATGCAATGGATTTGGGTCCCGGTGCAACGAATACTGAATAGCAATGTATCTTTTCCCTCTGCACATCCCTAGTCCTTACTCACTACTGCCCCACTTTCTCCATGGCATTAAATGATACCAACTGATCTCATACCCTGTTTCCCCGAAAATAAGACATCCCCTGAAAATAAGACCTAGTAGAGGTTTTGCTGAATTGCTAAATATAAGACCTCCCCCGAAAGAAAGACCTAGCAAAATTTTTATTTGGGAGCATGCCCGTCGCACAGAACACCAGAGCATGCAGCTGTGATTTTTTTACCCTGCAGGATTCACAGTTAGTTGTCATCACAAACCAGCATAACCAACAACTATTCAGAATATAATAAATGTTCATTTTTTTGTTCAACAATATATGTGAATTCTTCTTCATGGAAAAATAAGACATCCCCTGAAAATAAGGCCTAGTGCATCTTTGGTAGGAAAAATTAATGTAAGACACTGTCTTATTTTCGGGGAAACAGGGTAATCTCCCTTTGAACTTTTTTCCTGCTACAAAGACTCTGAGACCTTGTTGCAATAGTTATTTTGGGACCTAGGAGAAGAGGAATCCAAGGTAGGTGGATATCCATGGACAGCGCTAGCATGGGGAGGAAGAGGTTCTGCTGGGGTAGGGACTTCATTGTGCTTAGAGCAGGAGGAGAGGAGGCATGCTCAAGCAGAGGGTTGCCACTGAGGGAGTGAATGATGTTCATGATTGGGGAGGGGAGGGACGAGGCAGGTGCATAAGGAGAGGCATAACCAATAGAAAAAATACATGGTAAATTTTCAACTATATATTATTTTTCATATGACCTTACCAAGAGTATTCTGTTTGGATGAGAAGACCATATCTTCAAAAGATATAAGAGCAGTTGGAATCTATAAAAGGGCTATTAAAATGGTGTAGGTATACATTAACTTAGCTGTTGCTAAGTTAATGTTCAATGTAAACCGAGGTGATGTTTCCTAACGTGCTGCGGTATGTAAAAACCCTGAAATAAATAAATAAATAAATAAATAGATAAATATGCCAAAAACCCTATGAAATAAGACTTTAGGGCCTAAATATGTGTACCCTAGAAGACAGGAAAAAGGGTGGGGGGCTATGATAGATACTTTCAAATTCTTCAAAATTAAAAATAAGGCAAAAGAAGTAAATATTTTTCAGTGTAGAGAAAGTTCCAATGTGTATATTCAGGAGTAAAGTATGAATGAAATGGTTTTACAGGGTACGTGGTAGAAGCAAAAATATTAACAGAATTGAAAACATAGACTAAGCAGTGAAGAAATGAAGGGATAGAGGAAGAACAACTGAGATCTATGGCTTTGCACCAAGAAGTAAATTGGGCAGACTGGATGGGCCTTATGGATATTAACTGCTGTCATATTCTGTTTTCCTTATTTAAGTTTATGTGAATAGAAACAGTATAATTTATTTTATAAGTATTAAATAATGGGCTCTATAAACAGTTTAATCCTTCTAATATTCTGCCATTATCATTTAGATCATGATAGAACATGTTCATTTTCCCACCTTTGTCAGAAAATGATTAGCACAATATCTAGATTAAAGTACAGTAAATAATGTGCTAACCTCAAGATCCTTCCTGGTGCTGCAGCATAAAATTGCCAAACAATTGGATTATACTTTTGACAAGTTAACACAAATTGAAAAATCCATTGATGATAAATGTTGGTAGAATATGTGTATTATGTTAATATCCAGTCTGGGTCTGATACATATTTTTCTTTATAATTTTTCTAGAGTGATGATGATCCTTGATAATGCTGGGACTGTTCTTTTGGACAAGAAAATGTAACCTACGGGATAGTTGTTATTGAGTAGACTGACCATCTGTTGCTTGCAGGAAGATTATCTACAAAAAGAACATGTAAATGTGTTAATGAATCATCCTTTTTTCCTGGTTCCAAATCTACTGCAAATTATGGATGTAGAGTTAGTGCTCTAGCCAATGCCACAAAAAAAAAACAAACAACATTTTGTAAGTTATGAGATGGTTTTTGTCAGCATTTAAGAAAAACAAATTAAAATGTAATACTGTGTTCATGGTATAGTGATGGGTTACATACAAATATTGTTCTGATATCATAACAGTTGCTATGTTTAATTATCAACAGTATTATGATACTGGAGATTTTGTATGACTACTTTGCTGTCCTTTGAAATCTGTATCTTATGTGTTCCTTTGTATATTTTAATAAATATAAAGTTTTCTTAAAACTTTATTTTTTAACTCATGCATTTTTACTGAAGTAGAAAGACTACAGTCACAATTAAGGTTTTCTCTTCTTGTCTTTTATGCTTTATACATTCTGGATCAATTTTCCACAGAAAATTTCTGAAGGTTCTTCTTATTTATGTAATAAAAAATGCAACCTAGGATCAAAAGTCTATTCCTTTATAGACCTAAAGATCTGAAGGAACTGAACTATGGAGTTAGGATGTTGTCGGAATATATAAGGATGGCATAAAACCAATCAATAATTTATTTCTGCATCCAGAAAATAAAGAACCTGAGCCTATTTTGCTAAATTTATGATATAGAAAATATAACACTAGAATGCTAGTCACAAATATATTAATAGTTAAAGAAATATGTATCATATTCATCTTGTTTGTTGGCCTTTGTTCTATTAATCTAGTCTTATTAAAAAGTTTAGTCTCAATACTGGATGCCTCAGGAAAAAAAAATAGAATGTGAAGTCCAGTTTTTAGATTCACCTGCAGATCCAAGCAATATGTTGTAGCATATTTACCAATACAATTTAAGTATACACATAATAAAATCAGTACTCTAAAGAGATCACTGTAAACAAATGTAAAACTTTGCAACCATGAACGTAGAATTAAATGAAGGCAAAGATAATAATTTGCAAATTAAAAATACTGAGAAGTACTATTTACTTTGGATAAAACTAAAGTAAGAATATTTTAATTTCAGCCTGATACAATATAAACATCTTCAAACATCTTCTTTGTGCTTGAAAGAGTGTCACTCTAACATCACCCAAACTAATTCAGCTTATGTGGATTGGCAAGAACATTACAAGTGACATCTCAGGCTGCATGGGACGAGTGATAGCAACTATGACACTCTTTCTAGAATAAAGGTGACCACAGGAACATAAAGAAACCAACACGTTTTTTGTTTTTTTTTTTAAATTAAGAGTAAATATTAAGAGGGGGGAGTGGCCAAGATGGCGCTGGAGAAAGACGCTGGGTTGTGAGCTCCGCAAAGCTGCTTTCTACATTGTAACTTTGTTTCCTGTTAAGGCCCCCTCGGGATGCCTCACACGAAGCGGAAAGGACGGGTGAGAGAGGGAGTCCCGACCCCCTCGAGACCCGCGTTAACTCAGACTACTTTGACGGGTTTCCACCCTATCTCAGAGCAAAAAGCCCCGGAGAGTCCCGTTGGGCAGCAAGGCGGGGAGCAAACGCCTCTGCCCCAGGGAGACGTCACGCTCAGTCCCGGGGCTCCAACTACCCCCACTCCACCCGGATACGCCGACACTGCCGCTTACCCAGGTTCTACCCGAGGACGGATGGCGTCCCCAGATTGGAGCCCAGTCGGAGAGGGAGCCGCAGGAGGGATGGCGGTAATTGAAGATCAGGAGGTTCCCTTTACCTCCTCTCCCCGGGCGGAAGAAAATGGTGGAGCAAATCGAGCGGGGCCTGGCGAGAAAATGGCCGGTCCGGCCAAGGAAACAGCCACTATACCGAGAGACCAAGAAAATCAAGGTATTTTTGTACCTCAAGCTTTAAATTTGTCCCCTCTCTTAGCGATGGAAAAACCTAAAGTTGTCACGAATGAATCTATATGGCAGGCAATAATGACTATGCAAAAAGTAATATTAAATCTATCTTCAAATATAAAGGACATGCAAACTTCTATATGTAATTTAACTCCAGAAATTAACCAACATTCTACTAAGATGATTAAAGTAGAGGAAGAAATATGCCAGATTAAGAAAGTGCAACTTACAATAATAAAAGGAGAAAATTTGCTTGTAAAGAAGGTGGAAAGTATTGAAAATGCCTTGAGATATAATAATTTACGAATTATAAACTTTCCTAAATGCAAAATGACTTCTCCGAAGGAGCAATTGAAAAATTACTTCCAAGAGATATTATCAATATCTGCAGAAAAGTTACCCGCAATCCAAAAGGCCTATTTCTTTATGAAAAAAGGAGAGAAATCCCCACAAGGGAATTTACCATCAGAAGGAGCTTCATTGAACGTGACGGAGTTAATAGAATCCTCGTATACCTCTCAAGTAGAGATGCGTGGGACTTTGTTGGTAAAATTTAAATATTTGGAAGAAAGAGATAATGTGCTTAAAATATTTCTAGCTAAAAGATCTATGCTGTATTTGGGACAAAAAGTCTGGTTTTATCCGGATGTTTCACCAGAGACACAGATAAGACGGAAGAAATTTCTAATTCTTGCTAATCAAGCAAGAACCTTTGGGTTTCAAGCCAATGTCAGGTTTCCTTGTAAATGTGTATTGAAAGTTGAAGGGAAAAAGTTTGTATATTAAGAGCCTGAGCCATTAGCTGAATACCTTGAGAACCGAAAGAATCAAGGAATAGTGGCTGAATAATAACATCTATTGAAAGTTGGTGTATGAAGGAATTTCTGAGAATCTTTCTCTATTATAACTGTTACAGTTTTGTAATTGCTGTATTGTAATAATTTTGCTCTGACACTCTCCCTCTCTAGTTTTGTAACATGGGGAAAAGAATTTGAGTTTGAGCTTTTTGGGCTTGGGAAATGTTTAGGATAAACATGTATGTTTGTTTAATTCTTACTCCTGCATTTATGAAAAAAGTTTGAATGTATCAAATATTGAAAAGTGCAAAATAAAAAATTAAAAAAAAAAAAAGAGTAAATATTAAAAGCGGCCTGGGCCACTTGCCCGGAGCACGCATGTAACGGCCGCCTGCTCGCAACCGAGGCCACGAGGAAGAAATGAGGGGGGGGGGATGGTACAAAAGAAAACAAATCCCACCTCCAGGGGGCCCCTCCTTACCAGCAGCCAAGAAGAAGATGAGCGAAGGATGAACGCCACGGCCCCGCCCCGGAGCCGTGACGCCGTGAGGAGGCGACAGGGGCGCCAGAGGATGATGCGGGCGCCCCTCTAAAAGGACTGCACCACGTGGCAAGCGATCCTTTTAGGATTGCCCAGCGAAGCAACACCAGCGAAGCAGTAGTGCACGCCTCTGGCATCGATCAAATCGACTCCGTTTCGCTTTGATCCCGGTAAGAATACTACTCATTTGGCAATTAATACTGTTAACAGTTCTCCTTTTAAAGGCTTCCCACGTAGCCTAGTGGCTAGAGCCGCCGGCTCAAAAAGCAGCGGGGAGACGAGGGTTCGTGTCCTGTGCCGTCCTCGGAGAACCAAAGTTGGGCATTTGCTGGTGTCGTGTTTCTTGCGTGCGACGGACTGTGTCGGTTTTTTCCACTAACTTGGCCGCGTCCTTCCCCCATTTCCACCTGCACCGCGTGGGTTCGCGGTCCCTCGTTGTGTCCCCGGTCTGGGTAATGCCGCGATAGCAAACGGGGCCTGTGTGTGAGTCGGCAGTGGGTCGCCCGATCTGGGCGGCGTCCTTCCGCCTGCGGGTTACCGGTTCCTTGGTACATTTTTCAAGACAGGGGGGGGGGAGTAATGACTTTGCGCCGCTCTGCTCGTGTTCGCGTTCGCTCCGCGGAATCCCTGGCCACTGGCGTTCAAGGCGTCCTCGGCCGGTTCGGAGGCACTCGATCCGGCACGTGCATGATGGCTAGGAGGGAGGAGAAAAAAAAAAAAAACTCTTGCGGCACTTATCCACTTTTTTCCCTGCACCTTCACCACGGTGGGAGAAGGGGAGAGGGAATGGACATGTGCCCTCGCGGTGCCTACCCACGTGGGCCCTACAGGCATAGCATCTCCGGCCAGGGTGAGGAGGGGATAGCCGTGGGCGCCGGGAGGCGTATGAGGCAATGGCCCCCTTGCTCGGGAACAAGGCGGGGGGCCCACATCATCAGGCTGCCTTGCTTGGTCCAAGCGGCGGGCAGCCGGGTAACCATACTGCCGGCTCTGGTATCACAAGAAATTTAGTTATTATTGTTATGTTTAAATAAAGCTGTGGCCAATTTTACACCAAAGTGGAGTCTGCCTAATTACTAGCAAGTAGGGATGTGCAGAGCAAAATTTTATGTTCATATTTTTTATGTCCGAAAGGGGGTCCCACTTGCGGCCAATATGGACATAAAAAAAATCCAATGAGTTGGGTATATGTACATATGTGCAAAAAAAAAAATTAAACCCCCTCACCCTCCTTAATCCCCCCCCCAGACTTACCACAACTCCCTGGTGATCGAGCGAGGAGTGAGGACGTCATTTCTGCAATCCTTGGCGAGAAGCATGTGACGTCGGTGGCACGTCGAGTGACGCGGCGTCACGTGATTCCCGGCTCGTTCGCGCCGGACGGCTCGTTCGGCCCAAAAAGAACTTTTGGCCAGCTTGGGGGGGCCTCCTGACCCCCCCAAGCTGGCCAAAAGTTATTTTTGGGCCGAACGAGCCGTCCGGCGCGAACGAGCCGGGAATCACGTGGCGCCGCGTCACTCAGACGCGACGTCACGTGATTCCCGGCAAGTTCGTGCCGGACGGCTCGTTCGGCCCAAAAAGAACTTTTGGCCAGCTTGGGGGGGCCTCCTGACCCCCTCAAGCTGGCCAAAAGTTCTTTTTGGGCCGAACGAGCCGTCCGGCGCGAACTTGCTGGGAATCACGTGACGTCGGCGTCACGTGATTCCCGGCTTGTTCGCGCCGAACGAGCCGTCCGGCGCGAACTTGCCGGGAATCACGTGACGTCGCGTCTGAGTGACGCGGCGCCACGTGATTCCCGGCTCGTTCGCGCCGGACGGCTCGTTCGGCCCAAAAAGAACTTTTGGCCAGCTTGAGGGGGTCAGGAGGCCCCCCCAAGCTGGCCAAAAGTTCTTTTTGGGCCGAACGAGCCGTCCGGCACGAACTTGCCGGGAATCACGTGACGTCGCGTCTGAGTGACGCGGCGCCACGTGATTCCCGGCTCGTTCGCGCCGGACGGCTCGTTCGGCCCAAAAATAACTTTTGGCCAGCTTGGGGGGGTCAGGAGGCCCCCCCAAGCTGGCCAAAAGTTCTTTTTGGGCCGAACGAGCCGTCCGGCGCGAACGAGCCGGGAATCACGTGACGCCGGCGTCACTCGACGTGCCGCCGACGTCACATGCTTCTCGCCAAGGATTGCAGAAATGGCGTCCTCACTCCTCGCTCCATCACCAGGGAGTTGTGGTAAGTCGGGGGGGGGGGATTAAGGAGGGTGAGGGGGTTTATATTTTTATTTTGGCTCAACAATCGCGATTTCCCACATATCGAACATATCTATGTTCGATATGTGGGAAATCCGATCGTTTATGTCGAATCAATTTTTTAAGTAAAAAAAAAAAATGAGTTGCGTTTTACTAATGCGGTCAATCCGAATGCACACCCCTACTAGCAAGGTATAAGATCAAGGGACAATGGGACACATATAAAACTTTTTGGGTGGAGCGAGGGACGAGGGAGCAAGTAGCAGCTGCTAACGTTACATTTTTTGCTGGAAGAGCTCTGCACCACTATAAACTAATTTATGAATAAAGTATGTTTAAACTATAAAACAACAAACATGTTCACTGATATTATCCTCTCCCTACCTCCACTGACATTGATTCAAATTATTTTTGTATTATCATTATTATATATTCATTTAAATAATGTTTTCAAACATTCCATAGATGATAGAACTCAACAATAGAAAAACAGTCAGAATAGAAGAAAAGAATAAAGATGTGAGAATAATTCAAAATCAAACTATGCAGGTTTCACTCTGGTTCGAGACTTCCATATGTTTTGTTTTTCCCTAGATTCACTAGAGAAATCTATTAGATGTTTCCTGACAAAATTGGGAGAAATCCAAAGGGAATCTAAACAAGTAGGAAAAGAACTGAAGAGCAATTAATATATCTTTTTGTCTACTAAAAAGAAAGTAAAAAATAAAAACCTGTGATAGTAAAACATGTTATAAGTCAGTTTAAGTTCAGCTAGTCCTAACATCATCCCTGAACAGGGGCTTCCTTATAGGATTGCTCATCAGTGCTTTGAAGGAGCCCCATACTGCTGCAGTAACCATGACCCCAAAATCTAATTTCACGTGCCATTCCTTCAGGCTGATGGGAAAAGGAGTGTTCAGCCAAATGAACAGCTTAACCCTAATTTTAATGCACATTTTGTGAGCATAAACCTTACTGACAATGCAGCAAGAAATGTTACGCTCACAAAATATGTGATAAAGAATGTGAGTATTGTATAAAAACATAAGAACATAAGAACATGCCATACTGGGTCAGACCAAGGGTCCATCAAGCCCAGCATCCTGTTTCTAACAGTGGCCAAACCAGGCCATAAGAACCTGGCAAGAACCCAAAAACTAAGTCTATTCCATGTTACCGTTGCTAGTAATAGCGGTGGTTATTCTCTAAGTCAACTTAATTAATACCAGGTAATGGACTTCTCCTCCAAGAACTTATCCAAACCTTTTTTAAACACAGCTATACTAATGGCACTAACCACATCTTCTGGCAACAAATTGTGTGTCGAGTGAAAAAGAACTTTCTCCGATTAGTTTTAAATGTGCCACATGCTAATTTCATGGAGTGCCCCCTAGTCTTTCTATTGTCCAAAAGAGTAAAAAACTGATTCACATCTACCCGTTCTAGACCTCTCATTATTTTAAATATCTCTATCATATCCCCCCTCAGCTGTCTCTTCTCCAAGCTGAAAAGTCCTAACCTCTTTAGTCTTTCCTCATAGGGGAGCTGTTCCATTCCCTTTATCATTTTGGTCGCCCTTCTCTGTACCTTCTCCATCGCAATTATATATATTTTTTGAGATACGACAACCAGAATTGTACACAGAATTCAAGATGCGGTCTCACCATGGAGCGATACAGAGGCATTATGACATTTTCCATTTTATTCACCATTCCCTTTCTAATAATTCCCAACATTCTGTTTGCTTTTTTGACTGCCCCAGCATACTGAACCAACAATTTCAATGTGTTATCCACTGTGACGCCTAGATCTCTTTCTTGGAAAGTAGCACCTAATATGGAACCTAACATTGTGTAACTATAGCATGGGTTATTTTTCCCTATATTCATTACCTTGCCCCTGTCCACATTAAATTTCATCTGCCATTTTGATGCCCAATTTTCTAGTCTCACAAGGTCTTCCTGCAATTTATCACAATCTGCTTGTGATTTAACTACTCTGAACAATTTTGTATCATCTGCAAATTTGATTACCTCACTTGTCATATTTATTTCCAGATCATTTATAAATATATTGAAAAGTAAGGGTCCCAATATAGATCCCTGAGGCACTCGACTGCCCACATCCTTCCACTGAGAAAATTGTCCATTTAATCCTACTCTCTGTTTCCTGTCTTTTAGCCAGTTTGTAATCCACGAAAGGACATCACCACCTATCCCATGACTTTTTATTTTTCCTAGAAGCTTCTCATAAGGAACTTTGTCAAATGCCTTCTGAAAATCCAAGTACAATACATCTACAGGTTCACCTTTATCCACATGTTTATTAACTTCTTCAAAAAAGTGAATCAGATTTGTGAGGCAAGACTTGCCTTGGGTATAGCCATGCTGACTTTATTCAATTAAACCATGTCTTTCTATATTTTCTGTGATTTTGATGTTTAGAATACTTTTCACTATTTTTCCTGGCACTGAAGTCAGGCTAACTGGTCTGTAGTTTCCCAGATCGCCCCTGGAGCCCTTTTTAAATATGGGGGTTACATTAGCTATCCTCTAGTCTCAGGTACAATGGATGATTTTAATGACAGGTTACAAATTTTTACTAATAGGTCTGAAATTTCATTTTTTAGTTCCTTCAGAACTCTGGGGTGTATACCATCCAGTCCAGGTGATTTACTACTCTTCAGTTTGTCAATCAGGTCTACCACATCTTCTAGGTTCACTGTGATTTATGTATTATTTATTTATTTAAAGATTTTTTTATATACCGGGGCACGTTAAAAACATCACCCCGGTTCACATTGTAACGTAACATAGCAACAAGCTTTACAATAGTTAAATGTCAAGCAAAAAGTAAGTAAACTAAGTCAACTCAAGAAAGGTGAATAAATAATTAAGTCTTAAAGTGAGTAGAGGAAAGAGGTTTTTAACTATCAACAAGATATAAGGCTATAAGTGGTGAATGAGAGGGAGAGGAAAGACAGGGGGGGTGAGGTGGGAGGAGGTTGGGGGAGGGTGGGAGGTGGGGGAACAGGGATGTAGGAGGAGGCGAGGATGAGGGGGGGTCTGAGGTTTTTAAGTTCAATAGGGGGTTGTCAGTCAGGTAGGGCATGTGGGGTCGGGTATGTATCTTTGGGAGTAGTCAGTCAGTCGGGGTATGCTAGTTTGAAAAGCCAGGTTTTAAGATTCTGTTTGAATCTTTTATGGCAGGGTTCCTGGCGTAGGTGGGGGGGGGGGCATTTTATTCCAGTGGGATGTCCCTGCTGTGATGAATGATTGTTCTCTGATCATGGCATGTTTGATGATTTTGGGAGAAGGTGTCAGGAGTTTGGCTTGGTGCTGATTTCTAGTTGGTCTGGTTGGGTTGTAGTGATGGAGATGTTCAGGGAACCAGTGCATGTTTTGGTTGTGAATGGCTTTGTGTATGAGGGTGAGGGATTTATAAATTATCCTAGAGGTTACTGGGAGCCAGAGTAGGGATTGCAGAACTGGAGTGATGTGGTCATGACGGTGAGTATTGGTGAGAATGCGGGCAGCGGCATTTTGTAGGAGCTGTAACGGTTGAAGGGTATTTTTTGGAAGGCCTATGAGGATAGCGTTGCAGTAGTCCAGTTTGGATAGGATCATGGCCTGCAGCACTGTTCGGAAGTCAGAAGTGTGTAATAGTGGTTTGATTCTCTTCAAGGTGTGGAGTTTGAAGAATCAGCTCTTTATAGTGGCAGAATGGTGGGGGTGGAAGAGAAATAGAACCAAAGAGCTAAGAGAAACAGATAAGTATGAGAAAAAAAAAAAGAAATTAATTTTTTGAGGTTAAAGTGGTTGTCGATCCATATGCCTAGGCTGTGGACAAATTGGGTGGGAGGGCAGCATGGTGGCGAGGGGGAAGAGAGGCTGAGTGTGGGAATGTTAGGGGGAGAGAGGATGAGTAGCTCGGTTTTGTTGGTGTTGAGTGCCAGAAAGTTGTCAGTGAGTAATTTGTTTATTTCAGACAAAGCAGAGTTCCAAATCTTCATTGCATTTGGGATAGAGTCGGTTATTGGTATGAGTATCTGCACGTCATCTGCATATATGAAGTGCTGGAAACCCAGTTTGGAGAGCAGTAGGCAGAGGGGTATGAGGTAGATATTAAAAAGGGTTGAGGAGAGGGAGGAGCCTTGTGGTACTCCTTGTGAAAGCTTGACTGGTTTGGATTCGTTGCGACCGATTTTTACGCTATAGCTCCTGTCGTGTAGGTAAGACTGGAACCAGAGGAGGGCAGTGTCCGAGATGCCAATTTCCTTGAGGCGTTTAATGAGTATGCTGTGATTGACTGTGTCGAATGCCGCCGATATATCTAGTAGTGCGAGTATGTGGGATTGTCCTTTGTCCAGGGCTTTGAGTATGGTTTCCGAGAGGGATATGAGTAGGGTTTCTGTGCTATGGTGTTTACGGAAACCAAACTGGGATGATGAGAGAATATTGTGGTCTTCTATATAATCTGTGAGTTGTCTGTTAATTATTTTTCCAATATTTGGTTCAGTCCATCTGAATCATTACCCATGCAAACCTTCTCCAGTACGGGTACCTCCCCAACATCTTCTTCTGTAAACACCAAAGAAAAGAAATCATTTAATCTTTCCACGATGGCCTTATCTTCTCTAAATGCCACTTTAACCCCTCGATCATCTAACAGTCCAACTGACTCCTTCACAAACTTTCTGCTTCGGATATATTTAAAAAAGTTTTTACTGTGAGTTTTTGCCTCTAAGGCCAACTTCTTTTCAAATTCTCTCTTAGCCTGTCTTATCAATGTCTTACATTTAACTTGCCATTATCCTATTTTCTTCTATAGGATCCTTCTTCCAATTTTTGAATGAAGATCTTTTGGCTAAAATGGCTTCTTTCACCTCCCCTTTTAACCATGCCGGTAATCGTTGTGCCTTCTTTCCACCTTTCTTAATGTGTGGAATACATCTGGATTGTCCTTCCAGGATAATATTTTTTAACAATGACCACGCCTCTTAAGAACATAAGAACATGTCATACTGGGTCAGACCAAAGGTCCATCAAGCCCAGCATCCTGTTTCCAACAGTGGCCAATCCAGGCCATAAGAACCAGGCAAGTACCCAAAAACTAAGTCTATTCCATGTTACCGTTGCTAGTAATAGTGGTGGTTATTATCTAAGTCAACTTAATTAATAGCAGGTAATGGACTTCTCTTGAACACCTTACTTTTGTAGCTGCTCCTTTCTGTTTTTTTCTAACTATTTTTCTCATTTTATCAGTTTCCCTTTTGAAAGTTTAGCTCGAGAGCCATGGATTTGCTTACTGCCCCCCTTCCAGTCATTAAATCAAATTTGATCATATTATGATCACTATTGCCAAGCGGCCCCACCACCGTTACCTCTCTCACCAAATCCTGTTCTCCACTGAGAATTAGAGATAAAATTGTTCTCTCTCTCGTTGGTTCCTGAACCAATTGCTCCATAAAGCTATCATTTATTCCATCCAGGAACTTTATCTCTCTAGCGTGTCCCAATGATACATTTACCCAGTCAATATTTGGGTAATTGAAGTCTCCCATTATTACCGCACTACCAATTTGGCTAGTTTCCCTAATTTCTCTTAGCATTTCACTGTCAGTCTCACTATCTTGACCAGGTGGACGATAGTATACTCCTATTACTATAGTCTTCCCCGACACACAAGGGATTTCTACCCATAAAGATTAAATTGTGCATTTAGTCTCATGCAGGATGTTTATCCTGTTGGACTCTATGCCATCCCGGACATAAAGAACCATACCACCTCCCGGATGCTCCTCTCTGTCATTGTGATATAATTTGTACCCCGGTATAGAACTGCCCTATTGATTGTCCTCCTTCCACCATGTCTCTGAGATGCCAATTAAGTCTATGTCATCATTCACTGCTATATATTCTAATTCTCCCATCTTACTTCTTAGACTTCTGGAATTAGCATACAAACAGTTCAAAGTTTATTTTTTCGTTTGTATTTTCATTCTGCTTTTTAATTGATAGGGATAACTTAGAATTTTTTAGCTCAGGTGAGTTTTTAGTTACTGGCACTTGGACTACTTTTCTTATTATTGGAACCTCACTGTCGGGATGCCCTAATTCTAATGCATCATTAGTATCCTTTGAAGATACCTCTCTCTGAACCATGTGCCCCTGAGCGACTGTGGGCTTTCTCCTTTGTTCTAGTTTAAAAGCTGCTCTATCTCCTTTTTAAAGGTTAGCGCCAGCAGTCTGGTTCCACCCTGGTTAAGGTGGAGCCCATCCCTTTGGAAGAGACTCCCCCTTCCCTAAAAGGTTCCCCAGTTCCTAACAAAACTGAATCCCTCTTCCTTGCACAATTGTCTCATCCACGCATTGAGAATCAGGAGCTCTGCCTGCCTCTGGTGACCTGCACGTAGAACAGGGAGCATTTCAGAGAATGCTACCCTGGAGGTTCTGGATTTAAGTTTTCTACCTAAGAGCCTAAATTTGGCTTCCAGAACCTCCCTCCCACATTTTCCTATGTCGTTGGTACCCACATGTACCACGACAGCCGGCTCCTCCCCAGCACTGTCTAAAATCCTATCTAGGTGACGCATGAGGTCCGCCACCTTCGCACCAGGTAGGCATGTTACCAGGCTATCCTCATGCTCACCAGCCACCCAGCTGTCTACATTCCTAATAATCGAATCACCAACTATGACAGCCGACCTAACCCTTCCCTCCTGGGCAGTAGGCCTTGGGGAGATATCCTCGGTATGAAAGGACAGTGCATCACCTGGAGAGCAGGTCCTTGCTATAGGAACCTTTCCTGCTACACCAGGTTGATGCTCTCCAATCATGAGACCTTCTTCCTCCAAGGCAGCACCAGGGCTGCCAGTCTGAAGTTGGGACTTGGCTACTATGTCACTGAAGGTCTCATCTTTATACCTCTCTGTCTGCCTCAGCTCCTCCAGGTCTGCCACTCTATCCTCCAGAGATCGGACTCTTGCATTGAAATTCCATTCAAATATGGGCATTAAGTAGTAATCTCCAATATAGAGTTGTAATTTATCCTAACCTGAATCTTCTTATTTTTTAATGTATTTATTTAAAAAAAGATGTATACTGGTTTCTTCATGGATTTTTCAATGTGGTTTACAAATAAAAGAAACTAACATAATTGGCATAAATAATATAAATCACATAAAGGTAATAATATAGAAAATAAGATTGCAACTGAATTCATAATTACGTGGAGATAATAAAGATTCCTGGCAGTTGATAGACATGACTTACATATTGAAATGTATATACATGACAAACAAAAGGCCGGAATTCTAAATAGAAGACAAGATTTGCTGGTGTGCATTCCTAAACAGGGAAGGGTCTTAAGAAAATCCCTGTACTGCCTGAATGTTTGCATGAAGGAAAAGGTAAAACTTTGTTCTTATGGGAGAAGGCAGTACAGCCAAGAAAGCCACTAGTTGGATTCATGGGGGACATGAAAGCATGGAGTCAAATCCTACTAGAAGGGCAGTGGCAGCTTTAAGCCCATCAGCAAACCTGGCAGCAGTGGGTGTACTGTCTGGGAGATGGGTTACAAACATTACAAATATAAATGCAGAGCTAGGGTATGATGCTGCTGCAGCAGCAGCTGCTTCATGAACATCAAGTTGCACAACTTTGAAAACTCCTGGAAACAAGTGAAAAAGTGGAGCGGACTGAAGAATTAATGAAGCCAGAGGTGTCAACTGCAGTCTGTGGAGTCTGACATAGTGGCAATGAGACACCATCGTGGGGATGTTGGTAGCACTTCTTGCTCTGGTTTGGTCATGTATATGGCCCTGCTGGAGAGGGAGAGGACTCAGATGCAGGGATTAGTTGAAAATGAGACAGAAGAAGCCTTCAGAAAGAGGGAACAGGTGTCTCAAGGCTGCAGAGATCATGAACTTCCAGCAACAGTGAGCTGTGGACAAGGGGTGCGGAAGCAGTTCCCTAACATGGATGAAACAATTGGAAAGGAACAGATGGTATAAATCAAGGAGGACTTCTTTTTTGTTGGTGAACATGGAACAGACACCAATTGTACCAAAAAACTGGGATTGTTTATACACTCACTGGGGCAGAAGCTCACAGAAGCCAAACTATAGGAAGGGACTAATTAACTGGGCAGTGCTGAAGGAGAGACATTCTGAGTACCCAAGGATGAAAAGAAATCTCAGCAGGGGAAATCCAGAGGGTATTTCCAAAAGTTCAAAACCATAGAAAAAGAAAATAGATATCCCCAGGGAAGCAGGGTATATTAGTTTCCTGAAATTTCAAAGAATTAAGGGGGGTTTAGATAAAATAGAAACCAGGATTACACCAGGAACCCTTAGCAGAAACCCCAAAAAGGTAAGGAAAGTCTGCCATGAGAAAAGGTGAACAGACTCCATCCAGGCTTTGTTCCCCAAATACAGAATGGGGGCAAGTAAAGGGATAGGATAAGAAATACTTTATGCATTAGGTGCTCAGAACATAGCTAAAGAATAAAAGACGAGGAAGCCCCAAGGGAGGGCAAGAAAAGATAAAAATAGTGAGCAGTTTCTAACTAGGGTCATAGCCCTAGTAGGAGCAATCGCTCAACCTAATAAGGTTGATCTGAGGGGGAGTTTATGCGGCAGAACATGCCAGAGAAAACCTCAGAACACCTTAAAGGACCGGTCCCAAAGCTCTGGACCTCGTCCAACTTAAGGCAAGGCATTCTGGTTATAGGGGATCTCCTCTAAGCAGGAATATAGCTTAGGCTCAGAAGAGACGAAGGGAAGCCCTGGGAAGATGAGGACAAGTGAGCTCCAGATAAATACAGCTCTGTTTGTGTTTTTGGTGAAATAATGCAAGGTAAGCATTTTCAGATTTATGTTAACTGCTGTGGAGAATTAAGATTTGTGTAATCAAGAGCCAGAGTCCTGCATGAATCTGGCCTCTAGCAAGCTATAAACTGCTTGTGCTATACCACAGCCATTCCTAGGCACTGTTGGTGTGGTGTCCTTAGGCAGTACAGTGAGATTTCTGTGGCAAAACTTAGAAAATTCTGAAACACATTGACAAAAAAAATTCATCTTTTATTTTACATTATACAAATAGTTTTCCAAACTTGCTTGTATCTGTATAATATGTTTTTCTTTTTACTGGGTGAGGAAAAGAGATCTCAAGTGTCAGGACAGAAAAGAGATATCAGGAATAGGAAGAAGGAGGTATATAATGGTGAGAACTAGGTATGGGAAAAGAAAGGGAGGAGGAATATGAATGGGGTGAAAAAGCAAGAGGACTGGGGATGAGAAGAGGAGTGTAAGAAGGAAAGAAGAGGGAATGATCAAGGAAGGTGGGTTGGGGAAGAGGAGTGATAGGAAGGAAAGTTTTGGGATTAAGGAAGAGGAGGAAAGAGTAAAAGGCATTGTGGCTGGTTTCCAGGCTCTGGGGAGAAGGGGGCAATAAAAAAGGGAGGTTCTCGGATCTGAGGCATAGAACCTAAGATCAAGAAAGAGAGGATTTGAATTGTGATGGGGGGAAAAGGTGAAGAGGAGTTATGCCCTAGTTCTGGTCCCCTTATGTATTCTCTTTAACCTCCCATTCAATTTGGTATGTATACACATACACACACGCACCCTTGGCAACCCTTCTCCCATTCCATTCTTTCTCTCTCTCTGAGACACACCCATACCCCCAAGCCAATCTCCTCTTATTTCTCACCTACAATTATCCCCAATACAGCACTTCCTAACCACCCCAAAATGATAAAGGGGATTGAACAGCTCCTCCATGAGGAAAGGCTGAAGAGGTTAGGGCTGTTCAGTTTGGAGAAGAGATGGCTGAGGGGGGATATAATAGAGACCTTTAAGATCTTGAGAGGTCTTGAATGAGTAGATGTGAATTGGTTATTTACACTTTCTGATAATAGAAGGACTAGGGGGAATTCCATGAAGTTAGCAAGTAGCATATTTAAGACTAATTGGAGAAAATTATTTTTCACTCAACGCAATTAAGCTCTGGAATTTGTTGCCAGAGGATGTGGTTAGTGCAAAAAAGGCTTGGATAAGTTCTTGGAGGAGAAGTCCATTAACGGCTATTAATCAAATTTACTTAGGGAATAACCACTGCTATTAATTGCATCAGTAGCATGGGATCTTCTTGGTGTTTAGGTACTTGCCAGGTTCTTGTGGCCTGGTTTGGCCTCTGTTGGAAACAGGATGCTGGGCTTGATGGACCCTTAGTCTGACCCAACATGGCAATTTCTTATGTTCTTCTGTTCTTAATAATTCAGTCTGACATTTAGGCCGGTAAATGATACCTCTAAAAAAATTCTTACTTGCAGAGTTCCACATTATGCCATCATTCAATCCTATAACATGGATTGTCATCTATTTGCTGATATCTTGCTATATGTTTAAATAAAATCCAACCAACATGCTGCCATTTCCACTCTTAATGAATGTCTCAACAGTAGCCAATAGTTCAGTGATCACAATTTTAAGATTTTCAATGGTGTTATTTATTCTGAATTAGTCACTAGTTTTTATGTGTCAATTACAGCTTAGTTATAATTGCATTTTGTTTATATTTAGGCACTTTATTTTACTGTTAAGTTGTATTTATATCCTGTTCCTATTCAAATCTGTTATTCCCTTGAAATGTAAAGCTCAAGTGATCAGTCTGTAAGCAAAACCTCTAATATGCTGTAACCCACTTTGAGTGAATTTTGTACCCACAAAGGTGGAATATAATTCCAAGTAATAAATAAATAAATAAAGTAATTTAAACTCAATGTTACACACACACACACTCCCTTTCAGAGTCCTCCCTCAAACTTTGTATATAGTCTGGGGTTCCATCTTGACTACTATCTCTCAATGGAAGCCTACATTTAAGATGTGGTTAACTCCACATTCCTACATTTATGTCAACTTTTATAATTACACCTAGCCACCATCTCTTATTCCCCAATCACTAGCCATACTGTCTACTGCAGTTTCCTATAGCACAGTATCCCATAGCATAGCCTCAAGTGCCTCCAACTGATGCAAAAGGCTTTTTGCAGGGACCAAGTCCAGCAACCATGTGAAGCCTATCCTGTGTAACTTCCATTGGTTCTATAAATTTAAATACTTTGTTTTGTATTCAAATGCCTAAATCAAAAAGCACCAGCAAAATGTTATCATCTCATCCCCACAAACATCCCAATAAGAAAACGTAGTCCTCCCAATAGGCCCTTTTTGTGCATCCCTTCACAGACTACTGCAAGTCTAGCCTTCATGAAGCTTTGTGCATTTAGTTGTTTTGCACCCCCTTATGGATCAGTATCCCACAGAACTTATGAAAGGAAACATGTTATTCTTCCTTTCTAAATAATAATAATAATAATAGTAATACTTGGCCATTCAACCAAGCTTGCAATTTGCATTTCCAGCCATCTTACTGATAGGTGTCCTCCCTTAACAATGAAAACAGTATTCTACTTTTATGTGAAGTGTTTACTTGTTTTATTGCTATATATTCTCTGTATACTATGAAATAAATGCACATCGTATATTACTACCTTACTTAAACAGTTTTGCAATGTTCAATTCCTAGTTTATGTTCATTTGCCTGCTCTCCCATCTCATCATATGTACTGCAATTCACATCTTTCTTTGTGATCTACATTGTATAATAATGAAACAAACAATTATACAATCAATGTAATACAGAGTAAGAGATACAATACATAAAGGTAAAATAAGTACATAAGTATATAAGATGCCATACTGTGTCAGACCAAACATCCATCAAGCCCAGTATCCTGTTTCCAACAGTGCCAATCTAGGTCATAAGTACCTGGCAGGGTATACCAGAGATAAGAAGTGGATTTCTGTAGCTCAATCTTAATAATGGTTTATGGACCTTTCCTCCAGGAACTTGTCCAAACCTTTTTTAAGCACAGCTACATTTCAGAGTTTTCACCACATCCTCTGGCAATGAACTCCAGAGCTCAATTATACACTGATTAAATTAATATTTTCCCTTAATAGTTTTAAATGTATCACCTAGCAACTTCAGTGTGTTTCCCTAATCTTTGATCTCTTTGAAACAAGAGTTTCAAAGAATGAGTAAACAAGAATGAGTAAACAAGCAATAAATGTTTACTCATTCCACTCTACTCATTTTGGGGTAGATTTACAAACAGCGCAAATTGGCGTACTTTTGCTGGCGCATCAGGCGCAAGCAAAAGTATGCGGGATTTTAGTAGATACGCGCGTAGCTGCGCGTATCCGCTAAAATCCTGGATCGGCGCGCGCAAGGCTATCAATTCTGTATAGCCGGCGCGCGCCGAGCCGCGCAGCCTACCCCCGTTCCCTCCGAGGCCGCTCCGAAATCGGAGCGGCCTCGGAGGGAACTTTCTTTTGCCCTCCCCTCACCTTCCCCTCCCTTCCTTTACCTAACCCACCCACCCGGCCCTGTCTAAACCCCCCCCCTTACCTTTGTCAGGGGATTTACGCCTCCTGGAGGGAGACGTAAATCCCCGCGTGCCAGCGGGCCGCTAGCGCGCCAGGACGCAACCTGGGGGCGGGTCCGGAGGGCGCAGCCACGCCCCGGACCGCTCCCAAAATGCTGCCGACACGCCCCCAAAACACCGCGCCGACCGGGCCCGCCCCCGACACGCCCCCCTCGCCAAACCCCGGGACTTACGCGAGTCCCGGGGTCTGCGCGCGCCGGTAGGCCTATTGAACATAGGCGCACCGGCGCGCAGGGCCCTGCTCGCCTAAATCCACCCGGATTTGGGTGGATTTAGGCGAGCAGGGCTCTTAAAATCTGCCCCTTTATGCACTATTATCATATGTCCCCTCAGCCGTCTCTTCTCCAGGTTGAAGAGTCCTAACCTCTTTAGTCTTTCCTTATAGGGGAATCATTCAATATCCTTTATCATTTTGGTTGCCCTTCTCTGTATCTTTTCTAGCTCTGTTATTTTTTAGATGTAGTGACCACAACTGCACACCATGGAGTGATACAGAGGCATTATAGTACTCTCTCTGTTTTATTCTTCATTCCTTTCCTAATAACTCCTAGCATTCTATTTGTTTTATTGGCTGTTGCTGCACACTGGGTAGAAGATTTCAATGTATTATCAATGCTGACACCTATCCTTTTCCTGAATAAAAGGTTCCTAATGTTGAACCTTGTATTGTATAGCTATAATTTGGGTTACTCTTCCCTAAGTGCATGACTTTGCACTTGTCCACATTAAATGTCATTTGCCTTTGCATGTCCAGTCTCCCAGATTTGCAATATCCTCATTCATTTCCATTTCTAGGTTGTTTATAAATATATTAAAAAGCAGCTTTTCCAGAATAAATCCTTGGTACACTCCACTATTCACCTTTCTCTACTGGGAATTTTTTTATTTAACCCTATTTTCTGTTTTCTGTCTTTTAAACAGTTCCCATTCCACACTAGGACACTGCCTCCTTAACCCATGACATTTTAATTTCCTAAGAAGTCACTCATAAGGGACTATGTCAAATGATTTCTAGAAATACAGATACACTATATTAAGTGGCTCACTTTTATCTACATGTTTATTTATGCCCACAAATAAAATTTAGCTGATTGGTGATTTAAGACTTCACTTGGCTTAATCCATGTTGGCTTTGTGCCTATCTATATGTTCAACAATTTTTTTCTTTAGGCTAGTTTCTACCATCTTGTCCGGTACAGCCCTCATAGTTACTTGTCTATAGTTTCCTGGAGGAGTTGGGGCAGCAACGAGGCTGATGCTGCGAAGACTTCGCTGACAGCAAAAAGTACGCTTCTTTTTCGCTGCCAGTTTCGCGCCGAATAACTACACCTTTTATGGTATAGTTATTTGGCTCAACGCTGGCAGCGATCGCAGGTCCACTCCCAGCTTTGCTCCCCCATCTTCCATTACCACGGGATTCACGCCACTGTGGTGTTTTTGTAAATTTAGGCCTTACTTTGTATTAGGGATGTGAATCGTTTTTTGACGATTTAAAATATCGTCCGATATATTTTAAGTCGTCAAAAATCGTTAGAGACGCGATACAATAGGAATTCCCCCGATTTATCGTCAAAAATCGTAAATCGGGGGAGGGGGAGGGGAAGGGGGAGGGCGGGAAAACCGGCACACTAAAACAATCCTAAAACCCACCCCGACCCTTTAAAATAAATCCCCCACCTTCCTGAACCCCCCCAAAATGTTTTAAATTACCTGGGGTCCAGTGGGGGGGTCCCGGTGTGATCTTCCACTCTCGGGCCATGGTTGCCATATTGCCATATTGCAAAATGGCGCCGGCCGTATGGCCGTATGGCCGGTGCCATTTTGCAATACGGCCCGAGTGCAGGAGGTCGCTCCCGGACACCCGCTGGACTTTTGACAAGTCTTGTGGGGGTCAGGAGGCCCCTCCAAGCTGGCCCAAAGTCCCTGGGGGTCCAGCTGGGGTCCGGGAGCGATCTCCTGTGCTCGTGACGTCGGGGGACAGGAAGCAAAATGGCGCCGGTGCTACCTTTGCCCTGGTAGCGCCGGCGCCATTTCTATTAACGCAGCCATGGCCCAAGAGTGGAAGATCACACCGGGACCCCCCCACTGGACCCCAGGTAATTTAAAACATTTTGGGGGGGTTCGGGAGGGTGGGGGATTTATTTTAAAGGGTTGGGGTGGGTTTTAGGGTTGTTTTAGTGTGCCGGTTTTCCCACCCTCCCCCAATTTACTATTTAAACGATTTAAAAAAAAAAACAAAACAAAACCGCGACGATCAGATTCCCTCCCCCCCCAGCCAAAATTGATCGTTAAGACGATCGATCACACGATTCACATCTCTACTTTGTATTGCCCTGTCAAAATGGCAAATTTATTACAACAATGTCAGCAGGCAGCTCTGCTTCATAGTTACTATTTCTTCACTACTGAACAGAGCAGAATCATTCCTGAAATACTGATTTTGACTGCACGCATGTGAAAATCTTGCAGAAGAATTTAATAGCCCTTTTTCTTTTTTACTTTACTTCCTTGAATTTACAAAAGAATTTGATACTTCTCTACTTTTTTCTTTCATGATGCCCATCAAATGAACATGGTACATAGAAGTGATAAATCCAGAAAAATTGGCCAAGGTAGAGGGACATTTCTTTCTCTTCCTCTTCTTCCCCTGAAAGTTTTTTGTCATGAAGCAATTACAAACAGAATTTAAAAAATGCAATTGGAAAAAAAAAATCAGTAAAAAATAGTTGCCATTACAATTTAGTTTTGCTTATAAGAGTCACTTTGAAAATACTGAAAATACATAATTTATTCTATTGGGGTATTGAAAGGGCTAAGTATTGTGACAATACATTATTTATCTCCAATGAAAATTTCATGCTGTTGCTAGGAAAAATTTGCAAGCATCTTTAGAAACTTTTGTACTTAAAATTATTTAATTGTTAACTTGATACTGAAGCAATTAAAAATCAGAAGAAATAAAAATAGCATATTTCAAGCAAAGCAGTAATATTATCATGTTTGCCTAAAAAAAGAAAAAGCTCACATTTTATAGCATACTTTCCAAAGAAATGGAACTAGTTTAATTTTGTATTTTATAAAATTAAATTCTTAGAGATATCAATATTTTTTAAAGAAGTTGCTTACAAATTGAGCAAACCCACATAAAAAATGTGGGGTGAATTAGTTGGTAACTCTTTTTTTTTTTTTTTAATTAAATAAATGGGGTAGTTGCTGGCAACATTTTTGGCAGAGACATAGCCATCTGCCAATGAGGCAAATGCTCCTGTAGGTTTCTGCAGATAACATAAGTATTACGATGTATCTATCGTGGATTTCATTGAAGACCACAGAAGTAACCTAACTGATATTTCCAACAAATATCAAGGAGATTCAGAACATTTATCAGTCATGAACCATGCTAAAATCTCTCTCATTCAAATTCATACTAAATGAGATAATACTCAGGTAGAGAGTCAATCAAGCTAGGGTGATATCCTGCTCTATATGCCTTGAGGGATTTGACACATTTATGCTATTTGAGATTCTCAGCACTATGTCTTTTGGGTAGGCACTGTTTGGCATGTATTAGCTGTACAATCAATGACACAGTTATATCAGTAACAGATGGAACCATTACTGATTCAGTGAGTCATTCACAGTTTCTCTGTACTGGTCATGTGTATAAACCATGTGCATGCCTTGTTTTTTACATTTTGGTAGAAACATATGCTACTGGTAGGATCAAACACATTCCTCCTTCTGAAACAGGCATCCCACACTCTGGCTGTCTTTCAGCTTCCATCCAAATCCCCTTCCCTTATGGTACTTGCCAACTTTTGGTCTTGCCTAGCCATCAGTTGCTTTATATGCTTGCTGCCCTATCCCTCTTGTTCTTCATGCCACTCAAGATACATAGAAACATAATGGAAGAAAAAGACTGTATGGCCCATCTAGACTGCGAATTCATCCAATTAATGTAATATTATTATTCTCATCACTTCATAGAGATCTCCTGTATTTATCCCATGCTACTCAATCTTTACAGTTTAATAGAAACATATGCTGCTGGTAGATTCAACCATTCATACTGAGGCAGACATTCCCCATTCCGGCTGTCTTTAAGTTTTTGTCCAAATGTTCTTCACATACAGTGCATGCTGACTCTTGGTCTTACCCTTGCCATCCACTGATTTACATGCCTGCTGCTCAACTCCTCAGGTATTTGAGGCCACTCCAGGTACTGCTCTATATTTAGAGTTTAATAGAAGCATTTGCTACAGGTAGGATCAAGCACATTTCTCCTACTGAAACAGGCAACCCTCATTCTGGCTGTCTCTGAGATTCTGTCCAAATCCCTGTCCCTTATGATACTTTCCAATTCTTATTTATGTTCTGGCCATCCATTCCTTTGCATTCGTTCTGCACTATTTCTTATGCTTTTAATATCATTCTTCCTCCACCTCAGCCCTCGAGGTTCACCTTGTGGTTTTTATGACTAGTGTTTTTGTCATATTGTTTTTTTCCTACCATTTCAGTTTTTAATCATAACCAGTTTCACTGCTGCCACTGCAAGCCAGGATGCTTCCTCCACTGATTCAGCCATGTAATTTGTTCATTTTGCATCCTTTTCTCTGTAGTACTTGATGGCTCTTGATCTTGTTCTTGCCCTGGCCATTCATTGCTTTGTACACCTGGTGAAACATTCTTTGGGCTTTTGATACCATTCTTTCTACACCTAAGCCCTCAAGGTGCACCTTAGTGTTGTATGGCTACTCTTCTTGCAGTGTTGCTATATCCCTACCTTTTCAATTTTTAATAATCACTAGCATCAATTCTGCCACTGCTTCTCCAAGCCAGTCTTACTACCTTAG
Source organism: Rhinatrema bivittatum (assembly GCF_901001135.1). Taxonomy (NCBI): domain Eukaryota; kingdom Metazoa; phylum Chordata; class Amphibia; order Gymnophiona; family Rhinatrematidae; genus Rhinatrema; species Rhinatrema bivittatum. The sequence goes on from NC_042619.1 coordinate 158,724,693, forward strand.
GGTGCTTCCACCATTGTCCTGGCTGTTTATACTTTTCCTTCCTAATTCCCTTTCACCATAGTACTTGATGATTCTTGTTCTTGTGCTTTCCATCCAGTACTTAACACAGGCCTTACCCATCCAGTTATCTTTAATGGTTTCATTCTCTCTTGGATCTTTTCTTCAAACTCAGTTCCCTTATAGTTCTTGCATTTATTAGTCTCATCTGGTATTTAGCCTTTCATGGATTACATGAAAATACAGGCAAGGGCTTTAGAAGGGCAGCACCCAGAACCACTGGGACAATTCTCCTTCATGATTGCTAGGGATGTGCATTCATTTTAGACAAAATAGGAAATATAGATGATGTTTCCTATTTCATCGTGGTTTTTTTTGGGGGGGGGCTTGAAATGATAGGAAAACACACAAAATTTCATGTGGTTTTCTTATCATTTTTTGGGGGGTGAAAGGGACACACAAAAAAAATCCCAAACCCACCCCAACCCTTCAGATATAATTATTTACAATCCCCCACCATCCTGACCCCACCAAAACTTGCCTAAATTCCCTGGTGGTCCAGCGGGGGTCACTGGAGCGATGCCCCCCTCTCAAGCCATCGGCTGCCACTAATCAAAATGGCGCCAATGGCCCTTTGCCCTTACCATGTGACAGGGGCTATCAGTACCATTGGCCGATCCCTGTCACATGATAACAGAAATTGATGGCTAGCACCATTTTTTAAGATAGTGCCAGCTATCCATTGCTCCTACCATGTTACAGGTGCCAGCCAATGGCACCAATAGCCCCTGTCACATGGTAAGGGCAAAGGGCCACTGGCACCATTTTGTTTACTGGCAGCCGATGGCTCGGGAGCGGGAGATAGCTCCTGGGACTCCCGCTGGACCACCAGGGACTTTAGGCAAGTTTTTTGGGGGGTTGGGAGGGTGAGGGATTGTAAATAATTAAATCTGAAGGATAGGATGTTTGTTTTTTTTTCAGATCGGGACAACCAAAAAAAAAAACCAGCCAGAACCGTGGGAAATGAAATTTCCCACGGTTCTACGAAAATGAAACCAGAAATGATTACCAGTACGATACACATCTCTAATGATTAGTGCTTCTGAGGTAATGGAGACAGTCTTTGCAAACACTGGATTCAGAAGAAGAATCATGTCTTGGATTTCCTGAATCCCAGGGTATTAAATATCTAGTGCTTTCTTAAATTTATATGCAAGTGTTTGGTGAAAGATGTTAGTGTACCTGCATTTAAAAAACGGTTTGGACAAGTTGCTGGAGGAAAAGTCCATAAATCTTAATCATTATTAAGATGGAGTTGCAAAAATCCACTGCAAATGCCTGAGATAAGCAACATGGAATTTATCTACCCTTTGGGATCCTGCCAAGTACTTGTTACCTGGATTGAACACTGTTAGAAACAGGATACTGAGCTTGATGAACCGTTGATCTGACCCAGGATGGCAATCTTATGTTCTTATGTTCTATATATTTTTCAAAAAGATCCACAAGATAAAAAGAGAAATCATTCAATTAGATAAGACTGCCAAGCAATTCCATATATATTATAGCCAGTATAGAGAATAACTGATTTTGGTATGCAAACACGGACCATGTTTTGCCACTCTGGCTGCGTCAGGAGGGACAGAAGCCCAAAGTATGAACAAATAGAGAAGGTGTAAGAGAGGGATCCAAGACAAACCAAACAGGCTACACAATAAAATCAATATATAGAAACATACCTAATCAATGACAGTTTGAAGGAAATCGGTGTATTCATCTACAAACAGTGAAAACAGGGATTTGGAAATGCCAATTTTTTGGACATACTGTTTTCTTTCATACTGTCTTTGACTGGATATTTTTTGTATTATTGCTGGTATTGTGTAGCCTGTTTGGTTTGGCTTGGATATCCCTTCTCTATTTGTTCATAGTTTGGGTTTCTGTACCTCCCAATGCAGCCAGAGTGGTGAAACACAGTCTGTATCAGTGGACCAAAATTATCTATTCTTGATACTGGGTAAAATAAAGATGGAATTGCTTGGCAATATTTTTATCTTGTGGATTTTGATGTTATTAGCACTATACCATTTCCTTTTGGACATTTTCCACTGAGTGTACTGCTCATCTTTTCCACCTCTATTTTCCATTACCTTTTTCAAGCCTAGTAAATAATCATCTTTCTTAGTAATAAAATTGTATACATGGGCTCTTGTAATGGTTAATAGGGGTGTGCATTCATTTGAAATGTATTGACAATCTGCAAAGTATAGGATCATACTCGTAGGGAAGCGAAACGTATTGTGATTCCCACAAATACAACAAATCTTCACCGAATTATTCGGCCATCTAAAGGAGTGAATGTAAACCCCCCCCCTCCTGCCCCCCCCCCCCCAAAGACTTGCCAAAACTCCCTGGTGGTCCATTGGGCGTCCGGGAGCCATCTACTGCACTCACGCCGTCAGCTGCCGGAATTCAAAATGGCACCGATAGCCCCTGTGACATATTAAGGGCAAAGGCTATCGGGCCATTTTGATTACTGGCAGCCAACGGCCTGAGTGCAGGAGATCACTCCCGGACCCCTGCTAGACCACCAGGGACTTTTGGAAAGTCTTGGGGGACCCTCCTGACCACCACAAGATGGCCCAAGTGCAGGAGATCGCTCCCGGACTCCTGCTGGACCACCAGGGAGTTTTGGTAAGTCTTAGGGGGGGTCAGGAGGGTGGGGGGTTGTAGTTAATTAAATTTTAGCCAGGAAATGAATAAGAATGGAACACATGAACGGAGCGGGGCCCCCCCTTGCCAAATGCAACGTATCTTGCCCCCCCCATGAATATAAATACCGAATGTAACGTATGTGGTCCCTCTACACATCCCTAACAGTTAATGGGATATGCCCAGCTATGTTAATAACCATTCAATGATAAGATTGTTTGTGCCCTGTTTTTCTTTTCTCCATGATATGTTTCCTTGGAAATGTGATATTGGTTTCCTCTGAAATGGGATTGAAATTATAAAAACTGTTATGACATTTCTTTTTTGCTGTCTTTTATAGATATATTTTTTCTGGAGTTTTTCCTAACATATCTGTAAAAGGTTGACTTGAGTATGTATAATAAATTAATTAGGATACAGTTTTTTAAAAGCTTTTTTAAAAGCATCAATTGACTAAAGAGCATTTGGTACATCTAGTAGGGGATGTAGCCTATAAAAATGTCATTCAATTTAATTTTTGGTTTGGTGGTGGGGCATTTTGGGTCGACCCCCAGACTGTTTTTTTTTATTCATTTCCCATTTCATAAAAAAACCTCAGAACTTGCCCCAACCCTTCCCATTTATTAAAATATGGAGCTACCCGACACAAGGACCCACTCACCCATGCCCATCCTTCTGACCCAGTACTCAACAAAAATCCAAGGTGCTGGCCACCCTTTGCCCCTACTATGTGACAGGGGCTTCTGGGCAGCTAAGGCTAAGCTATTTCAAGGGTTTTTCAATTTTTCCACTCCACTCTGGGAAATTTGGATTTATGGACTTTACAAAGATAAGTGTTGTTCATCATCTATAATTTGCAATCAGTTTAACAATTGAAATCTTGGAATTTAATCATCAATTGAGTTGATCAAAGCTATATGGAGTGTTCAACTGATTTGCTAAGAGCTTGTGTGGTTCCTTTTCACACAAACTGATCTCTAGATGATGAGATATTTAGAACTAAAACTATCTGTTATGTGTGACTTCCGCGGCAGACCCGCGGCACAGCCCTCTCATCTCTCTGCAGTAAATCCAGCTCCTGGTTCTTCATCTCTGGTGGCGGTAGGCCTCCAGCTCCATCCTTGGGCCTGCACTGGTGCCTCTGGCTCAGCTACAGTTCAGTTCCCAGTCTAGCCAACACTTCCAGGGCTTCACGTCGGGTCTCTCCACGTGACCCGCGGAGAGATGCTGCTACTTAGTGCCACGCCCCTCCTAGGCGCACGCGCGCACATCACCAATGCTTAAGTAGGGCCCATGATGGGAACCGAGCTACGGCCCCCAGATGATGACGTCAGCGGAGCACCGGTACTTAATCCCGGGCTCCTCTCCCTAGCTTTGCCTTTGCAACAGGTCCCCTCACTGGTCGAGTACTCATTGCCTCTTTAGAGATTTGTCTCACTCCTGTGTTCCTGTTCTTTGCTGATCCTGGTTCCTGACTCCTTGCTCCTACGTTCCTGATCTTCACCTTTCCTCAGATTGCCTACATGGACTTTGACTTTGCTTTGCCTGACCATGCCATTAACTCTCTCCAAGCCCGGACCTCTGCTTCGCCTGACTACGCCATTGCCTCTCTCCAGACTCAGACCTCTGCATTGCCTGACTATGTTGTTGCCTCTCTCCAGACCCAGACCTCTGCTTTGCCTGACCACACCATTGACTTTCTCCAAGCCCAGACCTCTGCTTCACCTGACTACAGCGTTGCCTCTCTCCAGACCCATACCTCTGCATTGCCTGACTATGCCGTTGCCTTTCTCCAGACCCAGAGCTTTGCATTGCCTGACTACGTCATTGCCTCTCTCCAGACTGACCTCTGCATCTCCAGATTATGTTGTTGCCTCTTTCCAGACCCAGACTATGCTTGGCCATCTCAGCCTTGCTTGCCACTGCTTCCATATTGCTGCCAACCCTGACTCAAACCTATTCTTTGATGCCTCTTCAGCCTACTTCCTGGACTCGGTCTATTCAGGCTTCGGCCTGCTCTTGCTTGGGTGCCCCCTGTCTGCCTATGTTCCTTTGGCGCCCGAGTCTCCAGGACACTACCTTGACCTGTGTAAGACTATACCATCTCCTTTCTGCTGTCTCTGGGCTGATTACGATCTCCTCATCAACCACAAACAGAGACCTACCTAAGTCTAGCCGGCCCCGGCACCCAAAGGCTCAACCAGCAGGGAACGAGGGCTGGTATTGGTGAAGCTTCAGCTGGCCTCTGTTCATCAGCCCACTCTGCTTGCAATGGTAGGGACCCGTAGGTCCCTACCACAGGTTGCATCAACCCACCTCGGTACAAGGGTCTAACTCCAGCGCAACAGGGTGCAAAGGCATGGACTCAGCGGAGCCACATACCCTCCAGGCCATTCCTGGCCTGGCATCCAAAGTACGAGAACAGCAGCAGTTTCTCGAGGCATTGGCCTTCAATTGAGCATCTCCATGCCCGGCTTGGTGCCCTGACCAGCAATCTGGTTCCAGGACTGGCTCCTTCTCATTCACAGCCATCATCTTCCAAGCCTCGAGCCATGCTGGCCCTACCAGTGCCTCCGTGCTTCAAAGGTGACTCCAAGCTCTGCAGAGGGTTCATCAACCAATGATATATGCAGTTCACTCTGCAGCCCTCCATCTTCCAGGATGAATTAACCAAGGTCACCTTTATCTTGTCTCGTCTTGAAGGGAAGGCACTGGCCTGGGCTTCTCTCCTGTGGGAATGATCAGGCTCCCTTCTAAGGAGTTGTCCAGGTTTGTGGCTGTGTTTCGACAGACCTTTGATGATTCAGGTTGGTATGCTGTGGCAAGCACTAGTTTGTTACACCTTCGTCAAGGTCAAAGAAGTCGTTTTGACTATACTATTGAATTTTGGACTTTGGCTTCTGAACTCGCTTGGCAGGAAGACTGCCTCCAAGATGCCCTCTCGGGTTAGATACCATTCACCACCGACCACCAGCCCTGCCTCCAGTGGGGTTCCTATTGTGACCAAGATGGTAGAACACATGCAGCTTGGCTGTGGGTGGCTGACCCCAGAAGAGCACCTAAAGCGGAGACAAACCTGTCTGTGTCTGTATTGCAGAGCACCTTTCCACCTGTCCCGTCCATCCAGGAAACTTTCCAGCCTAAGTTCAGTAGGGGTCCTGAACTTGGGCGCAATGTCTCCGGCCCCTCAATTGTTAGTACCAGTCACCCTGATCTAGGACTCCCGGTTCTTTCCAGTCCTTGCTCTGGTGGATTCCAGAGCAGGAGGTAATTTTATCCTCAAGTATCTAGTTCAACTCCTGGGTATAAAGACCCATCCTCTGGAGACCTCCTTGTGCATAGCTTCCATTCAATTATGCACTGGCACTCTCCACATGGAAGACATTGAATTACTAGTACTGGAGAAATCCATTCATCCGGTGGTCTTAGGACTACCCTGGCTCCAACGTCACTCTCACCAATTTTATTGGGGTTCATTTCAATTGGTGGAGTGGGGTTCCACCTGCCACCATTCCTGTCTACGTAAAGTGGTATCGCCACCTGTGGTTCCTCTGGCTGCCACCTGTGGTGCCTCTGGCTGCCGCTCCCTATGTGGATTTTGAAGACGTATTCTCCAAGCAAAAAACAGACCTTCTCCCACATCTTTGGAGGTTTGATTGTCCCACAGACCTCCTACCTGGGACCATGCCTCCCTGAGGGCATGTGTATCCAGTGTTCTTCCCAAGACAAAGGCAATGACAGAGTACATTTAAGAAAACCTTGCAAAGGGATTCATCCGCCCCTCTACATCTCCTGCAGGAGCAGGATTCTTTTTTGTGACCAAGAAGGATGGGTCTCTCAGGCCGTGTATTGACTACCATGACCTGAATTCCATTACCCGTAAAGACAAGTACCCTCTGCCACTGATCTCGGAACTATTTGATCGCTTGCATGGAGCATCCATATTCACCAAGTTGGACTTACACGGGACATTCAACTTTGTACAAATCCATCCTGATGATATTTGGAAGACAGCTTTTAACACCAGAGATGGGCATTACGAAAACCTGGTGATACCCTTTGGTCTCTGCCATGTGCCTGCAGTTTTCCAATGAATGATGAACGGAATTCTCAGAGATTTTCTGTACACCAAGATTGTGGCATACCTGGATGACATCCTTGTCTTTTCTAAAGATCTGGCCACACACCGCACTGATGTCCGTACCACCCTCCTTATTTGTAAAATTGGATAAGTGTTTATTTGAGAAATCCAGTCTGCCTTTCCTTGGATATATTATTTCCCAACGAGGATTCTCTATGGACCCTGCTAGGTTAAAAGGAATACGATACTGGCCACAGCCCATGGGTTTTAAGGCTCTCCACGGTTCTTAGGATTCTCAAATTATTATCGCCATTTTATTCCACACTATTCAACCTTGGCTGCTCCTTTGACTGCATTGACTTGCAAAGGCCAAGCCACTCGAAATTGGACACTGGATGCCATCACAGCCTTCCACCACCTTAAAGAAGCCTTCCAGGCTGGGTCTTGTCTTCATCACCTGACCCTAACTGCCCCTTTCAGGTATAAGTGGATGCCTCCATGATTAGGGCTGGGGCAGTCCTGAGCCAACTCACCATTTCTGGATCCATAGTCCCTTGTTCATTCTACTCTCACAAGTTCTTGTCTGCAGAACAAAATTATACTATTGGAGATTGCGAGTTACTTGCCATCAAACTTGCCCTTGAAGAATAGTGCCCGTGCTTACAGGGTGCTGAACACAAATTCATTGTACTCACTGACCACAAGAACCTGGAACATTTGAGCCATACCCGTCTCAACACCCGTCAGGCCCGATGGGCATTATTCTTTTCCAGGTTCAACTTTAAACTTCGTTACCGTCCAGCTGAGAAAAACCTCTGGGCAGATGCCCTATGATGCTGTTTCGAGCCTGAAGATACTCCGTAAGAACCCGGCCATATAATAGATCCAGCTTGTATTTGCTTATCCACTACTCACCCCGTCCCTACTGGGAAGATGGTCATGCCCCGACGACTCCGAGAAAGAGTCCTCTGGTGGGCGCATGACTCAAAGTTTGCTGGTCACCCAGGGTGAGCATGGACCTTGGCACTGCTCCAGCGGTTCTTCTGGTGGCCTACTATGGTCTCTCACTCTAAAGCATACGTCAAATCCTATAATATTTGTGCACAACAAAAACTCCCAGTCAGTCGACCCTGGGGTCTCCTACAACCACTTCCAGCACCCGAGGAACCGTGGACCCACCTGTCTACAGATTTCATCATGGATTTGCCTCCATATAAGAGCCATACTGTTATATGGGTAACCATAGATCGATTTTCAAAGATGGCTCATTTTGTCCCTCTACCGGGCCTACCATCTGCTCCAGAGTTGGCACGCCTATTTTTCCACCATATCTTTAGATTGCATGGCCTGCCCAAGGATATTGTCTCAGACAGTGGTTCACAGTTAGTTGCTAGATATTGGTGTGCTTTTTGCTGAAAATTCAGTATTAATATCAGCCTAACAACTGCCTATCATCTCCAAGTTATTGGATAAGCCGAGCGAATGAATTGCACCTTGAAGGCTTTTCTCTGCGCCTACATCAATGACCGCCAAGACAATTCATCTGAACTCCTTCCTTGGGCGGAGTTTTCTCACAACTCCCACATTGCCACTGCTACTGGCACATCACCGTTCTCTATTGTCTATGGAAAACAACCATGACCACGATTGCCCATACCACTATCAGTACCTTCCCCTGCTGTGCAGGCTACAGCTGATGCCCTCAAGACTTTATGGAAACAGACGAACCTTCACTTACGTCAAGCTGCTTCCCCAGCCAAGAGATCTGCTGACAGTCACGGATGCTCGGCCCCTGAATTCCTTCCTGGCTAAAAAGTCTGGTTGAGCACTCGGTATATCCAACTCAAGATACGTTCTCAAAGGTTCGCTCCAAGGTACATTGGACCTTTTTCAGTCACCCGATGCATTGGACCAGTTACATACCAGTTTCAACTGTCACCTACACTGGGAACAAAGGCTGGGTCTATTATGTGGCTAGGTTCTTCTGGAGTGTTTTCAGGCTTGAAGGATCTGCCCGGAGATTTTTATCGGTTGGGCGGTAACAAAGCTCTAAATTGAACCTGGAAAAGAACAGAGCCCATCGAGCTTGATGGGCATTGAGATGTTGGGTTTGGCTCAGATTTTCCAGATTCTTATGATCGGTGAACACAGGGAATTTGTGTTGCATGCCCTCTAGCCATGGGTACCATTCTTCGAGAGCCAATTTTATGGCAAATAACCTACTATCCCCTATGCTGTAATTTTGCTCCACAGATGAAAATTTACAGGAGTAGAAGGAGCACGGGACTATAGAACCGGAAGCGGTGCATTGACTCAGGACTGCCCCAGCCCCAATGGTGGAGGCATCCACTTCCACTAGCAATATACAATTCGGGTCAGGATGATGTAAACAAGACCCCTTCTGGAAGGCTTCTTTGAGGCGATGGAAGACTGTGATGGCCTTCAGAGTCCAATTCCATGTATCTCGACCTTTGTGAGTTAAGGCCATCAAAGGAGCAGCCAAAGTAGAGTAATGTGGAATGAAGTGATGATAGTAGTTAAGGAATCCCAGGAAGCGCTGGAGAGCTTTAAGACCCATGGGCTGTGGCCAATCCCGGATTCCTTTTAACTTGGCTGGATCCATGGAAAACCCTTGTTGGGAAATAATATAACTGAGGAAAGGCAGGCTGGATTTCTCAAACAAGCATTTGTCCAATTTTGCAAACAGCTGGTTCTCATGAAGGCATTGAAGGACAGTTCATACATCAGTGCGGTGGGTGTCAAGGCCTTTAGAAAAGACAAGGATATCATCTAGGTAAGCCACAACTTTGGTATACAGCAAATCTCTAAACATTTTGTTCATCATTCGTTGGAATACTGTGGGTGCATTACAGAGGCCGAAGGGCATCACCAGGTATTCGTAGTGCCCATCCCAGGTGTTAAAGGCAGTCTTCCAAATGTCATCAGGATGGATACGTACCAGGTTATACGCTCCGCGTAAGTCCAACTTTGTTAATATGGATGCTTCTTGAAGACGATCGAATAGTTCGGAGATTAGTGGCAGGGGATACTTCTCCTTATGGGTGATGGCGTTTAGGCCACGGTAGTCAATACATGGCCTAAGAGACCCATCTTTCTTGGTCACAAAAAATAATCCTGCCCAGCTGGAGAAGTAGAGGGGCGGATGAATCCCTTCACAAGATTTTCTTGGATGTACTCCATCATGGCCTCGTCTCCTGGAGAGACAGAGGGTAGGAACGTCCTCGAGGAGGCATGGTTCCTGGAAGGAGATCAATAGGACAATCAAACCTCCAAAGAGGCAGAAGAAGGTTTGTTTTTTACTTGGAGAACACGTCCTCAAAATCTGCTTAAGGGGCAGGTATGTCAGAAGAAGTGACAGCCAAAGGAACCACAGATGGAGGTATCACTTTCTGGAGACAGGACTGGTGGCAGGTGGGACCCCACTCCACAAGTTGCAATGAACCACAATTAAATCGAGGAGAATGCTTCTATAACCAGGGAAGTCCAAGAACTACCGGATGGATGGATTTCTCCAACACTAACAGTTTGAGTTCCTTAGTGTGTAAAGCGCCAGTGCACAGCTGGACAGGTTCTGTAGTAAGGGAGATTTGAACAGGTAACGGTTCTCCATAAATAGATGCGATACATAAGGAGGTCTCAAGTGGGTGGGTCTTTATACCCAGGAGCTGGTCAAGGTCCTTGAGAAGGAAATTACCTCCTGCTCCGGAATCTACCAGCGCAAGAACTGGAAAGGACCGGGAATCCCAGATCAAGGTAATTGGTACAGATAACTGAGGGGCCAGAGAAGTTACACCAAAGTTCAGGACCCCTATGGAACACGGAGCGGAAAGTTTCCCGGATGGATAGGACAAGTCTGTAGATGGCCAGGTGCTCCGCAATACAGACAGAGACCGGTTTGTCTCTGCCGGAGGCGCTCTTCCGGTGTCATTCACCCATGACCCAACTTCATGGGCTCTTCCGTCTTAGCCACCATCGTGTCCCTGCTTGGGGCAGGATTGGTGGCCAGTGGTGAATGGGTCCGAACCCAAGAATTTTTCTTGGGAATACAACTCTCCCAGTGATGCTCTTGGAGATGATGGTCGATTTGGCCTGTCAAATCTATAAGATCCTCAAGAGAGGAAGGGAGCTCCCTTGCAGACAGCTCATCTTTAAGCAGTGAGGAGATTCCATCCAGGTAGATAGCTCGTATACTGTCTTCCTGCCAGGTGAGCTTAGTAGCCAAAGTTCAAAACTCGATGGTATAGTCGAAGAGACTTCCTTGACCTTGACGGAGATGTTGTAGACTGGTGCTTGCCATGGCATGCTGCCCAAGATCAGCGAAGGTCCATCGAAACACAGCCACAAACTGAGACAGTTCGATTAACAAGGACTCCAAGTGTTCCCACTGTGGATGAGGAGGAGCCAGAGTAGAAGCTGGATTACTAGTGAGGGCATCAAGCCAGGCATGAAGACGATCCATGGAGGAGGCCAATGCCTCAAGAAACTGCTGCTGTTCTTGTACCTTAGTTGCTAGGCCTGTGATGGCCTGGAGGGCACGAGGCTCCACTGAGTCCATGGCCTTTGCAACCTGTTGCATTGGCGTTGGATCCTTGGGCCAAGGTGGGGTTGATGCAAACCATAGGTAAGGACCTACGGGTCCCCACCATTAGCAGGTGGAGTGGGCTGATATGCAGAGGCCACTGTAGCTTCATCTATACCAGCCCTTGTTCCCCACGGGGTGAGCCTTTGGGTGCCGGGGACAGCAGGACTTAGGTGGGCCTCAAGATAGAATAGCAAGAGAGGTTGGTTCAGCCCAGAGATAGCAGGCAAGGGATGGTGTAGTCCTACTCTGGACTGGGTAAGGTTCTGGAAAATCAGGCACCAATGAAACAAAGGCAGACTGAGGGCGCTCAAGTAAAGGTAGGCCAAAGCCTAATAAGTCCACGTCCAGAGAGTAGGCTGAAGAGGCATCCAATGGTAAGCTTGAGTCAGGGCTGGCGGTAATCCAGGGGCTGTTGCAAGTGATGCTGAGGTCTGATCACGGAGATAGTCAATGGTGTAGTTAATCGAAGCTGAGATCTGATCACAGAGAAGTCAATAGCATGGTCTGGACCCCCACTCCCACCCCAAAGCTGTTTGAGATATAGGCCATAGCATAGTCAAGCGAAGTGGAGGTCTGGATCTGGCGATAGGCTATAGCGTAGTCAGGCGAAGCGGAGGTCTGGGTCTGGAGATAGGCTTTTGTGTAGTCAGGCGAAGTGAAGTCAAAGTCCATGTAATCAATCTGAAGCATAGGCAAGTCAGGAATGAGGAAACAGGAACCAGGAACAATGAGGATCAGGAATGTAGGGTAGAGACAAATCTCTTAGCAGCAACAAGTACTCGACCAGCGAGGAGACCTGTTACAAAGGCAATGCTATGGAGCAGGGCCTGAGCTTAAATACTATGAAGAGGTTGACGTCATCATCTGGGGCCGCAGCCAGGTTCCCGCCACAGTTCCTAAATAAGGATCAGCGATGCGTGCGCGCGGGCCTAGGGAGGGGCGTGGCGCAGGTAGTGGCATCTCTCCGTGGGCCACACGGAGAGGCCCGATGAACAGTAGCTTCATAACCTGGAATGCTATGGACTGTGGCAGAGCCGGAGGCACCGGAGGAGACCTGAGGTCGGAGCTGGCAGCCCACCGCCGCTAGTGTAGAGGAACCAGAGGCTGGAGTCCTTGTGGAAAGGTAAGGGGGCTGTGCAACGGGACTTCCACGGACGGCACACGTAACATATGGTTAGTAATTTTCTATAATTTCTTCCCTTGCCTCTATTTCAGGTTGAGGTTTTTTAACTTCCCTAAAAGAAAACAATAGGAAAATCCACACAAAATTTCATGGTTTTTCCTATCATTTTTTTGTATTCCCAAAATGCAACAAAATAGGAAATATCATCGATAAGTTGTATTGCATTGCAAACAAATGCACATCTCTATTCAGTAACACCTTAGCCTCCAGTAAAAACCAACTTCAAACTCAAATCGCCAGCTCCTTTGAAAAAGATATTAGGCCTCCTTCAGGGATTGTCTCTGGCTTCTTCATGCCTAGAGATTACTATAAATGTGGTTGTTGTCTTTTCTCCTCAGAAGGAGTCTTGGGGTATTCTTGCCACTCTAGGTGTCTGCTTTGTACCTCTCATGATGCTTTGAAGTCTTCATTGGACTCTTTTAATTACTTTAATCCTCTATCACCTCCTTAGGCTGTTTTCTGTCTTTTTTGATGCTTTTTCCCCCCCCTTCATGGTGCCACACTTGGTGCCACTTTGCTTTTCTCAAACAGCTTTGGGGTGGGAGTGGGAATTCATGACACTGTAATTGGTACCCTTTGCCCCACTTTTTCAGGCTTGAGTGATCTGGCCAAACTTGCTGCTCTTTTGCTCCACTAATGGTGCCTTGGAGAACTTTTGCCACTTCTAATACTGGTTTGCCCCATAATGGATCCTTGAGCTCTTCATGACACTATTGGTGCCACTTTGACATAGTCTTAATTTGTTGGCATGCCTTTACCCTTCTGATGATGTGTAGCTACAGATTTCATTAGAAATTATTTAAAAATCCAATCTCAGAACCCAAAATAAGCTATATTGTTTCCCGCATTGATTATAATGGTAAACAAATTAATAAATAAAACAAGTAAACAATGTTTAAAGTTTTATTTGAAACTAGTGGAAACAAATATAGGTGCCCTATGAGACAAATGAATGAATTACAATGAAAAATGTATATCTGCTCATCTTTATTGGCTACTCTTCAGTCTCAAATTCTACTGCCTTACTGCCAATCTTTTGCTGTGCAGTAGAGATGTGAATCGTGTGATCGATCGTCTTAACGATCGATTTCGGCTGGAAGGGGGAGGGAATCGGATCGTCGCAGTTTGGGTTTTTTAAATATCGTGTAAATTGTGTAAATCGAAAACCGGCACACTAAAACATCCCTAAAACCCACCCCGATCCTTTAAAATAAATCCTCCACCCTCCCGAACCCCCCCAAAATACCTTAAATTACCTGGGGTCCAGTAGGGGGGAGGGGAAGGGGGAAGGCGGGAAAACCGGCACACTAAAACAACCCTAAAACCCACCCCGACCCTTTAAAATAAATCCCCCACCCTCCCGAACCCCCCCAAAATGCCTTAAATTACCTGGGGTCCAGAGGAAGGGTCCCGGTGTGATTTTTTACTCTCGGACCTCCGGTGCATTGTAGAAATGGCGCCGGCGCTACGTTTGACCTGTCATATGACAGGCAGGGATAGTTTTGAGTTGAGCTCTGATTGGGGCAGTGTGGCTTAAAAGGATGGAAGAGAAGAGTTTGATTCACTTCCGTTTTTTCACTCGATGGAGGCGTCTCTTTGAAATAAGGTGAAGGTGGTTTCTCTGCCTAAGATAAGAAAGGTAAGAATCCTTGGTTGTCTTGCACACTGGTGAACTCTTAAGGGAATGATTTTCTCTTTGAAGTCATTTTGATCTGTTTTTTTCTAGTTTGAATACTTTTGAGAGATGTGTTTAGAGCATTTGAACAATTGAAATGCTTTGAAACAAGAGTTGAGGATGTGCTGATTTGTGCGTCTGGGCAAGCCTTTTTGGGACGTGCAGGTATGGGAGTTTTTTTGAAGCACTTTATAAAGAATCAAGTTTATATATAAAATGTATTAATTGAATATTCAAAAACATTTTTTTGTATGAATGTTTTTAGAAGACCCTATGGATAGATGTTGTACATGAGCAGTGGGAGATTGTTTGAAAAAACTCTCCTGAAGAAGCCTGAGGAAAGGCGAAACATGTAGAGAGAACAAAAGGAGAACAAAAGGATTGACGTTCTTGTAACGCAAGAATTAAAGTGCAATATAACTCTTTCTGCTTACGAAGTGAAATGTATTAACATCTGATGATATGTTATGTGAAGATTTATATTTAATGGTTATATTTGAATGTTTAGAAAATTGGAAATGATTTTTATAAGGAGTTGAATGTAGAACGGATGTGTATATGTGTAGTATGGGTGGTGTGTGAATTTTGTCTATTGTTTTTATAAAGATATTATGTCTATTGTGTGGGGTATTATGGATTAATTGTGAATATTTTTCATGAATTTTTCACCAATAAAGATTATTGAATTGGATTGATGTCACAATATATGTATTAGTTGCAATTGGTTTGTGATATATAAATAATTAGCCAGGATTGGGTATCTTGTAGATGAAAATGGCTTTTCAAATTGATTCTATATTCAGTTATTCAGATACTATCCTTGACTCTTTGTTACGAGGGACACCTTTATTTGATCAAAAAATTGATGTAGTGAATGACACTCAATGGTCTGATCTTTCACAATTGAGGAAACGTTATACACGTTCATCTTTACATTCCTCTACTTTAGTTGAGTATCTAAGGATTAAGCGAATTCCACGTGGACTTCGATTATATAAAGAACCCCACTTAGTTTCAGAAGATAAGGAGTTTGTAGCTAAGTGGAACTCAATATTAAATAAGTGTGCAATGGATCTTATGATCCTGATTGTAGAGACCACCCAGAAATTGCTGATAGATACTCAGAAGGAGATAGATGCGTTGAGTGCCATTCTGAAAGATAACACATCTCCTGATAAATTTGAAGAAAAGATGAATGAATTAGAACAGGAGATCACCAGTATGCATGACAAAATAAAGGAAACAAAATTGAATAAGTTTCAGAGAGATGAAAAGGATTACACTCAGGGATATGTGTATCCCTGGTGTAATAAGAATCGAGTGAAATATAAGAAATCACCTACTTTTGACTCTTCATCGAGTGGATCATCGGGAGAGGAGGGTGGACGGGTGACTTTTTTAGATCAGGGAGTAAGATCCAAACAAGGGACGGAACGGCGAGGTGGACGAGGAAATCGTCCGCCAAGAAATCGCAGTCCTGTTCGATTGCGGGATCGCAATCATCAGTCATGAATGAGTTGGTTATAAATTTATCTTCTCGTCCACTCACTACAATTGAGTTGCAGGTTTTAAATCGTGGTCTTTCTTTCTCACCTACTCCGAAATATGATTCTTTTGAAATCCGTGTAGCTTTGCAAAAATTTTTTAGATTAATGAAATTAAAAATCTTTTTTCAAGGTAATGAAAATGTGAGTGTTGATAGTTCAGTGGTTAAAAACCCCTCTAGTTGGATGCCACCGGGCCCTATACATCCCTTAATGGCTGCCTTTGAAGAAGTGGTTGAGCGGGATTTAAAGATTAAAGAGGCAGAGGTTCGGTTTCCTTTTTGGAATTTGAGTAAGGAAGAATTTATGGCATTGGAACATCTAAGTAGTGATGAAAAATTGGTTTTTAAACCTGCTGATAAGGGGGGATCCCTGGTAATTTTGAATAAAGATGATTATATAAAGGAGGTGAATCGACAATTGGGAGATGGCAGACTTTATAAAAAACTGGAAGGAGATCCGACTGCACTGTTATCTGCGCAGATTGGTGGGGTAATTACAGAAGCTTTGAGTGTAGGTTGGGTAACCATTAAAGAAGCGGCTTTTCTGATAAACCAAAATCCTCAGATACCTGTTTTTTATGTACTTCCAAAGGTGCATAAATCCTTAGAGTCCCCACCTGGAAGACCAATAGTTGCCGGTATAGGGTCTGTTTTAGAACCTTTGTCTATCTATATCGATCATTTTTTGAGACCTTTTGTTCCATTGGCCAGATCATTTATAAGGGACTCATCACATTTGATAACAGTTTTACAAATTTTACCTGATGTACCAGAATCTACCTTGCTAATTACAATGGATATTGAATCACTTTATTCGAATATCCCTCAGAGAGCTACAATAGATTTGGTGCAGGAGATTTTGGATACCAGGTTAGATAAGAAGGTTCCAACACACTTTTTGGTAGAATTGGCTACAATAGCGCTCACTCAGAATTATTTTTTGTTTCAAAATGATTTTTACCAGCAAGTTCATGGAACAGCTATGGGCGCAACGATGGCACCTGACCTCGCATGCTTGTACGTGTCAGCTTTTGAAGAAAAATGTGTTTATCCATCATTTTGGTACAAGCATGTGAGGTTATGGTGCCGTTACATTGACGACGTCCTGGTTATCTGGTCTGGCACACAATGTGAATTTCAAGAATTTTTTCATTACTTAAATACACAAGATACTAATCTTAAGTTTACTAGTGATGTTCAGAATCAATGGGTTCCATTTTTGGATATGAAGGTGGGAAAGAAGGGTGGAAAAATTGTCACTGAGTTATATCGGAAACCAATTGATAGAAATGGATTGTTACATTTCAACAGTTTTCATCCCAAGCATGTTAGGGAACATATCCCCGTAGGACAGTTCTTTAGGGTAAGAAGACTCTGTTCCGATGTATTGTCCTTTAAGACTCATGCCCAAGACTTACAAGAAAGATTTAGTGCAAGGGGCTATCCCACACGTATAGTGAAGCAAGCTTATAAAAGAGCTCGACATATTAATAGAGATTTACTGTTACAGCCGAAGCCAAAACAGAATGCACCAGCTTTAGTGTGTGTTTTACCTTATTCAAATCGAGTTGGGGACCTCATAGAGGTTGTTAAAAATCATTGGCATCTTGTGAGTGGCTTTATGGGTATGCAGGATCCCCCTATGTTCTCTTTTAGGAGATCTAGAAATTTGAGGGATATTTTAGTTCACTCAGATTTGGGAGGTAGTGAACACTGGAAAGATACAGCTGGTGGGCATTACCCTTGCACTAAGTGTAGTGTGTGTAAATTGTGTTTATCATTGAAAGATTTTTCACATCCTGTTTCTGGGAAAAAAATTTTCTTAAAGCATTTTACAACATGTCAAACAAGTTCAGTGGTGTACGTTGTACAATGCCCATGTGGGCTATTATATGTAGGAAAAACATCAAGGATGGTGAGACTTCGAATCCTAGAGCATTGTAGCAGAATTAGAAATGTGGTGGAGACAGCTCCCCTAGTGAAACATTGGCGTGAGTACAATCATAAGGTAGAAGAACTTCGTTTCTTTGTACTTCAGAAGGTTTCTGCTAGATGGGGAGGTAATATAAACAAAATATTATTGCAGAAGGAACAACGATGGATTTTTAATTTACAGACTTTGTGGCCAAAAGGATTGAATGATAAGATCGAGTGGGCTACATGTTTTTAGAACCTGTACTCTGGCTGCAAAGTTTTAGAACCTGTACTCTGGCTGCAAAGTTTTTTCACTTTTTTTTTTTTTTTTTTTTTCTTCATTTGTTGTCTTCAGTGATTGGTTTGAATCTGGCGTGCTTAGGGAGTGGCAATTACTTGGTTTAGTGGCAATTGGTTTAGACACCATATGTTCTAAGGGGCAGGGATAGTTTTGAGTTGAGCTCTGATTGGGGCAGTGTGGCTTAAAAGGATGGAAGAGAAGAGTTTGATTCACTTCCGTTTTTTCACTCGATGGAGGCGTCTCTTTGAAATAAGGTGAAGGTGGTTTCTCTGCCTAAGATAAGAAAGGTAAGAATCCTTGGTTGTCTTGCACACTGGTGAACTCTTAAGGGAATGATTTTCTCTTTGAAGTCATTTTGATCTGTTTTTTTCTAGTTTGAATACTTTTGAGAGATGTGTTTAGAGCATTTGAACAATTGAAATGCTTTGAAACAAGAGTTGAGGATGTGCTGATTTGTGCGTCTGGGCAAGCCTTTTTGGGACGTGCAGGTATGGGAGTTTTTTTGAAGCACTTTATAAAGAATCAAGTTTATATATAAAATGTATTAATTGAATATTCAAAAACATTTTTTTGTATGAATGTTTTTAGAAGACCCTATGGATAGATGTTGTACATGAGCAGTGGGAGATTGTTTGAAAAAACTCTCCTGAAGAAGCCTGAGGAAAGGCGAAACATGTAGAGAGAACAAAAGGAGAACAAAAGGATTGACGTTCTTGTAACGCAAGAATTAAAGTGCAATATAACTCTTTCTGCTTACGAAGTGAAATGTATTAACATCTGATGATATGTTATGTGAAGATTTATATTTAATGGTTATATTTGAATGTTTAGAAAATTGGAAATGATTTTTATAAGGAGTTGAATGTAGAACGGATGTGTATATGTGTAGTATGGGTGGTGTGTGAATTTTGTCTATTGTTTTTATAAAGATATTATGTCTATTGTGTGGGGTATTATGGATTAATTGTGAATATTTTTCATGAATTTTTCACCAATAAAGATTATTGAATTGGATTGATGTCACAATATATGTATTAGCTGTCATATGACAGGGCAAAGGTAGCGCCGGCGCCATTTTGGTTTTTTGTCCCCCCACGGCAGGAGCGTAGGAGATCGCTCCCGGACCCCCACTGGACCCCCAGGGACTTTTGGCCAGCTTGAGGGGGCCTCCTGACCCCCACAAGACTTGCCAAAAGTCCAGCGGGGGTCCGGGAACGACTTCCTGCACGCAAATCATTTTTACGTACGGAAAAACGATTCGCGGCATGAGGCCGGCGGCAGGAGGCTGGCGCCATTTTGCGCAAAATGGCGCCGGCCGTATGGCAACACGATTCGACTGCAGGAGGTCGTTCCGGACCCCCGCTGGACTTTTGGCAAGTCTTGTGGGGGTCAGGAGGCCTCCCCAAGCTGGTCAAAAGTCCCTGGGGGTCCAGCGGGGGTCCGGGAGCGATCCCCTACCGCGAATCGTTTTTCCGTACGGAAAAAGGCGCCGGCCATATTTTCCGTACGGAAAAACAATTTGCGTGCAGGAAGTCGTTCCCGGACCCCCACTGGACTTTTGGCAAGTCTTGTGGGGTCATGAGGCCCCCACAAGCTGGCCAAAAGTGCCTGGGGGTCCAGCGGGGGTCCGGGAGCGATCTCCTATGCTCCTGACGTCGGGGGACAAAAAACAAAATGGCGCCGGCGCTACCTTTGACCTGTCATATGACAAGGCAAAGGTAGCGCCGGCGCCATTTCTACAACGCACCGGAGGTCCGAGTGTAAAAGATCACACCGGGACCCTTCCTCTGGACCCCAGGTAATTTAAGGCATTTTGGGGGGGTTCGGGAGGGTGGGGGATTTATTTTAAAGGGCTGGGTGGGTTTTAGGGTTGTTTTAGTGTGCCGGTTTTCCCGCCCTCCCCCTTCCCCTCCCCCTTCCCCCGATTTACGATTTTTTGACGATAAATCGGGGGAATTGTTGTTGTATCGCGGCTCTAACGATTTTTGACAATTTAAAATATATCGGACAATATTTTAAATCGTCAAAAAACGATTCACATCCCTACTGTGCAGTCAATATTAAATCTGTCAGTCTGATGCTATGAAAGGCTTATTGTCATGAGTAGCATAGGAAAATAGTATCCACATTTATTTGATCTATTTTGATGGAAGAAGGCTAGTGGGAGGTCATTACTGCCTCTTCAAAAATATGTTGCTCTTCTGAACTAAATGATAGAAAAACTAGGAGTAAATTGATTTAACTTAGCTCTTTATTCTCACTGCCATCTAAAAAATTTAAAAATGTTTTATTTCTTGAGCTATGGTTTTGATCAACATGTATTATGATGAGTGTTAGGGTGTATCTTTCAAACAACAAAACCATGTGAGCTATTTTCTGATAATGCTAGTTTTGTGTTTTACATTCCCATTACTGGTAGAGAAATTGATGCTTACAGCAATGCCTTTGAAAGTAATTCACTTTCAGTTCATCCTTGCTGTAGTTCTTATGTTTTATAAGGGCACATTTTTAAAGCAGTATCATATTTTGCTTGCTGAGAGACTGTTAAAACAGTCTTTACTCTCATTCTCAGTTCTTCTGAACTTGGACACAAATCTGTTTCTTGATGATCCAGGTGTTAACATCTCACTGCCAATATTTTTTTCCAGTGTGTTTAAGCATTATACAGCAGCTGAACTCAAGTATCTATTTTGTAGCTCTTTGAAATCAAAGCATATATATCATACTGAGGTTTGTGGAAGAGCAGCTATTTTTAGTAAAATCTTCTACATATTTTCATATGATCACTCAAAGACAGCTGGGAATAGGATTGTTGGAATAATAGAGCAGAGGCGCCAATTCTCTCTCAGATTTATCTCAGTTGAGTAGTAATTATAAGCATTTAGATATCCTACAGAGTATTATATAATTGAATTTCATCTTATTGTAGAGATAATAAAATATAAACTACCATATTGCAGGATACAAGGATTTCCTGGAACTCCTATTTCCATTTGTCTTAGCCTGCATTCTATAATTATAATATTAATTTGGATTTTTTTAGGCTGCCTTTCCAAAGGATGTGGACAGAAGTATTATAATTCAGGTACAATAAGTCCTTTTCACAAAGAACGTCCAGTGTAATTGTGTGATTGAAACAATGACATAGTGTGCGAGGTTACAAGAATTGTTATTGGAAGAAAGTGGGATATGAATATGGGTTTTCTTGAACCTCAGCCTATTGCTCTAACCGCTAGGCCATACCTTCTCCATCATAAACCCATCTCCCAACATTGTCATGCTTATTGCTCCCATTTTCTTATATCCGGCAGACTGCGGGTCAGCTCTGTGGCTTGCTGCCACTATATACCATTTGGGTCCAGCCACATGGTCTCCCGATGCTGTGCCTTCCTCGCTTCCAGCAGGTCCAATAGAGCGGCCTCTTCTGGGTTCACCAGGAAGCTGGGCCATGTCACTCCAGTCTCTCTCTCCCTAGTGTGGCAAGACAGCATCAGAGCTTCAGTGCCAGGGCCGCTTTCCACCCAGCCTCTTCCTCCATCTCCTTAGGCACACATGCAGCAGTCTCCTCCACTTTTAAAGGGCCAGTGGTGGGAATGACCCAGCAGCACTCTCAAATAATGTTACAGGCTGAGGCCTAGATAAGGCCACTCCTCACCATCCTCCAGTGCCTTGACAATAGATTGTCTCATCTAGAGAAGTGGATTGCCCTGTGTGCCTGTTCCTGATTCTTCTTCCTGAATGTGTTCCTGTCTTCCTTCCTGGTTCTCTGCAGTCTGGTTCCTGTCTTTCTGGTCAAGTTATCCCTATGTCTGTCTTCAGTGTCTCCTCTTCTCTGCCCTGCTCGTTCCTTGATTCTTGGATTGGACTCCTGGCTCTTGAACTCAGACCAGATCCTGGCTTCTTCTCACATTTTCCTTCTGGCTTGACCTTGGCTTGGATCCTGATGCTGTTGATCACTGCCTGCCATGACCACTGCCTGAACCATGATTCCACCTGATCACTGCCTGCCTAGACCTTCTCTTGAACTCTGCTTGTTCTTCCAGTTCTGGCCTGTGGCACCCACATCTCATCGGATCTCCATCTACCAAGAGGTCGTGTATAAGTCCAGCCAGCACCAGTACCAGAGGGCTCAACATAAAGGGAACAAGAGCTGGTATTGGTGAAGCTCCAGCTGAGCCTCTGCTCCAGTCCACTGCAGGGATTCTCGCTGCAGGTTGCCCCAACTCCTCCTCGGTCTAAAGGTCCACATTCCTAATAGCTTCCCAACACATTTTACCTTATTGTCCACTTTCTGCCCAGCACTTTCAAATAGCTTTCACAATAGTATTGATTTCTCATTCTTCTCATAGTCAGTAGATTAAAAATTGCATGTATATGCCAAACTTTTCTATTACTTTATTAAACCTATTTTTCTTTTGTAGAAGGGGTTTGAAATATTCCATATACAAAACACAATAATAGAAATTAAACTATTTGAAAATAAATTGCCACATCTTATCCATATGTTACTCTCTGTTACTACCTAGTTTGCTATATTCCATTCAGAAGACATTAAACATAGATTTTAAAAGCCTTGTGTATGTAAAAACAGTCAATCACATGCATAAGTGGGTTGAGTGGGAGCTACACAAATTTTAAATAGCCAGAAGGGCATGCATAAATTGAGGTACATGCACCCAGAAAAAGTAGATGGAAAAGAGAGTTCCCGAGGCAGGACTAGCACACAAAACTCCAAATTTTCAAAAGAGAGAGAGCAAGAGAAAGAGAGAGAGAGAAAAAGAAAAAGAGAGAGAGATTCTTTATAGGAAATTTAAATCTATTCTCAATCTTCCTGCTACTTGCATGGAAAGTTGGGAAACTCCAGCAGAAGGAGGTTTATCTTATTAAAGTTATATCACCACAAAAATCCAAAAAATATTTACCAGTGCACTAAAAACTAAAAAAAAATCCAAAATAGGAACACTGGAGAAGAGTATGGGACTATGGATATAGAAGCACCATTCTCTATTTATATTGAGGTGTGCCACTCTGGAGATGGAATGTCTAGCAGGAATTGTCTTATGCACCACAAAGCATGTGAACAAGCGTGAATTCTGAGAGTGGATTGTAACCAAGGTGATGAAATACTGTGCAAAATACTGTGAATAATTATAGCAGTTTTATATTGTATAAGGCTTTGAGAATGAGAGTGATATGATCTTGAATATACCATGAAGCCCTTGCTGCCACTCTGCCTAACTGTCATGCCCCTGATATTTATTTATTTATTTGTGTGTTTTTTATATACTGACATTCAATCGGGATATCACATCAGTTTACATGAAACTGAAAGGAAAAATAAGGCATGGGAGGCTTATTTTTACAGGATAACTTAGAACTTTACATGTAACTATTAGGTTAAGTAAGATAGGGCTAATGGAATACAGTAGCAACTTGGTGTCTTGAGTACTTAAACATGATAACTTAATTTAACTTGAACTTAAATAGGATAGCTTAGATTAACTAGAACTTAATAACTTAAATAATTTAACAGATAGGATCAAAAATATGTTAACAGAGAGATTGAAGAAATTATGGAGACAATTGGATATTTCATTGAGTGAGAAACCATGTTGTTATAGTGGGCATGGGGGGGCCTTAGGATTTTTGCTGCTATCACCCTGCTTATCTATTATGCCCCCTATATATGACTTTTAAGGGTCTTGCTGCCACATGCCTACCTACCATGCCCAAGATATACTGCTTTAGGGATCTTGGTGCTATCAAACTTCCTATCATTATTATTATTATTATTATTATTATTATTATTTATTGTATATTTGATATATATTCCACCTTTTTAGCACTTCAAAATGAATTAGGTATATCCTTATCCCAGAGATTTTGCACTCTAAGGGCCTGATTTGATAAGGCTTTTATTTCATTCTATGTTTATGGAAACATTTTTAGTAAATAAGGCTTTAATGCCTAGATTCATCATTTTGCTATAAATATAGCAAAAATAGTGCCTCCGATAAAAGAACACAAAAATTAAATTATGCTGAATATGTACGGGTCAACAAATTATGAATTCAAAGTGACCTCATATAACATGCCCAGCTAGCTACAGGCTCATGAAGTTCTGGGGAGCGTTAGGCCTTTTTAATCATTGGTCACTGAGAATGATTTAACAATGCCTCCAATAGAAGCTAAACAGTATTTAAGGGATTCTTCAAAAGATGAAGTTATCTAAGATGAGAACACTTATCTTGTAAATGTATCAAATTGTCCTCCAGTCCAATTTTTGCTGGTAGTGGCGATCGATGCAGTCCATGTAGAAACAGAAAAGCCAGGCTTGATGAAACTAATCCGATAATATCCGACACTGTGGTGTTTCGGAGATTTCTCCTTCTTCAGGGAATTGGAGGAATCTTATTGCCGGCGCAAGGGACTGTGAATTCAAAAAGTTCTTATGTCACTTTGACCATATTTCTCAATGAACATTGTGCGATGCTAAAGAGCTGTCTGCTGCCCCGCCGTGAGAGGTCTATCATTGACCAATAAAAGAATGGCATGGTTAGGATAATTGTCCTGGTATTGAATTTTTATTTTACTGCAATGTGTGTTAAATGTATTGCACCTGTATTATTTTCACATTGTAAGCTGGGAAGTCCATTGCATGTTGCATTACTGACTAGATGGGCTTTTATTATAATTGGTGTTTTGGGCTGCTGGAGGGGGAGAGGGGGAGAGAGAGAGAGAGAAAGAGAGAGAGTAAGAGACAGGCTAACAAAAAAGTTAACTATTTATACCACTGTAGGAAGAGGCACTAGTAACACGGGGAGAGGTTTGTGGGGTGAGCTGGGTTTTAGGGGGCAGTTTTACATGCACTGTCATAAGTACAAACAGCACAGTTACCATCAGTGAAGATTTAATGTGATATGGAGTGATGAAAAGTGTAACCAAGCTAGGTAGAGACAACATGAAACATATACCTCCCTTCTCCCTCTCCCTTCCCAAACTGCAATTTGCAATAAAAATGTTTTGGCCAGTAACACACAGCTAACGCAGGCAGAACACACAGGATAAAGGTGTAGTTAAAAATTGCAGTGCTGTGCATTACTCTATGCCACGCTAACTATCCCTCATTTCTATTTACTCTTCCCAAAATTCTCCCAGTTGAATACAAATGAAAAATTTGCATACACAATTTGCCATGTGGTATTTATCACATGCATTACAGTGTAGGGATGTGCATTTGTTTGCAACAAAATAGGAAATAAAGATATTTCCTATTTCATTGCATTTTGGGGGGCTGACAAAATGAAAGGAAAACCAATGAAATTTCATGTGGTTTTCCTATCATTTTTAGGGGAGGGAGAAAGAGCACATTAAAAATAACAACCCAAACCCACCCTGACCCTTCAAATTAAATTAATTATAATGCCCCACCTTCCCGATCCCCCCCCCAAGACATACTGAAAGTCCCTGGTGGTCCAGCGGAGGTCCCGGGAGCAATGTCCCCCTCTCGGTCCATCGGCTGCCAGTAATCAAATTGGTGCTGGTGGCCCTTTGCCCTTACCATGTGACAGGGGCTACCGGTGCCATTGGTCGGCCCCTGTCACATGGTAGGAGCAATGGATGGCCCGCGCTATCTTAATTGGATAACTAAATTCTTTTATCCCTATGTACGTGGAAGATTGTGATTAAATCTCCTTTTTGTCTACACGCCATCTATTTCTAATTTCCCTAAAAAGGGTGTTGTATGAACGCCGATTTTTTTTGTTTTAAACTGCCACTGTCCACATAAAACTATTCAAGACTTATCTCCCGACACAGCTGCGTTTTGTTGTTCCTTCATCAGGGGAGTGTGTCTATCCTTGTTCACGTGTAGTTCATGATTATTCCAAAAAATTGTGTCTTTTTCATTCAGGCTGTCCGTCTTCTCTCTCTGGCTTACAAGCTCCGAGTGGCGCTCGGGGCCTTTCTGCCTTTCTTAAAGGGTCAGTGAGGGAGTTTTCCTGCTGAATCCTCCTTGGGTGTCTCCTTCCTTCAGCCCTACAAAAGGGCTCAATTGCCATTCCCACCTTGCCTTCGCAAGGAGCTTGTTCTATTCAGGTCTCCTGCTCTCCGCTCCTGCTGGCATTCCTGTATCTTTGTTGGAGCTCCCTCGTTGTTATTGTTCATAGTCTCTCGTCTTCGTCCTGATGTCTTCAATGTCTTGGTGATCTGTTCCAGCCCTGAAGTCTTCAGTGTCCTGATGTTCCGTTCCAGCCCTGATGTATTTGTCCATATTCCAGATGTTCTCCATTGTCCAGATGTCTTCAGCTCCACTCTGACCCATCCCTCATGGTCCATGACCAGCCCGGCTGGGCTGAGTAGGATGCGTAGAGGCCAAGTGGTCCGCAACCACCCCCACTGGGGTGTGTAGGGCACTGGTGGATCTTGCAAATCTGTCAGCACCTAGGAGTCTTCTCATCCCTCATCTGACCTCTACCTTGTCCTGATGTCCATAAGCCTGATGTCTGACCTTCCCTGGGCAGGCCCTGCTCTTCAGTGTGGTCCACAACCAGCCCGACTGGGCTGTGTAGGGCACCTGAGGGACCTTGCTCACTGTCCTCCTTCCTCCTGCTCCTGGGCCTCCTGAGGGGCTATCATTCTTCCTCCTCTCCGTGCTGCTCTTCACCAAGTGTCCATCAGTGAAGGAGGCCCTGCACTCTCTTGAAAGTTCTGGAGTTTTAACTTCCTGATTTTAACTTGCCTTGCCTTGCTTTGCCATGCCTTGCCTTGCCACACCTGAGTCTGCATCTACCTCAATGCCTGGGTCTTCGTCTTCCGCAATGCATGAATTTTCATCTTGTGCCAGATGTCTCCGTCCACCCTTGACCTCTGTCCGGCCTGCCGCCCTTGCCATTACCCAGCGGCAGGTCTGAAAGGGCTTGGAGTGGTCAGAGGACCACTCAGAGACCACCATTGCATTGTGGTCTCACCAGAGCGTGCAGGTCCGGTGGAGGGTCAGGGCCTCCAGATTCCTCCTGTCTACCCATAAGGGGCTTGTCTCACCGCAGGGGTACAAATCTCATCCCGCACTGGGGAGCACACCCTAGCGCTCTCTCCCATCGCAGTGCAACACTGCAGTAGCATTTCATTATAAAAATGGAGATTATGATAAAATGTGGAAATATGTTAGAAAAATACTGAAAGGTTCAATCCACAAAGTTAAAAACTTGCTGTAAATGTAGACATTGTTTAAAATTGCCATCATTGAAGCACAGACAAAATGTATTCCATGCATTAAAAAATTAGAAAGAAAACCAAACCTCCATTATTGTTTAATAGTGAATAAAAAGAGGCAATTAAAGCCAAAAGAGCTTCACTCAAGAATTGGAAATCAGACTCAAATGAGGAAAACATGGAGTAGCATAAGCTCTGGCAGGTTAGAAGTAAGAAATGTTATTAAGATAAGATAAAATCAGAAAAGAAGATTACAATAGAGGTAAACAAGTAACAAAAACTTTTTCAAGTTCATTCAAAACAAAAAGCCTGTGAGGGAGTGAGTAGGGCTGCTAAATGACTGAGGGGTGAAAGAGTTGACCAGGAAGGACAGGAAAATAGCAGAAAAACTAAATTAATTATTTGCGTCTGTCTTTACTATGGAGGATGTCAGGGTCATCCACATATATTAGAGCCATTAAAAAATCTATTTGAAGCTATGGGGGTCATTTTCCAAGGGGTTACCACAAATCATGCTAACAGCCGTTAATTTTGTATTCAGGGGGCAGAGCATATGTAAAGTAGGAAAGAGTTTATTGTGTGCCACGAAACAGCGTTAGCATGGCTCATAGCTACACCTCTTTCATTTGCAGTACGTTGTGTGCTAAGGTAACACCCCTTTTTGGTATTCTGTGCGATATTGGCAAATGAGGCCCTATGATAGCTACTGGAGACATGTCTAAAATACTGCAATCAGCTAGTATCATTGTACTACCGAAGCCCAGGAGAGATCCGCAATTGGCATCTTCATACAGGCTAATTTCTTTATTATGTTGTGGGCGGTGGTTTTAGTGTGCCCATGGGCCTCAGCCCGACCCCGGCCATCCAGGGCCGAACCAAGGGTTGACGGTGGCTCCGCATGGCTGGACACTCTACCCTCTGCCAGGCCTGCAAGCTCCCATGGCCAAACATCCAAGGATGTTGGAAGGTGAATGGTCCTCCGACCATTCCGGGCCCTTTCGGACCTGCTGTGAGCAGCATGGAGCAGCAGGCCTGGCCTGAGGTTGAGGGCAGACGGGCCTTGGCATGGAAACACTGGAGTTGATGCAACGGCATCACATGGCACGAAGACACTTGGCAGAAGACGTGACACCAGGGCTGTGGATACAAGACACCAGGATCGATGCGGACGGCATCGAAGACGAGACACTTAATGAGGATGATGAAGACGGCATCCGAGGCAAGACACATGGCTGGATAAGGCAGACGAAGACACTTGGCATCAAGGCAAGACACAAGGCATGGACATTGGCACTGTCTCTCAGGGCGCCCTACTCAGGCCACCCGCGGGACTGAGTTGTGGACCACCCTGTCCGTAATGCGCCCTATACAGCCCCAAGGCTGATCGCGGACCACAACGGGAGCGGGACAGCGCAGGAAGACACATCAGGCTTCACGGCTCAGGAGCACAGGACAACCGTCCACCGGTAGCCTAGTCCACCCAGGAACTACATCTGGGGAACCCCCGGCCTACCAGTACCAGAAGGCTCCAGAGCGAGGACGAGGCGGAGTGAAGGCAGGAACATCAGGAAGGCAGGAACACCAGGACGAAGACGAAGAAACCTGGAAATGGACCTCAGGCGAAGACATGGACATGGCATAGCATGACGAGATGACATCAAGGTGAGGAGCTCCACAAAGAAGACCTTACATGGGCCCTGGGAGGCAGGAGCCTCCAGGGTGAAGACCAATGATGATGCAAGGCAAGGCAGAATGAACGAAGCAGCCCTATATAGGGCTCAGGCAGGAAACAGTCTTTAGGTGGGGCCCAGACACTTCTTGTGTCTGGCCCTTTAAATATAGAAGAGAGACACGGCCGCGCATCTAAGGAGCAGGAGCAGGGCTGTGCAGGACCCTGGACAGCGGCCTGCACAGCGTCTGCACGCCGGCAGCATCAGACGCTGCAGAGAAGGCAGGGGAGAGCCTGGACGCAGGCTCCAGCGTCGGCAGCGGCTCCAGCCGCTGCAGGAGGCCCCGGGGGCGGCTCCTGCCACTAATCGAGCCCGGGGCTTTTGCGGCCTCCAGCCGCAAAGATGAAGATCGCGTCGGGGGCGTCCCAGCCCCGAAGACAGCCACGGCTCCGGCCGCGGAGGTGGAGAAACAAACAGGGCGGCCTCCTGGCCGCGTGGGCGGGCCGATGGCGGTGTCCTGCCACATCGGTGAAGATTTCAGCGTGGGGTGAGTCCGTGTCTGCTCGCGGGGGGACCCGCGGGCAGGACAATTCATAACATATTAAATGTAGATATTAAACTGTGCAAATCCCCATCCTTCGAGATCATACATTATCTTACATCTTGTTGTTTCTACCAGAAGCCAAACAATGCTTAGGAGATCTGCTATATATATTTGAGCAATATGGAGCAGTCTCTGGGTTTAAGATCAACTCAGAGAAATCAGAAGCACTGGATTTAATTGGGAATCTATAAGGAGATTGGACAAACTTTCCATTATAGTGGGCATCTCAGAAACTTAAATATTTAGGAGTTTTCATCCATCAGGACCTGGGTAGTCGATATAGTAGCAATGTTGATTCAATTCTGCATGTTTTTAAGCCAAATTTCAATCCTGGCTGAATCTATCATTAAATATAATGGGAAGAACATCTTTTATTTAAAATTATGTTACTATTGAAACTACGATACATGCTGCAGATGATGCCTCTTGTTATTTGGAAAAAAAGATCTAAAATCCATACTTAGAGAGTGCTCTTACTTTATATGGAAGGGGAAAAGAGCCCATATATCTATGAGCAAATTAATAACCTCAGTTAGTGAAGGAGGTTGGGGATTCCCGGATTTGCACTTGTATAATGTCATGGACCCTGCTCACGGAGCTAATCCCTGCGAGCAGGCACTCACCTTCTCCCCGTTGCTGCTTTCTTCACACGACATGGCATGGATACCACCAATGTCTGGCCTTCCAGTGTGGCTGGAGCCGCAGACTTTGTTGCTCTTCGTGGCCCGGAGGCCCCCCGTGTCGCCTGCCTTCACCGCGGCTGGAGCCGCGGACTTCTACCTTCTTCGTGGCATGGAACCACCGCCGCCGTCGCCGTCCTCCTCTGGGGCTGCAGGCTGCATCCCTGGGCTGGATTGGTGGCTGGAGCCGCCCTCTGGGGCTCCTGCAGCGGCTGGAGCCGCTGCTGTCTTCGGGGCCTACCTCCAGGCCCAGCCCTGCATCTCTGGCATCTGACGTCGGTGCAGGCCACTGTCCGCGGTCCTGCACAAGTTCCTGCTTCCTCCTCTTAGGCGCCGTTGCGCGTCTCTCTTCTGAATTTAAAGGGCCAGACACAGGAAGTGTGCTCTCCCCACCTAAGATGGACTTCCTGCTCCAGCCCTATAAAAGGGCTGTCTCAGTGTCTTCACAGTACGTCTTCGCCTTGCATCAGAGTTATTTCAGTCTGGAGGCTCCTGCCTGCTAGAGCTCCATCAGGTCCTCTTTCTTCTCCATGGAGTTCCTCGTCTCATCTGTTCCTTGTCATGCCATGTCTTTGTGCCTGAGGTCCTCGTTCAGGTGTCCTGGTGTTTTGTCTCCTGGTGTTTCGCCTCCTGGTGTCCTGTCCTCCTTGGTATTGACGTCAGCATTCCTGAGCCTTCTGGTCCTGTTCGGCCTGGCTCCCTCGGATGAAGCATTTCCCGGGTTGGAGTGGCCTACAGGTGGACTGGTGTCCTGTGCTCCTGAGCCATCTTGTCCTGCCAATCTTTGTGGAGCTCCGGGCGACTTACAGCTCCGTCGTCGAAGTTCTGCCTTGGCTGGATTCTTCCCTGCGCTCGTCCCATTCTCAGCGTTGTCCATGACCAGCCTCTTCGGGCTGTATAGGGCACACAGTGGGACAGGGTGGTCCGCGACCAGCTCGTTGGGTCTGTCCATGAAGGTGGGCTGAGTAGGGCACCCTGAGAGACAGTGCCAATGTCCTCCCACCCAGCATCTTGTCTTGTTTGGATTTTAAGTTCCTTGTCATGTCTGCACTTCAGAGTCTTGTCCCTGATGCCGTTGCATCGACGACCCGGTCTGTGATGTCTTCGTATCAGCCCTGGTGTTATGTCTTTTTATAGTCCTGGTGTCATGTTTTCAAGAGCCCTGGTGTCACGTCTTCACCTTTGTCATAGTGTCACGTCTTCATGTCAAGGCTCGTCTGCCCTCATCCTCAGGCCAGGCCTGCTGCTCCATGCCATTCCAAGCGGCAGGTCTGAAAGGGCTCGGAATGGTCAAAGGACATTCACATTCCAACATCATCCTGTTGTTGGCGTTGAGACCTTGCAGGCCTGGCGGAGGGTAAGACCGTCTGCCATGCTGGAACACACCGTCAACCCTCGGTTCGGTCCTGGATCCGTCTGGGGTCAAGCTGAGGCCCAAGGGCACACTAAACACCCCTATCTTGACATATTATATGGACTGTGTGCTTCGTTCCTTTGGAGATTGGCTATGTGGGTTAACCATTTGCTAAGATCTAGTGTTAGAATGGAAACTGGTATTTATTACATGCAGGTATATAATACATGCAGTTGCAGAGAAATTACCCAGAGAAGTGCAGTCACATATACTCATCAGGAGCATGAGAGAATCTTGATGTTTCTTGCAAATCCACCTCTCATTGTCCTGGAAATATTTGCTGTGGATACCGATATGTGGGAACCCAGACTTTGCACCTGGACAACAAGCTAAGTGCTTTTGGGAATAGCAGATAGTAAATTGGGCACTATCCAATTTTTTGTTAACCCCCAGACAAAGTGCATGTATCACATAGCTCATAACAACAATATTTAGGGTTTGACCCTTCTGATTTCTTAACATACTTACAATTGGCAAGTTACATTAAACCCCTTCTGAGTAAGAACGGGGAATGGCTCACCTCCTTATCATTCCAAAAATTGCTTCTTATATTCCAAAGGGGAGTCTACAAACTAACTACAATGTATACATTTTTGCAAAGTACAACATACTCCAAATTACTGCTGGATACTGTTGCTAAATGGGAGGGAGAAGTATCATCAATGACTAATTTGCTAGAGAGTTTTTCAGATACATATAAAATCTTGTTCTCAGTGGACCTCAGAGATCTACACTTACGTATAGCTCATAGATTGATTATTTGTCAGGCCCGAGCCCATAAAATGGGGATTACCGAATCTCTTCAATGCTGAAATGCTAACAACTGCATGCTACTAAGAACATAAGAACTATCCTTCATAATTTTTGGGATTGTGGTATTATTCACTTTTGGGATAAAGTGTGGCATGCAAGTATCAGGATTCTGATAACCCCTCCAAGTAAAGAAGTACAGCTTTGTATTTTTGGATTGTTAAATACTAATCTACCACTGGAGGTTAATAAGACTTGTTTTCTTTACAAAGCCTTAGCAATTGTGAGAAAACATATTTTGACACACAGGCTGAAGCCGACAGCACCAACCTTAGAACAATGGACATTAGTTATAATAGAAGTCATGATGATGGACTATAGAACATGAGTTAAAGAACAGCACCAACCTAAGTATTTCAATAATGTGTGAAATTATATGCAGAGACCCTACCGAAAGATACTCGAGATACCCTCAAGCTGGATACTACGAACTAATATTCCAAGCCTTGAATGTGCCCAGGTGATTTTGCATCCATTTTATTATGATTTTGAATTAGACAGAGATAATCTGGATATTAATATTAACATATATCTTAGAGGGAAGGGAATTTGGGGAGGTTTGGGATTACTTCTTGAATATTGTATTTTCTAGGGATGTGAATCGTTTTTTGATGATTTAAAATATCGTCCGATATATTTTAAATCGTCAAAAATCGTTAGGGCCAGGAACTTTTGGCCAGCTTGGGGGGGCCTCCTGACCCCCACAAGACTTGCCAAAAGTCCAGCGGGGGTCCGGAACGACCTCCTGCGTCGAATCATTTTTGTCTATGGCTGCCGCCATTTTGCGGCGGCCATTTTGAAAAATGGCGCCGGCTGAAGACAACAGGATTCAATTGAGGGGGCCGTTCCAGACCGCCGCCGTTCTGGACCACCGCTGGATCCCCAGGTTATTTAAAGCATTTGGGGGGGGGTTCGGGAGGGTGGGGGATTTAATTTAAAGGGTCGGGGGTGGGTTTTAGGGGGTTTTAGTGTGTCGGCTCACGATTTTAACGATTTTCACGATAGTTTACACACCCAAACGGCAACAATACGATTCCCTCCCCCTCCCAGCCGAAATCGATCGTTAAGACGATCGAGGACACGATTCACATCTCTAGTATTTTCTATGTTAAAATACTGTTTTGCATTTTCTATACAACCCTTTCATATTTGTATGTTTGTTAGATTTATGGCAAATTAATAAACATATTTACACATAAAAAAAAAAAGCTTCACCTTGGTTGATCCGCCATCCTTTCTATTTGCCTAGTTCTCCCACCTGACTACTATTTCACATGGCAAGGGTTGTTTACTATAGTTACCAGTTAGTCCCTACAGTTTTATCTGTACAATTCTTCTAATGTGCTATAGACTTTAATGATAAAAATAAATGAGACAAAAATTGTCATTTATGAGGGTAACCTGCATTCATTTTGAGAGTTGATGAATTAAATGAAAATGGTCTCATTCTTTGCATTTAATTCATTCATTTCAAATAAAATCATATCCCTAATGGAAATCAGTACTTTACAGAATTAAAAAATGTTTGGAACAGTTATAGAGGACAGTAGTAGTTACGGAGTTGAGAGGTTGCTGTATTGCAAACATTTCACCCTTTTATTCCCTTGGTACAGAGGCAAATGTAGAAATGTGAGCACATTAGTAAATAACGGAAACATAAGCTAGTGATACCACAGAACACAGGGTGGTTGGGTTGGAGCCACCAGGTTACAACTTTCCAGAAAGCAATTGGTTCTATTCCAGCAAGTTGGTGGTAGCCAGGTATCATCCAGAAAAGTGTTAAGAAAGAAACAAGGGAAAGGTAAAAAAAAATACAACCTAATAACACCATGAACAATTAGGAAATTTCATTGGTACAAACATGGTATAACTCCTAGAAAAATAAATGGATCATTGCCAACAGGTAGGTGGTGATCCTGCATTGTCCAAAAAGATCATGAGACATAAGCAGTTAAATGTATGGACAGCAATCTTACTAGCTTTAATAGATAGTAAGATTATTGCAAAGCTTAATGGTAAGAAATAGTAGGGATGTGAATCGTGTGCCATATCGTCTTAACGATTGAAATTGTGTGGCAGGAGAAGAAAATCGTGTTTGGCACGATTATTTCGTTGAAAAATCGTTAAAAATTGTTTTTTCCGATTAGTGCGCACTAATGGGAGTTAGTGCGCACTAACTCCCAGTTAGTGCGCACTAACTCCCAGTTAGTGCGCACTAACAGAAATTGATACAATTTGACACTTTTCAGGTCAGTTAAGGTCAGTTTAGGAATGAATATGTATTCCTATTGGCTGCCCTCTTATTTATTCATGTTACCAAGGTTCCAACTGACAGTTTATGGGGGATGGGAAATGGAAACAGTTGGTAGCTTGACAAAAAAAGTAATGTGATCAGTCAATGTGACTAGAACTTGTGCCCTAACCCTGATACCAGGGGTGTTGTGATCTTCCTGCACACAGTGCCCTAACCCTGGCACCAGGGGTGTTGTGATCTTCATGTACACACAGTGCCCTATCCCTATTAATACCAGGAGTGTTGTGATCTTCCTGCACACAGTGCCCTACCCTGGCACCAGGGGTGTTGTGATCTTCATGCACACAGTGCCCTATCCCTATTAATACCAGGAGTGTTATGATCTTCCTGCACACAGTGCCCTAACCCTGGCACCAGGGGTGTTGTGATCTTCCTGCACACAGTGCCCTATCCCTATTAATACCAGGAGTGTTGTGATCTTCCTGCACACAGTGCCCTAACCCTGATACCAGGGGTGTTGTGATCTTCCTGCACACAGTGCCCTAACCCTGATACCAGTGGTGTTCTGATCTTCCTGCACACAGTGCCCTAACCCTGGCACCAGGGGTGTTGTGATCTTCATGTACACACAGTGCCCTATCCCTATTAATACCAGGAGTGTTGTGATCTTCCTGCACACAGTGCCCTAACCCTGGCACCAGGGGCGTTGTGATCTTCCTGCACACAGTGCCCTGTCCCTATTAATACCAGGAGTGTTGTGATCTTCCTGCACACAGTGCACTAACCCTGATACCAGGGGTGTTGTGATCTTCCTGCACACAGTGCCCTATCCCTATCAATACCAGGAGTGTTGTGATCTTCCTGCACACAGTGCCCTATCCCTATTAATACCAGGAGTGTTGTGATCTCCAGACTGGCTGGGAGCAGGGATGCAGCTCTGCATGGATTACTGGGACAGGCAGCCCCAGACTGGCTGGGAGCAGGGATGCAGCTCTGCATGGATTACTGGGACAGGCAGCCCCAGACTGGCTGGGAGCAGGGATACAGCTCTGCATGGATGACTGGGACAGGCAGCCCCAGACTGGATGGGAGCAGGGAAGCAGCTCTGCATGGATTACTGGGACAGGCAGCCCCAGACTGGATGGGAGCAGGGAAGCAGCTCTGCATGGATTACTGGGACAGGCAGCCCCAGACTGGCTGGGAGCAGGGATGCAGCTCTGCATGGATTACAGGGACAGACAGCCCCAGACTGGCTGGGAGCAGGGATACAGCTCTGCATGGATGACTGGGACAGGCAGCCCCAGACTGGATGGGAGCAGGGAAGCAGCTCTGCATGGATTACTGGGACAGGCAGCCCCAGACTGGCTGGGAGTAGGGATGCAGCTCTGCATTGATTACAGGGACAGGCAGCCCCAGACTGGCTGGGAGCAGGGATGCAGCTCTGCATGGATTACTGGGACAGGCAGCCCCAGACTGGCTGGGAGCAGGGATGCAGCGCTGCATGGATTACAGGGACAGGCAGCCCCAGACTGGCTGGGAGCAGGGCTGCAGCCCTCCATGGATGACTGGGACAGGCAGCCCCAGACTGGCTGGGAGCAGGGATGCAGCTCTCCATGATCCGTGATCTGGTGGCCAGTGTGGCTACTTAAAAAATACACTTACCAACAATCAATTACCACATATATTTGAACTGTGTAGTTCCAGCCAGGACCACCTTTCTAAAATGCACAGTGATTGGCAAACTCAACATGCACTAGCATTTCAGGTGCCTGCTAACAAAAATAATAAACAAACAAGTTCTAGTCACATGAGTGCTGATCATCACATTACTTTTTTTGTCAAGCTTCCAACTGTTTCCATTTCACATCCCCCCAACCATTACCTGAGTGGAACCTTGGTAACATCAATAGATAAGAGCACAGCCAGCCAATAGGAATACATATTCATTCCTAAGTGACCTTTACTGACCTGGGAAGTGTGAACACTTTGTTTCATTTTCTGTTGGTGTTCGTGAGTTTCCAGTTCCATTTTCCATCCCCCCAACCATCACCTCAGTGGTAACCTTGGTAACATCAATAGATAAGAGGGCAGCCAGCCAATAGGAACACATATTTATTCCTAACTGACCTTGCGTGTTAGTG
This sequence comes from Rhinatrema bivittatum, assembly GCF_901001135.1. Classification (NCBI taxonomy): domain Eukaryota; kingdom Metazoa; phylum Chordata; class Amphibia; order Gymnophiona; family Rhinatrematidae; genus Rhinatrema; species Rhinatrema bivittatum. Next base: position 158,761,491 of record NC_042619.1, read on the forward strand.
CGTACTAACTCCCGTTAGTGCGCACTAACACGATTTAACGATTTTTTACAATAAATCGTTAGAATTTCTATTGTATCGTGTTCTATAACGATTTAAGACGATATTAACATTATCGGACGATAATTTTAATCGTTGAAAAACGATTCACATCCCTAAGAAATAGGAGTTGGAGTGAGAGGTGGATTAAATATGGGAATGTGTATGTTTTGCTACCCAGAACAATAGAGAAGCAAAACGATTTATGGCAAAACATGATGCATTGCATAAAAGGACTGATATCCTACTAGCAGTCAAACTTTTATGGCTGACAGCTGGGATATCTCATTAGCAATGTAGACCAGGATACTTGATCAGATTGATCTTCATCACTTGATCTACATCTGATATGATAATTTTTCAGTACATTACATTAAAATTGCTTAGGAATATAAATAACTTTAGAATACTAACATTTTCTGAAAACTGTAAAGCCTTCTAATTAAGACCAAACTCAAACAAATGATAAGGAATTAATTGGGTTTTTTTTCAGCCAAATATATAGGGCCAGATTTTAGAAGGTATGCGTGGGCATAGATTTGTGCGTGCAACCCAGTGCGCACAAATCTACGCCCGATTTTATAACATGCGCATGCAGCCATGTGCATGTTATAAAATCCGGGGTCGGCATGTGCAAGGGGGTGCACATTTGTGCACCTTACACACGCTGAGCCCTAGGGGAGCCCCAATGGCTTTCCCCGTTCCCTCCGAGGCCGCTCTGAAATCGGAGCGGCCTCAGAGGGAACTTTCCTTCTGCCCCCACCCCCCACCTTCCCCTACCTAGCCCGCCCCCCAGCACTACCTAAATCACCCACCTATCTTTATTTTAAAGGTTGTGCCTGCCTCCAGGGAGGTGTAGGTCCTTAAAAAGTAGAACATATTCATAAAATTCCACAGAAGGTTTACACTCACAATATGTAATTATACTGCAATATAATCCTTAAACAATACAGTGTCAATACATGGTCAATGAGTTTCTTATTCTTTACTAGGAAACATAAAAGTCACACAAATCCTTAAAGGATTAAAAGTAAAAGGACAAATTGTGTGCTGAAAGTCCCATCCTATGGTTGTAATGAACAGATCATGTATATAAAGAATACAATAGAAGCCATCACGCTATCACATGGATGGGAAATAATTCTTCCCTGATGAAAATCTGACCAGGATTTAAACACTGGTCCTATTCTGATCATGATGTGCTGTATCAAGTTTTTCCTTAGGAATACCCCACAGCCAGTTGGGATTTCAGGATATTCATAATAAATATGCATGAGATAAATTTGCACACATTGGACACCTGGTATATGCATATTTATGTCGTGCATATTCTCTGTGGAGCTGTTGAAAACCCAGCTGATTGTGGAGTCACCAGGGCAGGTTTGAGAAGTCCTACATTACCTTATAAGTTGACTGATAATGAATTACCAGTAGGTTGCAGCCAGTTTTAGCCTACACTGCAGATATTATATTTCCAGTATTTAAGATGGAAAGGGTTAAACATTGTAATTCTTTCCCAATATTCACTTTCATACTCATGAAAAATAAATTGTAAAATCTTTTTCTCTTTAGAATTTATTGAAAATCTTGCCAGTCTTCCATTGTTAGATACAAATGTAAGATTAATGTATCTTCATTTTTCTCATAATTTGTTTTTTTTCCCATTAGTCTTTTTATGTATTATTTAATCATTGTGTTTTTAATGTTTCATAACTGGAAGACTTGCTATCTTTTCCTTTCTTTTCTTAATTATTTTGTCAAATCAATGTCAAATCAAAGTCTTTCCAACATCCTTTGTTTGTTTCCTAATCATCTCAATAGGATATCTTATAATAGTTAATTTATTATATATAACTCCTCAGCACAGATAAAGGAAGCACATCCTCTTTAGAAATGAAACAATAACTCTAGATTACACAATTAACATGAGAAAACTAGCTCATCAGTATTACAATTAAATTAGTCAATGTTCAATTGGAAGGAGTCATTTGCATACCATGTAAAATGAGATGGACCGTGCTTTACTGCTATATTTATTCAGTAATGGCTTGATTGAAACTCACATTCAACACCATTCAAACCATTTTTCATCACTACAAAAACAATAGCTATGGCGTATTGCCCATAATTTTCAGGTAAATCAAGCTAAAATGTTCCTTAAGAAAATTAAAAGCATGTTTCCTGACCATGGTCATATTCTTAATCATGAGTCCTTGTTTTGGGTTTTTTTTTTTTTTTTGGCAAATAATATTCACAAGGAAATAAACTAGAAAGGGGATAGTTTGATTCAGATTGAGATTTTATTCAAATGCAAATATGGCTTCATATTTCAAGATAGCCTGTCATTGGCAGAAACAAGTTAAAATTAACTGAGTTGCAGACAAAGTGCTTAATTAGTATATGGCACTGAATGTACAGTATTTAAGAATATAAGATATTCCCTGTGGGATTAGATCAAGGTTCATCCAGCCCAGTAACCTATCTCTTGTTTGGGTCACAACCTCCTGGAAGATCCCCAATAGTTCAGCTTTTTCTTTTTAATTTCTGTCAGGAACAGCAATGGCTTTCTTTTGTCTACATGGCTAATAATAATGTATGGACTTTTTCATAGCTCTTTGAACCCCATTGTTCTAGTCATCTTAACTTTGTCCTCTGGCAACAGGTTACACAGTTTATTTTACCTATTTATTTCCACTTTTCAGGTACCTCAAAGTGGATTACATTCAGGTACTATAGATATTTCACTGTCCCCAGAGGGCTCACATTCTAAATTTTGTACTTTAGGTAATGGATTGTGAAGTGACTTGCCCAAGGTCTTAAAGAACAGTAGAGAGATTTGAACCATCACTTCTGCAGTTCATAAACAACTATTCTAACCCAAAATTACACCTCCACATTAAGGATGATGTGCTTTAAATATGCTGATTGTTCATTTAATGGAGTGTTCCCTTATTGTAGCATTATTTGAGAGAGTAATTAACTATCCTTTATTTATCTGTTCTATACAAATCATAATTTTATAAACCTCTATCATACCCCCTCTCAGCCATCACTTTTTCAAGCTGAAGAGTGCTTAGCTGTGTATCCTCTAATGATAGGGGTGTCATTCTTCCTCTTCACCTTTTCTAGTTCTGCTATTTCTTTTTCCAGATAGTGGCCAGAACTGCACACAATAATCAAAGTGTGGTTGCACAATGAATTGATAAAGAGGCAATATGATATTCTATATTTTAGATTCTATTCCTTTTTGGAACATTTCTAAAATTCTATTTGATTTTTGACTGCTGGCTTACACTGAGATAATGATTTCAATGTATGTTTTCTTGACTTTAAGTATAAGTTTCATATGATTTAATAAGGTTTTGATTACTGTTAGATACATTGAGGTTGTTTTAAGTGCCTTTTCAATGGAGTCTTGAATTGGTACTAGGAACTGGATGTTGTCAGCTTATATGAAGTAGGTTAAACACATGCCTGCCAGTAGATAACATACTGCTATCATATAAATGTTAAATAGTGTGGCAGACAGTGAGGACCTTTGGGGAATTCCGGTATCTAGGTTTATTTTCTTTGATATGCAATTTTGAATTTTGACTTCAAAAGATCTATTGTTAAGGTGGATTAGGAACCGTTTTAAAGTTGCGTCTGCTAATCTGATTTCCATGAGTAAATTGATTAAGATGTTGTGATCTACCAAGTCGAATGTTGCAGAAAGGTTTACTAATACTAGTAGTGCTCTATTTATTTATAAGTTGTCTATGAGTAATAGGGTTAATGGTCTTTCTGAAATCCAAGTACACTATGGGGTAGATTTTAAAACCCCTGCGCGCGTAAATCCTCCCGCATTTACGCGCACAGGGCACTCGCATGCCGGCACGCCAAATTTTGCATAGGCTGCTGGCGCGCGCAAAGCCCCGGGACGCGCGTAAGTCCCGGGGCTTCGTAAAAGGGGCAGGAGGGGGTGTGTCCGGGGGGTGTGTCCGGGGGCAGGGGGCGGTCTGGGAGGGCGGTCCCTAGTCCCCCGGCACTGCGGCCTGTGCCGGGGGATGCCGGGGCCGCGCGCGCAAGTTACACCTGCTCGGCGTGTGCAGGCTGCCAATTTTGCGCAGCCTTGTGCACGCCGACCCCAGATTTTATAAGATACGCGTGGCTATGCACGTATCTTATAAAATATGGTGTACTTTTGTTCGCGCCGGTGGTGCCGGTGGCCGGTGGCGCGAACAAAAGTACGCGCGTGTGTATGTTTTGAAGATCGACGTCTATATCTAATGGTCTCCCTTGATCCAACTCTCTGTTCATCCTATCAAAAAAATTGGTCAGATTTGTCTGACAAGTTCTACTCTGGTAAAATCACGTTGCCTTGGATCTTACAATCCACTGGATTCCAGAAACTGCACTATCCCCTTTTTTAGAAATGATTCCATTAATTGCTTACTCTAGAGGTCAGATTAGCCAGCCTGTGGTTCCGAGCTTCCTCTTTACCAAAAGGTGATGGAACTGGGAGGCTGCAATGTCGTTTTTAATGAAAGGTGTTATTATATAAATGTTAGCCAGAAGATGGAGCTCTTGGGACATCTGCACCGTGACCTGTTTTTACAAGAGAAACTCTTGATCAATAGAGTGGTTGTGAAATTAAACTCACACCTGCTAAAAATACTTTCAGTTTAATGAGCAGTGATGCCAGTGTGTGTTAAAAACTCCATATTGTTCTTTGGCACTCTTCATAAAGAGGGTCAAAGTATCCCTGGGGGTTTGGTTGGCACATGCTGAGGTGCTGCTGAAGGCCAACATCAAGTATTCTGTGGACCAAGTGGGGCTGAAGGTATTTAGCATCCCAGGTGGAGTGTGCATTACCAACCAGGAAAATCTGTTTTGGGGACAATTACCCAAGCTCGTTGTCCTGGGTTTAATGGACAATGATGCTTTCACTGGGAAAGCCCCTTTTAATAAGAACATAAGAACATTCCATACTGGATCAGACCAAGGGTTCATCAAACCCAGCATCCTGTTTCCAACAGTGGTCAATCCAGGCCATAAGAACCTGCAAGTACCCAAAAACTAAGTCTATTCCATGTTACTGTTGCTAGTAATAGCAGTGGCTATTTACTAAGACAACTTAATTAATACCAGGTAATGGACTTCTCCTCCAAGAACTTATCCAATCCTTTTTTAAACACAGTTATACTAACTGCACTAACCACATCCTCTGGCAACAAATTCCAGAGTTTAATTGTGCGTTTAGTAAAAAGAACTTTCTCCGATTAGTTTTAAATGTGCCACATGCTAACTTCATGGAGTGCCCCCTAGTCTTTCTGTTATCTGAAAGAGTAAATAACTAATTCACATCTACCCATTCTAGACTTCTCATGATTTTAAACACCTCTATCATATCCCCCCTCAGCCGTCTCTTCTTCAAGCTGAAAAGTCCTAGCCTCTTAGTATTTCCTCATAGGGGAGCTGTTCCATTCCCCTAATCATTTTGGTCACACTTCCCTGTACCTTCTCCATCACAGTTATATCGTTTTTGAGATGTGGCGACCAGAATTGTACACAGTATTCAAGGTGTGGTCTCACCATGGAGCGATACAGTGGCATTATGACATTTTCCGTTTTATTCACCATTCCCTTTCTAATAATTCCCAAAATTCTGTTTGCTTTTTGGCTGCCACAGCACACTGAACTGACAATTTCAATGTGTTATCCACTATGACTCCTAGATCTCTTTCTTGGGTGGTAGCACCTAATATGGAACCTAACATTGTGTAACTATAGCATCGGTTATTTTTCCCTATATGCATCACCTTGCACTTATCCACATTAAATTTCATCTCCCATTTTGGTGCCCAATTTTCCAGTCTCACAAGGTCTTCCTGCAATTTATCACAATCTGCTTGTGATTTAACTACGCTGAACAATTTTGTATCATCTGCAAATTTGATTACCTCACTTGTCGTATTTCTTTCAAGATCATTTATAAATATATTGAAAAGTAAGGGTCCCAATATAGATCCCTGAGGCACTCCACTGCCTACTCCCTTCCACTGAGAACAATTTCCATTTAATCCTACTCTCTGTTTCCTGTTGTTTATCCAGTTTGTAATTCATGAAAGGACATCACTACCTATCCCATGACATTTTACTTTTCCTAGACGCCTCTCATGAGGAACTTTGTCAAACGCCTTCTGAAAATCCAAGTACACTACATCTACCTGTTCACCTTTATCCACATGTTTATTAACTTCTTCAAAAAACTGAAGCAGATTTGTGAGGCAAGACTTGCCTTGGGTAAAACCATGCTGACTTTGTTCCATTAAACCATGTCTTTCTATATGTTCTGTGATTTTGATATTTAGACCACTTTCAAATATTTTTCCCTGCACTGAATTCAGGCTAACCAGTTTGTAGTTTCCTGGATCGCCCCTGGAGCCCTTTTTAAATATTGGGGTTACATTAGCTATCCTCCAGTCTTCAGGTACAATGGATGATTTTAATGATAGGTTACTAATTTTTACTAATGGGTCTGAAATTTCATTTTTTATTTCCTTCAGAACTCTGGGGTGTATACCATCCGGTCCAGGTGATTTACTACTCTTCAGTTTGTCAATCAGGCCTATCACATCTTCTAGGTTCACCGTGATTTGGTTCAGTCTATCTGAATCATTAGACATGAAAACCTTCTCCAGTACGGGTACCTTCCCAACATCCTCTTCAGTAAACACCGAAGCAATTTAAGCATTATGACAACTTTGCCACACTCTAAGTGGATGACGAACAAATACTGGCAAAAAACCTCTATAGCCAGGTTTTGAAAATGGGGCTGTGTAAGAGAATACATGAAGCTGGTACATGTCACTGGGAAACATCTGAAAGACAGTTCTTTGCTGATTGAATGTTAGAGTTTTCCAAAGGTTATACCCTACTCACTTTTGATCTGTTGTCTAATCAGGAGTGTGTGGACTACTACTCCATGATTAAAAAAGGTAATCTGAGGGTCAAAATCAGTTTTGGTAGAGGGCTGCCCCATACCATGGATGTAATAATACATGGCATTTTGTCAACATGGTACAAATCAATCACAGAAATAACATATTGTTTGATTACCTGTGAACACAAACACTATGCAGATATACCATGTGTTAAATAGGGAACTACACCTCACAGAATCTTTTTTAGATGTACTGCCATGTGACTGGTTATCCGAGGTACAGCTGTCAAAGAGATGGACAGGGTTAGTTTTGAAAATCCACCCCCATGACTTTCCCACTGAATACTGGTTAAGTATCTACATGATGGAGGACAGGGTCGGGGAGTTTTTTCATTCTTACGGTCAATCTCCAGACATCATGTAGTTTATGAATAACATAACAGTCTTTATAAATAAACACAATGTTTGTTTTATAGCATAATAGACAGCTGTAATACCCTATCTGCACAACCTGTAGTAACCACTGTATATTTTTCTTACATCATCACTGTAAAGCCTTACCTTAGGAAAATATATTAAAATTATATTCCAAAGACCTAATTAAAAATGATGAAACCATGCTAGGTTTTGTAAAAAAAAAAACAAACAGCAAATTAAGAAAGCATTGTATGTGTAGAGCTGCTTGAGGCATGTTTCAGAAGATTCAGATGTATGTTACCTATAATGAGTGTGTCAATAAAATAACCTTGTAAATAAATCAAATGCCCCCCTCTTCTTTTTATAAAAAAAAGTATTTTTCATTAGGAACAGTATCATACATTCAGCCATTGGTATCTGTAAATCAATTTATGTTTTATACGGGTGTTTGGATTTTACAGGTTTGGTGAATATTAGGGATGTGCAGAGGAACGCCATACGTTGCATTCGTGATTCGGATTCGTCGGGGAGCAGATACGTTGCATTCGGCCGAATGGCGCCCTGATGCATTAATACGACGATTTCTATTCGTGTCCCAGCTAAAATTAAAATTAACTAAACCCCCCCCCCCCCACCTTCCTGACCCCCCCAAGACTTACCAAAACTCCCTGGTGGTCCAGCGGGGGTCCGGGAGCCATCCTCTGCACTCACACCCTCGGTGCCGGTTTCATCATGGCACCGATAGCCTTTGTCACAAGGGCTACCGGTGCCATTGGTCAGCCCCTGTCACATGGCCATCGGCGTCATCTTGTGCTCCTACCATGTGACAGGGGCTGACCAATGGCACCGGTAGCCCCTGTGACATAGTATGGGAAAAGGCTATCAGCGCCATTTTGAGTAGTGGCATCAGACGGCCGGAGTGCAGGAGGTCACTCCGGGACCCCAGTTGGACCCCCAGGGACTTTTGGCCAGCTTGTGGGGGCTTCCTGACCCCCACAAGACTTGCCAAAAGTCCAGCAGGGGTCCGGGAGCGACCTGCTGCATGCCGGCCATCCGATGCCAGTACTCAAAATGGCGCTGATCAACTTTGCCCTCACTATGTCACAGGTACCGACGGTCGGCACCTGTGACATAGTGAGGGCAAAGGTGATCTACTGCCACTATTCAAAATGGCGCCAATCGCCTTTGCCCTCACTATGTCACAGGGGCCGACCGTCGGTACCTGTGACATAGTGAGGGCAAAGGCGATCGGCGCCATTTTGAGTACTGCCATCGGACGGCCGGCATGCAGGAGGTCGCCCCTGGACCCCCGCTGGACTTTTGGCAAGTCTTGTGGGGGTCAGGAGGCCCCTCAAGCTGGCCAAAAGTCCCTGGGGGTCCAATGGGGGACCCGGAGCAACCTCCTGCATTCCGGCCGTCCGATGCCAGTACTCAAAATGGCATCGATAGCTTTTGCTCATATTATGTCACAGGGGCTACCGGTGCCATTGGTCAGCCCCTGTCACATGGTAGGAGCACAAGATGGCGCCGATGGCCATGTGACAAGGGCTGACCAATGGCACCGTTAGCCCCTGTGACAAAGGCTATCGGCGCAATGATGAAACCGGCATCGAGGGTGTGAGTGCAGGGGATGGCTCCCGGTCCCCCCGCTGGACCACCAGGGAGTTTTGGTAAGTTTTTGGGGGGTTCAGGAGGGTGGGGGTGTTGTTTAAATTTTTATTTAGGTGGCCATATAATTCGGCGAAGATTCGTGTATTCGTGGGGGATCACGATACGTTTCGCTTCTCCACGAATACTACGAATAGTGCAATATATGTTGCGGATCGCCAATTCGGCGAAAACGAATGCACACCCCTAGTGAATATTGTGGAGGCAGCACCTGTGGTCCCCAAGGAGTTCTCTTTCAAGTGCAACAGTTCTATTTTGCACCAAGGGATTCTCTGTTGCTCACATTACCTACTACCATGGTGGACTTATAGAGTTCTACTAGGCTTCACATGAAATATCCCCAGTTTTTATGCATCTGATGTTGCAAGAGAGCTTGGGTCTGCATAGGCGCGCAAACCAGGTCAAGCAGGTTAGAACTGTTGTCAGGGGTTTCCTTGTATACATAAGTACCATTACTCCATCAAGATGTCATGTCCTTATTCTGTGAAAGTTTATGAAGCAACACTTCTGCATTTTTCCTATAGTGCAAGCTGACAAGATTAAGCACTTTTTGAAGGACTAGGTGCCTGATATTTTCTAGTGGAGCAGTAGCTGTATTATTATGTTTGCAGTAGATACAAGTTTAGTTTTTCTTTTCTATTTCTCCTTGCCTGTTATATGAAAGGTAATGCTGTAGCATAGTGAAATAACATTTGGCCTTTTCATAATCAATTATGCCAGAACTTTGAAGAATGTCTTTCATTTCTTTGACTAGTCTGTGATTGGCCTCAGTTCTAATATTCTCCATGAGGGCTCTCAAACATTCAAGTTGTTGGCTTGGGACCAAGCACATTTTTTCAGTATACTGCATTACCAAGAAGACCCATAATAAGAGGCAAGGCAAAACTCAACAAGGAACCAAAAAACCCACCTGACTGCCTCACCAGCTTCTTCTTTCTTTTAAGGGGTACCTTTTTATCACCCAGACACTTTATGGCCCACCATATCCTTTCTAGGATGCATATTTGAAGTTGTGACAAAGGTATGCTGTCTTTCAAAGTGTTAAGAACGATTTCAGCGATAGGGGTGACTAAATCATCCAAAGCCATACTTAGAATGACTTTTCTTTGTCAGGTTGAGGCCTGATCTAAAAGTTTCAAAAGTGACAAGTTTCTCTTCAGATGATTAGACATGCTGTCTGCAACAATCTGGTCTGCATGTATGCATTGTGGTCTGGGTGAACAGTACCTTCTTTTTATAAGTGTTCTGTGTTTTTTTACAGTACGTGATGGGCCAGGAAAGAGGAAAGAAATCCATCCTCAGTCTACACATCTCCACTAGGTGTTGCATCGAAGGTGGACCCTTAGGCTGAGGTGGGGTTGACTCAACCCGTAGGTGAGGACCTATGGGTCCCCACCGGTAGGTGGAGTGGGCTGAAGGTAGAGGCCACTGGAGATTCACCTATACCAGCCCTCATTCCCTGCGGATTGAGCCTTTGGGTGCTGGGTCCGGTAGCACTTAGGTGGGCCTTGAGGTAGATTAGTGAGGCAAGTTGGTTCAGCCCAGAGACAACAGTTGATGGCGTAGTCCTACCCTGGACTAGGTACGGTACTGGAATTCAGGCGCCAATGTGACAGAGTAGCTGGAGGCACTCGAGAAAAGATAGGCTGAAGCCTGATAAGTCCACATCCAGGGAGTAGGCTAGGAGAGGCGTCAATGACAGGCTTGGATCAGGGCCAATGGCAAGCGGAGGTTGTGGAAAGCAATGTACAATTCTGAACACAGAGAAGTCTATAGCGTAGTCAATCAAGGCGATGGTCTGATCACAGAGAAGTCAGGCATAGTCAGGCATAGCAGAGGTCTGGGTATGGAGATAGGCAGTAGAATAGTTGGGCGTAGCAGAGGTCTGGGTCCGGAGATAGGCAGAAGAGTAGTCAGGTATAGCAGAGGTCCAGGTCTGGAGATAGGCTGAAGCATAGTCAAACAAAGCAAAGTCGATATCCGTAGAGTCAGTCCAACACATAGACAAGGCAGGAATGAAGATGAGAGGAACCGGGAACAACAAAGGTCAGGAACATGGAATAGAGAGGATTATCTATCAGCAATGAGTACTCAGAGTACGAGGAGACTGTTGCAAAGGCAACGCTATGGAGTGAGGCCTGAGCTTAAATACATTGGAGAGTATTACGTCATCATCCGGGGCTGCGGCCAATTTCCCACCATGGGCCGTTCAAAAAGGATTAGCACGCACACCTAGGAAGGGGAGCGGCGCGGGCGGCAGCATCTCTCCACGGACCACGCAGAGAGGCTCGACGAGCAATGGCATCCTGACTGGCAAAACTGGGGACCACAGCAGAGGCACTGGGAGCGGCCCGAGGTCAGAGCCAGTGACCCACCGCTGCCAGCAAGGAGGAACCAGGAGCTGTAGTCCATGTAAGAAGGTGAGGGGGCCGCACCGCTGGTCTGCCGCGTAAGGCACGTGTAACACTAGGTGTAATCATAAGGTTCTGGAGATAGTTTTCAGGGGTGATGAGTCAGATGAACTGAACAAAATCACTGTGAACCTGGAAGATGTAGTAGGCCAGATTGACAAACTAAAAAGAGTAGCAAATCACCTGGACCAGATGGTATGCATCCTAGGGTTCTGAAGGAACTAAAAAATGAAATTTCTGATCTATTAGTTAAAATTTGTAACCTATCATTAAAATCATCCATTGTACCTGAAGACTGGTGTGGCCAATGTAACCCCAATATTTAAAAAAGGCTCCAGGGGCGATCTGGGTAACTATAGACCAGTGAGCCTGACTTCAGTGCCGGGAAAAATAGTGGAAACTATTCTCAAGATCAAAATTGTAGAGCATATAGAAAGACATGATTTAATGGGACACAGTCAACATGGATTTACCCAAGGGAAGTCTTGCTTAACAAATCTTCATTTTTTTGAAGGGGTTAATAAACATGTGGATAAAGGTGAACCGGTAGATGTAGTGTATTTGGATTTTCAGAAGGCGTTTGACAAAGTCCCTCATGAGAGGCTTCTACGAAAACTAAAAAGTCATGGGATAGGAGGCGATGTCCTTTCATGGATTACAAACTAAAATTAAAAGACAGGAAACAGAGAGTAGGATTAAATGATCAGTTTTCTCAGTGGAAAAGGGTAAACAGTGGAGTGCCTCAGGGATCTGTACTTGGAACGGTACTTTTCAATATATATATATATTAGGGATGTGCAGAGCAAAATTTTATGTTCATATTTTTTATGTCCGAAAGGGGGTCCCACTTGTGGCCAATATGGACATAAAAAAAATCCAATGAGTTGGGTATATGTACATATGTGCAAAAAGAAAATTTAAACCCCCTCACCCTCCTTAATCCCCCCCCCAGACTTACCACAACTCCCTGGTGATCGAGCGAGGAGTGAGGACGTCATTTCTGCAATCCTTGGCGAGAAGGATGTGACGTCGGTGGCACGTCGAGTGATGCGGCGTCACGTGATTCCCGGCGAGTTCGCGCCGGACGGCTCGTTCGGCCCAAAAAGAACTTTTGGCCAGCTTGGGGGGGCCTCCTGACCCCCCCAAGCTGGCCAAAAGTTCTTTTTGGGCCGAACGAGCCGTCCGGCGCGAAGGAGCCGGGAATCACGTGACGCCGGCGTCACTCGACGTGCCGCCGACGTCACATGCTTCTCGCCAAGGATTGCAGAAATGGCGTCCTCACTCCGCTCCATCACCAGGGAGTTGTGGTAAGTCGGGGGGGGGGGGGATTAAGGAGGGTGAGGGGGTTTATATTTTTATTTTGGCTCAACAATCGCGATTTCCCACATATCGAACATATCTATGTTCGATATGTGGGAAATCCGATCGTTTATGTCGAATCAATTTTTTAAGTAAAAAAAAAAAATGAGTTGCGTTTCACTAATGCGGTCAATCCGAATGCACACCCCTAATATATATATATATATATATATATATATATATATATATATATATATATATATATATATATATATATATATATGATCTGGAAAGGAATATGATGAGTGAGGTTATCAAATTTGCAGATGATACAAAATTATTCAGAGTAGTTAAATCACAAGCAGACTGTGATACATTACAGGAGGACCTTGCAAGACTGGAAGATTGGGCATCCAAATGGCAGATTAAATTTAATGTGGACAAGTGCAAGGTGTTGCATATAGGGAAAAATAACCCTTGCTGTAGTTACACGATGTTAGGTTCCATATTGGGAGCTACCACCCAGGAAAGGGATCTGGGCATCATAGTGGATAGTACTTTGAAATTGTCGGCTCAGTGTGCTGCAGCAGTCAAAAAAGCAAATAGAATATTAAGAATTATTAGGAAGGGAATGGTAAATAGAACGGAAAATGTCATAATGCCTCTGTATCGCTCCATGGTGAGACCGCACCTTGAATACTATGTACAATTCTGGTCACTGCATCTCAAAAAAGATATAGTTGTGATGGAGAAGGTACAACCAAAATGATAAAGGGGATGGAATAGCTCCCCTATGAGGAAAGGCTGAAGAGGTTAGGGCTGTTCAGCTTGGAGAAGAGATGGCTGAGGGGGGATATGATAGAGGTCTTTAAGATCATGAGAGGTCTTGAACGAGTAGATGTGAGTCGGTTATTTACACTTTCAAATAATAGAAGGACTAGGGGGCATTCCATGAAGTTAGCAAGTAGCACATTTAAGACTAATCAGAGAAAATTCTTTTCACTCAACGCACAATAAAGCTCTGGAATTTGTTGCCAGAGGATGTGGTTAGTGCAGTTAGTGTAGCTGGGTTCAAAAAAGGTTTGGATAAGTTCTTGGAGGAGAAGTCCATTAATGGCTATTAATCAATTTTACTTAGGGAATAGCCACTGCTATAAATTGCATCAGTAGCATGGGATCTTCTTAGTGTTTGGGTAATTGCCAAGTTCTTGTGGCCTGGTTTTGGCCTCTGTTGAAAACAGAATGCTGGGCTTGATGGACCCTTGGTCTGACCCAGAATGGCAATTTCTTATGTTCTTATGTTTTTCTAGTAGCATCGTCAAAAGCCTCAAGAAAGAATCGTGACTTACCAGGGTACAGTACGTGATGTGCCAGGAAAGAGGCTAGCATAGTTATTTGTAATTTTTCTCTAAAATTGTTAAAAGCACCATATTTTTAGTGTTTAAAGTAATAGTATGACTCACTTTCCTTGACAGAAAATGTTCTAGACGACATATATAATACTTATGTTTCTATGGTGCACACACTTAATATAGGCTTTCTCTATTTCATTAACTTTTATAAGCAGAGTTCATCAAATCATCTACAATAAACATGCTAACTTTATTGAATGGAAACAGGATATCATTGTTAAAAGTTTCAGGTAAAGAGACCATAAAGGGAACACCAGGACAACATTTTATTACACAAAGATTGCCAACATTTATAATACCACATGATATTGTCGGGGGCAATGGTCATTGTACGGTCAGTGTGTAATAACAGTTTTTTGACAAAAAAACTCTTGCCAGAATTTGAAGACCCTGCTAGAATACAGGAAAAAGGATGTCACCAGAGCACCTCCACTACCTCAGTAACCATAATGGAGCATATGAAAGCCAGGGCACAACTTTATTTTATCACAAATGACTCCTTGGGTTTTTTGAGCTCTCAGAGCTGTACCTGCCACTCTGATTTGTTCCTTATGATCTCCTTTTGTCATATAGCTGTATTTTTCCTCTGCTCTTCAAGGTCAAAGTCCATCACCAGCTTTTTCAAACTGCAAAAAATGACTTTTTATATATTTCTGAATTTAGAGTGACTCCCTTCACTTTCATATGGGTCTCACCATTCGACAGCCTACAGCCATTGGTTTTGGGCCCCGCCAATACAAACTCTGTGATGCTCTCATCTACATTTACATACATTTACATTTATTGCATTTATAAACCACCTAACAATAAGAAGGCCTAGGCAGTTAACATAAAAACATACACAATTTAAATCAAGAATAATAGAAAATAGCATACATTTAAAATCAAAATAATAATGTGTTGCATAAAAACAAATTAAATAAATAAAAATAAAAACAGTAACTTGAAAACATAAAATTAATATGAATATATATCAAATAGGTAAAATGGTAGGGTAAAATTAACCATAAGCTACATTAAATAAAAAGGTGTTAATGAGTTTTGTAAATTGAGGAAGTCAATCACAAAGTCTGATTTCAATTGGGAAAGAGTTCCATAGTGTTGGTGCTGCTATGGAGAAGGTGCATACATGTGTAATGCTTAGTTTAGTGAATTTTGGAGATGGGACCTCAAGTAAACATCTTTGTGAAGAACAAAGTTCTTGATAAAATTGCCTGATAAAATTTGAGGATAGCATGCATTGGCCCAGTGACATTTTTGCTCATTGAGAAGCTTGTGTACAAGCATTCCAATTTTGTATTTAATGGGTTCATTGATGGGTAGCCAATGCAGAGAGTTTGCTGATCAGCTCTCCTAAATAATCCCACAAGGGGGGGGGGGGGGTGGCATTCATCTTTCCTGCTGACAAAATTCATGGAGTCTGTGTCATGGTAAAGATAATGCTTGTGCAAACTGCCCAGCAGCTGGTACATCTGTAAATGAGCATAAGACATGGTGAAAAAGACTGTGAAGATATTGGTGTTACCTGGCAATGTCTACTGTCCTTGGAATATCTCCAGGATATGCACACTAGCTCATTGTCAAGAATATCATACAATTACACCTTGTACTTTGGGGAAAACAAGCACATATTGAGCTCACTGGGATCTCTCATGATGCTCGTGGTGGGCAGATGTGTTATTTGGATGAATTTTCCCCATATCAAATTTAAAAATAGCTTGGTGATTTGAAGTTTGATGCTCACCTGGTCCACATGTAAATGCATGCCTTTTTATGGAAATCCTCCACATACCATGTTTTCTTTTCAGTGTTGCTACACCAGTGTGGTAACCCAGACACCCCCTGTTTTTTATGCAGGTGCATGTTTATGTTATCTGCAAAGAGGTGGTCATTTTTTTTCTTCAAAATGCCAGATTTCAAAGAATTTCACAACTATGTACCCTTTGGTGATGGCTTTGTTCACCTTTGTGGTACATCAGGTCACCATTAGTGTCCTATCCTCATCTATGTGGTGCACTCTTCCCTCTGAAGTGTCTTGCAGCACAGGCAGCACAGAGGAAACACAGGTTTTCTGTGAGATCTGAATGGTAACCTCCTTGTGGAGGGTACACTTTAGCTTTAATCAACCCAAAATAATCCTAGAGAAGACCAAACTGGTCATAAATGATTTATTTTATTTATTTCATGAGTTTTATATACCGTCATTCGGAAACGTCAAAATAACGCCATCATAACGGTTTACAAAATAAGGTTACAGGGAAAAGAGGGGGTTAAACAAGGGATGCAAAGCACAAACTGTTATTAAGCATAGGGGATAACATGTGTAAGGATTTAGTTCAGTTTTTTGTTTCATTTCTTATTTATGAAAACCTAGATGTGATGAATTTCATTTATTTAATCATGAGGTTGGATTGGAGAGCGATGATGTTGTGTTGTTCATTGGGTGAGTTGGTATGCTTTGTTGAACAAAAAAAAAACATTTAGGTATGGCCTATCAGATATACTTTTGTTTAATTGACAAAAGGGTACAGGCTGGTAAAATTGTAATAATGTACTTACTCACCAGACTTTGCTTCATAGTACAAGCATACTGCATTTGTCCTTCCTTTGAAAAGAGCATCTCAAAGCACCAGAGGCTCTGATAATGCAGCACTGTGCTGGAGGCTGCACAGGAACTGTCTGTTTTTATCATCTTGTTCCATTCATGTTCCCAGATGCTTATGACTTTGAACCCTTCAGGCTTTAGGAAATCCACCTTAATTTGTGTTTTGTAGTCCAGAAACCCAAAGACGTCAGCCAATAGGGGGCTCTTCACTCCTTCCTACAAATGATTCAGCCATGATAGAAACAGCCATTGAACACCCCATCGGTGAAGCATAATTGTCAAGAAAGTAGGGGCTGACCTGTACTTCGCCACCTTGAAAAGCATGTCTGATTTGTATGTTCTTTATGGCCATAGTATATATCAGCCACTGGATGCTGGAGGTCAATTATCTCTTGGGGTATGTTATGGTGTTGAAATGGATTCTTAGGTACTGCGGTGATGGCACTCCCACGGGAAGGAGCCCCGTGAGGAACCGCAGTACTAGGCTAGACTCTATAGACACAGACACAGGATTTTATTATACAGCTTGATGGCACTGCCCGGGAAGCGGGCAGCAGTGAAGAACCCAGTGAAGCAGTCAGGGATCCTCAGCAGAGGAGACAGTGTCTCTCTCTCGAGTAGATGGTAGACAGCGCGGCATGGCAGGGACAGGTCCCGGATGTAGAGCGGAGCGCTGAAGCTGAAGACAGACTGAAGGTTAGTTCTCACTGAAGCTGAAGCTGTAGTTGAAGATCCACTCAGGCAGAAGTTGATAGTGGCAGGCACCAGATTAGGGAGAGCAGGCCCTTGAGGAGTGAGTACCCGGTTTCCCAGGATAGGTACCTGAAATAGAGTAGAAGGGCCCCTTAGGAACGGGTACTCATGTTAGAGAGAATACCCCGAAGGGCAGAGAGAGCTTCCTGCGGCAGCTGGAAGCGGCAGAGCAGCTTAGACCGGAGCAGTCCAATCCTTACTGATTCAGTTTGTTAGCAAATGAAGGGCAGGCTAAATACCAGGATGTGATGATGTCACTCGGAGGGGATGCCCCTGAGGTTCCCGCCATGACGTGGATAAAGACGTGGGTGGCGTGCGCGCGCGCACCCTAGGGGGCCCTCAGGAGATCATGGCAAACATCATTGCCGTTTGCCGCTCCGGGGACTCCAGAGAGAGCGGCATGATGACGCGGCAGCAGCCATCTTCCCAAGACGAGAAGAGAGAAGGAAGAAAGTTAAGGCACAGAGGTCGAAGCCGTCTGAGACCGACGGACGCAACAGGGTAGTGCTATGGTTTTGGGGTTTAAAAACATAAACCTGTACATGGTCATGCACACCTAAGCCAGTGTTATGTATTAAAAAGTTATATACATGTTTTTGCTATCATTGTCACAAGGACATGTATGGTGGCATTTATGTGTTTCTCTCTGTAGCTCTGAAGAAACCTACTCTTTCTAAGAAAACATCCATGTTCAGCTCATCGGGATGCTGCTATCTAGAATACAGGGGCTGGTGATCACTTCCCAGATCAAATCATATTTGTAGGTAATCACCGGGCTCTATTCTACAGTGTATCTCATCTAAAGCTTGTTGAATGCCCAAACGTATGGCTTCCTGCACTTCTCTGAATGACATGACATTTTCCATATTAATAAAATGAAAAGCATCTGAATAGATCACACCATTGAAATGTACCATTGGTCTCTGCCTCCTGTTTCAAAATTCAAGGTATTTTACCAGCTCAGGGTCTACATCTGATACCATCTCTAAATCTGAATCAGTTACAGTCTCAAAACAGTCTTTCTCTGTTGTGTCTTTAACTGTTGACTCACTTTATTTTCTCTGCCTTTGCTTAGAAGTGTGGCGTCTGGGTGTTCTTTTGAGATGGTTACTTTTATCCTTAGGTTTTCCATATGGGCCTTTCTGATACTCAGATGTTTTGGACTGGCTTGCTTCATCAGCTATGTGGTAACACAGAAAATCAAATGAAGATTAAGATTATTGCAGTAATAAAAGCAAACTAATAGCAATATTATTGCAATAATAAAGCAAATGAATATTACATTTATTGCAAAGTGAAAGCGTATGCATAAGAGTGCACACTAAACAAAATATTCAAATTGCTTTAATGCATGCATAGTCTCTTGGTATGTACCTCTGTCTGTAGTCTCACATCCTTTTCTTTTTCTTAGGACTTTCTTTCAATGCTTGCTTTTATCCAGTTGCTTCCTATAAAACCTTTTTGGATTTGCTTAGTTCTTGAGCTGTATGATTAAACAGAAAAGAATTATATTAAAAAGTACACATGCTAACATTTTTTGCAGAAAAAAAAAAGCTCTAAAATGATTTTACCATCTTCTATTCAAGTCTCAATGTACATGTTTTAAGAACTTAAGGACTGATTCACTAAGGCTTTTCTCCCATTCTGTGTCTATGGGAAAATGCTTAGTGAATCAAGCCCTTAGGTTGATATATTTTGCAAAACACAAGATTTTATTTTCACTTACAACTTGTTATTCATCTTTTATTAGGATATCCTGAATCTTGTCTTTGTACTGGCTCAGAGTTTTTGGCTATATCCATTCTTGAGCCATGGGTTGTTCTGGCTCAGAGATTTGTGTGATACCCTGCTGTTGAGATTAGGGGGGAATACCCAAAAGGCCTGGAATTAATACAGCAAAGAACTTTAATATAAGACAGCTGGAATTTGAATTTAATTACCATGGGAAGCATTGTTAAAGCTTATTGGTATTGTATTGGTGGAGAATTAATAGTTTGTAATCCATTGTTTTACTAGAGTCCTGCTGGGTACATTGATTGGGTGTAGATTTTTGGTAGGAATGTAATGCGCACACTAACGGGAGTTGCCTAATTTGCCCTGAATGATAGCACATCCCATTATAATAATGGGTCTTTTGCAGTGTTTTGTAAAGATATATGATGTTTTTGATATTAGCGTTGCATTTATTAAAGGTAGCCTAAGAATTTATGATCAGAGATATATTTGAATATTGAAAACAGCTTATAAGCAGATTTAAAAAGTAATAGAAACATAAATAATGGCAGAAAAGGTCCACCCAGTCTGCCCAGCAAGCTTTCTAAGGAAGTAACTGCTACTTTCTCCATACTTCCACTTTTAAGAAAAGGAACCACATCCACATCCACCCATCTCCATTCCTCCCCAGTGAATCCTGACTCTAAAGAAACATTTAAACATTTATACAGTTGAGCTGCCAGGATTTCTCAAAATTCCCCTAGTACCCTCAAATATATCCCATCTGGCCCCATTCCTTATCTTTGGAAAATGCTGTTTTCTGTTACATTCTTGAAGCCTGACAGATATTTGAATTTTGATATCAATATTTCATTTTTCCCTTCTTTCTTTAGCAAAATAAATCTTTTGTTCCTTCAGTCTCGATATGTATGACATATCATACAGGCCATGCATCATTTTGGTGATCTTCTTTTGAATTGTCTGTGTCTTGTCAGTGTTCTTTTGTAGATGTGGTTTCCAGAACTGAATACAATACTCAAAGTTGGATCTCACCAGAGACCTGTAGAGAGGGAAGAATACTTTTTATTCTATTAGAGATAATCAAGTAGATTCTAAAAGACTCGCTGGCATAAAATCATGGAGATACATGCATGGCCGGGCCTTGTACGTGCCGAGCGCATATTTAAAAAGGCCTGGCTATGCGCATATCTCCTGATATGTGCAGAAGTGCTGGGCCTGAAGAAAGGGGCTGGTTGGAGTGGGATCTGGGTAGGGAAGGGTGTGTGTGTGTATATTTTATTTTACTTTACCTCTATTAGATTGCAACAACAGAGGACAAGACTTAAGTGTTAATTTATCTTTTAGCCAATATACTTAAAGTAGACATGACTTATCACAACCAATAAGTAATATTTAATATGAAACTATGTTACAGTATTTGATGGCACCTGTTTAGTTAATATAACTCAACACATTTAAGTTTGAAATTATGTGCCTTATTGTGAACCGTTGTGACGGCAACTAGCTTAACGATGGTATAGAAAAGATTTTAAATAAATAAATAAACAAAAATTCTATAAGGACAATTACAGTGTTCCAGCGTACATTTTAAACATGACCCCATACCACAAATCTCATATCTCTAAACCTATAAAGGTAGCAAGAGGGGCTGGAGTAATTACTACATTATTAAGGATAAATCACGATCGTTATAACAAAGATAACCGATAATCGATAATTACAACACAATTTTTCCTTTTGATCCACTGATATTAGTCATTGGTAGGAGATTGTCTTCTGCTATTTACGAACTCCTTCAAATGGTCTGGGTTGAAAAATATAAAGGTATTATTGGAAATTTGTATGACACATCTGCATGGGTAGTGAAGTTGGAAAATCACACCCATTGCCGTCACTTCAGGTCTCAAAAGAAAGAAGACACTCGAACAGACTGTCTCATAGAAAGGAAACACTTGAACAGACTGTCCTTGATACAACACATTTATATTCTTAAAATAAGTTTTCATAATGAGACTAAAATATTGCTCAGAGTACAAAGAGACAAATAATACTGCTCTTTCAATCACTTCTAACTCTGAATTTTCCAGATATTGGGTGAGATTTAGGAAATCAGGCCTGTTCCCTTCTAATTTTGAAGAATTTCCAGTTCTCTGTACTAAAAAACTGATCTTTTCCACAGGGGATATATGTTCCAAAGGGATCTTTAAGGCCTCTTGCAGGTATATTCTAAAGGTTATAAATGGTAAATTGCCCATAATCTTAGGAAAGTTCAGCAGTCTAATATTTAGATGCCTTAGGAAATTTTCAACTGCCTCCAACCTTCTTGAGGGAATTAGAGAGTCCCATACAAAGCTAGTGGATGTGTCTTGTAATTTCCTAACTTCTATCTTTAAAGACTCAGTAGCCTGCACTTGTTCTTGCTGTGCTAGCTGGTTGTCTTTGGTTACTGAGTCTAATTTCTTCCCCAAAAATTCAATTTGACAGGTTTGTTCCCCATAGGGAATCCATTGAGAC
The DNA here is from genome assembly GCF_901001135.1 of Rhinatrema bivittatum. Lineage (NCBI taxonomy): Eukaryota > Metazoa > Chordata > Amphibia > Gymnophiona > Rhinatrematidae > Rhinatrema > Rhinatrema bivittatum. The sequence goes on from NC_042619.1 coordinate 158,783,265, forward strand.
AACCTCAGGTTTGGTATAATCCTCTGTCCATATGTTGTTCAATCCAGATCCTCTCGCTGTGTCTTTTTCCTCTCCCATGGGGGCAGCTGTACCAAAGGTCACTCTCCTATCCGAAGGATCCCCGGACCTCAGCAGGCTGGAAATGGACAATTCTTCCGGGTCACCGCCGGCGCTCCCAGTGGGCAAAGGTCGTCTGATGAGCATCTCATCTTTCACCTGTGCAGAAACAGCGAGACTCAGTGGGGAAGCTAAGATAGGTTGCCTGGGATCCGGCGGGCTTAGGGTAATTTCCCCAGGCGACATTGGGTCTCCTCTACCAGTTTCGCTAATGGAGCTAGAAGCCTGCACTACCTGTGTTGTCACGGCGTACTGAGTTAGTAATCGCTGCTCCAAGGGAGGACAAGGGTCCGCCGGGTAGACCCTAATCTTACCTTTGTGTTTATGAGGTCAAATTTTAAAAGAGAGCAAAAGGAGCAGTGTCAGGCACATCCGTCTAAATCGCCATCTTGGAACTTCCCCCAAGGTCAAATTGCTTACGTTTCTTGTTTGCTTGTTTGTTTGTTTTTTTAGTAGAATTTGCAATGGTACCAAAATTTTGACAGAAAATGTAAATAATATCATTAGCAATGATGCATATATTTTAAAGTAATCATCTAAGATTTTCCTTAAAAGCTGCATTTATATAGTTTCAATCATTTGTGAAACTGAAAAAAGCTGATTGCCATTCAAATAACATTTTGTCTATTAGTCAACCACAGAGCAGCAATTCCACTTCCTTAACTATTCCCATCTCCAAAGCCCTTCCTTTCCTCTGCACAAATCCTCCCCAATACCCCTCTTTCCTTCTCCCTATCCCCTCTCCCCTTTTAGGAGATCTAGTTGGGAAAGTAGCTGCTGGTGCTGAAACACTGGACCTGAGTACATGGAATAATAGAAAGTAGTCCTTGCTGACTGAGAATCCCTAGTAGGGACAGAGAGGAAGGGAGGAGAACTTAGTGCTGCTCTCTTCCAAAATGATAAAAGGGATGGAACTGCTCCCCTGTGAGGAAAAGCTAAGGAGGTTAGGACTGTTCAGCTTGGAGGAAAGACAGCTGAGGGAGGATATGATAGAGGTCTTTAAAATCATGAGAAGTCCAGAACAGATAGATGTAAACCGGTTATTTACCCTTTCTGTTAATAGAAGGACTAGGGGGCACTCCATGAAGTTAGCAAGTATCATATTTAAAACTAATTGGAGAAAATTATTTTTCACTCAGTGCACAATTAAGCTCTGGAATTTGTTGCCAGAGGATGTGGTTAGTGTAGTTAGTGTAGCTGGGTTTAAAAAAAAAGGTTTGGATAAGTTCTTGGAGGAGAAGTCCATTCATTGCTATTAATAAGTTGACTTAGGGAATGGCCTCTGCTACTACTGGCATCAGTAGCATGGGATCTTCTTAGTGTTTGGGTACTTGCCAGGTTCTTGAAGCCTGGTTTGGCCCCTGTTGGAAACAGGATGCTGGGCTTGATTGACCCTTGGTCTTACCCAGTATGACAATTTCTTATGTTCTCATGTTCTATCAATCACTATATGGGATGAAGAAACAAGGGAGGATTGTACCATATTGAGAGGAATATTTATTTATTTATTTAAAAACTTTTATATACCGGTATTAGTATGCATACATCATACCGGTTTACAATGTAACTTTAAAGGTAGAAATTACAATGAACAGGGAGGGCGAACAAGGAGGAGTATACAAAGAGCAGGAGGTGGAGGAATTAAAGCAATAAATAAAAACTGCAACGGACTATTTACAGGAATATACAAGGCGTAGGCAAGATACTTGCAGAAGTCGGTGTACTTAATCAGGGTAGGCTTGTCGGAAGAGCCATGTTTTAAGTTTTTTTCTGAACTTGGCGTAACATGGCTCTAGCCTGAGAGTGGTAGGGAGGGTGTTCCATTGTTTAGGGCCTGCAATGGATAGTGCACGGTCCCTAGTAGAGGAGAGGTGGGCTTTTTTCAAAGGGGGAATGGAGAGGGTGCCTTTGTTGACAGTGCGAGTGGGTCATTCAGTGCGTATAGGACGAAAGGGTTCATCCAACCAATTGGAATTGTGCGAGTGGATGGACTTGTGCACTATGGTTAGAATTTTGAAGAGAATTCGGGATGCGATGGGGAGCCAGTGGAGTTCTTTGAGTATTGGGGTAATGTGATCAGCTTTCCTTGAGTTGGTGATGACCCTGGCGATGGCATTCTGGAGCATTTGTAAGGGCTTGGTGGTGGAGGAGGGTAGGCCAAGGAAGAGGGCATTACAGTAGTCCAGCTTTGAGGAAAGGGTGGCTTGGACGACGGTGCGGAAGTCATGATAGTGGAGGAGGGGTCTGAGTTTCTTCAGGATGTGAAGCTTGAAGAAACCTTCTTTGAGGATGGAGTTGATCTGTTTTTTGAGATTGAGTTGTTGATCTATGATAACCCCAAGGTCTCTTACTGTGGGTTGGGGTGTTATGACGTTGAAAGCTGGATCGTTGGAGATCGGTGGTTTGGGAGGGAGGTGAGGAGAGATAAGGAGCAGCTCTGTTTTGGAGGAGTTTAGAGCGAGGTGGATGTTGGTGAGGAAGTCATTGATGTTGGCAAGACATGTGTTCCAGAAGGCAAGGGCATCTGAGAGAGAGTTGTGAATGGGAATGACGATTTGAACGTCATCTGCATAGAGGTAGAATTTGAGGCCGAGGTCTGTGAGGAGCTGACATAGAGGTGTGAGATAAATGTTGAAAAGGGTGGAGGAGAGGGAGGAGCCTTGTGGGACACCTTGAGACAAGGGATAGAGTGTGGAGTTGGCGTTTCCTATCTTGACGGAGAACTTTCTGTTAGATAAGTAGGATTTAAACCATAGTAGGGCTAGGCCTGAGATGCCTATTTCGGATAGCCGGTTGATGAGGAGGTTATGGTTGATGGTATCAAAGGCAGCTGAGATGTCGAGTAGGGCGAGGAGGTAACAGTTGCCTCGGTCCATGCCTATGAGTAAGTGGTCCGTGAGGGAGAGCAGGAGGGTTTCTGTATTGAGGTATTTACGGAAGCCGTATTGGGCTGGATGCAGAATGTTGTTGCTTTCTAGATATTCTGTAAGTTGGATGTTTACAATCTTTTCCATAATTTTGGATAGGAAGGGCAGGTTAGAGATAGGGCGGAAGTTAGCGGGGTCTTTAGGGTCTAGTGTTGGTTTTTTTAGGAGGGGCTTGACAATAGCTTGTTTAAGAGCATCTGGGACAGAGCCTGAAGAGAGGGAGGAGTTTATGATGTCTGCGATGGGTTTGGATATAGTGTTCGGGATGGAGAGGAGGGATTTTGTGGGAATGGTGTCTGAAGGGTGGGAAGCTGGTTTAAGTTTTCTGAGAATAGGGGAGGACTGGACCATATGGTAAAGAGCAGAACTGGGAAATATGAAATGATATGAGAATTGTGAATGGAGGGAACCTATATAAGTTTGTTTTGAAAATATGAATGTGAAAGATACACAGAATTAACCACTAACTACACATCTATAAAATCACCCTGCCTGTACAAAAAGTAGAGTCATGCATTTGGGGGTATTAAACCTAAGGTAATAATAAATTATAGGGTTGATGTACTGATATGCTCCAAATAGGACAAGAATCTGATACTAATCATATATAATTATCTCAAGGTTAAGAAACACAAATCAAATGAAAGTGGTAAGAGCCAAAGAAATGAAAGGGTCTATAGAGAAAGAGATAATCAGAAGAGAAAAAGAGATGATAATAATACAGTACAAATCATTAGTGTTAACACATCTAGAGTAGGGATGTGCAGAAGGAAAACATTTGTTGCTATTCGTTATTTGTTGCTCTGGGACCCAAATCCGTTGCATCCATTTTCGGGGAAACCCGATTCGTCCATTAGTTGCATTCGGTATTCGTTTTCCATTAAAGCTGGAAAAACAAACAAAAAAAACCCAAAACACCCCAACCCTTTAAATTTAATTAACTACAACCCCCCACCTTCCTGACCCCCCCCCCTAGACTTGCCAAAAGTTCTTGGTGGTCCAGCGGGGGTCCTGGAGCGATCTCCTGCACTTGGGCCATTGGCTGGCAGTATTCAAAATGGCACCAATAGCCTTTGCCCTTACTATGTCACTGTTGCATTCGTGGCTGCTCTACGCCTTCACTCCGCCCTCTCTACCTCTGTGGCGACTCCCTCCGGGTCTGATGGACGGCTTGCTGCCACGGCGTCTCCATGCCGCTTCTCCCCGGCATCCCCAGACCGGCTCGACGCCGCGGATCCGCCATGTTCCCAATGACATAGGGCGTGCACTCCGAAGTATGTACCAGCAAGGGCGTGAACATCAGGGGCATCCCCCTGTATTGATGTCATCTGCTTCCAACATAAAAGGTCTTCATTAACGCTAACAGATTGAGTTAGCAAGGGCTCGGATTCGTCCAAGCTACTCTGCCTCCTCAGACTTACCAGGGGTACCCACTCCTCGGGGGCCTCACTCTTTCTCTATTTCAGATTGCATATAGAAACCAGTACTCACCCCTCAAGGGCCCATGTTCATGAATACTCTGAATAATCTCTACTGCCTGGAAGCTATCGCAGATACAGACATTCGTGAGTTACCACCGCTCTCTCAGAGCTTTCCCTGGAACCAGGTACTCGCTCCTCGAGGGCCTAACTTTTTCCAGCTACTGAGCCTCCTTAAGAATCTATGTGATATTGTCATCTACTACTGGCTATGAATACAGCATACCCTGTCTACTCACTATCTATATTCTTTCTGCAGCTCAGCAACCCTGGGATCGCAGTTCCAGTATCTGAGGGACTTCAGCCCTGCCTGGCATATCAGCTCACTACCGCCACTATCAGCTCTGGTGGTTCTACTAACCTGTCTAATAAAAGAACTATCTGTGTCTGTATACATACAAAGCCTAGCTGGTGTCCCCTCTCAGGATATCCTCCTGGGGGCACGGTCATCTGCCATTGGCCCAAAGATTCACCTATTTACATTCCTTTCCAGCTGAGTACCTTCTCTAGCACTACGCTGGTACAGATTGCCAACTCAGCAGTCTATATCATAACAAGATTGCTAGTTCCACCTAGGGAGCATATCAGATTGCTAAACTCCTCCTTCCACGGGAGCCAGTCCCTAATTGGTTGCTAACACCGCATGGTGACTCATAACAGATTGCTGACTCCTCCCACAACAGGATTATCCAGCAGCAGATTTACAACAGATTGCTCATTCCTCCCACTTCAGGAGCTGAGCACAACAGATTGCTAACTCCCATCTGCTTGCTTCTTCCATCAGCATAGTAGATTATAACAGTCACAGGGGCTACCGGTGCCATTGGTCGGCCCTTGTCACATGGTAGGAGCAATGGACAGCTGGCACCGTCTTCTGCTCCTACCATGTAACAGGGGCCGACCAATGGCACCGGTAGCCCCTGTGACATAGTAAGGGCAAAGGCTATTGGCGCCATTTTGAATACCGGCAGCCGATGGCCCGAGTGCAGGAGATCGCTCCAGGACCGCCGCTGGATCACCAGGGACTTTTGGCAAGTTTTGGGGGGGTCAGGAGGGTGGGGGTTTTATTCGTTAATGATATGTTGCATTCGTGGGGGTTCGCCATACGTTTTGTGGACCCACAAATGCAACGAATAGGGACCTATATGTTGTGGATTGCGTATTCGTTCAAAATGAATGCATATCCCTAATCTAGAGTATTATGTCCAATTCTGGAGATGACATCTCCAAATAGATATAGACGGAGTAGAGATACTCCATATAAGGCCTATAAAAATGGGGCAGAGTTTGTACCATAAGCCCTATGATATGAGATTTAAGGACCAATTACCCCCCCCCCCCCCCCCACACACACACACACACACTTATCTCCAAGATGAGAAAATTGTGAAGGAGAATATGAGACAGACTTTCAAATATATTAAATACACAAATACTATAAGATGCATGAGATGACTATTTTTCAATTAAAAGACAATCCAGAAAAATATGTTATAAGAAAAGGTTAAAAACGACTCAGGATTGAAACAAACATATATATATTAATATACAGAAAGAGTGGTGTGTAATAGAGCAGTCTATGAATAGAGGAGGTGGGGGCAAAATCGAAATGAGAAATCTTGAAAGCATTATGCAAATACTGGAAATCACGATATCTGAGGAAACGAGTAAAGTCAAAGGTTAAGTAGGATCTGTCATATTGCAACAGGAAAGAAAAAAAAACAGTTAACATAGTTTTTAAAGAGGTCCATATTCAAGCAATTTGTATGCTAAGTTTAACATTTAGCTAGCCAAATTGCAGGATTTAGAAATCCTACCTTGCCAATTGCTATTGATTTATCTGTGTAAAGTTTTAACTTGATACAATTTACCCAGATACATCAGAGGTGGTTTTGGTGTGTCCTAGTGTAGAGCAAACTTGCAGAGTCATTTATAATTTTGTGTTAGGGCCTTAAGCTAGCATTAAAGTTCTAATCCAACCAATAATGCCTTAATGTTTATGGTAGAATGCAAATGTCACATTTCCTATGCAAGCGGGAGGAGTTTGGGTGAAGTTAATGGTAATGAGCATCTCCTAACATCAAATGCAATAGAGTAACACACATCAATGCAGGTTTTAATGGCAGAAATAACTACACCTTTTTTTCTGAGTATTGTGCCTTCATTAGCTGTGCGATACTGATCAAAAAGGGGACACTATTAACTTGGAGTGAGGTTTGGGGGGTAGATTTTGGGGGGCAGTTTTACATATAGTCAGAAGTACAAACAGCAAAGTTGACATCAGTGAACATTTTCTGTCATTTGGAGTGATGAAAAGTAAAAGATGAATTAAATTGTACAATGTAAGAACATAAGAACATAAGAAAATGCCATACTGGGTCAGACCAAGGGTCCATCAAGCCCAGCATCCTGTTTCCAACAGTGGCCAATCCAGGCCATAAGAACCTGGCAAGTACCCAAAAACTAAGTCAATTCCATGTTACCATTGCTAATGGCAGTGGCTATTCTCTAAGTGAACTTAATAGCAGGTAATGGACTTCTCCTCCAAGAACTTATCCAATCCCTTTTTAAACACAGCTATACTAACTGCACTAACCACATCCTCTGGCAACAAATTCCAGAGTTTAATTGTGTGTTGAGTAAAAAAGAACTTTCTCCGATTAGTTTTAAATGTGCCCCATGCTAACTTCATGGAGTGCCCCCTAGTCTTTCTACTATCCGAAAGAGTAAATAACCGATTCACATCTACCCGTTCTAGACCTCTCATGATTTTAAACACCTCTATCATATCCCCCCTCAGTCGTCTCTTCTCCAAGCTGAAAAGTCCTAACCTCTTTAGTCTTTCCTCATAGGGGAGTTGTTCCATTCCCCTTATCTTTTTGGTAGCCCTTCTCTGTACCTTCTCCATCGCAATTATATATTTTTTGAGATGCGGCGACCAGAATTGTACACAATATTCAAGGTGCGGTCTCACCATAGAGCGATACAGAGGCATTATGACATTTTCCGTTTTATTCACCATTCCCTTTCTAATAATTCCCAACATTCTGTTTGCTTTTTTGACTGCCGCAGCACACTGTATCAACAATTTCAATGTGTTATCCACTATGACATCTAGATCTCTTTCTTGGGTTGTAGCACCTAATATGGAACCCAACATTGTGTAATTATAGCATGGGTTATTTTTCCCTATATGCATCACCTTGCACTTATCCACCTTGCACTTATCCACTCTCTGCCTAGCTTGATGCACTCTCTACCTAGCTGCAATCAAGATAGGTAGAGAGTGAATTCTACAAATCAACTCTCTATACACCTAGCTGTTGTGAAAGTGGAATATTGAGCCGAGATGAGACTTTCACTACCTCCAGGGGACAGCCCCTGTTGGTCCTCATCATAGGGAGGTAGTTCTGGGAGAGAAGACCCAACAGGACCTTCACCTATACCAGCCCTCATTCCATGCAAATTGAGCCCTTGGGTACCAGGGCTGGAAAAACTTAGGCATAGGTCTCTCAAACAAAGAGCAAGAAGACAAATGGCTGAAGCAGCATTGGGTGGACCAGGAATCGAGGCAGGTATCTTATAAGAGGAACCAAGGAAAGACCAGTGGTCAGGGCAGGTGGTGATCAAGCAGAGTCAGGTTCTTATGGCCTGGATTGGCCACTGTTGTAAACAGGTTGCTGGGCTTGATGGACCCTTGGTCAGACCCAGTATGGCATGTTCTTAAGTTGCCAGGCAGAGGGTCAGGGCAGGTGTAGGTCAAGCAGAGTCAAATTACCAGGCAGATGTTCAAGGCCGAGAATCCAATCTGAAGGGAAGAGGAGCAAGGCAGGTAACAAGAGCTAGGAATGGGAGCACTGGAACCAGGAGTCAGGAACAGAAGGCAAGGCAGGAATCAGGAACATTGGGTTCAGGAATGCAGACAACTCATACTCTCTGAAGAGCAGGACCCATTGCAGAATCAAGGTGGAAGTAGCTAGGCAGGGTTTAAATACCCGCCTAGCCTGATGTCATCTCTCTAGGCCACAGAGATCTTTCCCACTGCTGGCCCTTTAAATCCTGCAACTCAGTGCGCACACGTGCCTAGGGAGATGGCCATGAGGTCCCAGTGTTGGCAGCATTTGAGGCACCATGAAAGCAGGCCGCAGGAGGTGTCAGAGGCGGGGAGCAGCAATGAAGAGGGCAGATCTGGGCCTCCAACTGGTGGATGTGAGGGGACCGGTTGTGGACCTGTGCGGCCAGGGATTCCAATACTACCTAACCTTCGTACCTTTTCCCCTCTCCTCCCTGTCCCCTAACCCCTTCCTAGCTATAAGATTTTTTTTGTTATTTACTTTGCTGCTTCTTTGGAGCAACAATAGTCTCCATACGCCGGCAGCTGGCCAGCACACACTTCCTCAGGATAGCAGCTAATGGTGCTGTCCCAGCCCACCCCTTCCTACCTAGACCCAGTTCCCCAGCTCACCCCTTTCTTGAGGCCCGGCACTTTGGCATGTATCAGGATTTATGCGCGTGGCCAGGCCCTTTGGAAAGCCTGGGCACATGTGTAACCCTCTATTTTTATGCACACGTGCCTTTTAAAATTGGCCCATATTCTTCTAACTTGATATGTGCAGTCTGGCAGTTAGAATCCTCTTTCTCAAGCAGGCTGGTTTTTCTTTATCTGGAATAAGTAGCAAATAATAAAAATATCTGGTATAAATTGTGCATATGCTCTTAGGGGCGAATTTTAAAACATTATAAGCCTAAAAGTTTGCAGATATGCAAATACATAGCTTCTGTTTATCCATTGCATAATTTTATGAAGGAAAAAAATAAGCACTTATTTCACTTTGCCACATAAAAGGCTAGGGGGTGCTCTGGACTCCTACTTCACCACTGATGCCTCTTGTTAAGGTTAAAGTAAGGATCCAGGGAGTGAGTTATGGTTGAGGAGGGGAATCTAGATCCACTAACACCACCAGGGAGGTATTTTTCAGTAAGGGTGGGGGAGGGGCAATCTACTGGACTACCAGGGTTATTTCTTTTAACAAAAGGGGGTCTGGTGTTTTGGCTATGGTGGGGTGAGGTGATCCTGGTATCCAGAGACCTGTTTCTATACTAAAAGGGACGGGTTGGGGTTGGGTCTTTCTCCCATATTTAAAAGTTAATTTGTTATACTGGGGAATAAGGCCACCTCCAAGGAGGTGGATTGAGGGGTCTATTCAGATCCCAGGGGGGATTTACATTTTTGGGAGGCTGTTTTTTGGGCTATATAGCTCCTTTAAGCAATGGTGGCTCCACCATCACACATTGAATGGGGAACATTTGTTGCTACAATATTTTCCCTTGTGGAAAAATTACATGGGGTTCACAAAGCCACAGGATTATTTACCATGGTTTTGTGACTCCCCTGGTATTTTTCCCTCGAAGAAAATACCACAGGCTAGTGAATGAGGGGAAGAGCTTGAAATGTTATTGTTGTATGTTCCTGGAATTAAAAGTTTCATAGCTATCATTTATAGGTTGTTACTGGATAGAAAATCTTAATTGCTAGATAAAATTTTGAGTATGCAGGAAAATGATATTGGTTTCAAGCGTAATGGGAGGTACATCCCATTACTCAGGTTAAAAGGGAGTGATGGGAAAGAGAAAGCCAGTGTAGGCAGAACTTGGGGTGGGGGAGGGGATAACTACACCTCCCAGAGGGCCACAGGGCTGAGGAAAAATGAAGTTGTTCAAGACCAGGAACCAGGTGGTGACATGATTAAATGGGAGCTACCAGATATGCAAAGCTGGTGGAGAAACCAAACAGAGGAGGACAACATGGCAAAAAAAGGAGGGTGAAAGTGGCTGGTATCTAACAGCTGAGAAAGTCCCCAACTGGATTGCAGTGGGCAGAGCAGGAAAAGCTGAAATCCTTGGTATTGAAATGTGAGTAATTCAGTTTATAGGTTTCCTACAAAGGGGGAGTTGGCAATCCTCCCCATCTATGTAGAAGTAACTTGACTGGGGGCAGCACAGCCAGTTTTGAACTGCCTTATATATGCATTAGGAATGTGCAGACCAAAAGTTTATGTTCATAAGTCCATAAGTCGAAAGGGGGGGTCAATTTCGGTCAATATGGACATATGGAGAATTCCATAAGTTGAGTCTATGTCCATACGTGCACCGGTTCCCTAAATAAAAATTTAAACCCCTCACCCTCCTTAACCCCCCCCCCAAGACTTACCAAAACTCCCTGGTGGTCCAGCGGGGAGTCAGGAAGCCATTCCTCTAGTCCTTTGCGAGGAGCACGTGACGTCCGCGTCACTCTGTCGTGACGCGGACGTCACATGGTCCACCGCGGTTCCGCTCCCGGACCCCTCGTTGGACCCAACCGGAACTTTTGGCCAGCTTGGGGGGGTCAGCCCCCCCAAGCTGGCGTCATGTGCTCCTCGCAAAGGAATAGAGGAATGGCTTCCTGACTCCCCGCTGGACCACCAGGGAGTTTTGGTAAGTCTTGGGGGGGATTAAGGAGGGTGAGGGGTTTAAATTTTTATTTAGGATCAACGATCGCGATTTCCAACGTATTCAACATAGCTATATTGAATAAGTTGGAAATTGCGATCGTTTTCGCCTCATCACTTTTTTAAGTTAAAAAAAAATATATAAGTTGCGTTTTACATATGCGTTGATAACGAATGCACACCCCTAATATGCATCCTTGTGCTGAGGACAAAAATTGAACTGCCATATAGTAAGGTATTTGTGCTTAGGACAAAATTGAACTGCCATGTAGTAAAATACTGGTGCTGGGGACTAGGCAGCCAGCACTGAGCTGCCTTCCATTAAATACTGGTGATGGGGGACAAACCAGTCAGCACTGAACTGCTTTATATTGAAGTATTTGTGCTGGGGCAAACTATACTGCGAGAAATGGCTGTCTATAAGTGATGGTACTGGAAGGGAGAACCAGAGCTAATCCAGACTCAGCTGTGCTCCTAGCCCTATTCTGGCACCATCATAGGATCCTGTAGCATGAACTAGCCTGGGGAAATTCAAGCAGCGGAATTCTACCCAGCGGGTTCTACAAAAGATAAGCAAGGAAGGATAGGTGGATACTTTTCTTAGAATGAATAAAGGGAACTCGATTTACCTATTTACCCAAGAGAACAGGTTTAAAATATTTTATCAGTAGAGCTTTTCACCTGTGAGAATATTATGAATGGTCTGTTTGATGGATCCTCTTTGTTGGAGAGGTGGGCACTGTTTTTATGTTTGGTGGACTTGCCCCATTATTTCCTTATTTTGGACTGAAATACTTTTTTCAATTTATTGAACTACAAAGGTAAAATTACCCTCAGAACCTGCACTAATATTGCTAGGATATCACTTTGAAAGTTATACTGTTGTCGATGTTACCCACTCATCCTTCTGATACACCTTTGTGACTGCAAGGTGCTTTTCAATGGAGCTTTCCTTCAAAGCTCTCCTTATCCTAGTGGCTTCAAAATATGTGGCATACTTATGCAATGGAACATTTGACACAGCAAGAGATTTTTAGGTAGATGTTTAAAAAAAATGCAAGCCTTTTCTGGCCATGATGGGCAAGGTGGGGAGGGCAGGCCTCTTGGTGTTTTGTAGTCTCTTGTTGACTAGTCTTTTATTTTGTCTCTTTTTTTTTTTTACCTTACATAATGCATTTATATGCTGTGTATTTTGCTTTTAATTATTCTTGCATTTGGTACCATCCTAGGAGGCCTCCTTCTTTCTTTTTTGTTTTTTCCTGTTTACATTCTTATGGATTTGATAGGTTTAACAGGGAGGTTATTCCAATATGATGCTTTCAACATAGAATGATTAGACTTTTTGATGGGTCACTGCTTATTGTGTTCACAGTATTGTTATGTATTTTAGCTTTTTGCTTTTTGTAATGACCCCTTTTACTCTAATAAACATTTAAATAAAAAAAAAATCCCATACAAAATTGCTCAGATGAGTAGTTCATTCATGATCCCATTTCTAAACTCAGACAGAAATATATGTATTCATAGTATCATAGCACCCATGCTCAAATAAATCTGTAAACTCATTTTTGACTCTAGACAGATTTTTCAGAATCAAGAGATTACTAAATATATTACTTTGCTAATATGATATTTTGAAAATATTAAACAACTATGAAACAATGGCAGAATGCAATAACAAAATGTAGAGGCCATTTTTCTTAATAGTAGAGAGGTCAGCAGAATCTATAAAACTACTCCTTGCCCTTGTTCAGAACGGTGACTGCCATATTGGTTCTGCTGCTGAGTTTAAAACTACTACTTATTTTCACAGAATCAGAAAAAAAAAATAAAAAGTGCTATAAATATTGCCTTAGTAGGACCTTAGCAAGATTTACACTGTTTCTCAACATTCCAGGTTTTTCTGTTTTTAGTACCGAAGGAGAGAAAATAGACATAAAATAGTATAATAGGTTCTTCACGACTTTGCTTTGCAAAGAGGCTTGAAGGAAACAATTTATTTCTAGAAAACAAATAAGGAATTGTCAGAGTATGTACCTTATGCTCATTGTGATTTTATTCACCTTATAAACTTAATTAAAAAGGACAGACATTTATGGAAAGTGTGTCTTACTATTGCAATTAAAATATAATTGTATTTATGTATTTATTTGCAATATTTATATCCTGCACTATATACAATTCTAGGTGGGTAACATTGACATTGACATCAAAACAAACAAATTGACAAACATGAAACAAACAATCAAGCTCATCCTTAAACAAAACTCCATCCTGGCTGGCAAAAATACTTATCCTAATATTCTATAGCACCCAGATGTTATGCTTCACTGAAATTCTTATCCTAGCCAAAAGACTACTTTAATGATAGCAGAATCAGGCCCTATCAGTTTTGAATGCTTATATATAAAATTAATAATACTAATAATTAATTGTTTCTGGAATCTCTGTGTACATAATTTCATCAGGTAAAGAGCTCCAGAGGATGGGGCTGGTGATTGTGGCCATTCTAATCTGCATTTCAGATAACTGCTCTGGGTGCACAGATGGTATGATCGGCAAATAACAAAGGGGGTTATTTTCCAAAGCGATCGCATGCAAAACGTCCCTTGTCGCGTGCGATCACTAAATGGGGTGGCTTCAAGACCGGAACAGGAGGAGTCGGGGCAGCACTGGTGCGGATGTTGCAAGGACATCGCAGACAGTGAAAAGGTAAGAACCCTTTTCGCTGCCTATTTCGCGCCCAATAGAATCACCTTTTATGATGGCGCTATTGGGTGTGAAAGCCGGCACCACAGAGGTGCGATCGCTGCTGGCTTTGGCAGGCCCGCCCCCCGCTTCGCCCCCCCCCCCCACCCCCTTTAGCACACAATTCAGGGAGCCCTGCGACATAGGAAAATCTAGCCCAAAGTATGCATAGATTTATAGATTTTCAAAACCACATTAATGAACATAGGGGAATCCCCACACAGGCCCTTATGGATAAGCATCACAATTTTCTATATTATCTGCCTTCAGACTAGTAACCAATACAACATGCTCAGGACAGGTGAAATATGGTATCTGAGGTTGACACCTGTCAAGACCCTGACAGCTGCATTTTGAACTACGTGTAGTGCATTCAAAGTTGTCATAGGTAACCCAAGATCAGGGAATTACAGTAGTCAAAGCTTGTTAATAAAAAAGCTTGCAATACCATCCTAAAATCATCTAGATACAACATCAGCACCAATTTGTACAATGTTCACAACTTAAAGAACCCATTCTTTACTACTGACCTTACATGAGGTCTTAAAAAAGCATCAAATCAACCAGAATTCCCAAACTCCAAACGGGATGAGATGAAAATAGTTAAGTCATCCAAATACAAATCTGTAGGTAAAAATTTCACAAATCAGCTCAGTCTTACTGATGTTAAGGTAAATCTGTTATTCACATGACAGTCTTGATAAAAGACATTAAGCAACTTCTGATAATGCATTGTTTACAGAGGATGAGATTGAAGCAAATAACTATCTGCTATCTACATAAAACTGATATCAAACCCTAAGTGAGCAAGTAGTTTACACATTGGATGGATGAAGATATTAAATAGCATAGTTGATAATACTGGGTCTTGAGGAATGCCTGTAACCAATGAGAGCTTGGTGGAAATGGAATCACTAAAAGTGACCCTTTGACTCAAATCTGTATATAAAATGCAAACCAACCATGGACTGACAAAGAGACCATTCAAATGAGATATTAAAACCTAGGGATTTAAAGTATCAAATGTTGATGAAATATCTAACAACAAAAGTAAAACTTTGCTCCTGGAGTCAAAGCTGTAACTAAACACATTAAACGATGAAAGTAGCAGTGCTACGTGCAGACCAAAAACCAAACAAATGAATCCTGTTTTTACAGCATTTATTAAAGAAGGATTAAAACTTGAAATTAAAAAAATATTTTGCAGGTTAATATGTACATATGCAATATTCTAGTTTTAAATAAGATGAAATATATTTGTTATGCCAGTGATTAGTTACTGTAGCAGTTCAATGTAATTTCATCTTTTGGCCTGATACCACCTATGTTGGAGTAAACAGATCCCTCTAGCTTAACAGGTCCAAATTAACAAATTGAATTGCAAGAATGTGATTATCTAAGTAGGGACCTAAAAACTGAACTGTGCTACCTGGTTTGGAGAATTGGAACTTGGATGCTAGTTAGAATCCAGTATGTTAAAACACTGTCTAAAGGATAAAATAGGCATTTCTGATTCACTGCTGCTTTGTGGTTGCTCTTGAAAACCTCTCTGGTGAGCTGTCACCTACTTTAAGAAAACTTTTACCATCCAATGGAGCCAATTTCCTGTGGTATAGTATTCTTGTTTGCACATACATTTGCTACCAATGCTGACAGCAAACTTGTGCATGCAATTTCCTGGGAAGAAGTCTGCAAAAGATAATTGCATCCCAATGAGATTTAGTTATTCTTTTTGCAAACAGCCCATGAAGTCATCTCATTAGACTAGTTTTTGCTGAATTCTGAATTAATTAGCTACTTTCTATGATACTGCATCACAGAAACTCATTAATTCAGAATTTTAGTAAAGTTTTACATATAGTGGACTACGTGCAAAAGTGTACTACTTATCAAAAGGTGATTTTGTAAATTTTTAAACAAAAGGGCACGTCGAATTAAAAAACAAGCAAAATACCAAACTGTTGGTTCTTTTGTACTTTTTTGAGCCATTTTGCACATTTTTTTTCATGCAAAGGCACCTTTTTACAAAATAATTTCACACACAGGTCAGGATAATAGTTAATTATTGTAATGCAAAGAAGAAAATCCTCAAATTGCTGCATGGTAGAGAGAAAGATTTTGTCATGGTCTGTCTCTTATTGAATCCTCAAAGAAAAGACTTTCTTTGACATGCTTGATTACAAGTCTGTAGCTAGAGACTTAGGGGAGCAATATTCAAAGAACCAGTCAGTGGGCAAGATAACCAACTTACTTTAGCTAGTTATCTTCAGGCTAATTTTCAGCCAAACTAAACTGGCTAGGTTATCAACCAGAAATTCACCTAAATCTAGTCAAAATTTGACAAGCTAGTTTTATGACTGCTTTTCATGTGGCTGGGGTTGTCCTCTTAAATTTAAGCAATGAGGAATGAAAATTGGTGCTCACTGAGTAAATCATAAGTTCCCCCTGGGAATGTCCCAGGAACTGCCTCTTTTTTAAAATAAATGAAATGTGGCTGTTTTGTGAATTTGGGTGGGTACATTTAGCCATTCTGTGAATAATGTTTTTTTTTTTAATAATATATTTGTGGCTTCTGAAGTTAGGGGGTGATTTATCAAAGTGCTTTCTGGTGTTTTTGCATGTGAAAAACACCTTTAATGCATGTGAAATGCCATAATGCATGGTGTGATGCAAATTTGGAAAAGGGGAGGAGTTTGGGGTGTGATTTCTAGCCAGCTGGCTTTGCAATGCCATATTGCACAGTTTTAACTAAACCTTTTCCATTTGGGTTAAGCTGTGTGATATGGCTTTATCACACTTTGCAATGTTTTCACTATTGAGAGAGAGAGAGAGAGAGAGAGAGAGAGAGAGAGAGAGAGAGAGAGAGAGAGAGAGAGAGAGAGAGAGAGAGAGAGAGCTCTTAGCTCTAAGGCCCTTATAGTACATAGGTATTTATACCTCTACATGAAGCCCACCTAGTACCTCAAGGTGAGGTATAAGTAGTAGTGTAGGAGTTTGGGGCCACTTTGACATTCAGAGTGAGACATACGAACAGAACAGTACCCTCTTATGAAGATTTGATGTCCTTCGGAGTGAGGAAACTCACACAAAGATGAGATTTGTACAATGTTCCCTCAACCTAGGTTGATGTTACCCAGGTAGAGAGTCCATCAAGCTAGTTTAACGTTAGCATACACTAATGGGAGTTAGTGCACACTAATAGGGAGTTAGTATGCATTAACCCAAAAACCAAATTTTCCCTAAAGTTTTGGAAAATTAGGTTCGGTTTTTGGGTTCCCCAAACCAGGATGAAGTAGGCAATTTTGATGTTATTACTAGGGCTCGCATTTCATGCCTGACGGTCCACTATTAACAGCAAGGCCACGATTAGGCACACAAGCCATGACAGCAATGCAAACAATATACGGGCCATACAAGTGTCGCCTGAGTGATTCAATCCCATCCCCTGCGAGTGGGAACAATGTCATCGGGGCATGACACGTGCATATATACGCATCACAGGCCCTATTAAACACCTGCCCCCATCTTGTTCCTTCCTTTTTCTCCTGCACCAATGCTGTTTCCCCACCCATGCACCCTATCTGGGATGGAGGTTAGATTTAATATTTAACACACCTTTTATTACACGGCAGATATGTGCTTCTATTGTTTGGTGACAGGTAGGTAGGCTATGTTAGTTTCTCAATTACTATTGTGTTTATGTATATGAAAACCCATCTTTGTGGATCATATGTAAAAACTGTTGCAGTGTTAGGCAGATGCATGAGATGGTGGGCCGAATTGGTAGGCCTTGGGGTGGGCCCCCTTGCTTGGAGGTCACGGCGGAGGGCCAGACTGAATGGACTGCCTTGTTAGGAGACATGGGCGGGTGGCATCTGAGACATGGTTTGGGTCAGAAAGTACAAAGCGGTTTGTGTATCATACAGTAGTTTATGGTTATAATATTAATAAAAACATAAGAAAATGCCATACTGGGTCAGACCAAGGGTCCATCAAGCCCAGCATCCTGTTTCCAACAGTGGCCAATCCAGGCCATAAGAACCTGGCAAGTACCCAAAAACTAAGTCTATTCCATGTTACCATTGCTAAAGGCAGTGGCTATTCTCTAAGTGAACTTAATAGCAGGTAAATGTTATAATAAATCTATGACCTCTTCATCTATCAGAGTCTCTGGTTCAACTTTGTCAAGGGGTATGGTTCAGGGGAAGGAGGGGGCATATGTACTGACAAGTAGCTGATCTCGATGTTATATTTGCTCACAAAAGTGAAAATGCATGCATATTTTCACCTTTTATAAAATATGGAATTCTCATATAGAGGCTACTTACATGTGTATATGCTATCTATGATGCACATAACATTTTGTAAATTCACTTGTTTGGAAGAAATTGTTTTATTAAATAATGTCTCTCAGTTTCAAATGAAAAATAAAGGGGGGAGTTATTTATAAGGACAACATTTTTGATTGGGAGAAAGGCAATATTAACATGGAGGAAAATTTTACTTCCTTCTCTGTGGCTATGGAAGAATTTACATAACATAATGCAAATAGAGAAATTATGCAGTAAAATTGTTTTTCTAAAAAGAAAATATTTTCTTACTACTCTGGAAATATATATTCAGGGACACTCTATGAGAGCTCAGAGTGAGATCTTAAACTGTTAGCAAGGAGAAATAATGTTAATAGTGGTGTTCAGTAACTTGGAAAAGTTAATGCAGAATTATAGATGAAAGTTCCTTTGTGTATGCAAGAGGTTTTATATATAAATTTTGGGGGGTAGGATGTTGGGGAATGGAAGGCTTAAATTTAGGATTGGTTAGCAGACTTAAGTAGTTCATAATCAGAATTCACTGAATTGGGGAGAAAATAGAACATGTAAACATGGTTAATGTATTGTTATTTAACATATTTAAGAAACAAAATTATATCGGGCACTTGTTTTGTATTATTTTATTTTTATATTAATAAAAAGTTTAATCATAATAGTATAAAGACTTGTTAATATATACTGCACCTTGTCTGACATAGTTTATCACTTATAAATAGGCATATTTTATAATGCTTTTTGGAACAATCTAAAATATGCATCCATATTTGGTTGGTAATCATGATAAATACTACAATATGAAATATTCATAAGCAGCAAATGTCTATCTTTCACCATAAAGTGCATCAAATCTATATAGTTAGCAGTTTTATACAGTATTTAATAGCAACATGTTTAAAGGATCATCCGTACGAGCACAAGAGACATACAGCTTTCATTCTGACTCATCAAGGACGAGAACTAATGTCTCTTTTTATAGCCTAGTATTAAAACAAAGCAATTAAGAGTAAAGCATAGATCTTTTAGAAAGTGTTGATTATCACATGTATCAGCCTGCATAATCAAGAAAAGTACTTGAAACTGTAGCATCAGAAAAAAAAAACCCAATAAAATATTATGGGTTTTTTTCAGTACTACATTTTCTCTTAATTTAAAAATGAGTCTTGCTCTTGCATTTAGGACACTACTAATTTAATTAATGACTATGAAATTTAAATGGATTGTAGATTAATTGTACATTCTTTTATGAAAGTTTTATAAAAGCATAACTGTATATCTTAACACACTAAAATTACATAAACTTCAAAACATCAATTTAAATGTATCTGTGAACTTAATGTTGAGACAAAAATAATGTGTTTAGGATTTGGATGCACAATTTTAAAAGAAAGTTTGGACTCAGCTGTTCACATTTTTTCAGGTTAATTGTGTCTGCTATGGAGGATAAAAACCTTCCTTGGTCATGCTTGGCTGAGTAAAAATTATAAACACTTTGTGACACTTTAAAGATTTTTGGAATCAGAAATTTAAAATGTGCACTGTACAAAACTGAACAAAACATCAAAAATATGTTGACACCTGATGGCAAATATGTTTTGTGAAATCGCAGCATAAAAGATAAGAGAACTAAAAGAAAGGAAAATGATGTTATGATGCTGAAATGTCCTTTGATTACTAAATAGAGAAGACTCAGTATTATCCAGAAGCAAAAAAATGAAGGTTAATAAAGACATGGTGCTGGGTCCATATACGTATATTGCCAGTAACTCGGCACCGCGCTTGGAGCAGGAAGGGGGCACGAGTAGCATTCACCATGTCCGGCATCCAGTGTGTTGTGGGTGAATGGGGGACTGTACTGTGGCATCGACATGGCAGGTGATGTCACCGGTGCACCGGCATCGCACCCAAATGACGTCAGTCCCATGTCGCCATCTCTCAGATATGACAACCAATCCAGATCGTGCATGATATATGGATCTCTCAGATATGACAACCAATCCAGATTGTGCATGATATATGGGGACAGATTAGCCGGCCACAAGGAGCATTGGGAGAGGGCAAATCCATGCAAATCCAGTGAAACATAAGTAGAGAGGAGCAGTACAGCCTTGGGATGGGCCCTTCTCTTCCTTGACCACATTGGGCAATTTCAAACTTGGAGGAGCAGACGGGGCATAGCTTGGCAATGTGAAGTTTTAACTCTGGGATGCTGCAGGCAAGCTATCCCTTTTACTCCTGCTCCCCATACTATTGTTGTCTCAGCATTCTCAACTGTGCTGTGTTTTGCTAGTGCATTCTCCCTGTCCTATTGACTGTCTATTGATTGGCATTCTTAACTGGCAATTGATTAGATCTGAACTATGTTTTTTTAAACATGAATTTTGCTAGGGTCCGCACTGATTTTGGGCAGGACTACAACAAGTTGGCTTCAACCCTCATAATCTTCAGAGATCCGGTTACCATGTTTCACAGTAATAGGTTGGCTCCCCCAGCCCATCATGCATCTCAGAGGAAGGGGGCTATAGGCACAGCTATACTCACATAGGAATCAGGAGTGCACTGCCAGAAAATGCCCCTCACAATAGAAGTTGGCAGAGTGGTTGCTGGACCACAGAGGAGAGGACAGAGGTGATCAAAGGGTTACCGTAGTTGACCAGTCCACTGGGGTGATGCAGACAGATGCCAGAGGAAGTGGGGATAGGACTGGGGTCAAGCAGTGAACCAAATTCTATGGGTGGAAGCTTCAACCTCAGGACCTTCCAGCCTGTCAGACGGACACTGACATCAGGTGAGTATGCCTCATTCCACCCTGGAAACAGCACCCTACAGAGAATAGGTGGCATTCAGTCAAGGTAACCTAACTCTACATCTACCCAATGCCCTCTTACACTTTACCTCGACCTGGAGGCATCCTGAGATAGTGCCCTGAAGTTCAGCATCCTGTAAGCCTGGCTTCCAACCACAGGGGTGGCAATTTGCAGGGCCCCCAGCAGTAGGACCATGGGAATTTGCACAAAATCCTTGGAAACAGCCTTAGTGTGGTGGTTCCAATTCCCCTGCATGCTTTTGTAAGTCTGCCACCAGTATTATGCATAGTTTGCATCTTTTGTATTCCTTCACTATAGTGGGCCCATGGAGCATGCCCCTCAGTTCCCACCAGCCCCCACATTTCTGATGCCTGGCAGGGACCTCCTCCCAGATCACACACTGATCTCAGCGTTTGGCTCAGCAATTTACCCAGGGACTTATACAGGAGTGGGTGCGTCTGCAGATCTTGCAGCCAAATTGTCGACATCTATTCATTCGACAAAGAGTGTAAGTCTAGTGCCAATGCAGCAGTTATTGGGGGAATGGAGCCTATTACTAATACTGACATTGTCAAGGCTAGCAAAGTGGCTGTGCCTGATGCAGAGGGCCCTAAGGTTACCAGGTGCAAACAAAAGCATGGAGGTAGGAGGCACTTCCACTGCTTTGACACATCAGGCAGTCAGAATTCCTCCTCAGCATATTTGGGTTCTTGCGGTTCCTCTATTGTAGAGGGCACAGAATCTGATCCTGACACAAGTGAAGGTTTGGCTGCCTTGAATACTACCAAACAGTTGTGGTAGGGCATTGCCCAGCCTCTATGGTGGTGCATCAGGCACCATCAGTATGTTGATATATTTAGTCTGTTGGAGGGATGCAGAAAAGAAGAAAACTCCTGGAAAGGGCAGATGGCATAAGCCTCTGGCTGTAAGTAGGTAAGTACACAGGAATATTAACAACTGACTACATTCCTTTGCATGCTTGGCATTGATAGTTGGCAGGGTCAATCTTTCTCAACATCTGCAATGTGGTCATACCTTGATACTTATTCCACATACGAAAGATTTGCCTGGCTCACTTATGATGAGGTTTAGGGAAATAATGTCTGACACTCCCAGCACGCCTTGGGGCACCCATGACATGACATCAAGGAACTCGGATCCACCGGTAGGTAACCATTCCTTTTGGGGCCAAGTTAGCTCCCAGGATCAGGGTTATTCAACCCACCCTACCATTGATTCTTGTTGGCAGTTTAACAAGGGGGGATGCTCATCGCCGAAGTGCAAGTGCAAGCACATTTGAACTGCCTGTGCCATCAATCTCCCCATGACCAAATGCACAAGAAATGCCCCTATTAGAAAAGAAAAAGAGTGTGATTGGCAGGGCCCTAACCCCAGTGTAGTAGCCAGAATTAGAGAGGAGCTTGAGGTTTTACCCCCAGTTGAATGCCGCCTTCACCCTGAGGGAGGGATTCAAGGATGGTTTTAGAATACTGAATAAAGGCCTTTTACACACTGGTCACTGCATAAATGCCCCATCTGCCTCATGGCTCTTCCCAGTGCTAAAAGAGAAGTTGGCCACAGAGATGAGTTTGGGCAGGATAGTGGGTCCATTTCCACAATCCTCTTTTGCCAAAATGATTCTTTCACCCCTGGCTGCAGTTCCCAAGAAAGAAAATATTTTTTATTTGTGAATACACCCGCATAAGGGGTACATGGTTCCTAACAAAAACAGTTAAGACAAAGTGTAACACCAAGGACCCCGACATGGCCGTGTTTCGCATCAGGGCTGTGTCAGGGGGACCCAACCTTCTATAGATCTATAAATCCAAAACATATAATCAAGATATTGAGCAGGTAGGCGAGCACATAAACATATGAAATTATTTTTAAACAACCTGAAAAGGGGAAGGGAACCAGGAAAACCCAGATGAACAAATAAATTGAAAAACAGTTATATTGGAAAACCAATTTAAAGGAACCAGACTTACAAACAACAAAGCAGGTAGTTTAGACAGGACACACCACAAATATTCTACACATGGTTGCTCCGGTGCTGAGTGTTATATTTCAGGTTCCCGACCTTTATTCTTTTTTTTATTCTTTTTTCTTTTTTCCATTCACTTTTCAATATAGCGTTTCATGTTTAAGTCTTTTTGTTTACTTTGATTTTTTCCTTCCTTTTTCCCTGTCTTCAATATCCTAAGATGGTCAGCAGTCTCTTACATCAATATATAGAATTTTCCAGCTTTGATCTCTATACTTTCTCATCTCAAGTTCAAGTAAGTCCTTGGTTTCTGATACTGTTTTTTGTAATCTTTTTTGAGTCCATCATCTTTATTTTTATTTTTGTTAGTTCAATTTGCCAAGTATATACACATTTTGCTCATGTCACTTTTATTTAGACACTCCACAATTTGTAGTATGTCTATTCTAAACCACCTGCTTTGTTGTTTGTAAGTCCCTCATACTTTCACGCTCTCTCTCACATGCTCAGTCATACACGCTTTCTCTCTCTCATATGCTCAATCACACACACTCACATGCTTGCTTTCTCACATGCTTAGTCACATGCACTCACTTGCTCGCTTCTTCACATTAGTTACTTACCCATGCTTGCTCTATGCTCAGTTACACACATACATGCTCAAACACACTCACACATGCTTGCTGTTCACGTACTCAGTCACAAACACACACACACACCATATGCTTTCTTGCTGGTTTTCCCCCTCTGTAAGAAAAAGGAGCAGCAACAGAAATCTTTTTTCAGCCTATTAGTTTCTTCTAGCCTCTGGCTGCTGCTCCTGTTCCTGACTATAGGGGGGCAGGGAGGGAAGGCAAATGGTGTTTCTTCCTGCCTGCTGGCTGCACTTTTTCTCCTGCTCCTGATTACCATGGGAGGCTGATGATGCTTTTGGCGCTGCAGGCCATGCAGTGCTCTTCTTGCTTCTGGCTGCCAGAGGGAGGAGGGAAAACCTGCTTCATTTTGTGGCCGTGCACCACACAGCCCTTCCTGTTCCTGCCTGGAGGTGGGATAGGCCAACAACCCTTCCTGTGGCACCATGGGTGTGCAGTGCTGCTCCTGGCTGCTGGGGGGTGGGGGTGGGGGTGGGTTGAGTCAATGCTTTTCTATACAGTGCCACACAGCTTTTCCTGCTCCCAGCTGGAGGGGGAAAGTTCAATGATGATTCTTGTGGTCCCACTGCTTCTAACTGCAGGCCAAGGAGAAGTGCCTCCGCAGGCTGCCTACAAGTCCCCTCTATGGACGGCCCTGAGGGGAGAGTGGACCCCAGGAGCAGGGGTAGCAGCTCTTCATACCCCAGGAAGCAGAATCCTAGCGGGAAGAAGGGAGGCTTTTCAGCCACATTGTGAGAGCATGACAGTGCCTCTAGTAGATGGCGCCTATAGTGGAAGGCCATAGGCTAGCCACAGCTCTGTGCCACCCTTAGACCAGCTGGGGGGATATATTTCCTCCTGCTTGCCAATCTTATTCTGCTATCCTGATTTCAATGTATTGCGATCATGAAGCACACTTTAGGTGTAGAGGGGCTGGAGGTGCCTCAGTGTGGAATGCATTCATTCCGAATTGGCACAGCTTCCAGCATGGCAACACCTGGTCTTATGGGCACTGCTGTACAGAGTATCAGTAGATGGTTGTCCCTGGCATCGATCTCCTATGTGAGGCAGCAGAATGCACCCCATGATTGGTTACAACATAACTAGTTACTTCAGAACATGAAAAGGGGATTGTTGGCAATGAAGGCTGGTTGATTATGATAATTTGAGTGTTGTGTTAACAGTTTTATCATTTCAGGGCTCCTCCGGCACAAAGGGATGGTATATATTACAGGACATTAGCTTTTACTTTTGGGCCAAATATCATGCAAGGCAGGGTGCTCTGGATGTGCACTTGGGCTTTGCTCTCACAGCATATCTGCATGATGCTTGGGCAGAAGAGGATTGTGGTGGGTTCAACTCATCCCCCTTCTGCACCAATAGCTTGACAGGTTTGACCATCAAACCTGGGGAGCATCAAACCTGGGGAGCAACAATCTTGGAAAGATTCCTGACCCGTTTCTCATTGGCAACATGAGAAAGGACATTGCACTTGTTGCATCCTTGATGCCCTGCTCGCAGATCCTATGGTCCGGGGTGAACCCTCCTCACTGGTTCTTGAACTCACAGTTGTGGGGATACTGGATACAAAAACTCAACAATCAGATTGGTAACCTCACAGAAAACCATGGGGGTTATCACATCAGGAATGAGTAACTCTGCATAGACTGTGAAGACCTGTTCCGCAAGGTTTGGGTGCATATCTTGGATATGGCTCAGGACTTGTTCTTGAATGCATTTAAGCAGGCCATTCAGAAAGTGTGTTTGGGCTTTAATCCCTAATTATAAGGGGATGATCCTGGGCAAGCCTTTATGGCGGCCCACACCTTTGGCGGGTGTAGCTGTGCCAGGTGGGTGGGATGTCTGGTCTGAGGCAGTGCATGGTATAGTGTTTGGGCTACCATACAATCCATTATGGGGCTGTCTGCCATCACGGCCGGTCAGCCCCTGTGTGACAGCAGACTGGATGCCCCTGTCAGTTAGGTAGTCACCTTCCTTGTGCATGGCAGATGACTGGGAATGCCCTGGACAAGCTCCTTTCTAATGGACCAAGCTTTGCTTGACTGCTGCTTTTCCAAGGGCTGAGGTGAAGCACTGCCTACCTCAAGGACATTTGGTTAGGATAACCTTTTGTAATGGCTCAAGAACTTAGATTTTACTGTTATCTGTTTGAAGTTAATAAAGCTGCAACCACTTTTTACATCAACATGTGGTTTGCCTCCTTGCTGCATGTAATAAAAAATGTGTTCTGAGGGTTCGCTTCCCATGTTAAGGCGATAACCATAACTCCTACTTTCTTTTTTGCAGTTTTAAACAAGAGATGACATTCAGATGAAAGTATTGTAATAATAATTTAAAACGCATAGATATTTGATTTAAATTTACTCAAATTATTTTAGGTTATTGGAAATGAATTAGTGTTTAATGATTATGACTTTAACTTAATGAGTGACTATCTTATTTTATATCCATTTAGGGACATAAGGCCTGGACGGGCAGGTACAGCAATCGAGGATAGAGGTCATGCCCTTGTATGGACATAAAGCCTGGGCGAACAGGCACAGCATTCAAGGATAGAGGTCAAGCCCTCATAGGGACGTAAAGCCTGGATGGACAGGCACAGCATACGAGGTCAAATCCTCATAGAGACATAAGGCCTGGATGGACAGGCACATTATTCAAGGTCAAACCCTCATAAAGCCATAAGGCCTAGATGGACAGGCACAGAATTAAAGGTCAAGCACTTTTAGGGACATAAGGCCTGGACGGTCTGGCATAGCATTAGAGGTCAAATCTTCATAGAGACATAAGGCCTGGATAGACTGGCACAGCATTAGAGGTCAAATCCTCATAGAGCCATAAGGCCTGGATGGACAGGCACAGCATTCGAGGTCAAGCACTTTTAGGGACATAAGGCCTGGACGGTCTGGCATAGCATTAGAGGTCAAACCTTCATAGAGACATAAAGCCTGGATGGACAGGCACAGCATTAGAGGTCAAACCCTCGTAGAGACATAAGGCCTGGACTGAACCACTGTTCTGTTCATACATCTCAACTGAATGTCAAAGTTGGCCCCTAACCCCTACACTAATACCTAAAACTCACCTCAAATTATTTATTTTATTTTTATTTAAAATCTTTTCTATTCCATCACTAAGTTATATACCATTGCAACGGTTTACATGTAGGCACATATTTAATGTAAGTAAAAGTGTACATAGTACATTCTAACAGGTGCCGTCAAAGGTTCGGTTACAATATATCATTAGACAAAATAATTTTTAGAGTAGTGGGTCGTGACCGAGTGTACTGAAAGTACTTTTACGGGTAAATTTATTATACATAGTGTTATCAATATGCTAGTTGTGATGTGGGGTTCATAGACTACTCTACTGTATTGCCATAAGTACTGTGTGTCAGTGTTTATCTGCTTATTCCTGAATAATTTCTATTCTCCCGTCTCCTTGTAAAAAGCCTGTTTAAAAAGCCATGTTTTTAAACTTTTCTTAAATGCCTTGAGATCACTTTGTAATCTGATCTCTGGAGGCATTGTGTTCCAAATTGTGGGTCCTGCTAATGATAAGGCCCTTTCCCTCACTTGGGTTAGTCTTGATGTTTTAACTGAAGGGATGGTTAGGAGTGCTTTATTTGCTGATCGAAGAATTCTGTGTGGGACGTGTACCCGTAATGCTGTGTTTAGCCAGTCTGATTTCTCATCATGAAATAGTTTATGGATGGTACATAGGGTTTTGTATTTAATTCTGTGTTCAATCGGTAGGGATGTGAATCGTTTTTCAACGATTAAAATTATCGTCCGATAATGTTTATATCGTCTTAAATCGTTATAGAACACGATACAATAGAAATTCTAACGATTTATCGTTAAAAATCGTTAAATCGTGTTAGTGCGCACTAACTCGAGTTAGTGCGCACTAACTCCCCGTTAGTGCGCACTAACTCGATTTAGTGCGCACTAACTGAAAATGATACAAATAAACACTTTCCAGGTCACTGAAGGTCAGTTAGGAATGAATATGTGTTCCTATTGGCTGGCTGCCCTCTTATCTATTGATATTACCAAGGTTACCACTGAGGTGATGGTTGGGGGGATGGGAAATGGAACTGGAAACTAACGAACACCAACAGAAAATGAAACAAAGTGTTCACACTTCCCAGGTCAGTAAAGGTCACTTAGGAATGAATATGTATGTATGTATTCCTATTGGCTGGCTGTGCTCTTATCTATTGATGTTACCAATATGGTTGGGGGGATGTGAAATGGAAACAGTTGGAAGCTTGACAAAAAAAGTAATGTAATGATCAGCACTCACGTGACTAGAACTTGTTTGTTTATTATTTTTGTTAGCAGGCACCTGAAATGCTAGTGCATGTTGAATTTGCCAATCACTGTGCATTTTAGAAAGGTGGTCCTGGCTGGAACTGTACACAGTTCAAATATATGTAATTGATTGTTGGTAAGTGTATTTTTTAAGTAGACACACTGGCACCAGTATGTTTACTTTTCCTCCTACTTAACTCACTAGCTCAGCTTTGTAAGAAGGGCTTCTCTGCTTGTATGTTGTTTTTGTTTGGTGTGAGGAGAGCAGAAACATCAGATCTTTATTCAATCTACTACAGTCATCTCTTACAGTGCCCTATCCCTATTAATACCAGGAGTGTTGTGATCTTCCTGCACACAGTGCCCTAACCCTGATACCAGTCTGAGACAGCTCCCTCCCTGCATTACTAGTGAGAGGCTGGCTTCACAGACAGGGGGGAGCTGCCTGACCCTCACTCCTGACTTCCCCCATGTCCCAGCTAGTGAATGGTGTGTGGGTGAGGGGGGGGGGGGAGGATGGTGAAGTCTGAGACAGCTCCCTCCCTGCATTACTAGTGAGAGGCTGGCTTCACAGACAGGGGGGAGCTGCCTGACCCTCACTCCTGACTCCCCCCATGTCCCAGCTAGTGAATGGTGTGTGGGTGAGGGGGGGGGGGAGGATGGTGAAGTCTGAGACAGCTCCCTCCCTGCATTACTAGTGAGAGGCTGGCTTCGCAGACAGGGGGGAGCTGCCTGACCCTCACTCCTGACTTCCCCCATGTCCCAGCTAGTGAATGGTGTGTGGGTGAGGGGGGGGGGGAGGATGGTGAAGTCTGAGACAGCTCCCTCCCTGCATTACTAGTGAGAGGCTGGCTTCACAGACAGGGGGGAGCTGCCTGACCCTCACTCCTGACTTCCCCCATGTCCCAGCTAGTGAATGGTGTGTGGGTGAGGGGGGGGGAGGATGGTGAAGTCTGAGACAGCTCCCTCCCTGCATTACTAGTGAGAGGCTGGCTTCACAGACAGGGGGGAGCTGCCTGTCCCTCACTCCTGACTTCCCCCATGTCCCAGCTAGTGAATGGTGTGTGGGTGAGGGGGGGGGTGGATGGTGAAGTCTGAGACAGCTCCCTCCCTGCATTACTAGTGAGAGGCTGGCTTCACAGACAGGGGGGAGCTGCCTGACCCTCACTCCTGACTTCCCCCATGTCCCAGCTAGTGAATGGTGTGTGGGTAAGGGGGGGGGGGAGGATGGTGAAGTCTGAGACAGCTCCCTCCCTGCATTACTAGTGAGAGGCTGGCTTCACAGACAGGGGGGAGCTGTCTGACCCTCACTCCTCCGGGGTATTGTGATCTTCCTGCACACAGTGCCCTATCCCTGATACCAGGGGTGTTGTGATCTTCCTGCACACAGTGCCCTATCCCTATTAATACCAGGAGTGTTGTGATCTTCCTGCATGCAGTGCCCTATCCCTATTAATACCAGGAGTGTTGTGATCTTCCTGCATGCAGTGCCCTATCCCTGATATCAGGATGTGTGCAAGAAGATCACAACACCCCCGGTATCAGGAATAGGGCACTGTGTGCAGGAAGATCACAACACCCCCAGTATCAGGAATAGGGCACTGTGTGCAGGAAGATCACAACACCCCTGGTATTAGGGATAGGGCACTGTGTGCAGGAAGATCACAACACTCCTGGTATTAATAGGGATAGGGCACTGTGTGCAGGAAGATCACAATACCCCTGGTATCAGGGTTAGGGCACAAGTTCTAGTCACATTGACTGATCACATTACTTGTTTTGTCAAGCTACCAACTGTTTCCATTTCCCATCCCCCATATACTGTCAGTAGGAAACTTGGTAACATGAATAAATAAGAGGGCAGCCAATAGGAATACATATTCATTCCTAAACTAACCTTAACTGACCTGAAAAGTGTCAAATTGTATCATTTTCAGTTAGTGCGCACTAACTCCCAGGTAGTGCGCACTAACTCCCGTTAGTGCGCACTAACTCGAGTTAGTGCGCACTAATCGGAAAAAACGATTTTTAACGATTTTTTAACTAAAAAATCGTGCCTAAGACGATTTTCTTGCCCTGCCACACGATTTCTATCGTTAAGACGATATGGAAAACGATTCACATCCCTAGTAACCAATGTAGTTCCGCTAGGGTTTCGGTTATGTGGTCCCTCCTCCTTTTTCCGGTTAGTATTCTAGCTGCTGTGTTCTGAAGTATTTGAAGTGGTCTTAATGTAGTATTTGGTAGTCCTAGCAGCAGAGCTGCTAGGTGGGCCTCCCATAGGGATAGAAATACATATCTAGGGAAAGGACATTATGGCTAGGCTCGCTCTCTCTCAAAATGTTATCACAATTTGTACTAACTTAGCTCTTCACATAGGTAATTAGCTCAAATTGCGATAAACTGTATATTAGCATAAAACACACCCCTTTTGCTACTTATCGCATTTTGATAAATCCAGGCCTAATACAGCAATGTTTAAACAGATGCACAGGCATACATGTGTGTGCATTTGTCAGCCCTGCCCAGGGACGTGGGCATTTTATAACATGCGCGCAAATGCCGCTTCTACAACTTAAGTGGGGAGATTTTAAAAGACATACACACTGACTCCAATACCAGTTTTTCCAGTTTGCTCCCTGTTTGCTCAGGTAAGGGATAAGACTTCCAACACCCCCCCCCCCCCCCCGCCCCAGTTTAATGGTTTTTCTTCTCCCCTGTTAGGCCTGACCCTTGAAACCCTGCCAATCTGTCTTTATTTTTATTTTATAATTTACACATCATCCATAGCAAAAGAAAAGTTACACAGAAGTGGACCCCAGCGCACCTGTGTGCGTAAATATTCATGTGCTTATTTGAAGCTGAAATCCAGGAATGTTCATGCCCCACCTATACCTCGCCCATGTCCACAACCTGCCCTTTTTTGGAATTTTTCATTTGTGTATGTAGAGGGAGATACATGCATATTCGTGAGGCTTTTAAAATCTACTCAGCGAGCACTGGTCTGACATACTCATACTTTCTCTAATTAATGCGCACATCAGACTTTTAAAATTCACTTTTAAGGTAACACCACCATAGGTGAGCATTTCTTAGGACCAGACCACTGCATTATCGACAGGATATTAATAGAGAAATTCCAAACAATCCAGGAACATAAAAGTTTTTAAGCTAAAAATATATTGAAAAGCACTGGTCTAAGTACATATCCCTGAGGCACACTATTCTTTATCTTTTCCCACTTTAACTGTCCATTTAATCCTATTCTCTGTTCATGTCTTTTAACCAGTTTGCTATGAAAGGACATAGCTTTCTATCCCATGACATTTTAGTTTTCTTAGAAGCCTCTCATGAGGGACTTTGTCAAATGCTAAATACACTACATCTACTGGTTCACCTTCACCCACATGTTTATTAATCTCTTTAAAAAAAAAAGAAGCAGATTTGTAAGGCAAGGCTTCCCTTTGGTAAATCCATGTTGACTGTGTTCCATTAAACCATGTCTTTCTTTATGTTCTGTGATTTTGTTCTTTAGAATAGTTTCTACTATTTTTCTTGGCACTGAAGTCTGGCTTACTGGTCTGTAGTTTCCTGGATTGCCCCTGGAGCCTTTTTAAATATCAGAGTTACATTGGCCAAATTCCATTCTTAATGTGCAATGGATGATTTTAATGATAGGTTACAAAGTTTTACTAATAGAGCTGAAATTTCATTTTTCAGTTTTTTCAAAATCCTGGGGTATATATCATCTGTTCCAGGTGATCTGCTACTCTGTCAATTATTTTCTACTACATCTTTCAGGTTCACTGTGATTTGGTTCACTTTATCCGAATCATCACCCTTGAAAACCAATTCTGAAACCTGTTTCTTCCAATCCATAATTAGTCTTTCCATAATGGCCTTGCCTTCCCTAAAAGCCTGCGCTACCTAAATCTGGGTGGAGTCGGCCCCGGAAGAGGAGGAGTCAGGGCGTCACTGGGGCTGACTCCGCGAAGACACCATAGATGACAAAAAGATAAGGGCCTTTTCGTGTCCTACTTCGCGCCCAATAGCTACACCTTCTATGGTGGTGCTACTGGGGGCAAAACCGGCAGCAATCGCACCGCGGCGGTGCGATCGCTGCCGGCTAGCGCAGGACTGCCCCCCCCCGGGTCAACACCCCGCCCCCCATTAGCGCGATTTTCTAAAGTATCGCAGGCCTGCGATACTTTAGAAAATGAGGCCCTAAGTCTTTTGAAAATATACTGAATATTTTAAAATGAATATGATATTCACCCCACTGAGAGGGCACTAGGCATAACAACATTTTCAACAAGGGCAACAAATACTGTTTGGATGGATCAAATATAATATGCACACAATGCAGAATGTCTTTGATGGGAATTGTGCATTTCTTTTTTTCTTTTTGGATCTGCTTTTTAAGCCTGAGTTGAAAATTTGATGACAAAGAGTTAATGTTTATTATTTCTGGAAACAAATCATTACAATCCAATTAATTATCCAACAGAGGTAGCTGGTAAATTAAAGCCTCAGGACTTTGCTAAATTGGAGGTAAACAAATATTTGCAAGTATTAATGTGATGAAAAAAGCTGGTAGCATAGAAAGAAAATCAGAGAGACACACCACCATCCTTAGCAAAGAAAATAACTTAGAAGTCCAACAAAAGTTAGCATTTTCTTGGTCAATGTTAAATGAGTAATACACTTTATCCTACAATCTTGTTTTATACTTAATTTTATATTTAATTTATCCAGTTGTACATTGGAACAAGATATTAGTAAAATTATAATGTTGCCAAGTAAATTTATATTTATGTGTATCTTTGCAAGTTTCTGAAAAATAGCATCTGAAGGAAAATATATATATTGGTTATTAAACATGATCTAATTCCCTGTTTTCAGTTTGGAATCCACACATATTTGAATTTAGTGATTTGTAGTTGCATTTTGCTTTTGTAAAATTTGTGGTTGAAAAATTCCCCATTGCACCAGCTGCCGCAGATTTTTAAAGGGAAACTCAGCAGAGAAAATCGGTTTGCAGGCCTATGGGAATGTAGCCTTTATGGTGGAGGGAGCAAGATGAAATGAACCCTGTTAAAAATGATTTGTTTGAAGAATCCAATATTATTGTTTCTCCTATACAGGGTCGCTCTACAACAATGTACTTCATTTATCAAAGGTTTTCCATTCCCTATCTAATAAATTAGCCCCATTGCTGCAAAAATAGCACATAAAATGATTCAACCAAAAACAAAACAAAAAAAGAAGTAATCTAAGAACTGAAAATCATGTCCCTGTCTGTAGCAGCACTGAAATCAAGGCAGTATAGGAGAGAAGGACTGGACTAGTTTCTTTATCAGTAATAACATTGTTATATGAACAAAGATGGGCAAAAACTTCATTTTTAGCTCTCCAATTTGTAATGGGAATGCACTGATTCCATCATGCTTAGGAAATTCTCATCTTCTAATTTATGGAACACATGGTTATATGAATATGCTTTAGCTTTCAGACCATACTAGAATGATATGGACTATCTTGGTCTGGGAGTGTATTTAAAGCATTATGCCTTCATTAAGATGCCTTTGTGAATATATGAGACTCCAAAAAGGTTACCTAGGCTAATGGTGCTCCCTGACTGGTAAGAATGGAAAGCTGAATGATATGTATAATTTTCTTTGCTGAACTGAATGTTTGCATGACTGTAAAGATGTGCAAAGTTTGTAGAAAATGCTCATATAAGAGACCATCTTTTGTATTTTTCTAATACATGTATACCTGTTGTTCAACTCTTCCATTTGTTTTCAGTTGATATTTGATTCATAGTCCATACATCCTGCTTTTGACCATTAGTTATGATCATTGAATTAATATTTTTTATGTGTTTAGTTGTGCTGTACAATATATATAGTGTGCACCCATGTTCTTCAGAATAGATATTACTTTTCCCCATTTTTATTCTTTACTACATCTATATAAATACAAATGTTAAATAGTTTTGACAAAATCGCTAATCTCAGAAAGCACTGAACCGATTGCTTTCAAATTTGGACACAACCTTCATTTCACATACAGGAAGGTTCTTCTGTACTTATATTACAGATATGTCACATCTGTGACAAGTAAAATACGTTTAAATTTTTTTTCAAGAAAACAGCGACATCTGCTGGACGTAAGCACCATCTGTTACTCCTTACACTAACACACGCTACACTAATCATTTCGCCAGTCCAGGTCCAAGTATCACTTCAGTTTTAACACATTTGCGCACTTTTTGCACCGGAAGATAACTATTTCCTTTACAGATAAAATACACCCACCACCCTCCTCACACCCCCCACACACATGCCAAATTGATTTATTTCCCACAGCCTCCCAACACACAAAACCACCCTCCTCATACCCCCCACACACATGCCAAATTTTTGTACTTCCCAGGCCCTACAACACGCACAAAACCTGCCAGAAGTCCGGGAGGCTCCAGCGGGGGGCCAAGACCGGTCCGGGACACATCTCCTGCACTACGGCCGTCGGCTGCCAGCAATCAACATGGCGCCGACGGCCCTTTCCCTTACTATGCCACTCAGGGACACCAATGGCGGCAGTATCCCATGTAACATAGTAAGGGAGAGGGCCCCTCGGCACCATTTTCAGGACTGGCAGCCGGCGGACCTTTGCCCTTACTATGTCAGAGGACCTACCGCTGCCATTGCTCCACCCCACTGACATAGTAAGGGCAAAGGGCCGTCGGAACCCGTTTCAGTGCTCACAGCCGATGGACCAACGCCAATACATCGCTCCCGGACCGCTCCTGAACGCCCGCTCCACCGACTGACATTTTTATCAGGTCTCGGGGAATCTGGAGGGTAGGGGGTGGTAATTAATTTATTGTGAACATCTTGGGGAGGGGTCATGAGGGGGGACAGGTTTCATTCATTCAGCAACTCTGGGGGGGGCAGGGGGTGGGCTACTGTTTTTCACAGGGCTGGGGGAGGGGGGGCAGGAGAGTGTGGGGTGGTTAGTTTAAGAGAACTTTTCTCATAGGGTTGTTTTTTGGGGGAAGGGGGAGTTTCACACACAAATACATACATTAAACTTGCACGATCTCAGGAATGCACCAAAATAACCCTCCCCAGACCACAAAACAAATTTGGAAATGCAAATTTGGTTAGGCACTCCCCTATTTGGCTACATAACATGCACAGACACCCAGGGACAGACCACATGTAGCACCAACAATGTTAATTTCCCAGGTCTTGGGAGGGGCCAGGAGGGTGGGGGTGGGGGGGGTTCCCACAGAAATAGAAAGACAAAGGTTTTCTGATATGAAGGGTAGGCAGTAGGCGGGGGGAGGTGACAGTGAGGGGAGGGAGAATGAGAGGGGAGGTGAGTGTCAGGGGAGGGAGAATGAGGGGAGAGGTGAGTATGAGGGGAGAGAGTTGGAGTGGGGACAGGAGAGGGAAGGGGGGGGGGGGTGAGTGACCAAGGGGGAGGAGGATGAGTGACTGAGGTAAATGAGCAAGGGGAAGGGGGAGGGAGGTAAAGAACCTGACTCTGCCACTGCAGCGCGTGGCCGGGTACCGCTAGTAAGCTATATTGAATGTCAGGAAAGAAAGGTATGTGTGAATGATTAACTCAGTCTGAAGCTTTTAACTTTTATTTATTTGCCTTTGCTGTTCCTCTATATATCTGGTATTTCATCATTAAGGAATACTAGTCAGCTAGCTAATAACAATCTTTTAGGTAAATGTATGTGTTCTGTGTTTTAGAAAGCATTGACTATTAGTTTCTACAGCTAGATCTACCCTACAAACTCATTTTAGTGTAATTGATGTCTAGATGGGAAGCAGATGAGTAAAATTACAGCTTAGACTTTGCTTCAGGTGATTTCCAAGCTCTGAAGGCCGCTTAGTCAGGATGGTGTAGTTGGGTGAGGGGGTGAGGTAATTGAAATGAGATGAAGTCCCTGATAATTCACATCTAGGAGCTTTAGAGTGAGAGCCATCAAATACTCCTTTTGCCTGGATTTCTTGTAGATGTTGGGGGCCCTGGCAAAATCAGTGTCCTGTTGCAAGTTGAGTCTTTCAGAGATAAAAATATAGGCATGCCGATGAAGGGATTTGAAGCTGGATGCAGGGAGCCTTGTGGGGGAAAACTGCACCATACTGAAGAGGAGAGCCAGTGTGAGCAGAGAGAAGGTGAGGATGTGTCATGTGGTAATATCATTCACCTGTAGTACTCCAGGTACTTCTTCAACATGGTTTTAGACAGATTTGTTTCTTATTACTTTCATAAACAGCACCATCTTTTGGAGATAAAAGGTGCATGAATGGAGACTGCTTCTATAGAAAGGGACTCCTACCAGAGCATCAGTATGATATGGCAGTATGTAGGTATGAGAGTGCGTTCAGTAGGCAGTATTAAAAGAAGCTTGATTCAGGGATTAGAAGGATTCTAGCAAGCAAAAGAAAGAGGCTTACACAGTATTAAAATAAATATAAAACAATATTAAAACTGTAAACTTGTAAAAACTATTTACATAGTAATAAAATATGGGGAAGAGTTGGGACAATCTATGGAGAAAACTATAAAACTTAAATGGAAACAGGAACCTCTGGAGGCAAAGTCCTGATGGGACTAAGGACTGTGGGCTATGGGAGTCACCTCATGCCTACCAGCTCAAGAGCAGCTGTAGCCCTCTTGAAAATGGGTAATGCCCTCCACCAGCCTCCTGATGTTAGCATGCAGGTCACAGATATCCTCCCCCATTCTCTGAAATGTTTCCTTTATAGCTGCCACATCCCAGAGTCCTAGACTAGAAGTGGGTGCTACAGTCACAGAGCCTGCTTCTGCAGCCATGAAATGGTGCCCTGAAACTAGGGGAAATGACCCAGTCAGCTGCTCAACTTCATTGCCCAGTAATGGTTGGGCAGTCTCAGGATCTACATCCAAACGGCTGTGACAAAATGGGGAGGGGTTTCTACTGAAAAGGAGTGAGAAATTGCTGGCTGCAACAGGCCTGAATCTACCTGTTGAGGCGGGGAGGAGAGTCCTCTGTGCCATTGCAAGTTCCATTGATGGTGATGGAGGTGGTAAATGCTGCTCTCCTGATGCAGGCACAGCTGTTGCTACAGGAGAAGGGGCAAGGTGATATTCCTTCTCCTCATCATCCTTGGAGCTGGTGGTGTCTGTGAAGAGAGGAAAACTTTTGTGTTGCCACATCTCAAAAAAGATCCAATTGTGATGAAAAAGGTACAGAGAAAGGCAACCAGAATTTTAAAGGGGATGGAACAATTCCCCTATGAAGAAAGGCTAAAGAGGTTAGAGTTGTTTAGCTTGGAGAAGAGATGGCTTGGGGGGGGGGGGGGGAGGATATGATACATCATGAGAAGTCTAGAATGGGTATATGTAAATCTGTTATTTACTCTTTCAGATAATTGAAGGACTAGAGGGAACTCCATGAAGTTAGCAAGTATCATGTTTAGAACTAATTGGAGAAAATTATTTTTCACTCCATCACAATTAAGCTCTAGAATTTGTTGCCAGAGTATCTGGTTAGTGCAATTAGTGTAGCTGGTTTAAAAAAAGTTTGGATAAGTTCTTGGAGAAGTCCATTAACTGATATTAATCAAGTTGACTTAGAGAATAGCCACTTCTATTACTGGCATCAGTAGCATGGGGTCTACTTAGTGTTTGGGTACTTGCCAGGAACTTGTAGCCTGGATTGTCCACTCTTGGAAACAGGATGCTATACTTGAGGGACCCTTGGTCTGATCCAGAATGGAAAACTCTTATGTTCTTATGCCATCAACTGATGTGCTCTAGGGTGTGATGTGTAGCATCATATAAACTGTTAGAGGGCAATCCATTTCTGGGAGAGGTATAAGCAATGGGAGTTCCCCTGTTGGTTGGAAAATCATGTACTACAGTGGGTAGCAAAGCCTTATATAGGTTTCCTGGAGATACCTAGGCATCTGTACAGCGGTGCTGTACTGCATGATAGAGATGTGCATTTGTTTTGGACGAATTAGATAATTTCAATGTGCTTCCACAAATCTATGGGTCTTTGTTGGATGGGAGGCTTTAACATTCCCTGGTAAGGGTTTTAGAAGAAAGTTCTAAAACTCTATTTAGTTCATTATTTGGCTAATAAGAACATAAAAATGTATGCTTCATGACAGACTTCACAGGAGCCAGGTAATTGAAAGGAAGAAGTTAATGTGCATGGGTTTTTCTTGCAGTTATTGGCAGAAACAGAGTCTTGAAGATTGGCAGTTCAATAGTGGGGCCTTTAAAGAAGCAGGAAATATATAGACCATGTAGACATCCCCCTGATGGGCATTTAGAGAACTTACAAGGGATGTGCAGACTAATAACATTTGTTTCATTTCATTCATTCATTTCGTTTGAACCCATATTCATTTCATTAGTTTCATTACAAAACAAAAAAAAATTGTATATTTGTTTCATTCATTTTGCATTAAAACATATGGGAGTATTATTGCAGTCTGTAATAAGCTCTACAATACTGAATGTTATATCAATTGTGATGAAATTGGGAGAAGACATCATCAAAAGAGGGAAAGAGCCACACCTCACTTTAGAAAATGCAAAGTGACATCAAAAAAGTGGCATAAAGTAGCCTAAGGCTCTGCAAAGGGGCACAGGGCTTAGGGGAAGGGGGTTGGCCCCAATCACATGGTAGGAGCAATGGACGGCTGGCGCCATCTTGAGCTCCTACTATGTGACAGGGGCCGACCAATGGCACCAGTAGCCCCTGTGACATAGTAAGGGCAGAGGCTCTCTGTGCCATTTTGAATACTGGCAGCCGATGGCCTGAGTGCAGGAGATGGCTCCAGGACCACCACTGGACCACCATGGACTTTTGGCAAGTCTTGGGGAGGTCAGGAAGGTGGGGGTTTTGTTTAAATTCACACCTTTAGATGGCCGAATAATTTGGTGAAGATTTGTTGTATTTGTGGGAATCGCGATATGTTTCGCTTCCCCACGAATACAACGAATAGGGCCCTATACGTTGCAGATTGCCAATACGTTGGAAATGAATGCACACACCTACAATTTTTCAAGCTTTGCCAATGAGGCCTGTTATTTACAGCTACGGCATGCCATATTCCAACCATTACCAATGAGGTCTGTCACTTACAGCAGTTACAGCATGCTATGCTTCAACCATTAACATTAACTCACATGGCAAATCTGGATAGCCAAAAAACGGCAGATTAATTTTAAGAACCTCTAGCTTCTCTATCAAGTGTGGTGACCAGCCTGAACTAAGGAGGGCTTATGATGTTGGCTCTGTGACCCCCTCAATAGTGTATTTTTTTTCCAGTTAACTACTGACCTACTATTTCAATGGATTACTGCTGTCCCATTGCACATATATGCTGTCATTTTTTGCCCAAACCCCACTCACTGTACCCCCTCAAACACCCCTCCCCACCATACCTCATATCCTAACCCCACCCTCACCACATCACTTTCCCCCAATCCCTACCTCCTCTCTATATGGCACTTACCCATGGAAGTAGAAGACTCCATGATTGAACTTTCTATGGAGGCCTCACCATGGCCTATGCATTTCTCCTTACTCCATGATGGGGAGCTGCTTTTCCTGTCTCACAACCAGAGATGCCAGCTTGCTCACATCCTTGGTGGTGAAGTTGGGTTATCTTACTGGGGAAGAGGGCATTTTGGAATGAGCCCAACCCAACAAAATCAGAAGAGCATGAGTACACATAATAAAACAAACATCTGTGTGGAACTTTCCATGCACATGGATATTTGCGTACACCCAAAACTTTGTAATCTGCATGACCTAAAGTTATCCATCTAAAAGGCTTTAGAATATTGATCTCACTCAAAATTGTTTAGCAGCAGAAGATTTCAGAACAATCATGCAAATGGTGTAATCCAAAATAAACTACTGCAATACCCTGTATGAAGGGTTTACAAAGAGATTAACATCACGATGTTCAAAGTTATGCTACATGCTTAATTATTAGAGATGTGAATCGTGTCCTCGATCGTCTTAACGATTGATTTCGGCTGGGAGGGGGAGGGAATCGTATTGTTGCCGTTTGGGGGGGGTAAAATATCGTGATAAATCGTTAAAATCGTTAAAACCCGCTAAAATCATTAAAACCCGCTAAAACCCACCCCCGACTCTTTAAATTAAATCCCCCACCCTCCCGAACCCCCCCCCAAATAACTTAAATTACCTGGTGGTCCAGCGGCGGTCCAGAACGGCAGCGGTCCGGAACGGGCTCCTGCTATTGAATCTTGTTGTCTTCAGCCGGCGCCATTTTCCAAAATGGCGCCAAAAAAATGGCGGCGGCCATAGACCAACAGGATTCGACGGCAGGAGGTCCTTCTGGACCCCCGCTGGACTTTTGGCAAGTCTTGTGGGGGTGAGGAGGCCCCCCCCAAGCTGGCCAAAAGTTCCTGGAGGTCCAGCGGGGGTCAGGGAGCGATTTCCCGCCGCGAATCGTTTTCCGTACGGAAAATGGCGCAGGCAGGAGATCGACTGCAGGAGGTCGTTCAGCGAGGCGCCGGAACCCTCGCTGAACGACCTCCTGCAGTCGATCTCCTGCCGGCGCCATTTTCCGTACGGAAAACGATTTGCGGCAGGAAATCGCTCCCTGACCCCCGCTGGACCTCCAGGAACTTTTGGCCAGCTTGGGGGGGGCCTCCTGACCCCTACAAGACTTGCCAAAAGTCCAGCAGGGGTCCGGAAGGACCTCCTGCCGTCGAATCCTGTTGGTCTATGGCCGCCGCCATTTTTCGGCGCCATTTTGGAAAATGGCGCCGGCTGAAGACAACAAGATTCAATAGCAGGAGCCCGTTCCGGACCGCTGCCGTTCCGGACCGCCGCTGGACCACCAGGTAATTTAAGTTATTTGGGGAGGGTTCGGGAGGGTGGGGGATTTAATTTAAAGGGTCGGGGGTGGGTTTTAGCGGGTTTTAGTGTGCCGGCTCACGATTCTAACGATTTATAACGATAAATCGTTAGAATCTCTATTGTATTGTGTTTCATAACGGTTTAAGACAATATTAAAATTATCGGACGATAATTTTAATCGTCGTAAAACGATTCACATCCCTATTAATTATGACAGTTAAAAAGAGTGGGCACATTATGCTAGCTTTTATGTCCTTGTGTTGGCTACATGTTAATTCAAGTTCATTTTAGATTGCTAATTTAATTTTCAAGGCCTTGCTCTAGGTTATTTGAGCAAAAGATTAATTCCATATAAAGCATTGAGGGCCGCTCAGTTCTTGAAATCAATAAATCTCAAAATTCTATCTGTGAAATTGACTACGTTACAGAGTACATGAAAATAATCCTTTATTTTTTTTGTCAGCCCTAAACTTTGGAACAACTTGTCCAAGGAGGTAAATGTGTAATGTTCAATCTGATGCATTCCATAAAGCTGTTAAATTGATCTTACTTAAGATGATTTTCATAGTAGGAATCTGAGGATGATAATGAAGCAAGTAATGGGCTTTTATGATAAGCTTAGATTGAGTCCATTGAGGAGAAATGGAATGAGTGTAATTGGAAGGTGTTAAGGTGCTAATAGTGACAATAATAAGGAGTCCTAATACTATATGTGGGCTTTGTTAACTGGGTATTTACAAAAATAAAGGTGACTTGGATGGGAGTATGGCTTTGAATTTTTGTTGTTGATGTTATTTTGTGTTTTATTGACTTTGAGCATTCTATGTGAATAGAGGGGTATATAAAAGTTAATAAATAATAACAAAATAAATACATGATCTGCTGAATAGCTGGAGCCCTTGTGTGTGTAAGTGGATACTCCATTATCCACTGGTCCTACTCTGATTCCAATGTTGAAGACTTTGTAAAGCTATAAGGTTATGTTAGCATAGCTTGGAACAAAACGTGAATGGTCTTTAAAGGTATCCTTTGCCAGTGTACTGAAAGTGCTGATCCTTAATAAACATGATACTTTACCCATCATTCTTTGAGGGAGAAAAAAGTTGGGCATAATGGCAGAAGTTGTTCTCTCATATTTTGGTGCATTCTTATTTTGCATAACAGCAGATCCCTGTATTTTGTAGCTTACCAAGTTATTACTAGTTTTTTATTTATCTTTCTCCATAATTTCTGGGTAAGTGTTATGGTAGTGGACCCTTGAGCCAGCTAGGAGATGAAGAGAGACTGCTGAAGGAAGACCTGAGGTGGATCAGAGCCAGGGGACAAGCAGGACTGAGCGGAGTCTCTGGGTGATAGAGTGCAGATAAACTGTCTGGTCAGGGCAGGCGGAGGAGGAAAGGAGTCAAGAAAGTCCAGAGTTCATGGCAGGCAGTGGAGGTGCAAGTCGAGAAGCGGATCAGTGATCGAGACAGGCAGCAGATCAGTGGAAAATCAGGAGCCAAGCCGAAGTCATGAACCAGGAAGACAAGCCGAGGAAAAAACAGGCACTGGAGAGTGGAGCAGGAATAGGAACAGGAACACGGAGGCAGGAGCAGGCAGGAACTGGAGCAGGAACATGGAGGCAGGAGCAAGCAGGAACTGTAACAGGAACACGGAGTCAGGAACAAGCAGGAACTGGATCAGGAATGCAGGAACAAAGAATAGCAACTAGCAACTCCGGAGGGAGAACCCTGTTGCAAGGCAAAGAACAGAAGGCTGGTGCTGGGTTTAAATCCTTGCCAGCGTCTGATGTCACTCAAGGGGCTGGGCCAAAGTTTCCCCTCTAGACCCCATCCCCATCAAAACCCTAAAACTCATCAGAGAGATTATTGTCAAACCAATAACCTACATCATTAACTTATCCCTAGAACAAGGAATCTTCCCAGAAAAACTCAAAAACGCCATCATCAAACCTATCATCAAAAAACCTCAACTCGACAAATCCGACCCAGCAAATTACAGACCAGTCTCCAACCTCCCATTCCTAGCAAAAATCATCGAAAAAACAGTCAACAATCAACTCACAGAACACCTTGAAACCTATAATGTTCTACAGCCTGCACAACATGGTTTCAGAAAATTCTTCAGCACTGAAACCCTCCTCCTCTCTCTCACTGATACCATCCTCAGAGGCCGCGACAAAGGCAAATCTTTCCTCCTGATACTTCTTGATATATCCGCCGCCTTTGACACCATCAATCACAGAACTCTCCTCACCAGACTTAAAGAAATTGGTCTCCAAGACACCACAATCAAATGGTTCAACTCCTACCTCTCAAACAGATCCTACATCGTCAAGACGAACTCATCTGAATCCTCTCAAGTGCCCCTCACTCATGGAGTCCCACAAGGTTCTTCACTATCCTCAACCCTATTTAACATTTACCTCATTCCACTATGCAAATACCTTTCAGAGGCAAACCTCACCTACTTCATCTATGCAGACGACATACAAATATTACTCCCCATAAACAAGTCCATCCAACTAACCATGGAAAAATGGAACAAACTCAGCTCAAATCTATCCCACTTGCTATCTCAATTATCACTATGCCTCAACCAAGCCAAAACAGAAATCATTCACATCCACGATGACCGTCCCTCTCATCCACTCAAGTGCACCCCCTCCGACCACCCAGGAAGCTCAACCAACCCGGGAGTGCCACAAATCTCACCCACGCCATCCACAAGAAACCTAGGCGTAACAATCGACAGACAACTCCACTTTAAACGACACATCTCCAATACAATCAAGGATGGATTCTTCAAACTCCAGACACTAAAAAAACTCAAACCCCTTCTCCAAGAGCACGATTTCCGAACAGTCCTTCAATCAATTATCTTCGCAAAACTTGACTACTGCAACTCCCTCCTCCTTGGCCTACCAGAAACCCACATCAAACCCCTCCAAGTGCTACAGAATGCTGCCGCCAGAATCATCTCTAACAACAAAAAAATCCTCCCACATCACACCCACTCTCAAAGAACTCCACTGGCTACCCATTACACAAAGAATCTAGTATAAAACCCTCACCCTCATGCACAAAAAAATAAACAACAACAATATGAACTGGCTAAACAACGGAATACAACCTTACCCTACTCAAAGAACTCTCAGATCCACCAACACTGGCCTCCTAGCCGTACCCAATCTCAAATCTGCACACCTCAACGTCACCCGCAAACGAGCCATAACAATAGCGGGCCCCACCATATGGAACTCCCTCCTCACCTGTCTCAGAAATGAACCTTCATTGCAAGTCTTCAAAAAACACCTCAAAACATGGCTGTTCCTAAAAGCTTTCCCACCTGACACGTAACCTGCCCAAATGCAACTGCAACACACCACGCCCCCTACACAAGCATCTCGCACCACCATCTTCCCTCCCTTGCACCACCTTCCTCCCACCTTCCTCCCACCTATCCCCCCTCCCCCTTTCAACCCTCCTTGCCAACCTTAACCTTAAAATATCCTCATCAACAAGTCATTTATGTACATATGTTATATACTATATCAAATGTTCCATGTTATCCTGTTATTTCTGTTATAATTCGTTATATTTTATTACAATGTTATAATTTATTATATTTATTACAATGTTATAATGTAAAATAGGGCTGTTACTACCCTATTCTTTTAGTTATCTGGAAACCGATGTGATATCTCGATCGAACGTCGGTATATAAAATAAATAAATAAATAAATAAATAAATAAATAAATTGCAGTCTTCTGCACATGCACGTGCCTAGGGGGCAGAGACTGCAGAGGGAGCTCGGCGGCATCTGCCTCGTGGGGATGCCAATGTGGAGAGGCCCAGCCGCAGCCCAGAGAGGAGCGGGGAACGCCGTAAGCAGCCCGGAGCCGGCAGAAGAGGAGGTGAGAGCCCGGCCGGGGAGTCCCGCGGCCTGGATTCATAACATATCCCTAATAAGAAAGCCATTGAAGTTCCATCTATTACTATTTGGACTCCTGCAGATGGAATTTCCAAAATCATAATA
Organism: Rhinatrema bivittatum; assembly: GCF_901001135.1. Lineage (NCBI taxonomy): Eukaryota > Metazoa > Chordata > Amphibia > Gymnophiona > Rhinatrematidae > Rhinatrema > Rhinatrema bivittatum. The sequence continues at coordinate 158,828,072 of NC_042619.1, forward strand.
ACTTTTGAAATATGTGGATCACCATCCAGAATAATTTATCTCCATTGCCTCTTTTCTGGTCTCTGATTGGATGAATCAACCCATTCCTGTGTGGTCAGGTTTAATGTGACTGTGTATGCCAGAAGATATATGAATGCTGACCTGCAAAGAAAGGTTTGAGGGAGTGCTGAGTATATGCAATATATTTGCAGTAGGTTGTATGACGGAGATATGAATGTATGCACCAGCTCAAAAGGAATGAATACCCTGCATGTTTAAGTCCCTCTTGCTAACTGAGCAATATGTTAGTTAAGGTATGTGCTTTCTCATGTATCAGCAGTTGAATTGATTTGTGCTGTATATCTGAAAGAATGAGAGATTAAGATGTAGGAAAAATAGTTTGAATGCATGAAGAAAATGAATGGAGTACAAGTGTGAGTGTGAAAGGTTTGACTGAATGAATATGTTTGTGGAAGAGAAAGAAATGAATGGAAGAAAATCTAGCCTTAGAATAAGAGGAGAAAGCTGATGTACATGTTGTCTAGGGTAATGTAGTATTTACAGCAGGACAAAGTATTTTTTTTTTTATAAATGTAAGTAACATGAACTCTGATGAAAAACAAATCACTAGCGCTTTAAAGGATATTTTGCATGGAAAACTTTTACCAGCACTTTAAATTAGAAGAAAACTGATAAAAATCGTTTTTGTAATTTTTCTTAATAGAAGAGGGTTTGTTTCAGCTAGCTTTTCTATTTTTCCAGAAGATTATAACATAGTTTTAACAGTCTCAGAATTGCTCCCATAGGAAGAAATGGGAGTGGTTGTGGCAGCTCTGTAGCCTAGATTTATATTGTTATCTGAGGGCTGTCAGATATGAATATAAGGTGCATGTTTCTAAGTGAATAGGTGATGGTAGACAGTGGATAGTGTTCATGGAGTATGTATATTGCTTCTTTTTTTATGTGCACCGCCAATATCTTTTTTTTTTTGCCAAATATCTCAGAATATTTGCTTTTCTGACAGTTGATATTCAGGATTTGGTTTTGCACTATTTACTATTCAGAGACTCAAATAATGTATTTAATCAAGACTCTTCCTTGATTGATGTAAAATAAATGCAATAAAATGAACTTTGATTGGACTAGGATAAGAACTCGACTAAATAATGTATTACATATTTATATTTATGAGACACACATATGTTGGACAACAAATCATCTATGGGATGAAATAAGGATGAAAACTTAATACCATTTATCTTATTCAATTCATTTCTTCAGTATTTATTTATTTATTTTCATTTATCATAAAGACCCTTAGGGGCTGATGCAATAAAGTTGCATAAAAAGCGGGCACTGAAAAGTCAGCGCCCACTCTCTTAACGCACCCCAGGTGTCCTTAGCATCAGATGGCCATCACAAAAATCAATGCTGGGTTTATCAGCATCGGTTTTTGTGGTTGTCCACCGGTAAGGAAAACAGATGCCGATAAACTCAGCGTCGGTTTTTCATGATGGGTCCGTCAATTTTTTTTTTTTTTACTTTTATTTCTTTTATTTTTCATCCTACTTAATATCACAATGATATCACAATGATATTAAGTAATATCACAATGATATTAAGTAGGAAAAAGCAGGGGTTTTTTTTATGCACAGAGTTAGCGCCTACTCCAGGCAGGCGTTAATAGATGATAGTTAAATGTGCATCCGAGATGCACATTTTTTTTTTTTTGCATCGGGCGTGAATGCCTAATAGCCTCATTCACATGCATTTGCACGTGATGATCACTATTAGATTCACTCTGCGTTGGAAGCACTTTGAATATGCGCTAATCCCTTTATTGCATTACGGGAGTGATTAGCGCCTATTCTGCCCATGTCTGACTGCAGGTTAACAGTGCACTCGGCTCAGCGCACCGTATTGAATCGGCCCCTTAGTTTGAAAAGTGCATACCTTCGCAACTTCTGTGAGGTCTGAGATGGGGAGCATCCTTGGCATTGGCAAGATAGATTCCTGCTCCTCCTCCTACCCCTCTAAAAAAATGCCTTGAGTTCAGATATGGGGAGTAGCAGTGGATATGGTAAAGGCTTCTGCCATGTCTTCCACTCTGTGTCTAAAAGTGCAGTGAATTCAAAGATCAGGAATGGGATGGGAGCATTGACAGGCTCTTGTTGCTACTTTTAAGGGCTGGGATGCTTTACATGCCACATGTACTGCTTTTTCTGTCCTGGTACATGATTATGTAGGTACATATTGACTTCCACACACATATATATTTACTTATTTTATTTATTTAGTGTTTTTCTATACCGGCATTCGCGATGTGGATCGCATCATGCCGGTTTACAATTAACAGGGCGTGAAAAATATGAAGATACAGTAAAACTTTAACATGTGTGGAGAAATACTGAAGTTACAATAAAACAGGGATATTCCGAACTGGGAGTAGAAGAAAAAGACGATAGAAAATTAACATATATAGCAGTAAATTACAGTGATCTAGTGATGCCTGACTGTGGTCGTTGGAGAAATTAAAGGTCAGTTAGGGTCCGGAAAGGCTTGCTTAAACAACCACGTTTTGAGTTTTTTTCTGAAAGTTAGAAGGCAAGGTTCCTGTCGCAAATCCGGTGGGATGGAGTTCTATAGCGGTGGTCCTGTTGTGGAGAAGGCCCGGTCTCTCAAGGTTATATGTTGAGAGGTTTTGGAGTGTGGTACATGTAGATATTCTCTGTAAGCCTCTCTGATGGATCTGGAAGAGGAATGTTTTTTGAGTGGTATTTGTAGATTGAGGGGAGCAAGGCGATGGATAGCTTTGTAGATGATGGTGATGGACTTATGTATGATTCTGTAGTGAACTTGCAACCAATGTAAGTCTTTCAGGATGGGAGATATGTGGTCTCTTCTCCTCATGTTTGTCAGAATTCTGGCTGCTGTGTTTTGGACCATCTGAAGAGGTTTAGTATGAGATGGGGGGAGACCTAATAAGATAGCGTTACAGTAGTCTATCTTAGAGAAGATTATTGCTTGCAGAATTGTTCTGTAATCATGAAAGTGAGAGTGGTTTTATTCTTTTTACGACATGTAGTTTGTGAAAACATTCTTTAGTTGTACGGTTGATAAATGATTTTAGGTTTAGCCGGTTATCTATAATAACTCCTAAGTCTCTTACTTGTGAGATTTGAAGGTTGGTTGGTGGGTTCGAGGCGATATTACTATTTTCCGTGGAAATGAGAAGGAATTCGCTTTTTGAAGAATTTAGTATTAAGTTTAAGCTGGTGAGGAGGCAGTTGATTTCTTGAAAACAGTTTTCCCAGAATTCTAGTGTTTTTGTGATGGATTCTTTAAGGGGGATCACGATCTGGATATCATCGGCGTATAAGAAGTGTTTTAGGTTCAATTTAGTTAACAACTGGCAAAGTGGAAGGAGGTAAATATTGAAGAGAGTGGGTGAGAGGGAGGAGCCCTGAGGAACTCCTAGTGAGGAAGGGTACCGGTGAGATTCTTTATTATGGATTTTGACCTTGAAGCCTCTATTCCCTAGGAATGTTTTGAAACAAGCCAGTGCAGTTCCTGTAATGCCGATGTTTGCCAGCTGATTTAGTAGTATGGAGTGGTTTACGGTATCAGATGCTGCCGAGAGGTCCAGTAGGATCAGTAAGAAGGCCTGACCTTTGTCGAGGCCCATGATGAGGTAGTCTGTCAGGGAGATGAGTAGGGATTTGGTAATTGAAGCTTTTCGGAATCCATATTGAGTAGGGAACAGAATTTTGTGATCTTCGATGTAGTCCGATAGTTGTATGTTAACTAATTTTTCCATGACCTTGGCAATGAATGGGAGTTTGGAGATTGGGCGGAAGCTGTTGGGATCTTTGGGGTCCAAGTTTGGTTTCTTAAGGAGTGGTTTGATGGATGCCAGTTTAAGGTCATCTGGATAGAAACCCTGGTATAAAGAACAGTTAATGATGTCCGCCAGAGTTTTGGCGATGGGTGGAAACACAGATAAATGGACAAGTTCTCTCAAATAGATATTCTTACTTTAAAGAAATGCACCTAAAAATTGTTAACGGATTGGAGTACTGCATAAGAATAACATTACTAGTAGTGATGAAATGAATCATTTTGATAAAGTGTAATTGAAGGTACCAATATAATAAAGATCTTTATGTGCAATAGTGTTGTGTTTTCAAGATCACACAATACTTGATTTGCTGTTATAAATCACATTTAACAGACACTGAACCTTATGCAACAAAAACCTCGATCAGGAAATGGTACAGCCCACAACAGAAGCAGAGGAGTAGAATATATGATCAATGCTAATAGTTATTAGTGAATGTGGATAGAATGTCTTATGTAGTAAATCTCTAAACCATCATCACCTTTAAATAAGAACATAAGAAATTGCCATGCTGGGTCAGACCAAGGTCCATCAAGCCCAGCATCCTGTTTCCAACAGAGGCCAAACCAGGCCACAAGAACCTGGCAATTACCCAAATACCAAGAAGATCCCATGCTACTGATGCAATTAATCGCTAACCAACCTCTTTCCCTTTTCAACAATTCACCAACTCGAACGTACAAGGAAATCCTTGTGTGGTGGTAATCTTGTACGGAGGTTTTCGATGAGGATAACCGATTTGCAGTTATCCTTTCTTTTGCCTCCGTCTATTATTCTTTTATTAAGGTCAAAAATATTTTTTTTAAAGGTGCTCTTTCGTGTGATTTTTCTTAAAATCCCTTCTCCCCTGCTGCTTTTCCGACCCACTGCTAGTCTTACGTCATACTTATCAAGGTTGTCGCCTTTGTTGATGTCTCATGGGTACAAGCAGCTCCGTACCCATGAGACATCAACAAAGGCGACGACCTTGATAAGTATGACGTAAGACTAGCAGGGGGTCGGAAAAGCAGCAAGGGAGAAGGGATTTTAAGAAAAATCACACGAAAGAGCACCTTTAAAAAATATATTTTTGACCTTAATAAAAGAATAATAGACGGAGGCAAAAGAAAGGATAACTGCAAATTGGTTATCCTCATCGAAAACCTCCGTACAAGATTACCACCACACAAGGATTCCCTTGTACGTTCGAGTTGGTGAACTGATGCAATTAATAGCAGTGGCTATTCCCTAAGTAAACTTGATTAATAGCAGTTAATGGACTTCTCTTCCAAGAACTTATCCAAACCTTTTTTGAACCCAGTTACACTAACTGCACTAACCACATCCTCTAGCAACAAATTCCAGAGCTTTATTGGGCGTTGAGTTAAAAAGACTTTTCTCTGATTAGTCTTAAATGTGCTACTTGCTAACTTCATGGAATGCCCCCTAGTCCTTCTATTATTCGAAAGTGTAAATAACCGAGTCACATCTGCTCGTTCAAGACCTCTCATGATCTTAAAGACCTCTATTATATCCCCCCTCAGCCGTCTCTTCTCCAAGATGAAAAGCCCTAACCTCTTCAGCCTTTCCTCATGAGGGAGCTGTTCCATCCCCTTTATCATTTTGGTTGCCCTTCTCTGTACCTTCTCCATTGCAACTATATCTTTTTTGAGATACGGCGACCAGAATTGTACACAGTATTCAAGGTGTGGTCTCACCATGGAGTGATATAGAGGCATTATGACATTTTCCGTTTTATTAACCATTCCCTTCCTAATAATTCCTAGAATTCTATTTGCTTTTTTGACAGCTGCAGCACACTGAGCCAACAATTTCAATGTATCATCTACTATGACGCCTAGATATCTCCTAATATGGAACCTAACATCGTGTAACTACAGCAAGGGTTATTTTTCCCTATTTGCAACACCTTGCACTTGTCCACATTAAATTTAATCTGCCATTTGGATGCACATGAACTACTAATCTCTGGGAACACCATCGCTCTGTGTGGAAATTTGTATGATAATAGTTAAGAATCATAAGAACATAAGACATTTCATACTGGGGTCAGACCAAGGGTCCAACAAGCCCGGTATCCTGTTTCCAACAGTGGCCAATCCAAGTCGCAAGTACCTGGCAAGTAACCAAACATTAGATAGATCACAAGCTACTATTGTTTATTAATTACCATAATAGCAGTTTATGGATTTATCCTCTAGGAACTTATCCAAACCTTTTTTAAACCCAGTTATACTAAATGCTGTACCCATATCCTCTGGCAATGTATTCCAGAGCTTAACTATGTACTAAGTGAAAAATAATTTTCTTCAATTTGTTTTAAATGAGCTACTTACTAACTTCATGGAAAGACCCCTGGTCATTCTATTATTTGAGAGAGTAAATAACTGATTTACATTAACTTGTTCAAGTCCTTTCATGATTTTGTAGACTTTTATCATATCCCCCCTCAGTCGTCTCTTCTCCAAACTGAACAGCCCTAATTTCTTTAGCCTTTCCTCATAGGGCAACCGTTCTATGCACCTTATCATTTTCGTCCCCCTTCTCTGCACTTTCTCCATTGTAGCTATATCCTTTTTGAGATGCAGTGAAAAGAATAGAACACAGTATTAAAGGTGCAATCTCATCATTGAGTGATACAGAGGCATTATGATATCCTCCATTTTATTTTCCCTTCCCTTCCTAATAATTCCTAATATTCTGTTTGCTTTTATGATTACCAAAGCACACTGGGCTGAAGATTTGAATGTATTATCCACTATGAAACTTAGATCTCTTTCCTGGGAAGTAACTCCTAAGATAGAATCTAACATTGTGTAAATACAGCAAGGGTTATTTTTCCCTATATGCATCATTTTACTCTTGTCCATGTTAAATTTCATCAGTCATTTGGAAGCCCAATCTTCCAGTCTCGCAAGGTGGTCCTGAATTCATCACAATCCACTTGACTGCATAATTTTGAGTCATCCGCAAATTTGATCACCTCACTCATTGTACTGCTTTCCAGATAATTTATAAATATTTTAAAAAGTACCGGTCCAAGTACAAATCCCTGAGGCACTCCACTATTTACCTTTTTCCACTGTGAAAACTGATCATTTAATCCTACACTCTGTTTCCTGTCTTTTAACCAACTTGCAAACAACAAAAGGATATCGCCTCCAAACCCATGAGTTTTTAGCTTTCTTAGAAGTCTCTCATGTGGGAATTTGTCAAACACTTTCTGATAATCCAAATACACTATATCTACTGGTTCACCTTTCTCCAAATGTTTATTTACCCCTTCATAAACATGTAGATTTGTGAGGCAAGACTTACCTTAGGTAAATTCAATTTGGCTGTGTCCCATCAAACCCTGTCTATATAAGGGGGTCATTTATCAAAGATCTATATGGAATTTTCACATGTGTTAAGGCGTTTTTGCATGCGAAAATCACCTTTAATGCATGCGAAAACACCATAATGCATGGGGTGATGCAAATTAGGAAAAGGGGAGAAGTTTGGGGCAGGATTTCTGGCCAAGTGGGCCAGCTTCACAATTTGTGAAGCCATATCGCACAGCTTTAACGTGGATTTTAATTACTCCTTTTTCATTTGTGTTAAGCCATGCAATATGGCTTTATTACACTTTGTGATGTTTTCGCAAATAGCATTTTCAGTACTTTAAGCTGCTGTGAGAGAGAGAAAGAGACTAGCTATATGGCCCTCATACTAGGTAGGTATTTATACCTCTATAGGAGGCCCACCTAGCTACTCGAGGTGACGTTTAGGTATCAGTGTAGGGGTTAGGGGCCACTTTGATATGCAGAGTGTGACTTACGAACAGAACAGTGCACTCTTGTGAAGATTTGATTACCTTCAGAGTGAGGAAACTCACCCAAAGATGAGATTTATACAATATTATCTCAACCTAGTTTGATGGACTCTCTATCAAGCTAGGTTCAATTTACAGCAAAATTCTGGAGATCTCTCTGCAAAAAGGTTTGACATATCCCTGGATCTTACATCAGCTTATTAACCACAAGCCAAATGACAGACAGAGAAGACAAACCATAGCTAAAACAGTTTCTCCGGGCTTATGTCAATTCCAGACAAAGCGACTGTTCTGAGTTGCACCCCTGGGCCGAATTCATGCTGAATTCCCATCAATCAGCTTAAACAGGATCGTCACCCTATCAACTCATCTATGGACATCAACCTCTGCCTCCTTTTCCAATGCCTTTGTCAGTATCATTTCCTGCAGCCCAGGCCTCAGCGCAAGAACTGCATCAGCTTTGGGAACACACTAAAGAACTTCTTCAGAAAGCTGGGCAACAGGCTAAGAAGTTCTACGACACCCATCACAGAGAAGCTCTGCAGTTACAACCCAGACACAAGGTATGGCTCAGTACCCGCTTCATCCACCTAAAACTGCCTTCTGCTCGATTTGTGCCCAGATACATAGGACCTTTTACAATACTCTGCTGCCTGGGTCCAGTCACATACATCCTGCAGTTACCATCCTCTCTTAGAATTCACAACGCCTTCCACATCTCCCTTCTAAAACCGCTCATCTTGTCGGAATTCTCAAAGTAGACACCTGAACCTCATCCTCTCACTGCAGAAGAGGATATTACTTATCAGGTGGAAGATATACTTGATGTAAGGAAACATGGAAGACGCTGGGAGTACCTCATTTCCTGGGAAGGATTTGGTCCTGAGGAGAATAGTTGGGAGCCTGCAAGCAACATCCTTGATGTTGATCAGACAATTTCACTTGTCACATCCTAGGAAACTAAAACCCCCGGGGAGGGGCCCTAAGAAGGGGGGTACTGTTACACCCATCGGTCGCAGATGGCTGCGACCACGCATGCTCACCTCCTTTTTCCCCTGCACTGTCAATCCTAGGATGAATGGTGGCCTTTGCCAACCACTACCAACCGCCATATTGTCTCCGGAATCACGCAAGGGCCTCCTTTATACACTTCATGGCGGGAACCTCTGAGGCGTCCCCTCCGGATGGCATCAACCTGCTGCTATACTTAAGCTGACTGGTGCATTGCTTCAACGAGTTAGCAAAGAGTTCCCTCGTTGCTGAATCTGCTCCATTCTTGAACTTCCAGTTCCAGATTCCTCTCTTGGCTTGTGGACGCACTGGGTACCCGTTCCTCGGGCGCTCTTCCATGTTCCTGGCTATCCCCTCCTCAGAGGGTCTCTCTGCCTTGGACTACTCCTGACCTGCTTCTCGGGACTCACTCCTGGAACTATCACTTGTGAGTGCTTTACTACAGACTTCAACGATACTAGCTTTACTGAATCTTCTCTGCGGTGTAACCCATTCCTCGGGCCACTACAGTTTCCTCTTCAGTAGAAGTTGTTCCAGTATACCCTGTGTTGCAGGGTATTACTGCACAAGCTATCTCATCATCATCATCTTAGTACAGACATCCTCGGCGTTCCCCGCTCTGCGGGCCACTACCGATCTGCACTTCTGCGGTAATCTCTACTCGCCTGAATGGACTTCCTGGCATTCCCCGCTCTGCGGGCCACTACCAGAACTTTACATCAGTGGTATCACCCTGGGTATACCCCACTGCTCAGAACTGTATTTATTTGCATCTCCCACTCTGCAGGCTCTGCTTTCCTTCCTTCAAAATAAAGTCTCTATCATACAGCTATGTCCACCAGGGATGTACTTCGTAAGTCTTGGGGAGGGATCGGGATGGGGGGGGTAGTGTATGTATGTAAAAAAATGATTTTAAATGCTTGGGGTGGGTTTTTTTTAAGCTTCCTTTGCCGTTTCGTTTTTTGGCCCGGTTTCGGGTTTCCTCGTTTTGTTTTTCAAAAAAACGAAACGAGGAAACCCGAAATTTACCACGAAGTATCCGAGTCAAAAAACGACCCGGCAGAAAAAAACGAAGCACATCTCTATTAAGTAGCATGTTATCCTGCCACATGAGGCCAGATAACTTTAGTACCTAACTGACCATATTCAAACTTAGCTGGTTAGGTTTTAAAGTTAACCAGTCACATGTAGCTGGATAGCTTACAGCAAGTATATTCAGTAAGATGTTTATCCTACTGAATGTATAGGACAATTGATCTGGCTAACTTTACGTGGATAAGTTGTCCACCAAATGACCTAATGAATATTGGTCTCATTCTGTTCTCTCTAATAGGGTTTAGCGAAGCACATCTCTATTGTCTCATGGTTCAGGGTTTTTTTTTCGGGGGCCCCCATTTTCATGCTAGTGCACACTAATGGGGCAAAGTTAGCGCACATTAATGGGGCTTAGAGTGCACTAACTCCTGTTAGTGCGTACAACACAAAAAATGAAATGTTCTGAAATTTCGGAAAATTTTCTTTCACTTTTCAGTTCCCCCGAACCATACCGAATTAGGCAATTTCATTGAAATTGCCTAATTCATGAAAAATGAATGCACATCATTACTCTCTATCACCTGTCCTGAAACTATTGGAGTTGACTGAGTAATTGCAAGTCACCAGAAAATTGCATTTGTGACATAAGACCTAACAGCATGATTTTTAGGCAGCTTAGCTGTTAAAGGATCCCAGATTCTATAAAAACTTGTAATAGACTTTGTTAAACCTACAAAAACTTATTTAAGTGAAGATTAGTCAGGTCTGAATAGACTTTAAGTGCTATACACTCCAGCAGTAATGTGAATGTGAATTTATTAGTTAATTTCTTTGTTCCTGCTATATATGGTACAATATGTGCAGCAATTGAGCTTTGATGCAAAGTAGATAATTTCTGTTCTTCTCTTGTGTATTGTAAGGCTTCTGTTTACCTATGAAACTATTTTCAAAGTTTAAGTTAGATGTTGTTTAACTTTTGTGATTATTTTGCATTATCTGGCTGCAATTTCTTTAACCACAACATTTGGCTAACAATCCACATTATTTGATTATAACATATCTACATATCATCTGTAAATAAAGTTTTTAGTGTTGAACATATCTGTGGTCTTTTGATTCCTGTAGCATTTTATAAAATAATGAGGACAATTTGAAGTTATTCATGTATATGTATAAAAAATGTCTTAAAATTACTCTCCTTCAATATGTTTAAAAGTTTGCACATTTTTCGACATCATATTTTTAGGTGTTCCTGAGGAGCATGATATGGGATGGATTGGAAAATAATGGAGTAAATTTTCAAAGGGGTTTTGCATGTAAAAATAGCATGTACTCATGCACATACTATTTTATAAACATCAAGAATACATATGTATTTTCCATTTTGTGCATACATTTTACTACGGAGAAAATGGGTGTGAGAACGAGACATTCAGAGGCGAGTTTCAAAAGTGTGCATTATAGTTACTATTTTGTAAGAGATAGATATATAATGTGAAGTCAATATTCAAAGCCATTTAGAAAGATAACTCACAATTTAATCGGTCTAAATGGCAAGTTATCCATCTAACTCACAAGTTAGCATTCTAACACCAAGTTATCCATTTAAATATTTGGTTTTGAATCTTGACCTCAATGTGTATATATTTCCAAAAGTATTTGCATACTTTTTTTTGTTTGCAATCATTTTTATTGGTTTTTGAATGAACAAATACATAATAAACATCAGAACAATTGACAAATGACATAGATCATCCCTGTACCGTGCAGAATCTCCAAACAAAGCACTATATCAATGTTAGAAACTGTTGCAGTTGGGAGCTGCAGGCAGGATAGTGGACCCTTGGGCCGGTCTACCCAGGGTGACCGGGTAGGCCGGGAGGCGGAGCCACAGGCTGGCGGTGTTCACCCGGGAACCAGAGCCCCCCAGGAGGAGCCCGTAGGGTCCTGGAACCTTGGGACTTGGGATATCAGCTCAGAGTCAAATAGCAAAGCCTGGGCAGGGAGTGTAGTAAGAAAAGTCCAAAGAGTGAAGGATAGTCTCTAGGCCGGCAGTGCAGGTCGAGGGCCAGCTGATGATAGGACAGCAGGCGGCGGCGATACCTGTAGTAAGCCGGACCGTGAGGCAGGGATCGTAGAATACTGGACCGGGAACAGGCTGAAGGCTGAGGTAGAATCGATAGCAGACTGTGGACTGGAGCAGGCTGTAGCCTGGAATGGAGTCTGTAGCTGGCTGTGGATTGAAGCAGGTTGTAGACTGGAATGGAGTCTGTAGCTGGCTGTGAACTGGAGCAGGCTGTAGACTGGAACGGAGTCTGTAGCTGGCTGTGAACTGGAGCAGGCTGTAGACTGGAATGGAGTCTTTAGCTGGCTGTTGAACTGGAGCAGACTGTAGACTGGAACGGAGTCTGTAGCTGGCTGTGAACTGAAGCAGGCTGTAGCGGAATCAGGAACGGACCAAAGTCGGAGGCAGGCGGCAGGCTGAAGCGAAGTCAGGAATAGGCCAAGGTCGGAGGCAGGCGGCAGGCTGAAGCGAAGTCAGGAACGGACCAAGGTCGGAGGCAGGCGGCAGGCTGAAGCGAAGTCAAAGGCAATCCAAAGGTCAGTCAGGAACGAGGAACAGACGAAGCGCAACTCAGAACTACTAGGCAGTAGTGAACCTCGTTGCAAGGCAAAGAGAAGGCGTCCGGACGCCGGTTATATCAGGCTTAGGGCGTGGCGTCATTAGCACAGGTGGGGCCAGACTTCCGGGAGCTGTGCGCACATAGTGTGTGTCCTCGGGCACGCGCGCGAGGCAGCGTGGAGACGGGCAAGCAATGGCGGCCGCCACAAGGAACCAGCAGAGCCATAGGCGTCCCGGGCATGCAGAACGCGGCGTTTCCAGCAGCGGAGGTGAGCCCTGTTCAGAGCTAAAGAAAGGGAAGCGGTGGTGACCGCAAAAGAAACATCCAAATTTCAATATCAAATGTCATATACCCAATATAAAGTACCCCAAGAACTGCCCTCCTTCCCTCCCTCACTCACTCTAGATGGGATTTAGTCATTTTTTCTGACTAGTTGGTCATTACATCCGTTGAGGTGTCTCAGTTTATGGAATTGTGGTATCTAATTCAGAAGATAGTGAGTGTACAAAGTTTACCCAGAGGTTACGAAATCACAGCTGCTTCTTTTTGGAGTTGGGTGGTATAGACTTCTTTTCCAACAAATATAAGTCCAGCATAGCGTCCCTCCATTCCTTCAGGGTGGGTGGTTTTGCAGCTATACAATGTTTCAGGATCAGATGTAGTGCAATTAAACATCCTTTATGCATAAACGAGACTTGAACAGGTGAGATCTGAGATCTTATACCTAAAATACCCAATACACAAAACATTGATAATTGAGTTGCATAAGTGAAATTATACTTGTGTATTATCTACAGTTTTTGGGTGGGAGGCTTTGGTGAACTAGTGTGGGATCACGGTGAAGCACTAGAGAGTCTAGATGGAGAAGCACTAAATGAACTAACAGAGGGTTTGGAAAACTGGTAATTCAAAAAATATATGCATGTAAATAATTTTCAAAATAGTATACCAATTATACTTTATAAAAAGACATGCCTCTGTATATACATCAGTGTTAAGCACATTTTATTTTCTTTTATTTAACTAAAGATACATGTGTATGTTTACAAAATTGTCAGCTTCATGGACCCTTAGGCCGATCAAGGCAGAAGATGGAGCGCTGTGAAGGATCACAGCAGGCGTCTTGACCGGGAGGCGGCCAGACGGGCTGAGGTACGGCTTGGGCAGTGGGCCTGGGTGGAACCCTATGCGGCCAAGGGCTCAGCGGTGAGACGAAGAGAGGTAGAGGCTGGACCCAGGATTTGAAGACCTTCACCCTGGAAGCCGGTACCCCCCCGAGAGGAGCTCGTAGGAGTCAGACCGCTGGGACTTTTGGAGGTTTTGCCCTGGAAGCCGAAGCCCCCCCAGGAGGAGCCCATAGGAGCCCGGCCGCTGGGACTTAGGAGAATCTTTGGTTCCGCAGAGAGGAGAACCAAGGAACAGTGAAAGTCTGAGACGGAATCCAGAAGCCAAGCCAAGTCGCAAGCCGGGAGACAGATGGAGAAGCCAAAACCGAAGGAGCAGGCGGAAGCGTGGTCAGGGTACAAGCCGGGTCGGAGCCAAGATCAGAGGAGATGCCAAAGCCAGGGGAGCAGACGGAAGCGTGGTCAGGGTAAGAGCCAGGTCGGAGCCAAGGTCAATCGGAGCAGGAACAACAGGATGCAGCAACTAGAGACAAGGGAACCCTTGTAGAACCTCGTTGCAAGGCAAGGAGATCTGGAACTGCAGGGCTTAAGTAGCCCTGCAGCGTCTGACGTCACACCAGGGAGGATCTGGGTTTTCCCGTGCTGGCCCCTTTAAATAAGAAGCAGAGACGCGCGCGCGCGTCTAAGGGGCGGGGCCAGCCGCGGAGGAACGCCGGCTACTTGGAGGATGCAGGAGCGTGGCGGCCGAGGGCCCTGCAGGCCCGGGCGAGGTGGACACGCGTCAGGAACGTGGCGCCCGAGGTCCCCGCAGCCCCCGCAGGAGGAGGGCCCGAGCCAGAACCGCGGCGGGGTAAGCGCCGATCCCGGGGCCGACCCGGGATCGCAACACAAAATAGGTAGATAAAAATGCTTTTTCTTGCATTATAAATATTTATGCATACTGAAACTGTTGTGGAAGTGGACCCTTAGACTTGAGGTGGAGTTGGCATAACCCACAGGGAGGAACTTTGTAGGTCCCCACTATCAGCAGGCATAGCTGGCTGGAGCAGACCCAACAGGACCTTCACCAATACCAGCCCTCGTTCCCCTTAGGTTGAGCCCTCAGGTGCCAGGTCCATTTGGATAGGTGTGGGCCTCTGTTGAGATGAAGATATGAAGAAGCAAGTATGTGACAAGCCAGTGATGGGAGTGATAGAAGTCAGATGAGCAGCAATAAATAGCATCAGAAACAGGTGAGGGTCAGAGGCAGGTGAAATCTGGTCTGAGTCAAGGTCCAGACAGAAGGTGAGGGCAGATGGAGTTCAAAAACACTGTCAGTCCAGGTCGAGATCAAAACCAGAAATATGTCCGCAAGGCAAAAGGGGGCAGAGGAAAGGATGGAGAGCAAGAAGCAGCACAAGTGGGGACAAAGACACTGAAGACTGGAGACAAGGACCACAGAGAACAGGAACTCAAGGAGATGGACCACAACAACCAGGAAGCACTCAGGAAACTGTATGGAAGCCAAACCAGGAACCAGAACACACAAAGGCAAAGCACTACTTCAAAGAAGCTGCCCTATTGCCGAGGTGCCAGTGGAGTGTCATAAGACGCCATATATGGGGCCGGATGAATAATGTCATTGGGGGGGACGGCAGGCTTTCCCAGGGGGCATGCACACACCTAATGAGGGAGTACTACAAGAAAGCCATACAGTGGCATCTCAGCCACAAGTACCACCAGCATGCTATGACATTGGGTGGTGGCAAGGTGCACGGAGGAGTCCTCAATGTGCCAGGAAGCTGCACTTCTGTGTAGGCCAGCTGGAGGTGAGAGCAGTGGTCCATGGTATGGGCCCACAGAATGCTGAATGCAACAGTACCCCCCTCTTTTAAGCCCCCCTCCTGAGGCCTTGAGTTTGCAGGGTTAGTGGTCACGATGAGTCCTTCGGACCCCACAGATTTCTTGGTTTGGGAGGTAGGTTCTACAACAAAATGATTGGTTTTGTTTCCTATTTCATGAAATTACAGGAAGTAAACCTAAGCCACAGGTGAAGAGGTAGTCTCGTCCATGTTGTTTTGAGAGAAGACAGGTCCCAATATTGGGGTGACAATTGCTTTTCCCTTTTTAGAGACTAGACAGGCAGGATTAAACAGGAATAAAGATTTCTTCTCTCTCTCTTGTTACAGAAGTGTGTATAGAGCTCATTTTTCTTCATCATTTTTGGAAACTAAAAAGTCAAACCTTTTCATTGCATGATTGAGTTCCCTCTCCAGATTCTCTCATTATGTCCTTTCTTGTCCCAATTAGTTTTTGAACAACTCAAAGAACATCTGTAGTGCATTTTCATGGAGAAATCGTAGAGAGATCTGGGTCCCTCTGGAATGCTGGCAGGGAATTGACAGCATCAGAAAGGTAGTAGCTATGAGGTTTGGAGAAGATGCCCCTTCAGGCACAAAACAAGATCCCATACATCCTTGTCCCCAGTGAATAATTTCAGTGGTGGACCACTTGAATTGGGGCTGATGTTTTCGCAGCCACAGCTAGCCTAATATTACCGGGCTCACGGCTTGAGGTAGCACCATGAGACTAATAACCTCTGTGTAAGAAGGACCAATACAAAGTGTAAGGGGCACAGTGGAGCAGGTTACCTGCACCTGAAGGGTTCCCCATGAACAGATCAGAGGGTCAAAAGAGGAGACATGTGGAACCTTTTGACAAGCTCCTGTCATACAAAATTTTCTGCAGAACTGGAGGTTAAAAGTATCAGAGTGGAGAAACATGAGGAGGTTTGCTCAAATAAAACTGGCAGTAGAGGCTGGAGGGGGAAGGTCACACACTTCAAGCCTATGGTCATTTGCCTAGGTACCTCAGGGCACAGCACTGTCCTCCTCTCTCCAGGTATTGAGCCAGTAGTTGGCCAGGAGCTCCACAATAAAGGCAGAGGCCTAAATGACAACATTGAGCCCTCTTTTCATTTGTGACATGGGAACAACCCAATAGCATGGAGGTCCTCAGATAAGCCTCCCAAAGGCATGATGGAGTCAAGAATAGAAGGAGAGGATGTCTAGGAGAGATCTCTTTGTGCCAAGTGTGTTTCATGGGCTTGCACCTGGAGGTGTCTATCAATTTTCCCCATGAGATTGATGAGCCCTTTGAGAGAGGTGGGAGGTTTTTATGCTGCAAGCTCATATTTAATTTTGGAAGCTAAACCATCTAAGAATATGGCATATAAGCTATCTCTCTGCCAGTTTAGTTCAATGGCTAGTGTTCGGAACTCTATGGCGTAATGCAGTAATGACTGATTTCCTAGGCACAAGTACAGGAGGTCAGAGCCTATCATGAGCAGCCAGCCAGGCGCATAAAAAAACATGTTTGACGGCCAAGAAAAATTGTTGTAGATTCATAAAAAGGTATTCAAAGTGCTCCCATAGGGGGAAGCCTAGGCCAGGCCTTACCATCGAGGAGGGAGAGAATGAATGTCATCTTTGTGATGTCATTCAAGAACAATGCTACCTGGAGGGAGAATTGAATGTGGTACTGGTTAAAGAATCCCTGGCATTGTTTTGGATCCCTGGCATACTGGAGTGGAGCAGAAATGGAAATACTGGCTGATAGGTTCCTGGGATTGATACTGGAACTGTGGTGGGAGGTGGTTGGGCAGTGGGTAGAGTCAAGGAGTCCAGGCATGCAATGAGGTAGTTCATATTGGTCACAGTGAGTTCTATAGTTGACTGGAGGGTCTGTAGATTCCTGGCTAAATCAGGGATGGCTTTCAACGCTGCTAGATCTGACAGGTCCAGGGCCTCAACAATCTGTTGTGGAAGTGGAACCTTGGACCAAGGTAGAGTTGGTGAAACCCACAGGGAGGAACATAAGAAATTGCCATGCTGGGTCAGACCAAGGGTCCATCAAGCCCAGCATCCTGTTTCCAACAGAGGCCAAACCAGGCCACAAGAACCTGGCAATTATCCAAACACTAAGAAGATCCCATGCTACTGATGCAATTAATAGCAGTGGCTATTCCCTAAGTAAACTTGATTAATAGCTGTTAATGGACCTCTCCTCCAATAATTTATCCAAACCTTTTTTTG
Source organism: Rhinatrema bivittatum (assembly GCF_901001135.1). NCBI lineage: Eukaryota > Metazoa > Chordata > Amphibia > Gymnophiona > Rhinatrematidae > Rhinatrema > Rhinatrema bivittatum. The sequence goes on from NC_042619.1 coordinate 158,845,630, forward strand.
AACCCAGCTACACTAACTGCACTAACCACATCCTCTGGCAACAAATTCCAGAGCTTTATAGTGCGTTGAGTGAAAAATAATTTTCTCCGATTACTCTTAAATGTGCTACTAGCTAACTTCATGGAATGCCCCCTAGTCCTTCTATTATTCGAAAATGAAAATAACTGAGTCACATCTACTCGTTCAAGACCTCTCATGATCTTAAAGACATCTATCATATCCCCCTCAGCCATCTCTTCTCCAAGCTGAACAGCCCTAACCTCTTCAGCCTTTCCTCATAGGGGAGCTGTTCCATCCCCTTTATCATTTTGGTTGCCCTTCTCTGTACCTTCTCCATCGCAACTATAACTTTTTTGAGATGCAGCGACCAGAATTGTACACAGTATTCAAGGTGTGGTCTCACCATGGAGCGATATAGAGGCATTATGACATTTTCCGTTTTATTAACCATTCCCTTCCTAATAATTCCTAAAATTCTGTTTGCTTTTTGACTGCTGCAGCACACTGAGCCGACAATTTTAAAGTATTATCCACTATGATGCCTAGATCTTTTTCCTGGGTGGTAGCTCCTAATATGGAACCTAACATCGTGTAACTACAGCAAGGGTTATTTTTCCCTATATGCAATACCTTGCACTTGTCCACATTAAATTTAATCTTCCATTTGGATGCCCAATCATCCAGTCTTGCAAGGTCCTCCTGTAATGTATCATAGTCTGCTTGTGATTTAACTACTCTGAATAATTTTGTATTATCCGCAAATTTGATAACCTCACTCATTGTATTCCTTTCCAGATCATTTATATATATATATATTGAAAAGCTTCGGTCCAAGTACAGATCCTGAGGCACTCCACTGTTTACCCTTTCCCACTGAGAAAATTGACCATTTAATCCTACTCTTTGTTTCCTGACTTTTAACCAGTTTGTAATCCACGAAAGGACATTGCCTCCTATCCCATGACTTTTTAGTTTTCTTGGAAGCCTCTCATGAGGGACTTTGTCAAACGCCTTCTGAAAATCGAAATACCCTACATCTACCGGTTCACCTTTATCCACATGTTTATTAACCCCTTCAAAAAATTAAGCAGATTTGTTAGGCAAGACTTCCCTTGGGTAAATCCGTGTTGACTATGTTCCATTAAACCATGTCTTTCTATATGCTCTATAATTTTGATCTTGAGAATAGTTTCCCCTATTTTTCCCGGCACTGAAGTTAGGCTCACTGGTCTATAGATACCCAGATCACCTCTGAAGCATTTTTTAAATATTGGGGTTACATTGGCCACCCTCCAGTCTTCAGGTACAATGGATGATTTTAATGATAGGTTATAAATTTTAACTAATAGAGCAGAAATTTCATTTTTGAGTTCCTTCAGTACCATATGATTCATACCATCTGCTCCAGGTGATTTTCTTCTCTTTAGTTTGTCAATCTGGCCTACTACATCTTCCAGATTCATAGTGATTTGTTCAGTTCATCTGACTCATCACCCCTGAAAACCATCTCCGGAACTGGTATCTCTCCAACATCCTCATTAGTAAACACGGAAGAAAAGAATTAATTTAGTCTTTCTGTAATGGCCTTATCTTCCCTAAGAGCCCCTTTAACTTCTCGGTCATCTAATGGTCCAGCCGACTCCCTCACAGGTTTCTTGCTTTGGATATATTTTTAAAAGTTTTTATTATGAATTTTTGCCTCTATGGAGCCTGTAAGGTCCCACCATTGGCAGGTGGAGCATGCTGGAGCAGGCCCAACACGAGTGTCAGCAATACCAGCCCTTGTTCTCCTTAGGTTGAGCCCTCAGGTTCCACAGAGGCCCTCTTCTGGACTTAGGTATGGGCCTCTGTGGAGATTAAGATCTGAAGAAGTGAAGACATGACAGGCTGCGATGAGAGCAAGACAGGTCAGATGAGCAGCAAACAACACCGTCAGAATCAAGTGATGATCAGAAGCAGGCAGAATACAGTCTGAGTCGAGGTCCAGGCAGAAGGTCATAGCAGGCGGAATCCAACAATAGTGTCAGAGTCAAGGCCAATATCAAAACCAGAAATCTGTCCACAGGGAAAAAGGGGATGGGGACAAGGATGGAGGAGGAGCAGCACAAGCAGGGATGAAGGCACTGAAGATTGAAGACAAGAACCAAAGACTGGCCAAACAGAGAACAGTAACTGAAGAAGATGGATCTCAGGAACCAGAAAGACCTCAGAAATACCAGACAGAAGCAAAACCAGGAACCAGAACACACAAAGGCAAAGCACTATTTCAAAGATGCTGACCTATTGTTGAGGTGCTGGTGGAGTGTGAGAAGAGGCCGATAAATGACATAATTGGGGTGGGGGACTGCAGGCTTTCCTGCCATTGTCCTTTTAAATTCTGTCCAGGGGAGCATGCAAGTTCCTAAGGAGGATGCACCACAAGAAAGCCTGTTGGCAGAGAGTCAGCTGCAAGTAGCGCAAGATGGCAGCATGGCACATATAGAAGGCCTCACTGTGCCAGAACGTGGTGTTTCTGCATAGGTGGGCTGGAGATGGGAGCAGTGGCCCATGGTACTGGCCTGTGGACTGCTAAATGTACCAGAAACATATAAATTTCCTTTTGGAGTAGAAATACATGCTATTTTATAAACTTTGCTGCTCCTGCTATGCATTTTATGAAATACAGAGATTAATTTTCATGCATCCTCTTATGTGCATAAATATTGTACTACAGATAGGTTTGAAAGTTTGGCGCCCTGCATCCAGATTATATTTTCCAATCTACCACTATTATTTTCCATGTAAAATTTACCCACACAAAAAGCAGGTGCAAAAGTCCAGAAGTACTTTGTATTAGAGGCAAGGCAGCACTTTCTCTTTAGAATTTGTTCATGTGTAAAAATTATTCCCAGACCCAAAGAGGACAGCCTGAAAATTATCCCTAGTATAAATGTCAATGTTATGCAAGTTCTAAATTCAGTTATGAACCTGGTCAACATTCTATGAAAAGGTGACAGATGTATCTCTAATAGGGATGTGCAGAGCAAAATTTTATGTTCATATTTTTTATGTCCGAAAGGGGGTCCCACTTGCGGCCAATATGGACATAAAAAAAAATCCAATGAGTTGGGTATATGTACATATGTGCAAAAAAAAAAAATTAAACCCCCTCACCCTCCTTAATCCCCCCCCCAGACTTACCACAACTCCCTGGTGATCGAGCGAGGAGTGAGGACGTCATTTCTGCAATCCTTGGCGAGAAGCATGTGACGTTGGTGGCACGTCGAGTGACGCGGCGTCACGTGATTCCCGGCTCGTTCGCGCCGGACGGCTCGTTCGGCCCAAAAAGAACTTTTGGCCAGCTTGGGGGGGCCTCCTGACCCCCCTCAAGCTGGCCAAAAGTTCTTTTTGGGCCGAACGAGCTGTCCGGCGCGAACGAGCCGGGAATCACGTGGCGCCGCGTCACTCAGACGCGACGTCACGTGATTCCCGGCAAGTTCGCGCCGGACGGCTCGTTCGGCCCAAAAAGAACTTTTGGCCAGCTTGGGGGGGCCTCCTGACCCCCTCAAGCTGGCCAAAAGTTCTTTTTGGGCCGAACGAGCCGTCCGGCGCGAACTTGCCGGGAATCACGTGATGTCGGCGTCACGTGATTCCCGGCTTGTTCGCGCCGAACGAGCCGTCCGGCGCGAACTTGCCGGGAATCACGTGACGTCACGTCTGAGTGACGCGGCGCCACGTGATTCCCGGCTCGTTCGCGCCGGACGGCTCGTTCGGCCCAAAAAGAACTTTTGGCCAGCTTTAGGGGGTCAGGAGGCCCCCCCAAGCTGGCCAAAAGTTCTTTTTGGGCCGAACGAGCCGTCCGGCACGAACGAGCCGGGAATCACGTGACGCCGGCGTCACTCGACGTGCCGCCGACGTCACATGCTTCTCGCCAAGGATTGCAGAAATGGCGTCCTCACTCCTCGCTCCATCACCAGGGAGTTGTGGTAAGTCGGGGGGGGGGGATTAAGGAGGGTGAGGGGGTTTATATTTTTATTTTGGCTCAACAATCGCGATTTCCCACATATCGAACATATCTATGTTCGATATGTGGGAAATCCGATCGTTTATGTCGAATCAATTTTTTAAGTAAAAAAAAAATATGAGTTGCGTTTTACTAATGCGGTCAATCCGAATGCACACCCCTAATCTCTAATCAGCCCACTGAGACACTGACTGGCACCAAGTGGAGACTACAAGTTAATCTAAAATTGAAAAGTGAAATGAGACAACTCTGGAGAAACAGCCAAAAGTTGCTTACAGTAAAATAATCTACAACTTTATTTCTGAAAGGGATCTTTGATTCCCCCTTACTAAAGGAGTGTACCAATTGACTGGGGAAGTTCTGTGGAGAGATAATCAAGAGAGGTTTGGGGTTGCTCCCCCAAGTGGAAATATGCAGGTGGTATATCCTAGCCATTTATCATCCTACAGCATAATTTATCTTCATGGATTTTTAGTTACCCTTTTAAGTAAGAGGTTGCTCTCTGTCTCCTGCTTTAAATTATCTTGGACAGGAGTAAGGAAGAGTTCCCATTTAGAAGTCAGCCTTCCATTGACTTGACAACCAGCCTTCTAAGTATTGCTTTGGACCCTTTTAAGTCAATTTTTGAGGATTCCCTATGAGAGCCAATTCCCCTTGTTGCAGTGGATTGGGATGTCCCTGAATTCAAGGTTGGATTTGGGGAAAGGAAGACCTGCAGTGTGCTATACCTCTTTCAGAGCATAGAGCTAACAGTGACCTGATACAGAGGAAGAATACTTTGCATTCACTGTCTTTTTGAACTATCTCCTCTGGAGGCATGGAAGTTTTAATGCATCTTTCCTGATGATAGCCCATGGTGCCAGAGAGTCAGTAGACAAATCTTTTAGAATTGTAAAGTTTTTCATCCAGAAATAAACAGGAATATTGCTAGTTCCATCTAAAGTAAAGGATCCCAGTAAAGTGCAATACCTGGAGAGACAAAGAAGATGAAAGGAAACAAGAACTTTGTTGCTTTTGTGGAAAATATTAATCAAGGGTATGAGAGGTGTCTACAAGGCTCTAAGGAGTAGAATAATTAAAGAAGCCTTTGGGGAAAAGATTAAATCTGGGACTAAGTTCTGATTAGATATTAGGACTGTATACATTCTAACAACCTTCAGTGGGAAGATTTAAGTATTAAATTAAGAGTTAAAGAATGATTGGACTACATTCTGTGGCTCTTTTTGAGTACTGCTTGCTTTTTGTTATGATACTGTAAACTTCCCAGTACAGATCCCTATTTAGGAAGAATATAAGAACCTGAAAATAAATAAATAAAAATAAAGATTAGTATATTGGATAAAGAAATTGGAGAACAAAAGGAATTCAGTGTTAAATTAAGGGCTTCCAGTTGAGAATAGAGACTTTGATGAATGTGTGCAAAAACATGCGACCCTGCACGATGCAGTAAACTAACGGTATGCAAATCTAACTATCACTAAACATCCAAGGTAATCCCAAAATGTGTGTCAAAACTGGCATTAAAACCAATATGTAGAAAACTGATTACACCAATGGTAAAAAGAATGTGCTAGTTTATAAAGTGCTGCAGTGTTCCCTATTGGCTGATAGAAGTGACCTAGGCAGGCCTAAGGTGTGATTGTTGGTACAAAGTTGTCCATTTGTTTTCTTGGGCACACCTCCTTTCATGGAAATAAGAGTCAGCCTCTCCACTGAAATTTTGTCAGTGCTAAGTAAGGTTTAGCACTGGAATAGGATTTGGTTGTGATATGTCTTTTTTTTTTTTTTCTTCAAATGATCATCAGCCAGTGGAAATAAAGGGACTTGTCTTAGAGGGGCCTGCTACAGCTGGTGTGATCAAAGAGAACCAGCCAGCATCTCAGGGATACATCCTCAGGATACACCTCCCATGGGAACCAATAGCAGCGGAGGCCTTCCAGACACGAAGAACCTTGCGGGTCTTCGTGTCTGGAAGGCCTCCGCTACAACCAGCACCAGTGCAGCGCTGCCGGTGTGCAGGATGCTGCCGGCGCCACCCGCGGCTGACTTCCAGGTTAGGCCAGATTTAAAGGGCCCGCAGCAGGAAGGCACCACCGCCCTTCCCCCTTGATGTCAGGGCTCTGCCCTTTAAAAACCCTGCCTGGACAGCCTCCCAGTGACTTGGCAATGAGTCTGCTTCACTTGGTGGAGTCTTATGCTCTGCATTGGTGCCTGGAATCCTGTTCCTGCCTTCTGAGCCCTGTTCCAGCTCCTGCTCCCATCCTTGGTTCCTACGGACGGACCTTCTGGCTTCTGACCTTGGATTGGCTATCGGCGACCCTCTGGCTTCTGACCTTGGACCAGCTATCAGTGACTCTCTGGCTTCTGACCTCAGACTAGCTATCAGCAACTCTTTGGCTCCCGACCACGGACTGGCTATCGGTGACTCTCTGGCTTCTGACTCTGGACTGGCTAACGACGACCCAACCATCTTCACAGGGGCCCACCTAACACCAGCTGGCCCTCACACCCAAAGGCTCAACCCGCGGGGAATGGGGTTGGTATCGGCGAAGCTCCAGCCAGCCCCTGCACCAGCCCAGCCTCGCCTCCTGATGGTGGGGACCTACGGGGGTCGCCCTCTCATGTTGCGTCAACTCCACCTCGGACAAGGGGTTCACCTTCTCGTCCATCTCCACAACAGTATCCTACCAGTAGTACTGATACAGATGTTGTGGAAGGATTAGGTGAGTAAGAAGAAGAATGTTTTTCTAGGGGTGAAGAAGGCTGGTTAAGGGGCTCAGAGATTTGTAATAGTTTCCCAATATTTGGTTGTGATATGTCTTTTTTTTTTTTTTTCAAATGATCATCAGCCAGTGGAAATAAAGGGAGTTGTCTTAGAGGGGCCTGCTACAGCTGGTGTGATCAAAGAGAACCAGCCAGCATCTGAGGGATACAGCCTCAGGATACACTTCCCATGGGAACAGCAGAACAACCCACTGACAGTCTGCAGCTGAAAAATAAGACACTCACACACAATGCATTAGAAGATAATCAGACAAATTAATGCCGCTTCACATGGCCAGACAAATCCATGACAGACATTCAGGATATACCACCAACACCTGGTACCAGTGTAGTGGGTAGTGGGGATCCACATCTCGGCATTGTCCCACCAACAGGATTACCTCTTGCTGGCATTGACACAATGGCAGACCAGATAACTGTGTAAATTATTGCGAGGCAGGAACTTGTTAAGACCAGTGTGATGGTGGGATGGACAATTATATAGGCTGAGATAGAAAGCATCAGGAATGAAATATGTTGGTTGTGTAGAGAATCCAGACCTTCTCCAAGGGACAGCACTGCTGCAGTGTTGGTGGATCAAGTTAGAGTTTTGTCCAATAAAATTGTTCGTGTCCTATGAGGTCTTGTCTCATCTATATGGGATAAACCCTGGATTTGTCAATAGGCAGCCATGATGCCTGTACCTAGGGCAGAAAATGTTTAAGGGTAACAGGCTGGATAAGATTTGCTTCCTTTCAGTTCTGCTGAATCACTGTTAGCAGAGAAACGAGTTATGCTAACCTGTAACAGACCCTTACTGGAGCTTGTGGATTAAATTACCAAAAATGTGCCAGGGCAGCAGAACCTAAATCCTTCCATACCTCAAAGCCTCTAATTAAGGGCCAGATTCATGAAGGCTTTTTTCTCATTTTGTGTCTATGGTAAAAACCCTTAGTGAATCAGGTACTAAGTAAGCAAAAGGGTCTTTTTGTTAATAACTTTAAAGGTGGACTTATCTCTAATTCTGTGAGTCCTTATGCATGGTTTCTAAGGCCTCTTTAGTAACTTCCTCCCCTTCCACTGCTGGCAGTTTGGGTTCTACTCTTTCTTTTCCTTATCATCTCCCTGTCTTCCTACTTCTCTCTCCTTACCACCTCATGCAAACAAACAAAAAAAAAAAAAAAAGACTTCTAATGGGCCAGTTGCTTGAATACTGTTGACTTACTGACTCTCCCCCCCCCCCCCCCCCCCCCCCTGTTGTTGTAGAAGGGCCCTGACAGCTAGGCTGGCTCTCTAGGAGCTTAAAACTACTAAAAACAGCATGTGCGAAAACATCACAACACACGATAAAGCCCTTTCGCACGGCTTTACACAAATGAAAAAGGTGTAGTTAAAATGGGCGTTAAAGCCGTGCGATATGGCTTCGCAAAACTGTGAGCCTAGCCTACTTGGCCACATATTCAACCCCAAACTCCTCCTATTTTTCTCATTTGCATCGCACTATGCGTTATGGTGCTTTCGCATGCATTAAAGGCGTTTTTGCATGCGTTAAAGTGTTTAAGGCATGCAAAAATGCCCTAATGCATGCAAAAATGCCATATAGCACTTTGATAAATGACCCCCTATTAGTTCCAAAACTTTTTAAAGCACAATTAGAGATAGCCGAGTCCACATGAACTAAAACAGACCACAAGGAATCTAAAGTCACTTCAAGCAAGGTTGTAGAGAAGAGCTCATAAGAGGAGTTCCATTTCGAGGTGCAGTTTCCCTTGAGTAGAGATGAGGTAGTAATGTCTCTCCAGATCCTCCAAAAATGCTAGTAAATGTAACAGCCAGGTTGACTCTGCCAATGGCCCTACCTGCAGTGGTAGCAGTCGCATCACTCTCCTGTGACATCCTTGGTGCTGCATTAACAGAGGAACTCGCTGAGGTGGAAGAAAGCGTTCGGAAGGGCTAAGTGTGACATCCAGCGGATTCACCGCTCCCTCAGTGAGAGCCGCTAAGAACCACGTTCCTCCAACATCTATCACCCAGGCAAAAGCAGACTCCAAGGTCTGCTGGGCAGGAGAAATCACACGTGAGGAGGGAAATTGCCTTGGCTTTCCCTTATGCTTCGGAGGCATATTGGAGTAGGAAATTAGAAGGAGGTAAAAATCACCTGCATACATGACACCTAGCAAGCCACCAATCTTAACTCCTCCCCCCTTGTATTTTAACATTTTAACTTGCACTTTGGTTTGACTTCTGTTTCAAACTTCAAAGCAACCAGCTTTGAGCAGTGCTGACTGCAATGTCTGCTTCCAGAAAACTAGGAGAAAACACTCAGGGTCTTTATGTGTGCATTGCATACAACTTCCAGTTATGGTATGCCATTTCTCCTTCATATAGGGGTATGAGAGTGACGTGGGTGCAACCGACTGTGCCCATTACATTCACTTGCCAGCTATATCAAAGAAAGTGTACTTCATCTCTTGTCACTCTGTATGCTGCTATAGGTACTCAACATACTCCATGACCTGTTTCATCTAAGCCCTAGGAAGGAACCTGTCTGAAATACTTTGAAAATATGGCCACTACAGCCACTGTATTCTGAAAATATCAAGTGGCAAGAAAATGCAAGATACCATGAAGCTTGACCAAGCCTGGAATGGCACATCCATGATTGGTTAGAGAGTCAATATAATCTCTGATTTCTTTGTAGAGAGAAAGAATTGCCTTGGAGCTCAGTCTAAATGTCCGGACCATGTCTGTCTTCACTAATCCCAGCAGTGTTTTCCTCAGATGAAATATTCACTGCCTGCAAGCTCTTCTGTAAATGGCTTAAACAGGGCAGCCTGCTTCTCTCATACCTTCCTTTCTTCTTCGGCAATAAAGCATCTTCTTTCTCTCTCTTCCCTCTTTTTCTTCTTTTCTCTAAAGATTCTGTTTCTCTAATTCTTCAGCTCAACTGCAAAATGTGCCAAACCATTAAAAAAAAAAAAATCCTATATAATCCATGTTTGCCAGAAATAATCAACTATACACAGCAACAAAATAGACTAAAATGGCCATCAGAAATTTGACTTTACTCCTGCCCTGATCCTTGAATTGAATTTCCCATGTTAAAAAAAACATGAACTAAAATGGTTGCCTGCTAACACAGCTCTTTGCATTGCCCTCTAATAGCATGCAGCTGTGCTAAGCATACCATGGGTTTATTTGTGTGGGGTTTTTGGCGCTAAATCCAGAATTACATGCCTGAGTAAGGTTAGCACTGAAAAGCCTGTGCAAAAACCAGAGTAAAAACTTTTAGTAGAATCAATCTGGCTTATGACATTAGCCCCTTTGTTAGGAAAGTACATTGAAATGTTTATTTTTAAATGAGAGCAGCGACTTGAAAGAAAGTTCTTCCAGCAGTTGAAAAGGTATTTATTATGTAGAACATTTTGATGTTAAAATACTGTCTAACTAAATAAATTATGCAAATGCAGAATTACTAGAAATAGTCACAAAAAAACCTCTTAATTCCTGAATGTTTCAATATGAGAACAAAATAAGTGCTTGCTAAAAATGTAGATTTTATTGCAGATCTGTAAATGCATTCTATCTTGTCAGGTAGTATTTTTATGTAAAAAAAAAAAAAAAAAAGCAAAATTTCATGTAGAGGAATATTATTCTTGCTGCATAGCCTTTTTTTAAGCCAAGCTTCTGGTTTGATCTAGTTTGAGCTACATGATCTATTCAGTTTGCTCTTGCGTAATTCAGGTTCCGTCTATATGCTGAAGATATGCAGAGAATCTATTTTTTATTTGGTTAATTTTATTTGTTTATGGATCTGCTTTTTATTCAAGTTTTCATTGTGCTGGCATCTTTTTCTGTATTTCATCATATTTTGGCAAATAGTGCACACTATCCACAATGAGGTCAATATTGAAAGCCATTAAACCAGACAACTCACAAGTTATCCATCTAAATGGGAAGTTTTGAATATTCCCTTTGCTTATCTGGCTAAAAGTTAGTTGCAAACGTTATTACCCAGATAAGATTTAGCCACATTTAAAAAAATGTGTGTTGTGGGCATTCTGGTGAGGCATTCAGATAGCCAAATACCTTATCTGGCAAACTGTGATATTTGGCTAACTCAAAACATGCCTGAGAGCAGGTCTACGGTTATCCAGCCTCATGTGGTTGGATAACCTTAGCTATAACTGGCCATATTCTTCTGAATTTGGCCAGTTAAGTGATGCTGCAGTGCTTAAAAAAACAAACAACGGTGGAGTTAAGATGGCCGCCCGATAGCAGCTCATTTCAAGAGCTCCTGCTTTGCTTTTCTAACTTTTTCTACTGCGATTGGAATGCCCCCGAAACGCAAAGGGAAGGTGAGGGTTTTTCCCTCAATACCCCTCACTCCCAGCCGGACAATGTAGCATCATGGAAAGCGCGCAACTTTACCTGAGAGGGGAGAAGCTGATCCCCGCTGAACAGTCCGGTAAGGAGGCCACCGCCTCATCTGGGGAACTGTCACTCAGCCCTCCGGAGTCAAGGGTTCCACACGCAATTTCATCCTCACTACCGTCCGAAGCTACGTTGGAAGCCCTGAGCGGACGGCGCCCGGAGGAGACCATGGAGGGCTCAGCGGCGATGGTGGAGTTTGAAAGAGTTAACACCAAAGCAAGGAGGAGACACAGCCCAAGGTGTGGCAGTGATTCAGGGAACGGAGCAACGCGATAGCGGTAAGATTGTTCCTGTTCCTGCTTCAGTAACAGCTATTTCCATACTTAATGTTACTCAGGAGAGCCAACCAGGTATTGCGTTTCCGTCCAAGCCACCTGTGTTAACCTTGGACACAATTTGGGGATTAATGGCCCAGCAGAATGTGGCACCCCAGGCATGTATGGCACAAATTTCACAAATGTCCTCTAGAATGGACTTAGTGACTCAAGACCACAACAGGAAAATAAATGAGCCAGGAAATCCAATTCAGGTTATTGAGAACCAGCTAAAGGATATTCAAACTGTGCAATCTACTACAATTTTAGACTGCACTAACCTTAACAGGAAAATAGAAATGGAGAACCGATTTAGAAGATTTAAACTAAGACTTAAATTTTCACAAGATCATAGGAGAACTACCAAGGGTTACTTTAAGGAGATATTTTATTGAAATTTTGCATATATCCCTTGAAGATATACGGGCATTGAATGAATAAGGTGTATTTCTGGCCTTAGCAGCAGTCAAGAGATAACAGGATAAATAATCAATTGGATATTGGGAATTTGACAAACTTTTTGGAATCGTTGGCTACTGAGATTGTGGAGCAAGCCACTTTGTTAGTTTCTTTTATTGATAAAAAAGATATTGGGATAATTATGAGAAGTTACTTCCAAAATATGGAGATCCATTTTATGGGCAATTTGTCCAGATCTTTCTGGATCTGGCCAAAGCTACGCAAGAACGTAGGAAGGGATTTTTGGTATTAAGGCAGGAAATTAGAGCTCTTGGGGCCAGTTTCCAGCTTAGATACCCATGTAGATGTATTGTTAAATTTAATAATTGTACTTATGTCTTCCTTTTACTGGAACATTTTAAGATGTGGCTTAATTCCCAAAGAAGGGTGATAAGTACTTTATCACCCATGGTTAGTCCTATTACTTAACCTGTATAAGGGGTAAAGAAATATCAGGCTGTGACCAGTTTCTTTTTTTTCTTTGATGTTGATATTATGGCTTCCTATAATTTCCACTCCACCTCTCGATATTATCTTGTGGACTAATGTATAAGACTAGAATTTCCTTGTTTGATTATGTTTAAACTTATATTTCTGTGTAACACTGTACAAAGAACATAAATTGCTTTGCAATATTTTGAAAATGAATAAACAAAAAATAATTAAAAAAAACAAACAACAACAATAAAAAAAACCAAAAACTAACTTGCAGACCTAGCAGCCAAAAATGAAACAGCCTTCCTACTCAAGCTATGGAAATTGGCACTACAGGGCTGAACATTTCCATTTTTCAAAATTGTGTGGGCTGCCCACTGCCCCTATTATATGACAGGGGGTACCCAATAGCACTGGTAGCCCCTGTCACAAGATAGGGGCAAAGGGCGGCCAGCACCATTTTGACACAGAAGATGTGGTTAGTTCCATTAGTATAGCTGCTTTAAAAAAGGATTGGATACGTTCTTGGAAGAGAAGTCCATTATCTGCTATTAATTAAGTTGACTTAGATAATAACCACCACTATTACTAGCAACGGTAACGTGGAATAGACTTAGTTTTGGGGTACTTGCCAGGTTCTTCTGGCCTGGATTGGACACTGTTGGAAACAGGATGCTGAGCTTGATGGACCCTTGGTCTGACCCAGTATGGCATGTTCTTATGTTCTTTATGACTAAAGGCAGCAATGGCCCGGGAATGGGAGATTGCTCCCAGGCCCCCGCTAGACTACAAGGGCAGTATTGGTGAATCCTGGTGGGGAGGTTCATCTGGAACTGAGAGGGAATGCTTGGAGTGGATTCAGAGGAAAGGTTAAATGTTGCATTTTTTATTTAAAAAAAATTATATAGGAAAAACAACTTGAAATGTTGTGTTTTTTTCCTATTGATTTTTTAAATTCCAAAATGAAAAGAAAAAGGAAATATTGTTGGTATTTCCTATTTCATTTCTATTGTTTTTGAGCAAATCTATGTCATTGACTCTACAAAGTAATATTAAAAGTAATCTGTCTGATGGCTTTTAAAGCTGCCACTGTCAAAATGTCCCTCAGATTCAGCGTTAGCACTACAATTGATGTCAGAATCAAGAGCAGGGAGTTTACCTCCATTGTGCCCTGGAGAAAAGATTACTTGGCCTGAATGCATGGATCCCATCTTTTGGTCAAGAACAGAGTGAATCTGGGTCCAAAGAAATTATCGCCCAGGCCCAGTGTAAAGCTTTGCCTTTTGAAATCTCATTCAGCTAACCTCAGAAGGTCACCTAGACAATATTTCATGGTTTGCCACTCATCTGCACTAATAGCAGGTTTCTGGTTTTGTGTGGATACATTGTGATCCAACTTCTCATGATTACAGATGGAGTGGAGGAGTAGCCTAGTGGTTTGAGCAGTGTGCTATGAACCAGGAGACCAGGGTTTGAGTCCCACTGTTGCTCCTTATAACCTTAGGCAAGTCACTTTACCCTCCATTGCCTCAGGTACAAACTTAGGCCTGGATTTCTCAAAAAGTGATAAGTATTGCATGCAAAAGGGGTGTGGTTTATGCTAATTCACAGTTTATCGCTATTTACCTATGCAAAGAGCTAAGTTAGTGCACTTTTGGATAATATAATGATTAGGGAACATTCCATGAAGTTAGCAAGTAGCACATTTAAGACTAATTGGAGAAAATTCTTTTTCACTGAATTCACAATTAAGCTCTGGAATTTTTTGCCAGAGGATGGGGCTTATGCAGTTAGTGTAGCTAGGTTTAAAAAGGTTTGGATAAGTTATTGGAGGAGAAGTCCATTAACTGTTACTGATCAAGTTGACTTAGGGAATGACCTCTGCTATTACTGGTATCAGTAGCATGGGATGAGAGAGATGTGGATCAGCAGTGGACCAATCTAAAAGGAGCAATCGCCAAGGCAACTGCTCTATATGTTAGAAATGTAAAGAAAAGCAAAAGAAAAATGAAACCTATCTGGTTCTCAAAGGAGGTGGCTGACAAAATTAAAGCTAAAAGAACTGCATACAAGAAATACAAAAGATCCCAAAGGGAGGAGCACAAAGAAGAATATCTGATTCAACTGAGGGAGACTAAGAAATTAATCAAGTTGGCAAAAAGTCAAGCGGAAGAGAGGATTGCCAAGGAGATAAAATATGGTGACAAAACATTTTTCAGATACATCAGCGAAAAGAGAAAAGTCCAAAGTGGTATAGTGAAATTGAAAGGTGGAAATGATCAATGTGTGGAGAGAGACGAAGAAATGGCAGAAATATTAAACGAATACTTCAGCTCTGTGTTCACTAAAGAAGACCCTGGAGAAGGACCATCTCTACACAACAAGAAACTGGAGGGAAGCGGAACAGAGGAAAATCCATTTACTGTAGTTAATGTATGGGAAGAGCTAAAGAATCTGAAAGTGGACAAAGCCATGGGGCCTGATGGGATTCATCCAAGGATACTGAGGGAGCTCAGAGATGTGCTGGCGGGTCCGCTGTGTGACCTGTTCAATAGATCCCTAGAAACGGGAGTGGTGCCGAGTGATTGGAGAAGAGCGGTGGTGGTCCCGCTTCACAAGAGTGGGAACAGAGAGGAGGCTGGTAACTACAGACCGGTTAGCCTCACTTCGGTGGTGGGAAAAGTAATGGAGTCACTGTTGAAAGAGAGAATAGTGACTATCTACAGTCGGGAGAATTGATGGACCAGAGGCAGCATGGATTCACCAGAGGAAGATCCTGTCAGACAAATCTGATTGACTTTTTTGACTGGGTAACCAAGGAATTGGATCAAGGAAGAGCGCTCGATATCATATACTTGGATTTCAGCAAAGCTTTTGATACGGTTCCACACAGGAGACTGGTGAATAAAACGAGAAGCTTAGGAGTGAGTGCCGAAGTGGTGACCTGGATTGCAAATTGGTTGACGGACAGAAGACAATGTGTGATGGTAAATGGAACCTTCTCTGAAGAGAGAGCGGTTTTAAGTGGTGTACCGCAAGGATCGGTGTTGGGACCGGTCCTGTTCAATATCTTTGTGAGCGACATTGCGGACGGGATAGAAGGTAAGGATTGTCTTTTTGCGGATGACACTAAGATCTGCAACAGAGTGGACACGCCGGAAGGAGTGGAGAGAATGAGACGAGATCTAAGAAAACTGGAAGAGTGGTCGAAGATATGGCAGCTGAGATTCAATGCCAAGAAGTGCAAAGTCATGCATATGGGGAGTGGAAATCCGAATGAACTGTATTTGATGGGGGGGGGGGGAAAGGCTGATGTGCATGGAGCATGAGAGGGACCTTGGGGTGATAGTGTCTAATGATCTGAAGTCGGCGAAACAATGTGACAAGGCTATAGCTAAAGCCAGAGGAATGCTGGGCTGCATAGAGAGAAGAATATCGAGTAAGAAAAGGGAAGTGATTATTCCCTTGTACAGGTCCTTGGTGAGGCCTCACCTGGAGTACTGTGTTCAGTTCTGGAGACCATATCTTCAAAAAGACAAAGACAAGATGGAGGCGGTACAGAGAAGGGCGACCAGAAAGGTGGAGGATCTTCATCGGATGACGTACGAGGAGAGATTGAAGAATCTAAATATGTACACCCTGGAGGAAAGGAGGAGCAGAGGTGATATGATACAGACTTTCAGATACTTGAAAGGTGTTAATGATCCAAAGACAACGACAAACCTTTTCCGTAGGAAAAAAATCAGCAGAACCAGGGGTCACGATTTGAAGCTCCAGGGAGGAAGATTCAGAACAAATGTCAGGAAGTATTTCTTCACGGAGAGGGTGATGGATGCCTGGAATGCCCTTCCGGAGGATGTGGTGAAGACCAGAACTGTGAAGGACTTCAAAGGGGCGTGGGATAAACACTCTGGATCCATAAAGTCAAGAGGCCGCCAATGAAGAGTGGGTGACTCGGCCAGAATGATGGCTACTGCCTGGAGACAATACCCTTATTAAATAAACATACACATGCTTACTGTGACTCCAACATCGCTCTAAGCTTCAACAACAAAAGGAAATGTGGAAAAAAGGATTCACACTCACAAAGAGGGGAGTAGCTGGCTTGTTACGGCGGTTACTACCCCAAATCAAATAAGCCTGATACTTCACTTTCAATGCATATACAGCATAGTTCTCTGCTTCAATGGCAGGGGAGAAGAAAAACTGATACTTCACACATCCAGCAGAGCTCTCTGCTTCAACAGCAGTGGAGAAGAAAAGAGGGTTCGCACTCACAAAGCGGGGAGTAGCTGGCTTGTTACGGCAGTTATTACCCCAAACCAAATGTGCCTGATACTTCACTTTCGATGCATATCCAGCATGGCTCTCTGCTTCAACAGCATGGGAGAAGACTGATACTTCACACATATCCAGCATAGCTCTCTGCTTCAACGGCAGGGGAGAAGAAAAACAACAACCAATAAGGGCTGTATAACATAGTCTGGGTAAAACAAATAAGCATGGGTGTAGCTTGCTTATTGCGGCGGCTACTACCCCTAACTAATCAAGCTAGATATTTCACTTGGATGCAGCTCCATCACTGCTCTCTACATTAAAGGTGGGGGTGAAAGGGAAATAGAACCAAGAGCTAAGAGAAACAGATAAGTATGAGAGAAAAAATGTGTGAAGCTTGCTGGGCAGACTGGATGGGCCATTTGGTCTTCTTCTGCCGTCATTTCTATGTTTCTATGTTTCTATGTTTCTTAGTGTTTGGGTACTTGCTAGGTTCTTATTGCCTGGTTTGGCTTCTATTGTAAACAGGATGATGGGCTTGATGGACTCTTGGTCTGACCCAGCATGACAATTTCTTATGTTCTTATGCTCTTAAGGAAGAGGTTGGCCATTTTCAAGTAACATACCCTCTAGACATCTTAGCCATTGACTATACAATTTTAGAACCAGTACCAATGGGATGAAAAATGTAATGGTCATGATAGATATGTTCACTAGTTTCATAATTGCAGAACCAAAAAGAAATCAAAAAGCAGTGACCACTGCTGAGGCAATTGTTCAGAAATGAAAAAAACATTTGGGTGTGCCACATTTATTTATTTATTTAAAGTATTTTCTATACCGGCGCTAATTTATATACCATCGCAACGGTATACATGTAGGCACATAAGTAAGTTTGGAGTAAGTGTACTATAGTACATTCTAACAGGTGCCATTAAGTTTCGGTTACATTAAATCATAAAAATACATTTAGTGATGTAGGTTCTGGCCAGGTGAACCTAGAAGGTACTTTTACAGGTCAAAAAATATCACATTTACTGTATTATATTATTACATTCATTGTGTACTCAATTTGTTAAAATATTGTAATGCACATTTATGAGAATAGTGCTGTGTGCCAGTGTTCTTCTGTTTATTCCAGTGTATTTTCTATTCTCCGGTCTCTTTATAAAAGGCTTGTTTAAAAAGCCATGTCTTTAGACTTCTCTTTAATATTTTGGGGTCTCTCTACAATCTGATCTCCAAAGGCATTGTGTTCCAGAGTGTGGGTCCTGCTAAAGACAATGCCCTTTCTCTTACCTGGGTTAGTCTCGCTGTCTTGACTGAGGGAATGGTTAAGAGAGCTTTGTTTGCTGAACAAAGGTTCCTGTGTGGTATGTGTACTCATAGTGCAGTGTTTAGCCAGTCCGCTTTTTTATCATGTATTAGTTTATGTATGGTGCATAGTGCTTTGTATTTTATTCTTTGTTCTATGGATAGCCAGTGAAGTTCGGCCAGAGTTTCAGTTTTAAGGTCTCTTCTTCTTTTTCTAGTTAGTATTCTCGCTGCTGTGTTTTGTAGAATTTGAAGTGGTCTTATTATTGTATTTGGGAGTCCTAGAAAAAGTGCATTACAGTAATCGGTAGAGATGTGAATCGGAACCAGAATCGGTTTGGATTCTGGTTCCAATTCACATGTGTTTTGTTTTTTTTCATCGGTCCCGATCGCGGTTTTCTTTATCAGCTGCGCCCGAGCCGATAAACAAAAAACCCACCCCGACCCTTTAAAACTAATACCTTATCTTCCCCCACCCTCCCAACCCCCCCAAAAAACTTTTTACAGGTACCTGGTGGTCCAGTGGGGGTCCCTGGAGCGATCTCCCGCTCCCGGGCCGTCGGCTGCCACTAATCAAAATGGCGCTGATGGCCCTTTGCCCTTACCATGTGATAGGGTATCCGTGCCATTGGCTGGACCCTGTCACATGGTAGGAGCACTGGATGAACCACGCCATCTTGTGCTCCTACCATGTGACAGGGGCTGACCAATGGCAACGGTAGCCCCTGTGACATAGTAAGGGCAAAGACTATCGGCGCCATTTTGAATAATGGCAGCCGACGGTCCGAGTAATGGAGGTCGCTCCCAGACCCCCGCTGGACTTTTGGCAAGTCTTGTGGGGGTCAGGAGGCCCCCCCCAAGCTGGCCAAAAGTTCCTGGGGGTCCAGCGGGGGTCCGGGAGCGATCTCCTGCACTCGTGATGTCGGGTGACGGGAACCAAAATAGCGCCAGCGCTACCTTTGCCCTGTCATATGGTAAGGGCAAAGGGCCACCGGCGCCATTTCTATTAACGCAGCCATTGCCCGAGAGCGGGAGATCGCGGGAGATCGTGCTGGGACCCCCCCACTGGACCCCAGGTAATTTAAAACATTTTGGGGGGGTTTGGGAGGGTGGGGGATTTGTTTTAAAGGGTCGGGGTGGGTTTTAGGGTTGTTTTGGTGTGCCGGTTTTCCCGCCCTCCCCGATTTATGATTTTTTACGATTTAAAAAAAAACCCAAAACATGACGATCAGATTTCCCTCCCCCCCCCCAGCCAAAATCGATCGTTAAGACGATCGATCACACGATTCACATCCCTACCTGGAACGTATTGCGCCTTTACAGTGGCATTAGTATGTAAACTTCTTAGGACTACCTGTCGAAACAGGTCCACCACCCATGTACATTTGGCTGACTGACTGTTAATGACTGAAACCAGTGCTTTGTTGTCATGCTGGAATATGATGAGTTTTGTTCTGCAGCACTCCCCCGCTAGATTATCTGCGCCAACCACATGGGGGAATTTTTTTTTTTTTTTTTTTTTTTAGCATTGTTGTTTGTTGTTATTCCTTCGTCCACCCATGATGTCGAGTGATGCATGACGTACCATGCACTCTGACCGTAAACACTGAATCCCCTACCTCCTGAAGTCTACAAATAAATGTCCCAAATCCGGCTTGAAATCGGAGGCTCCTGCCAGCTGATATTTATTTATTTTATTTATTTAATTAACATTTTTTGTATACCGACATTCATTAAGAAAACATCACATCGGTTTCCATCGAACAAAAAAATTAGCCAACAGGGCTTCACAATGAAACTGATAATGTAACAGGGGGTAGGTGGGGGGGGGGGGGGGGGGGAGGAATTGGAGAGACCAGGAGGTTTACAGTATAATCATATGCAATGCATAGTTAAATAAGGGTAGGAGAAACTGGGTATATTTACAGTACAAAACTGGGTATATTTACATTACAATTATTAAATGCAATATATAATTAATTGCAAAAAGTTTCGGTTATATACATATGCGTGTGGATATGACATAACTTCTCAGGAATGAGTCTTATTTTGCAAGTTCCTCGTGTATGGTGGTGATATTTGAATGAAGTAATGTGGATGTCGCCCCTCTGCTAACACAGCGGATAATCTGTGCAGGAAGGCTCCATCTATTGGGATTACTCAGGCGAAGTTAAATGCTCCCAACTTTGCTTGCACCTCCATTGTGCCTTGTCCAATAGAAATCACATTTTTATTTAAGTTTTGTCCTTTGGCAGCCCATATATCATTCTTTTAGAATCCAGCTCAATGCCAAGGAAGGACACCAAAAATCCTCTGCCCTCTCCTGAAAATTACGTAATGTATAACCACCATCTCTATTCCCACAAGACCAATAAAAGGAATTCATTCAAGTAGAGGATTGTATTATATGACCTTGTTGCCATCCCCTGAATGCTGCAAAATAGGCGCAGGAAATGGAGCAACCCATGGTCATACACTTGTTTTATATATATACTGACTCTCCATAGGTCCAAAGAAGAGTGATCATGCTGTCAAATGAAGCACACTATCTGGAGCTATGGCAGGTGGCCATCAATTAAGGGTCCCATCCTGATTTCTTCCTCGGTACCACCACCAGAGGAAACAATGCCATGCTTTGAACTAGGGGGTAAAGGAAAAGGGGTTGCCATTCTGCCCAAAGACAGCTTGATATTCAATTCCATCAAAATTTGATAAAAGAGAAAGAGGCCACTCCAGGCACCCCCCCACCCCCATTCTTCAAAACTGGAAGACAGATTCACCCGAAGAATACCATCGTTGCCAAACCAAATGCAAAAACATTGATGGAACAGGCCAAGAGAAACCAAAAAGAACTTGGCTACAGAGGAAAAATTCCTCGTTCCACCAAATTAGGGCCTGCCAGAGATACGGCCGAACTGCAACCGGGAAAACAAATCCATCCCGAAAATATAACGAATTTCCGGCCTCTGCATCCCTTGACGAGGAACCCAATGACACAAGAACATGTCGTACCGGGTCAGACCAAAAGGGGGTCCCTCCTGCCCGGCTTCTCGTCGCCAACGTTGGCCAATCATCCCTAAGAACTCATCCAGTACCCAAAAGCTGAGTCTATTCCTTGTTTCTGTTGACAGCAATAGCAGAGTACATTTTCCAAGTCAACTTAACCAGTCGCCTGCAATGGACTTCTACTCCAATCCCTCACATAATCCTCTTTAAACCCAGCTACACTAACTGCACTAACCACATCCTTTGACAACAAATTCCCTAGTTCAATCGTGCATTGACTGAAAAGAACTTATTTGCCTTGTTAAAATTGTGCCATGTACTAACATCACGGGGTGTCCTCTAGTCTTTCCCCTATCTGAAAGAGCAAATAACCGATTCACATTTACTAGCTCTAGACCTCTCACTATATGAAATATCAAATAACCGATACACATCTACCTGCTCTAGACCTCTCACAATTCCAAACACCTGCATCATATCTCCCCTTTGGCCATTTCCTCTACAATCTGAAAGTCACAACCACACCAGTCTATACTCACAGCTGTTCCACTCCTCCCCATTAATCCAATCACCACTCTCCACATCATCTCAATCTCAACTACATCCTTACTGAGGAGCAGCGACCAAAACTGCACCTAGCACCCATGGAGCGACACAGAGTAACGCGAATGCAAGGAACCCCACTCCATACACAGTCCCAAAGAGCTCACAAAACACTTGTCCCTATATCTGTGGCCCTTCCTCGAAGCCACAAATGCCCCACAATGATCTGATCCCAGAAATACAAATCTGGAGGGAGATCCGGGCAGACAATGCATAATGCCAGACAATTATGTCCTTAGAAGCCTGGGCCTGGGCAAAGCCCATCCGAAAGGAGCCCCTTCTCCCACTCCCGTGTCTCTTCGTCCTCCAGTCTGGAGGGAGGAGAGGAAGACAATTTAACAAGCTGACCCCCACCACTCAACCTGGATGCCGATGGGCTGCCCTGACTACCGATGAGCAGTTGTGTGGTGAGCCGCGTTGCCTGCAATAGGCAGGCAACCGGCAACTCTAGCTTTTTTTTTTTCTTTAATTTTCTTTATTTTATTTTTTAATTGGCAAGGTTCTCTGTGGCCCCCTGCCCCCATCCTACCGGGATAGCTGAGTTCCGAATCCCCCCATCTGACCTTGTCCCGTGCTCTGAGGCCAGCCACGTGGTCGACGAATGGGCCACACTGCAGCCATGCCTATGATGCATGCTGGTCCACTGGGAGAGGCGCAAGAGGCCAGCCACGGCATGGCTTGCGCATTAAATAGCTGGGCCGACATCATCTGGGCCGGCCGCGGCTGGCCCCGATGACGCCAGCCCGCAGGAATGCCCCCCCACGTGCGTGTCACGTTGCCGACCTCATCAGGACGTGCCGGGGAGCCGACGCGCCCCGATGACGCCGGTGCACCCCGATGATGCCAGCCCACACTCTCCCTGGGATGCAGGAGCAACCCAAGGCCATTGGCCAGCACCGTTGCTTTGGGGGAATACTGTCCATCTTTGGCCCACGGCCCCAGGTAAGCTGTGGGCCCCTTGCATGCGCCGTGGGCCCAGCAATTACCATTGCTAGTAATAGCAGTGGCTATTTTCTAAGTCAACTTAATTAATAGCAGGTAATGGACTTCTTCTCCAAGAACTTATCCAATCCTTTTTTAAAAACAGCTATACTAATTGCACTAACCACAACCTCTGGCAACAAATTCCAGAGTTTAATTGTGCGTTGAGTGAAGAAAAACTTTCTCCGATTAGTTTTAAATGTGCCACATGCTAACTTCATGGAGTGCCCCCTAGTCTTTCTGTTATCTGAAAAACTAAATTACCAATTTGCATCTACCCATTCTAGACCTCTCATGATTTTAAACACCTCTATCATCTCCTCCCTCAGCCGTCTCTTCTACAGGCTGAAAAGTCCTAAGAAACATAAGAACATAAGAAAATGCCATACTGGGTCAGACCAAGGGTCCATCAAGCCCAGCATCCTGTTTCCAACAGTGGCCAATCCAGGCCATAAGAACCTGGCAAGTACACAAAAACTAAGTCTATTCCATGTTACCATTGCCAATGGCAGTGGCTATTCTCTAAGGGGGTAATTTTCAAAAGGAGTTACATGCGTAAATGTAGCTACTATTGTAGCAATTTTCAAAAGCCATTTACTCAAGTAAAGTGCACTTATGTGAATAAATCCTATAGACAAGTCAATGGCATATATTGTAGCAATTTTAAAAAACCCACTTACTCAAGTAAAGTGAATTTACTCCAGTAAACCTGGTTTTTACTCGAGTAAATGCTTTTTAAAATCAGGCCCTAAGTGAACTTAATAGCATGTAATGGACTTCTCCTCCAAGAACTTATCCAATCCTTTTTTAAACACAGCTATACTAACTTCACTAACCATATCCAATGGCAACAAATTCCAGAGTGTAATTGTGCGTTGAATAAAAAAGAACTTTCTCCGATTAGTTTTAAATGTGCCCCATGCTAACTTCATGGAGTGCCCCCTAGTCTTTCTACTATCCGAAAGAGTAAATAACCGATTCACATCTACCCATTCTAGACCTCTCATGATTTTAAATACCTCTATCATATCCCCCCTCAGTTGTCTCTTCTCCAAGCTGAAAAGTCCTAACCTCTTTAGTCTTTCCTCATAGGGGAGTTGTTCCATTCCCCTTATCATTTTGGTAGCCCTTCTCTGTACCTTCTCTATCGCAATTATATCTTTTTTGAGATGCGGTGACCAGAATTGTACACAGTATTCAAGGTGCGGTCTCACCATGGAGCGATACAGAGGCATTATGACATTTTCCGTTTTATTTACCATTCCCTTTCTAATAATTCCCAACATTCTGTTTGCTTTTTTTGACTTCCGCAGCACACTGTACCGACGATTTCAATGTGCTACAACCCAAGAAAGATCTCTTTCTTGGGTTGTAGCACCTAATATGGAACCCAACATTGTGTAATTATAGAGTAGGTTATTTTTCCCTGTATGCATCACCTTGCACTTATCCACATTAAATTTCATCTGCCATTTGGATGCCCAATTTTCCAATCTCACAAGGTCTTCCTGCAATTTATCACAATCTGCTTGTGATTTAACTACTCTGAACAATTTTGTGTCATCTGCAAATTTGATTATCTCACTCATCGTATTTCTTTCCAGATCATTTATAAATATATTGAAAAGTAAGGGTCCTAATACAGATCCCTGAGGCACTCCACCTTCCACTCCCTTCCACTGAGAAAATTGTCCATTTACTCCTACTCTCTGATTCCTGTCTTTTAGTTTCCTGTCTTTTTCCTGTCTTTTAGTTGAGTCACAAGGCTACATCAACTATTACTTACGCAATTCTTGTAGGACCCTATTAATACACTTTTGTCGGTTCCAGTGAACGGGTTATATAAACCACAGCAAAGGTTTTGCTCTCATTGGTAATTGTCGCTAGACTAGTGATTACTCAGCAATGGAGATCTAACGTGGTGCCCTCACTTTCAGAAGTACAGGTTCGATTAAGGAGACATCGCCGGATGGCTTATCTTACGACAGCAAAAATAAATCATTTAGCTGCCTATTTTCAAGTATGGAAAGTTTCCTGACCATGGAACCTCACAGATCTAAGGGTATGGATCTGTCTTTTCGAGATTGTATGGGGGAATTAGTACCCTTAGTTGCAGGTCTCTACATCAGGCTATGCTCTAATTGGTTCTTTTTCCATAGCAAGCTGTGTTCATAGCAACTTTAAAGTACTTTCTCAGCATATAAGTTCAGTTAGTACTAATATATTCATACACCTATTCACATGCTCATGTCTTGAGGTCTTCAAGAAATTAGTCTGACCCCCACAATGTTATTATTGTTGATGTCAATGTTAATGTTAATATTAACATTTTTGTTGGACCATGCAGTTCATGATGATCGACTCCCTTGTGACTCAGCTGAGGATGATGATTATATATGTTCCTCCTACATTGGAAGGGGGGAATTGCGCCACTCAATATGGCAACACTTTGTACTCTTAATGTAATTTCACTGTAATTCTTTATGTTCATATGTGTTCGCTGTTCGTTGTAATTGTAATATATGATGTCCATCGAAGCACAATGTTATGTATCTTCTGAAAAATGTAATAAAAAGTTAATTACAAAAAAAAAATAAAATCACTACTGAGAGTGGACCCAGGGATGGTTTCACAAGCCCCCCCCCCCCCCCCCCGAGCTTTTTCACACATTTAGGGAGATTATATCAGCTGCTGGAGTCTTTTAACTCACAATCCTGGGATCATCAATTTTTTCAAGCAAGCTGGGTTATTGTATTTATATGAAATCACCTAGTAATGAGTTGCTTTGCATGTATTTCCATGCAAAGCAGCTCATTACCATTCTTGTGCTGCTGGGGGTTAAATGACTATGTGGTGTTTAAAATATTATATATTATTACTGCATCAAGGTATTATTCACAAAGGGGCAGATTTTCAAAGGATTACATGCATAAGATATGCTAGTAACCCCCGAAAAGCTGCCCCTTCCACCCCCTGCGCATGCAAAGCCTATCTTGCATAGGCTCAGCGGCGTGCGCAAGCCCCACGACGCGCATAAGTCCGGGGGCTTTCCTGGGGGGCGTGTCACAGCCGGCATGTCATTGGGGCATTCTGGGGGCAGGGCCATGGGTGTGGTTCCTTCCCAGGGGCGTTCCGGGGGCATGGCCATGGCCTCCGGACCAACCCCCGGACAAGAACATGGTGCGCCGGCAGCCGGCCAGCGCGCGCAAGTTACGCCTGCCTCGGGCAGGCGTAACTTGTAAAATAAAGGTGGGGGGGAATTAGGGCTGGGTGGTGGGTTAGATAGAGGAAGGGAGGGGAAGGTGGGGGGGCCGGAAGGAAAGTTCCCTCTGAGGCTGCTCCGATTTCGGAGCAGCCTTGGAGGGAATAGAGGATGGCTGTGCGGTTCGGCACGCTCAGTCTGCCGATTTTGTGCAGCCTTGTGTGCACCGACTCTGTATTTTATAACATGCACATGGCAGTGCTCGCATGTTATAATAGTGAGAGTAGATTTGATCAAGCCGGATTGCGCGAACAAATCTACTCCTGCGCGCACCTTTTAAAATCTACCCCAGAGTAAACACCTAACAGTTTAGTAAAAGACTTCCCTGGACTGTAAGTCCACTAGATAAAGGGAAATGTCTACTGTACCTACATGTAACTCACCTTGAACTACTAAAGAAGAGACATAAGTGAAATCCAATTAAAAAAAAAATTCACTTATGGTACAATGTGAATGAACTTCTTCCTGGAAATGTGATTTGTAATGGTGCAGTTGTCAAAGGTAATAAAATTGCACATTGAGACCAATGCAAATTGCTTACTGCAGGAGAGAACTGCTTAATATCAACAGAGAACTAAAGGGACAATTTGTGCTGATATAATATTTGTAGTTTCCTAATATGTGTTTACAAGGAAAGGCATTAGAAAACACAGTGTCCTTCACCGAAGAGTGAACAGATTTAAATGGGAAGCTGTCTTACTGTACTTTTAATTAACTCATTAAGCATAACAGATTTTAAATGGACAAAAGACAATCACCATCATAATCATCATCAAGTACCGTCTTTGATATGAAGGTCAGCAACTATGGTATACCAGTTCTTTCTGTTATCAGCTTTCCACTTCACCTTGTCCATGCTCCCAAAGGACATTATGGTGGTTTATTTTATTCAGTAAAACTTTTTGATCAACAGTAACCACAGACTACCAATGCATTTATTTAAAAAAACATCTTTAAATAAAATGATTTCTCTTGTCTTTATTTATTTAGCATTTGTTTTCTTACAGTATTCATATAACACAGCTATCATAAAATAAAAGAATAAACTATGAATATATAATGCTACATATTTACAGGATAATTTTAAAAGCTATTTCCATTGTTAAAACAGGGTTCTACCCAGGGAAATGGGCATTTTCAAAATTGCCCACTCTCTATGTGTATTACAGTGACTAAAGCAAGGGATGGAGCCTGGCATGCAGTAAGATGTGAATTCATTTCATTCATTTTGGAATTATGCACGTAATTCGTTGACTTTGGATATTATGTGTGTACTTTTAATAACTCGAGTTATGCACATATGGCCAAATTTTAAAACGGCCATGCACGTAAACAATGGGGTTTATGCGCGTGGCTGGGCCTTGCGCATACCGCGTGCATACCGCGTGCATTTTCAAAGGTGCCAGGACCAAGGAAAGGGACGGTCCAGGCGGCGGGGCTAGAGCCAGCCTGTACAGCAGCCATTTGCTGCTGTGCTGGGGAAACACGCACCGGTAGTTGGCTGACATGTACAAGTTGCTTCTGCTCCAATGGCGCAGTAAGCAAAAAAAAAGAAAAAAAAAGAAAAGATCGGCAAAAGTGTTTAGGGTGGGGAGGAGAGGAGAGGAGAGGGGAAGAGGGAGGGAGTATGGGTAAGGGGGGTAGGCAAGTTCCTTCCCAGTCCGCTCTTTAATTGGAGCAGAATGGGAGGGAACTGGGAGAGGCCCGATCTCATCGCATTGCTTACTTTTCTAAAATTAGGCCCCTCTGCACGCGCCACCCACACATGCATGCACGGATTATAAAATCCGGCGGCATGTTATAAAATTGGTGCAGACCACAGTAGTAGGTAGTATAGCGCTGATAACATTCATGGAACCTTGTCTTACAGCACTCAATCGAAGAAACTTAACAAAGAATTAATTTTAACATATTCATTGTTTATTTACAGTTGCTTTAAGAGAACAGATTTTTGGTCCCTCAACATGGACCAAGTTTTGCCACATGGACTGCATCAGGAGGGACAGGAGCCAAAAGGATGAGCTGATGACAAATCAAAGAAAGCAGAAAAGAGATCTATAAGCAGGAACCAAAAATAAAAAGGACACCAAACAGCGAAACAATTGTCATTAGGGGAAAAATATTCAACAAAAGAATATTCATAGTACATATAAATGTGACTTACATATAAACTGAATAAAGGACATAAATGTAAATAATAGAGAAATGATAAAATTATATAATAGCATACTATAATAAAAGACATTGAACAAATGAAATAAGAATAAGTATAGTGAATATAAATTTGAAATTAATACACCAGTAAATAAGGGACGACATACTAAAAATAAGATGCTGAGGATAGTGGGGGTGGGGGCTGGGAGGGAACCAAAGGGGCAGATTTTAAAAAGGTTAAGCGCTAGGGGTGTGCATTTGTATTGAACATAAATGTAAAACGCTACTTATTTTTTTTTTTTAACTTAAAAAAGTGATAAGACATAAACGATCGGATTTCCAACTTATTCAACATAGCTATGTTGAATAAGTTGGAAATCGCAATTGTTGATCCAAAATAAAAATTTAAACCCCTCACCTTCCTTAATCCCCCCCAAAGACTTACCACAACTCCCTGGTGATCCAGCGAGGAGTGAGGACGCCATTTCTGAAAGCCTTTCCGAGGAGCACGTGACATCGGCGCCACGTCGGCGTCACGCCGACGTCACGTGATTCCCCGCGGGGTCGCTTCCGGGATCCTTGGTCGGCCCAAAAGGAACTTTTGGCCAGCTTGGGGGTGTCAGGAGGCCCCCCCAAGCTGGCCAAAAGTTCCTTTTGGGCCGAACGAGCATTCCGGCGCGAACCCGCGGGGAATCACGTGACGCCGCGTCACTCCGACGTGACGCCGACGACACGTGCTACTTGCAAAGTTGGTCAGAAATGGCGTCCTGACCCCGCTGGACCACCAGGGAGTTGTGGTAAGTCTTGGGGGGGGGGGATTAAGGAGGGTGAGGGGTTTAAATTTTTATTTGCACATATGGACATATACTCAACTCATTGAATTCTGTTTATGTCCATATTGACCGCAAATGGGACCCCCTTTGGACATATGGACATATGAACTTAAACTTTTGCTCTGCACATCCCTATTAAGCGCAAATATTAAGCATGCAACCCCGAAAACCGGCTCCTGCGCGCGCCGAGCCTATTTTGCATTGGCCCGGTGATGCGTGCAAGCCCTGGGATGTGTGTAAGTCCCGGGGCTTGAAAAAATGGGTGGGCCGTGGGTGGGGAGGTGGTCCAGCGGCGGGGTGTGGGCGTGGCCATATGCCTCTCCACTTCCGCTGGGCTCAGGGATTGCGCGCCAGCACTTGACTGGCGCACGCAACGTACGCCTGCCCAAAGGCAGGCGTAAATAAAAAATAAAGGAAGTGGGGGATTTAGGTAGGGCTGAGGGGCGGGTTAGATAGGGGAAGGGAGGGAAGGTGGGGGGGCGGAAGGAAAGTTCCCACCAAGGCCGCTGCAATTTCGGAGCAGCCTCGGAGGGAATGGGGAAAGCCATTGGGGCTCCACTAGGGCTCGACGCATGTATGGTACACAAATGTGCACCCCCTTGTGCGTGCTGACCCCGGATTTTATAACATGTGCGCATGTTTTAAAATGGGCATAAATTTGTGCGCGACTGTTTGCGCGCACAGATCTACGCCCACGCGTATGTACGAATATCTGGCCCATAGGGTATTGAAAACATTAGATGCTTAAGGCAAGTATTGCCAACAAGGGTTTGTAGAAGATAAATGTACTGCAAAAATGGAAAGAGGGAGGGGGGAGTGGGGGATAAGAAGAAGAAGGGAGAGAAGGGCAGGGAATACCTTAAAACAACCAAAGAAACCAAAAAGCAAAACAGTAGTACTGGTAAGGCCAGTTATGTAGGAGTGATGAATATGTAGAGGAGCCCTGTTGAGGAATCAGATGAGCTGAAACAAGAACAGGTAGAAGAACAAATAAACCAACAAGTTGAGACAAGAAGATAATGAACAGTAAAGGAACCCAAGATCAGAGCTTCAGAGCAAATACCTTATAACAGTTAATAGGGAGTGCAGCAATGTCTCCTGAAGATAATTGTTTTCCAGACTAAATGCAAAGTATTGGGGATGGTAAGCAGCGGTTCCTGGACAGGGAATAGAAAGTAGAGATTCAGTTATATTGGCAGAAAGGAAGCCAATCAGGGATATGTAGAGTACACAACTTAAAAAGCTGAAAAACTTACCAAACAAAGGCAAATTCATGATGGTTCTTAAGGGCTGCTGCTGCCAAGGTATGATGCCATTTAAAAAGGGGGTGGGAAACCTAAACCACGCGAGAGTTGAAGTAAAAATGTAACAAGACTGGAAAGGGGGAGAAAAATGTACAGCAAGTATGAATGGCTGGCAAAATTGATTAGACGGTTTTAGTTAAATTGAAAAAGGCTTAAAGGAAGTAAGGGACAAGTGCAGGAATGCAAATGAGGTAAGTGTAATGGAAAGGCACATAGAAGCTGATCTTTTATATGTATTCACCCAAAGGGTAATGAGCTAAGAAAATTCTGTAGGAACACAGAAATTGAAGGGGAAAGAAAAGACAAGAAGGAATAACACAGGAAATTAAGGACGGGGAGATGGGGGATGAAGGAAGGGAGGGGAGGGGGAGGAAGGAAGGGGGGAGAGAAGGTGGAAGGGGGAATAGAAGGGGGTGAAAAGGGAAGGGGAACATTTTTGGAATAAGAAAACAAAAAGCGCTCAAAAAGAAGAAATTAAGGGTCAGGTCTGATGATACAAATGAAGTAACTGCAATAGAAAAGCAAGTAGAGACTGATTTGTTGTCTGTAGACCCCCAAATATTGATAACCTAGAAAAAGTAAAACAACATAAACCAATTTCTGGAGTACAGAACTTGAAAAGGGAAAAGAGAAGGACAGCAAGGAAAAGTGGGAGAAGGAGGGTGGGGGGATGAAGATGGGAATGGGAGGGGAAAGGGGAGGAAAGGAATAATAGAGGGGAAAGAAAAGGGAGTGAAGGGGAAAAGAGAGGACAGTCAAAAAAGGGAAAAAGGGAGAAAATGAAAGGAGAGGCAAAGCTAATGGAAGCAACACCTTGTATCCAAGTTCATCAAGGAGCACTGAGAAAAACAAAAATCATTAGAGGGAAACCAGAAAAGGACCAGCAACGAGTCAAAAGGGGGTAGTCAAAAGAACACTGACCATTTTATATCTCGATTTAGTCCAGCTGGATAGGATGTATTGAGGGTAAAAATCCACCACTGCTCTCATCTTAGGAGCCACGTGTTAAAATCACCTCCTCGTGTACGCGGTTTGGGAACCTCATTTGTAAAAAATCGTAAATCATCTGGTCGGTGATGTAATTCTAGCCAGTGAGGCACCAGAGGAGCTTCCTCCCGGATGTTCCGGATAGGGATGTGAATCGGTGCCAGAATCTGTTACGGTTTCAGTTTTGTGGACCATCAGTAAATTCTATTTCCCGCAGTCCAAACGTTTTTTTTTTTATCAGTTGCGCCCTAGCCGAAAAACAAAAAAACCCACCCTAACCCTTTAAATGAAATCCTTTAGAATCCCCCACAGTCCTGACCCCCTAAAAACTTTTCTAAAGTACCTGGTGGTCCAGAGGGGGTCCTGGGAGCGATCTCCTGCTCTCGGGCCGGCGGCTGCCAGTAAACAAAATGATGCCGATGGCCCTTTGCCCTTACCATGTGACAGGGGCTATAGGTGTCATTGGCCGGCCCCTGTCACATGGTAGGAGCAATGGATGGCCCGAACCATTTTTAAAGATGGCGCTGGCTATCCATTGCTCCTACCATATGACAGGGGCCGTCCAATGGCACCGATAGCCCCTGTCACATGGTAAGGGCAAAGGGCCATCGGTGCCATTTTTATTAGTGGCAGCCGATGGCCCAAGACCGGGAGATCGCTCCCGGGACCCCCGTTGGACCACCAGGTACTTTAGAAATGTTTTGGGGGGGTCGGGAGGGTGGGGAATTCTAAATAATGAAATTTACAGTGTCAGGGTGGGTTTAAGGGTTGTATTTGTGTGCCCTTTCTTCCGGTCCCCCGAAAATGATAAGAAAACCCCAGAAAAGTTTTGTGGGGTTTTCCTATCGCTTTCAGGGACCCTCCGATATTTGATGAGTTTGACAATATCGTCCAATATTTTCAATCGCCAGAAAAATGATTCACACCCCTAGTTCTGGATGCAGCTCATGTGCTCAAAGATCCGGGTTTTCAAAGAACATGTAGTCTTCCCTGTGTATAATAATGAACACGGGCATGTGATAATATATACCACTCCAGCAGTGTTGCAGATGGAGGAGTAGGAGATTGGATAGGATCGTTTGGAGACAGTATGGATAAGGTTCTGTATACTTAATGACAGTGAACAAGCGGCACAAGATACACATGGAATATGACCAGAAGGAGGAGTGACAGCAAGATTTGTGGAACAAAGGTCAGAGGAGACCAGAATGTCTCAAAGATTGTGGGCTCGGGTGAATGCAAAATGTGGGAGTTCCTGAAACAAAGGATGTGGAGAAAGGATATGCCAAAATTGTGGAATGATTGTGCACACACGGCCGGTTCTGGGAAAAAGGGAAGGACACAGGTGAGTTCATATGATGGAGGATGATTCTGTGGTAAAAGAAGCAATCCGCGATGACTATATAGAGCCCATTTGAAGGCCCATTTTTGTTTTTTTTTATTTAATCTTTATTAAGTTATTAAATCAAACATTTACAAAGATTACTTTGTTACAGAAACATGTTGCATTAACTCAAGATTGAAAATTTCCAGCAAATAAAATATTCTCAAATAAAGGACCTTGATTAATACATCATTTAGACCACTATAATGGGTGGGGGGTGGTGTACTGCACAAAGTAAGGAGATATTAGGAAAACAAAATTATAGAATGAAAATAACAGACATCATGCTTCAGGTATTTCTATTTAGACTATTTGAGACACCACTCATCTAATGTTCCAGCTGAAAAAAAATATAACTCTCCCTTCTATACTTAAGGACACATTTACATGGGAACCTAAGTATGAAAAGGGCCCCAAGATCTAAAACCTCCTGTCTTAAACTAGAAAGCTTTTTCTTTTTTGTTGAGTCTCTTTTGTCAAATCTGGAAATATACACAGACAGGATCCCATAAAAGGTACATTAATCTTTTCAAAATATGCCCTCATAAGTACACCCATATCGTTTTCATTGAAAAAAGAAATCAATATGGTTGATTTTTCAGCAATTTCATAAGTGGATGATTCCAAAAACTCAGTCAAGTTTTTAAACATATTCTGAGTTGGTGGTACATGCTGGTTCTTTCGTACAGGGAGAAAGTAGACCTTTTCCAGGGGTGGAGTCTTATCCGCGGGAATCTCCAAAATATCACATATATACCGATTCACAGTTATCCTAGGCAACTCTCCTACAACCCTGGGAAAATTGATAATTCCCAAATTTAAATGTCTTAGTGCATGCTCAGTTTTCTCAATTTTTCTTTTAATCATCCCACAATCCTGTATCAATACAGTCTGTACGTCTTTAACTTGTTTCAGTCCTGTCTCCAATTCAATTATTTTTCCAGAAACTTCTTTTTTATAACCATCAAAGCTGTTATTTAAAGTGTCTAGCTGACTGGATACCGAATTAATTTTAAGAGAGCAGTCTGTTATGGCCTTTGCCATTGCCGATAAATTCCACAAGCAGTCTAAAGTGACTACTTGTGGCTTTTCCGCTATTACATCTCTCAAGGTGAGGGGGAGAGAGTCCTGTCAATGGGGTCTCACCTCTGGTAACCGGCTGTTCTTCTCTCCTTCCTGAAATGCTCTCACCCAGTGAGGTCTCTCCATGTTCCACGGAGGTCTGCACATGCTCTTCCAAAGGCACTGGCCCCTCAAGCTGCACACCGAGAGTTAATCCTTCGGGGCTCTCAGGCAGCCGCGGTGTCGATGTTGCTCGTGCCGCTGGTGGTGGTCGATCGTCTAGCGGACTGAGGGAAACCTCCGAGGTCAAGTCCCTAGCTCCCCTCTGGGACTCGACAGCCGGAACACTCAGCCCTGTTGCCCCAGAAGCGACGACGCACTGCATGATTGTCCTCTGTCCAGCTGGGATTGCCGAGGTAGAGGGGTTAGCTCTGGGTCTCCCCTTACATTTAACAGGCATTTTTCCTCTCTTCTTCACAGAAGTTACGATGAAATAGATATAAAGGCAAAAAAGATGCTGGAACAGGAGTGCTATGCATCTGCCATGTCCGCCATCTTGATTCCATCCCCCCTTGAAGGCCCGTTTTAAAAGTCTATGTGGGTAGACACGTGATTCAAAATGTGCCATCATCAGCCGAGCATGAGTCAAGGATTAATCTCTGGAAGAGCACAATCATCTCAGATGGAAAAATTGTCCCATTGGAATGTTCTCACAAAGCATTCTGGGTGATAGCTAGTAAAATGAAGTGATGTATTGCGGTCTGTTGGTTTTCGGAAAATAGAGGTGGGGAAAACACCAGAGTTAAGTGTAATTGATAAATCCAAGAAAGCAATAGTAGAAGAGTGTATATGTGCTTGAAAATGAAGGCTAGGGTCAAAATAATTTAATAAGTCTAAAAACATGTAGAACTGGATGTCAGTACCAGACCATATCAAGAAAACATTATCGATGTATCAAAGCCATGCGGTGATAAAGCAGCTGTAGAAAGGAGAGTTATACAAAAATGTTTTTTTCAAAGTTGGCCACATACAAGCATGCGATGTCTGAGGCCATGGTAGCACTCATGGCTGTCCCTTTTATTTGCTGTTAAAATTGGCCATTAAAACTGAAAAAAATATTTTTGGGAGCAACCCTGGTGAGATCAACCAATATGTCAGTAGGTATGTGACAGGGAGCTTTACGTTGTTCCAAAATGGACTCAACTATTTCAATGGCTTCTTCCTGTGAGATATAGGAATATAGAGATTCCATATCTAGAGTGACTGGAAAAGAGGGGGAACTTGAAAGCGTGAGAGATTGGAGAAGAGATATAAAATGACTGGCATCACAGACAAATGAGGGAATAAGGGGAACAAATGGAGCGAGAAATGAGTCAACAAAGATTGACAGTGGCTCTAAGAGGGGAACCAATTCCAGAGACAATAGGGTGGCCAGGAGGGTTAGTCACAGATTTATGGATCTTCAAAAGAATATAAAAAACGTAGGTGATGTGATGTTTTTCTACAAAAAAGCTGCTTTGTGTGGAGTTAAAAAATGTAAGGAAAGACCTCTATCAATCAACTTAGATATTTGCACTGAAAGAAGGGGTGTAGGGTCAGAAGCAAGTGGTTTGTAAAAGGATCAATCAGATAGTTGTCGGTTAGTCTCCTGAATATTAGAGATGTGAATCGTGTGCCCGATCGTCTTAACGATCAGGTTCGGATGGTGGGAGGGAAAAATCGGATCGTTAGAGATTGTGAATTGGAATCGTTCCGATTCCAATTCACATTGTTAAATTTTTAGTGAGGCCTGTGCAGATAAACAAAACCCCACCGACCCCCCCCCCAAAATTTTTTTTTTTAAATTACCTGGTGGTCCAGTGGGGGGGGGGGTCCCCGGCGTGATCTCCCGCTCTCGGGCCATCGGCGCCATTTTGGCTACCACTGATAAAAAGGCACCGATGGCCCGAAAAAAAAACCCCCCACCCTGACCCTTTTCAAATTACCCCTTTGCTTCTCCCACCCTCCCGACCCCCCCAAAAACCTTTTAGATGTACCTGGTGGTCTAGCGGGGGGTCCAGGAGCCATCCCTTCAATCGTGCCGGTGCCGGTGCTGGAGGTTTCAAAATGGCGCCGATCGCCTTTGCCCTTACCTTGTCACAGGGAGCGAGTCGCTCTCTGTGACAAGTTAAGGGCAAAGGCGATCGGCGCCATTTTGAAACCTCCAGCACCGGCACCGGCACGATTGAAGGGATGGCTCCTGGACCCCCCGCTAGACCACCAGGTACATCTAAAAGGTTTTTGGGGGGGTCGGGAGGGTGGGAGAAGCAAAGGGGTAATTTGAAAAGGGTCGGGGTGGGGTTTTTTATCAGTGGTAGCCAAAATGGCGCCGATGGCCCGAGAGCGGGAGATCACGCCGGGGACCCCCCCCCCCCCCCCCACTGGACCACCAGGTAATTTAACATTTTTTTTTTGGGGGGGGGGGTCAGTGGGGTTTTGTTTATCTGCACAGGCCTCACTAAAAATTTAACAATGTGAATTGGAATCGGAACGATTCCAATTCACAATCTCTAACGATCCGATTTTTCCCTCCCACCATCCGAACCTGATCATTAAGACGATCGGGCACACGATTCACATCTCTAATATTCAGGAGACTAACCGACAACTATCTGATTGATCCTTTTACAAACCACTTGCTTCTGACCCTACACCCCTTCTTTCAGTGCAAATATCTAAGTTGATTGATAGAGGTCTTTCCTTACATTTTTTAACTCCACACAAAGCAGCTTTTTTGTAGAAAAACATCCCATCACCTACGTTTTTTATATTCTTTTGAAGATCCACAAATCTGTGACTAACCCTCCTGGCCACCCTATTGTCTCTGGAATTGGTTCCCCTCTTAGAGCCACTGTCAATCTTTGTTGACTCATTTCTCGCTCCATTTGTTCCCCTTATTCCCTCATTTGTCTGTGATGCCAGTCATTTTATATCTCTTCTCCCTTGTCACAGAGAGCGACTGTCTCTCCCTGTGACAAGGTAAGGGCAAAGGCGATCGGCGCCATTTTGAAACCTCCAGCACCGGCACCGGCACGATTGAAGGGATGGCTCCTGGACCCCCCGCTAGACCACCAGGTACATCTAAAAGGTTTTTGGGGGGGTCGGGAGGGTGGGAGAAGCAAAGGGGTAATTTGAAAAGGGTCGGGGTGGGGGTTTTTTTTCGGGCCATCGGCGCCTTTTTATCAGTGGTAGCCAAAATGGCGCCGATGGCCCAAGAGCGGGAGATTGCGCCGGGGACCCCCCCCCACTGGACCACCAGGTAATTTAACATTTTGGGGGGGTTCGGGAGGGTGGGGGAGTGTAAGGAATTTGTTTTAAAAGGTCGGGGTGGGTTTAGAGGTTGTGTTGGTGTGCCGGTTTTCCCACCCTCCCCCAAATAATTCCTGTGCCCTATTTAACGATACAATATAAATGTTCCTGATGATAAATCGTGGGCATTTGTATTGTATCGTGTACTCTAATGGTTTAGAACAATTTTAAAATTATCGGACGATCATTTTAATCGTTCAAAAACGATTCACATCCCTACTGAATATAATCCAGCCATTCCAGGAGAAACACTCCTCCACCTTTATCAGCCAGCTTGATAGTGATGGAAGTGTCAGATGCCAGGGCCTCAGTAGCTAAATGTTCTGAGTGGGATAAACTCTGAAAAGGAAAGATAGATGTGAAATGAACAGATGAAAGGTGATGTAGAACCAGTCATTCAAAAGTTTTGATCAGTGGATCTGGGGGATTGGGGGAACCCATTTAGATTTTATGCGAATAATAGAGGAATCAGGAAATGAAGAATTATTAGCAAAGAAAAGTTTAATATGTAGTAAACTGAAAAGGTTTTGAAGAGAGACCCGCATGAAAAAAGGATTATACCTAAAGGCGGGTATAAATGAGAGGTCTCGGCGAAGGATCTGAGTCTCTGAAGAAGATAGTAGTCGTGATGACAGGTTAAAGATGGGACATCAATTAAACTGGAAGAAGAAGGAGTTACTGCCAAAGGTCTGGTAGAGAGGACTGTTTCGACCACGTTATGCATTGTGTGAGTGGGGGACTTTGTGGATGGGTCCTGTTGCGGTAACCATGATGTTGTCAGAACATTTGTTGGGGTTTGCTGTTGAGTGTTTGATCTAAAAAAAGAGGGGGCACTGCAGGGAGGGAAGGAGCAATGGAGGAGAGAGAAGAGGAAGAGGTAGAGGTAGAGGAAAATTGGGGAACTTAACTCACTTCATTTTGAGAAGAGTCATCTGAAGATACGGCAAAGGTAACTCGTTTGCGAGGAAGGCAGGTGGAGGACATCCATGGATAGACAAAACCTTTGGAGTAATTTGATTCATCCCTGATAAATTTCTTATATTTGTTGGCTTTAAGTTCTGCTCAAAACATGACAAGATTATTTTTAAATTCCGCCAGCTGGTCCAAAAATGAATCTATTGGAAGTCGGTGTTTCAAATCGTCCAACAAAGTGTTTACCTTATCTTGGCAGGCGAGCGCTACCAAAATCGATAAAATTGGTACATCCATGTGTGCGCTGGGAAACGCACGCACATGGACACATGCGCAAACCTTTTAAAATCTACCCCATACTATTCATTTCATACGTATGTAGTATAAAGTCCACGAATTATGCACATAATTCTGAAATGAATGCATATGCATAATGGGGCGGATTTTAAGAGCCCTGCTCACCTAAATCCGCCCAAATCCGGGCGGATTTAGGCGAGCAGGGCCCTGCGCGCCGGTGAGCCTATTTTACATAGGCCTACCGGCGCGCGCAGAGCCCCGGGACTCGCGTAAGTCCCGGGGTTTTCGGAAGGGGGGCGTGTCGGGGGCAGGGCCGAGCACCGCGCCGTTTTCGGGGCGTGTCGGCAGCGTTTTGGGGGCGGGCCCGGGGGCGTGGTTACGGCCCGGGGGCGTGGCCGCGCCCTCCGTACCCGCCCCCAGGTCGCGTCCCTGCGCGCTAGCGGCCCGCTGGTGCGCGGAGATTTACGCCTCCCTCTGGGAGGCGTAAATCCCCCCGACAAAGGTAAGGATGGGGTTTAGACAGGGCCGGGCGGGTGGGTTAGGTAGGGGAAGGGAGGGGAAGGTGAGGGGAGGGCAAAAGAAAGTTCCCTCCGAGGCCGCTCCGATTTCGGAGCGGCCTCGGAGGGAACGGAGGTAGGCTGCGCGGCTCGGCGCGCGCCGGCTATACAGAATCCATAGCCTTGCGCGCACCGATCCCGGATTTTAGCGGATACGCGCGGCTCCGCGCGTATCTACTAAAATCCAGCGTACTTTTGCTTGCGCCTGATGCGCCAGCAAAAGTAGGCCAAATCGCGCGGTTTGAAAATCTACCCCAATATGCAGGTCAGTTAGCAGCCTTATTCCATCAATTTATTCTGGATACAGCCTTGAAAAAGCTTGCACAGTAACATCACTATTGCATAGTACTGAGGGTTTAAATCAAAGATACATTTTCCCAAGTAGACTCCCAAAGGAATAAATTAGTTTATCAACCTATGCAAGTAAACTGGAATGTGATTGAGCAAACAATAGTAATAAAAAAGAAAAAATACTTGAATCAGTCATGACACACCCATATGGCAGTGAATGGCCATGCCCCAAACTGGATGCAGATAAATATCTCCCACCCGCTTTTGGCAGAATTGCACCAGTCTGGCCCATTTTATTTTAAGGATTAGAACCAGTGAGTATGTGCAGCAGGGTGCCCATGTTTCCAGGAAAACATTTAAAGCTCAATTTTCAAAGGTTAAATGTATAAATCAGCTTATAAGCATGTAAATACTATATACTTACATATATGATATTTTAGAAAATACAACATACAAACATAAGGGTGAGCAAGTAAATCAACTTGCATATAAAAAGAGGTAGTTCAAGAGCGTTCCCAGCTGGGGCTAACATTTACATGTGAACATTTATTTATTTATATTATTTATTTAAATTATTTTAATATACCGATGCTCAAGACCAAGTCTTATCGTACAGGTTTACATCAAAACCAGGGGAAACCATAAATAGAAGAATGAAAGTTACAATGAACAGGGAGTGCAATTCAGGACAATTGAAAGAAGAAGAAATTAGATTAACATAACGCTTCTAAAAGTATTGCGAACAGGTAACTAAAAACAATTGATTAGCAAGGAAAGCTTATTTAGCGGGTAAAATTAGCTAAGTTGTTCGATCTTACAGTTCCTTAAGGTAGGTGGTAAAGTAGGAAGGGCTGGAGATGGGGTAATGGCAGGCGGAGGTTATAGGGTCAAGGCGGGGAGGGAGGGTGAAGGGGGGATAAGAGTCATTGCTAGTTGGGGGAGTGTCTCATCCGGGGAAGGCTTGAGAGAACAGCCAAGTTTTCAATTTCTTTCTAAAGGAGGGAAGACAT
The DNA here is from genome assembly GCF_901001135.1 of Rhinatrema bivittatum. Classification (NCBI taxonomy): domain Eukaryota; kingdom Metazoa; phylum Chordata; class Amphibia; order Gymnophiona; family Rhinatrematidae; genus Rhinatrema; species Rhinatrema bivittatum. Next base: position 158,885,618 of record NC_042619.1, read on the forward strand.
TGTTCCTGGCGTAGATCTGGGGGTAGTGTGTTCCATAGCTGTGGTCCAGCAGAGGACAGTGTTCGTTTTTGAAAGGAATTGTGGATAAAGGATTTGCGTGGAGGTGCCTGGAGAGTTCCTTTGTATGCTAATCTTATCAGCCTATTGGAGTTATGGAATTCGAGTGGGATTGTGAGTTGTAGTGAGGAATGATTGTAGATGGTTTTGTGGATAATGGCCAAGCTCTTGAACAGTATTCTATAATGGATGGGAAGCCAGTGTAGGTTTTTAAGTATCAGTGTGATGTGGTCCTTACGACGTGAATTTGTGAGGATCCTGGCTGTGGCGTTTTGCAGCATCTGTAGAGGTTTAGTTGTGGAAGAGGGGAGGCTGAGCAGTAGCGCATTGCAGTAGTCAATCTTTGAAAACAGTATGACTTGGAGGACTGAGCAGTAATCATGAAAGTGGAGGAGAGGTCTTAACTGTTTTAAAACATGTAGCTTATAGAAGCATTCCTTAGTGGTGTTGTTGATGAACTTTTTGAGATTCATTCTGTTGTCCAGAAAAGCACCGAGGTCTGTCACATGGCTTGCTGGAGGTAAGATTGGGTTGCAGGAAAAGGGGTTATTTTCATTAAGACAGATGACGAGGAGTTCGGTTTTGGACGTATTAAGAACTAGATTTTAGGTAGGAAGCTGAAATCCAGAATCTCCAGGGTGGCATTCTCTGAAATGCTTCCTGTTTTACGTCTAGGTCCCCAGAGGCAGGCAGAGCTCCAGAGTTTCAATGCGTGGATGAGACGATGGTGCAGGGAAGAGGGATTCAGCTTTGTAAGGAACTGGGGAAACTTTTGGGGAAAGGGGAGACTTTTCCGAAAGGATGGGCTCCACCTTAACCAGAGTGGAATCAAGCTGCTGGCACTAACTTTCAAAAAGGAGATAGAGCAGCTTTTAAACTAGAACAAGGGGGAAAGCCGACAGTCACTCAGAAGTACATGGTTCGGAGAAATGTATCCTTGAAGGATACTAATGAAACAGGAGAGTTAGGGCATCACAATAGAGAGGTTCCATTAAATGCAAACATAGTTCAAATGCCTATATGTAAAAAATAACCAAAGCTAATGAGTTCCGGATTATCCCAAACAACTGAAAAGCAGGTTGTTAAAACAAGCAAAAACCACACTTTGAAATGTCTGTATGCCAATGCCAGAAGTCTAAGAAGTAAGATGGGAGAGTTAGAGTGTATAGCAGCAAATGATGAGATTGACATAATTGGCATCACAGAGACTTGGTGGAAGGAGGATACCAATGGGACAATGCTATATCAGGGTAGAAATTATATTGCAATGATAGGGAGGATCAACTTGGTGGGGTGTGGCACTTTATGTCCGGGAGGGTATAGAGTCCAAGAGGATAAAGATCATACAAGAGACTAAATGCTTAGTAGAATCTATGTGGGTAGAAATCCCATGTGTGTTGGGTAAGAGTATAGTGATAGGAGTATACTACCGTCCACCTGGACAAAATGGTCAGACAGATGATGAAATGCTAAGAGAAATCAGGGAAGCAAATCAATTTGGCAGTGCAATAATAATGGGAGATTTCAATTACCCCAATATTGACTGGGTAAATGTAACATCAGGACTTGCTAGAGACATAAAGTTCCTGGATGTAATAAATGATTGCTTCATGGAGCAATTGATTCAGGAACCAACAAGAGAGGGAGCTATTTTAGATTTAATTCGTAGTGGAATGCAAGATTTGGTGAGAGAAGTAACGGTGGTGGGGCCACTTGGCAACAGTGATCATAACATGATCAAATTTAAACTAATAACTGGAAGGGAGACAATAAGTAAATCTGCAGCTCTAACACTAAATTTTAAAAAGGGAAACTTTGATAAAATGAGGAAAATAGTTAAAAACTGAAAGGTGCAGCTGGAAAGGTTAAAAGTGTTCAACAGGCATGGACATTGTTTAAAAATACAATCCTAGAGGCGCAGTCCATATGTATTCAACGCATTAAGAAAGGTGGAAGGAAGGCAAAACGATTACCAACATGGTTAAATGGTGAGGTGAAAGAGGCTATTTTAGCCAAAAAAACATCCTTCAAAAATTGGAAGAAGGATCCATCTGAAGAAAAACTTATAAAACATAAGCATTGTCAAGCTAAGTGTAAAACATTGATAAGACAGGCGAAGAGATAATTTGAAATGAAGTTGGCCACAGAGGCAAAAACTCATAATAAAAACTTTTTTAAATATATCCAAAGCAAGAAACCTGTGAGGGAGTCGGTTGGACCATTAGATGACAAAGGGGTTAAAGGGGCTATTAGGGAAGATAAGGCCATTAGGGATGTGAATCGTTTTAGGACGATTAAAATTATCGTCCGATAATTTTAATATCGTCTTAAACCGTTATGGAACACAATACAATAGAGATTCTAACGATTTATCGTTATAAATCGTTAGAATCGTGAGCCGGCACACTAAAACCCCCTAAAACCCACCCCCGACCCTTTAAATTAAATCCCCCACCCTCCCGAACCCCCCCCCAAATGAGTTAAATAACCTGCGGGTCCAGCGGCGGTCCGGAACGGCAGCGGTCCGGAACGGGCTCCTGCTCCTCAATCTTGTTGTCTTCAGCCGGCGCCATTTTCCAAAATGGCGGCGAAAATGGCGGCGGCCATAGACGAACACGATTGGACGGCAGGAGGTCCTTCCGGACCCCCGCTGGACTTTTGGCAAGTCTCGTGGGGGTCAGGAGGCCCCCCACAAGCTGGCCAAAAGTTCCTGGAGGTCCAGCGGGGGTCAGGGAGCGATTTCCCGCCGCAAATCGTTTTCGTACGGAAAATGGCGCCGGCAGGAGATCGACTGCAGGAGGTCGTTCAGCGAGGGTTCCGGTGCCTCGCTGAACGACCTCCTGCAGTCGATCTCCTGCCGGCGCCATTTTCCATACGGAAAATGGCGCCGGCCATACGCGTATGGCCGGCGCCATTTTCCGTACGAAAACGATTCGCGGCGGGAAATCGCTCCCTGACCCCCGCTCGTTTCGATCGTTTTCGTACGGAAAATGGCGCCGGCAGGAGATCGACTGCAGGAGGTCGTTCAGCGAGGGTTCCGGTGCCTCGCTGAACGACCTCCTGCAGTCGATCTCCTGCCGGCGCCATTTTCCATACGGAAAATGGCGCCGGCCATACGCGTATGGCCGGCGCCATTTTCCGTACGAAAACGATTCGCGGCGGGAAATCGCTCCCTGACCCCCGCTGGACCTCCAGGAACTTTTGGCCAGCTTGTGGGGGGCCTCCTGACCCCCACGAGACTTGCCAAAAGTCCAGCGGGGGTCCGGAAGGACCTCCTGCCGTCCAATCGTGTTCGTCTATGGCCGCCGCCATTTTTCGCCGCCATTTTGGAAAATGGCGCCGGCTGAAGACAACAAGATTCAGGAGCAGGAGCCCGTTCCGGACCGCTGCCGTTCCGGACCGCCGCTGGACCCGCAGGTTATTTAAGTCATTTGGGGGGGTTCGGGAGGGTGGGGGATTTAATTTAAAGGGTCGGGGGTGGGTTTTAGGGGGTTTTAATGTGCCGGTTTTGCGATTTTTAGATTTTTAGATTTTTCACGATTTTTCACGATTTTTCACGATATTTTACCCCCCCAAACGGCAACAATACGATTCCCTCCCCCTCCCAGCCGAAATCGATCGTTAAGACGATCGAGGACACAATTCACATCCCTAAAGGCCATTGCAGAAAGACTAAATGAATACTTTGCCTCCATGTTTACTAATGAGGATGTTGGGGAGATACCAGTTCCATAGATGGTTTTCAGGGGTGATGAGTCAGACGAACTGAACGAAATCACTGTGAACCTGGAAGATATAGTAGGGCAGATTGACAAACTAAAGAGTAGCAAATCACCTGGACTGGATGGTATGCATCCTAGGGTTCTGAAGGAAATAAAAAATGAAATTTCTGATCTATTAGTTAAAATTTGTAACCAATCATTAAAATCATCCATTGTACCTGAAGACTGGAGGGTGGCCAATGTAACCCCAATATTTAAAAAAGGCTCCAGGGACGATTTGGGTAACTATAGACCAGTGAGCCTGACTTCAGTGCTGGGAAAAATAGTGGAAATTATTCTCAAGATCAAAATCGTAGAGCATAAAAAAGACATGATTTAATGGAATATAGTCAACATGGATTTACCCAAGGGATGTCTTGCCTAACAAATCTGCTTCATTTTTTTGAAGGAGTTAATAAACATGTGGATAAAGGTGAACCAGTAGATGTAGTGTATTTGGATTTTCAGAAGGCATTTGACAAAGTCCCTCATGAGAGGCTTCTACGAAAACTAAAAAGTCATGGGATAGGAGGCGATGTCCTTTCTTGGATTACAAGCTGGTTAAAAGACAGGAAACAGAGAGTAGGATTAAATGGTCAATTTTCTGAATGGAAAAGGGTAAACAGTGGAGTGCCTCAGGGATCTGTACTTGGACCGGTGCTTTTCAATATATATATAAATGATCTGGAAAGGAATACGACGAGTGAGATAATCAGATTTGCAGATGACACAAAATTGTTCAGAGTAGTTAAATCACAAGCAGATTGTGATAAATTGCAGGAAGACCTTGTGAGACTGGAAAATTGGGAATCCAAATGGCAGATGGAATTTAATGTGGATAAGTGCAAGGTGATGCATATAGGGAAAAATAACCCATTCTATAATTACACAATATTGGGTTCCATATTAGGTGCTACAACCCAAGAAAGAGATCTAGGTATCATAGTGGATAACACATTGAAATCATCAGTTCAGTATGCTCCGGCAGTCAAAAAAGCAAACAGAATGTTGGGAATTATTAGAAAGGGAATGGTGAATAAAACGGAAAATGTCATAATGCCTCTGTATCGCTCCATGGTGAGACCACACCTTGAATACTGTGTACAATTCTGGTCGCCGCATCTCAAAAAAGATATAATTGCGATGGAGAAGGTACAGAGAAGGGCTACCAAAATGATAAGGGGAATGGAACAGCTCCCCTATGAGGAAAGACTAAAGAGGTTAGGACTTTTCAGCTTGGAGAAGAGACGGCTGATGGGGGATATGATAGAGGTGTTTAAAATCATGAGAGGTCTAGAACGGGTAGATGTGAATCGGTTATTTACTCTTTCAGATAGTAGAAAGACTAGGGGGCACTACATGAAGTTAGCATTGGGCACATTTAAAACTAATCGGAGAAAGTTCTTTTTTACTCAACGCACAATTAAACTCTGGAATTTGTTGCCAGAGGATGTGGTTAGTGCAGTTAGTATAGCTATGTTTAAAAAAGGATTGGATAAGTTCTTGGAGGAGGTCCATTATCTGCTATTAAGTTCACTTAGAGAATAGCCACTGCCATTAGCAATGGTAACATGGAATAGACTTAGTTTTTGGGTACTTGCCAGGTTCTTATGGCCTGGATTGGCCACTGTTGGAAACAGGATGCTGGGCATGATGGACCCTTGGTCTGACCCAGTATGGCATTTTCTTATGTTCTTAGATTGAGACTAGAGAATAGGAGGTTGATGGAGTGAAGGCAGCTGTTCCAGAAGTTTATGGTGCTGGAGAGGGGGTTCTTGATGGGGATTAATATCTGCACATCGTCAGCGTAAACAAAGTAAACTTTTTTATAAAATTGCTATTTTATAAAAGATTTACACTTGTAGATTTGGCAGTTACATGCAAATATTTACATCTGCTCTTTATCTGGAGCCAGTGATCATAAACAGCTTAAAAGTGAAATACTGACTAGGTTGGTGTTTTTGGTGGCATATGTTACATAATCCCCTGGTTTACAGGGGGTAAATGCATGTAAATTACTTAGATAAATCTCTATGCAGATATTTTTAAGGTAGAAGTAAAAATATATGGGTATAGAAGTTGGACAACAAATATTCAGACAAATAGCAGCTTAGCAGCTACTTAGCCAGTTAAATCTTAAAAATCGCTAGTTATCCAGCTAACTCAGATAGCTAGATAAGTCTGAAACATGATACTAATCTGGCAAATATCAGATTCATGGATAAATCTCGAAATGAGCTATCTGACTTAGCCAGAAAACTAGCACTTTTCAGGCTAATCAGACTTTCTGAGAGCTTGATAAGTAGCACTTTCAAGACTCATCTGGATAAAGAGTTGTGGGTCTGCTTTTAGTCAAAAAAGTGTAATATGTATTTGTGTAATTTTTTACATACACAAACAGGTTGCTGGGTAATAGGGATGGGCATGCAGAAGAAATGAAATAGTAAATGAGACATAATTTCCTATTTCATTTCATTTCATTCACAAAGTGAAAAGATTGAAAAGCCAATGAAATTTCATTGGTTTTCACATTTTGTTTTGAAAACAAAAAAGTGATTCATTGAGCCTAGGACCAGGTTCAAAACTGGGTCCCTGCTGAGGGAATAGGATGAGGCCAAAAGCAGGGATCTTGGTCTATGCAATGCCGGGGGTATCGGCTGATGCCTCAGTGCGATGCCAGGGTCTCAGCTGAAGCCAGGGCCAGACCCAGGGGCCTTGGCTAAGTCCCCCAAAAATTGAACAAACTAACCTGCTCCATCGGAGATCCAGCATCATAGCCCAGGCACAAGCCCAATGCCATGACATGACCTAGAGACTGGTCCCAATGTATGAGCCTCAGCCTGATACCAGGGACTTGACCCAGACCAGGCTCGATGCCAAGACCCAGCCTGGATACCGGTGCTCAATGTCTAAGACCAATGACAAAGCCAAAGTCTCTCATGAAAGACCCCTCAGGAAGTATGGAAGTCATGGATTGGAGGCAGTGTCTTATTGCTGATTTGTAACTGGATAAATGAGAGGCAAATGAGGGTAGGAGTAAATAGTCAGATCATTAGTGAAGTGCCCCAGGGATCTGCATATATACTATGTTATTTATGCTATTCATAAATGATCCAGACAAAGGAACAATGCATGAGCTGACTAAATTTGGAGATTCCACAACATTATTTTTGAGTTGTTAGAAAAGCAAAAGATTGTGGAAAAATGTAGAAGGATTTGCAATAGTGGAAGACTGGGCATCTAAATGGCAGATGCAATATAATGTGGAGAAGTGCAAATTAATACACATAGGAAAAAATAATCTTTGCTACAGGTAGAAGATGCTGTGTTCTTTGATAGGTGTCACCACCCAGGAAAATGACCTTGGAGTCCTGTTTAATAGCTTGAAATCTTAGGCTCAGTGTGCAGCAGAAGTAGCATGTTAGAAATTATATAGAAAGGAACAGAGAGCAAAACTCAGAATATCATAATGCCTTTAAGGTGAATTTTCAAAGCCTGACGTGTGCATTAATTAAGGGCTACACAAAGAAGTCAGGCTCATGCTCGCCAACTATATTTTTAAAAGAGCCCAGCTATAGGCTTAAATGCTGCTGCATGCACATCTCTAAAGTTTCCAAAAGGGGCAGGATGTGGGCTGGCTTCACAACTTGCAAAGCCATATCACACAGTTTTAAAAATTACACCTTTTTCATTTGTGTTAAGCTGTTTGATATGGCTTTATCACACTTTATGATGTTTTGTGAGAGAGAGAGAGAGAGAACCTAGCTATAAGGGCCTTCTAGTAGTTAAGTATTTATACCTCTATATGAGGCCAACCTAGTACCTCGAAGTGAGGTTTAGGTATTAGTGTAGTGTACATCTCACATTCAGAGTGAGATGTACAAACAGTACAGTGCACTCTTGAAGATTTTATTTCCTTTGGAGTGAGGAAACCCACACAAAGATGAGATTTGTACAATGTTCTCTCAACCTAGCTTGATGGACTCTCTACCTGGGAAACATCAAGCTAGGTTGAGAGAACCCACCAGTTCATCCACTTAACAAATAGATCCTCCAACCCCCCTGGTTTGATAGCCTACACCCCCGCCCTCCCAGATGACCCAGACCCCTCAGAAATGGCTCAATTGTTTTTTTTTTTGTTTTGTTTTTTTAACTTACATATCATGCATAGCAGAAGTAAAGTTACGCGGCATGGGACCTCAGTGTGTGCCGGACTGTGTAAGTATTTATGCACACATCGCTTGGACAGGTCCTGAAATGCCCACACTCCACCTAGACCATGCCATGCCATGCCCTGACTCCTTTTAGAAACTGTGGAGCTGTGCATGCTGAAACATTTACATGCATACATGGGAGCTTTTTAAAATATGGTCTGTACGTGTAAGCCCAACTTCTTTGAGCATCCCCAAATTGATGTGCACACCGGGCTTTTAAAGTTCACCTTACATTTTCTATGCAAAATAAAGTAGATTCATGTAAAGCCCAATTTACATGCATAAGTCACCAAATTTTAAAACATGTGTGTATAATTGAAATTAGTCCAGTTTATCAATTACTCCTTTAGTTCTCCCAGCTCATTGAGACCTTTCTGGTTCTTCAGCCTGAATTCCTCCAGCTCATCTAGACCTCCCACCCAGCCAATAGTACAAAATTAACAAGTCTGATATGAATTATGCAAAATAATTAGCAGATGCAAATTCATGCAATTAAGTTGCCAAATGCATGCTTGTGTCTTTTAGTGAAGCACATATGTGCATAACTGTTGGCCCTGCCCTGAAGCATCCTCAGACCACCTCATTTTTACACACACACATATATGTCCACATTAAAAGTAAAGTACAAGAGTGGAAATTACTTATGCATATATATGCTAATTTCATGAGTGAATCTCTTTGAAAATGACCTACTTAGTTAGTAGGCTAGATTCATTTGAAAATTGATACAAATATTTTATGAATCAAGATGAAATGATATTCCTGCTCTTTGGGATGTGTTTTATTCAAATTTGATGAATTTATTAGAGCAAACTACAGAAAAGTTTGATATTCCTTGACAGTACTTCATGCGTGCCTGCAATTTAGGAATAACTTGCACTGTGGGATAAATACAAAGCATTAGCTGTGAATAAGCCTTTGGACTATCTCATTAAAATGTCTAGGTCAAAAGGAATTAAGTTATCAGAATTCTATAAGGTGATCCTAAATGAATTGGCTCAGGAAATCTTGGTTAATTTGGCTGCTCAATGTTCTGAAGCACTAAACTATGAGATTTCTGCAGAAACATTAAAAAATAATTTTTAGCATATTAGTTCCATTTCCCCTGTGACACTTATTACAGAATCTTAGATCAAATTTGTACAAAGGGTTTATCTGTTTCCAGTTTAGGCATGCAAGATTGGTTTTGCATTTTCTTATCTAAGTATGAAATGCTAAGTGGACAAATTTACATCCGACCATTACATTTGGCAATACCCATGTACAGTTGACATTTGAAATCAGATCCTGTTCTTTTAGTCTCAAATAAAAAAAAACCCACAAATCTTAAAACACCTCTTTGTTTTGTTAATATTCCTACCTTTCTTTCCAAAACCTCATGTAGAAAATATCATGATATTGCATATTAGTTTAAAAGAAAATACATATTTTTAAAATTGCTAATGATATCCTTCTTTTAATATATGTAAGCTTAAAGCACTGAATACTCAGGAATGAGATAAATTGTCTGATCTTTCCACATGGGATAGCTATGAATATATTTTTTTTCAATAATTGACATTTCTTCATAAAAGTCATGAAGCCAATATTCAAAGATCTTGGTGCTAATTTAAGGAGTCAGGCACCTACATCTGAAAATTGAAAATTTCCCTAACTGAGCACCTACATTTAGGGTCCCATTTTTATCAGCCAGTTACAATTATATGTCTAAAAAGTGGGGTCAAGTAAAAGGTTAGGGTGTTTAGACAAAAAGAACTGCACAACACTGATTTCCTGTGCTACAAACCAAATTGAGACATCTAAAGTTAAGTGAGTGAATAATAGTTGTGAATTTAAGTGAGATCAATTTTCAAATTGTTTAGATGCCAACCTTTGGAAGTTAGTCTCCAAAATTGGCCCTTTTAAAAATTTACAGTGTTGAGTTTTACTAGACCCCTAACATTTTGACCCTAAAATGTGGGTAACTACCAGTATTGAGCTAAATTGGAAAACAAAATTGGTGTTTATTGCATAGCACTGATTTTCAGCACAACACCTAATTTAGGAGTCTAAATCTAGGGAAATGAATAGTAGGCCTATATTTAGAATCCCTGAGGTCCATATTCAGACACAGTCTTGCTAGCAAAGTTAGATGGATAAACTTATCCGGCTAACTTTGGAGGTATATTCAATAGTGAAACTGCATTTTGAATATAGCCAGCTATCTTAAAGTTAGATGGCTAGCTATAGACGCTTAAATTTAGGAAAGCTCTTTGGCAAGACCAGACTTAAGGCCCAATTTTAAAAGGGTCACATGCATAAAAACCGGGGATTATGCACGTGGCTGGGCCTTGCAGGGCCCAGCCTTGCAGGGCCCAGCAGAAGTGCTGGGCCCTGCAAAAAGGGTGGGCTTTGTTCTGGGTAGGGAGCATGTTCTGGGTAGGGAGGGGCAGGGAAGAAGGCAGGCTGGGACAGCACCATTAGCTAGCTGGGACACAGAATTTACAGCTGTTCCCAAGGAGCAGTAAGTATAGAAATTTTAGAAAAAGGGAATAGGTAGGGTTAGTTTAGTGGTCGGTGAGAAGAGAGAAAAAGGGAGAAAGGGTAGGTAGGGCTAAAGGAAAGTTCCCTCCCAGTCCACACCTTAATTAGAGCGGACTGAGAAGGAACTGACAAAGGCCCAATCGCGTTGGTGTGCATACTTTTGAACCCGCCCCCCCCGCGTGCGCGAGTTGCGGGCTGCACGCACATGCGCATGCGGAACTTAACATCTGACGTGCATGTGCGCGTGGATATTGTATTTTATAACATGTGCTCACTGACGCGCGCATGTTATAAAATGATCTCATGCCGGGATCCGAGCACACAAGGATGTCTGCGTGCAGCTTTGAAAATCGACCCTTTAGCCAGTTAGGTCATCCAGCTAACTCTGAATATCAGAGTTAGCTGGTTAACTTAACCAGCTAACTCAACTCCTTCCAGTTATGCCCCTGGAACATCCCTAACTTAGGCCAAGATTAATCAAATTGCTATATTTTTCATGGGAAAATTGCAAGCTAGTGGCTGCAATAAAACAGTGGCATGGTGAGACAAATATTGAACATTCTGCATTGCATAGGTAAAGATCATAATCCGCGATAGTTTTTGCATTATAGAATGCAGTATTGAGGTATGCAATAAATTAGCTTGTCGCAAATCTGAACCAGGAGGTATAAGCACAAGTTGGGCCAGTATGCCCAGAACAGGTTTTAAAAGCCACCTGAGTACGCACGCATCTCCAACTATGCGCGCACATGTGATAAGTATCGAAAAAGGGGCGGGGTGTAGGCATATGGTGGGAGGCCAATAAATGTGCATAAATATACTTGTACACACAGGTGCATGCTGGGGTCTCCTGCCTCTTAACATTACTACTGCATGGATGATTTTAATATTGAGATGTGATTTTTTTTTCTCGTTTTAATTTCCATGTGTTCATACTTGTTCAATGTAAACCGATGTGATGTGCAACCGAATGTTGGTATAGAAAAGCGACAAAATAGATAAATAAGTAAATACATACATAAATAAATAAATGATGTGTAAGTCCATAAAAGAAAAAATCTAGGCTAGTCAGTATGCTATTACTGGTTGGGGCTAATAGGTGGAAAGGAAGACAAACTAGGGGAATTTGGAATTCCTATTCTTAGCATGGGTGAACTGGGATCAAAGAGGTGATACTGGCAATAACGTTGGTGCATGTTCTTCTTAGTCTAAAACATTTATTAACCAAAATTACCAAATACACAAACCTTCAGTGTGCAGTGTCTCTTATGTACTGCAAAGGCAAATCAGAAAAACAATAAAATATTTGCCATTTTCAACTTCTTCTTTCCTCTCAGCCCCCCTTTCAACCCATAACAAATCCACATGAGCCCCTATTTCATCCTTAACATCCCCCGACTTATGTGATGTAAGTGGGATTTGCATGCACATGTGTGTACATTTCAAATAGAATGCACATGACATGCTTTCTGCCTGATACCATGTGCACATACATGTGCCTTTGTACTACAATGGTAGCTGCCATTATAACATAGGCATGTAGGATTTCCTCATTTATATACAATCTAGCTTGTGTATACGTATTATAATATTTGCATACAAACATGTGATGGGATAAAGATTGTGCATTAGATGCCTTATATTGCCCAATAAGGCCCTAACACAATTTGATGAATGACCCTGTTTGCTGGCTAAATTATAGCCAGTTATCTTATTAGCCTGCTAGAATTTGGCCAGATAAGTGAAAAAAATATTCATTTAGCCAGCTAACTTCTCAGTTTACAGCTAAATTCTTTTCAATATGGACCACACTATGTTTTAATGCCCTAGATTTAGGTGAATTATCAGCTTAGGGTCCTTAAGTTTGAGTGAAAATAGGCCCTTTACTTAGGGATGTTACTTAGGTTCCAAATTTAGGGGCTCAGTTTTTTTTAATATCTGCCATGAGGAAGTCAATATTCAAAGCCATTAAGATAGATAAATCACAAGTTATCTGTCTAAATGGCTAGTTTTGAATATGTCCCTTGCTTATCCAGCTAAAAGTTGGCCGGATAAGTCATCCAGCTAAGATATGGCTGAATATGCAAGGGGAGTTTTGGAGGTATTCTAAGACTGGGTTGAGTTAGTAAAATAACTTATCTATCCAGCTCCAATATTTGTAGTTAGTAGGATAAGCTATTTGGCTAACTGTAAACATGCCTGAGTGCAGGTTTAACGTTATCTGGTCACCTGTTCCAGTTTAATGGTGATGTGCTAGGTTAAAAAAGAAAAAAAAAAGATTGTGGGCCTACTGTCCTAAAACCCCCACTCCATCCCACCCTTGCATCAAAGACTCAGCCCTGCAATGGTAAGCCTGCAGTCTTTTCCCTAAAATTCATTCCATCTAATACTGAAAAAAAATATGAACTGGGGCTAGTCTTTGCCTCACACCTGCTCCAGGCCCAGTATATTTTAACAAAACCTGTCTCTCTAGGGCCCCCTTTCTCCCCCTTTCTCCCCCCTTTCTCCCCCCATAACCACCTCTTACCCTTCTCCCCTCCTGTACCTTATTTTTAAGTTTATCTTCATCCTGGTTTACAGTAGCAGCCTACCGTGATCCAGGCCTGGTGCCTCACCCATTTTTATGCAGCTAGAGTGGAAGGAGAAGGGTGGATGCGTTTGGACTAGTAGACCCACAATCAATTTCTTTAAACTTAGGATATCACCACTTAACCAATTATATTGTTTTGAATATAGCCAGTTAAGTCTAACATGATCAGGCTAATCATAGCCTGATACCAATACACCTAACCAGCAATATTCAAAACAGGAAAGGAGGAGCAGGGGTGATATGATACAGACCTTCAGATACTTGAAAGGTTTTAATGATCCAAAGTCAATGACAAACCTTTTCCATTACAAAAAAATCAGCAGAACCATAGATCACGATTTAAGACTCCAGGGAGGAAGACTCAGAACCAATGTCAGGAATTATTTCTTCACGGAGAGGGTGGTAGATGTCTGGAATGCTGTTCCGGAGGAAGTGGTGAAGACTAAAACTGTGAAGGATTTCATAGGGGCATGGGATAAACACTGTGGATCCATAAAGTCTCGAGGATGTGAATGAAGAGAAGAGGCATGGGGGTGGCTTGCGGGAATGAACACTACTTCCTGGTGATTAATACCCTTATTCAATAAACATATACACGGTTAATGTGACTCCAACATTGTTCTATGCTTTAACGACAAGAGTAAATGTGGGACAAAGGATTTGCTTTCACAAATAAGCGTGGGATTAGCTTGCTTGTTGCAGTGGTTACTATCCCTAACCAGTTAAACCTGATACTTCACTTTGAATACATATACAGCACAGCTCACTGCTTCAACGGCAGGGGGGATGAAGATAAGAGGATTTACAGTCAGACAACTACCAACTAGGATTGAATTGCATAGTCTGGGTAAACAAATACGCATGGGAGTAGCTTGCTTGTTGCGGCGGTTACTACCCCGAATCAATACTTCACTTTGAATATATATACAGCGCAGTTCACTTCTTCAACGGCAGGGGGGAATGAAGAAAAGAGGATTTATATGAAGACAACCAACAAGGACTAAATTGTACAGGCTGGGTAAACAAATAAGCATGGGAGTAGCTTGCTTATTATGGCGGTTACTACCCCTAACCAATTAGGCTTGATTCTTCACTTTTATGCAGATCCAGCACTGCTCTCTACATCAATGGCAGGGGAGGAAGGAAAATTAGAACCAAAAAGTTACCAATAAGGGCCCTGACCTCAGTGGTCAGAGTAGCAGATAAGTATGAGAAAAATAACTGTGAAAGCTTGCTTGGCAGACTGGATGGGTCATATGGTCTTCTGCCATCACTTCTATGTTTCTATGTTTCTAAGTTATGTTTAAAGTTATCCACTTATCTGAAAACCTTTATTTGGGAATATTCAGTGGGAAGTTTATCACACTGAATATCACAAATAACTAATCTGGCTAACTTTAGCTGGATAGGTTATTGTTTTCTCTGTTTTTGAATATTGGCCTCCAGGGATCTTAAGTTAAGCATTTATTTTCAGCCCAAATTTTAAGTATAGATTTTCAGCTGAAAATAGTGTCTAACTTAGTATTCTAATTCATTTGCCTAAATATAAGTGTTCACCTTTTTTATTATTGGCATCTATGCTATTAAATGAGAAACTGGCTGTTTTTAAGATATTTATGATTACTAACCTTGGCAACAATATTCAAACTCTCTACATTATGGCAAAGTCCATGGATACTTTTTACCCTGATACATACTTTTATTTTAAAACTTGTCATAGGTATGTTGTGTCTGTGCACATTTGCGCCTACTTTTTATGTGATAATTTTCATGGAAAATAACACATGCAGATTTGTAAATTCAATTTAAGGGTCTGATTTTCAAAAGTATTTATGCACTTACAAATGTATTTTAGATGTATAAATGCACTTTACCTATGTAAGTCAGCTTTTGAAAATTTTTACAATATATCCCATTGAATTTTCTGGCCCCAAGAAACGAATCGGAAGCCAATCAATGATGCTGGAAAGCAGGACAAATGGTAGTGATTGGTGTAATCAGGGATTCTTTATTGGTGTTAGCCCGACTCTGGCCGAGTTTTGCTCTCGCAGGAGCTGCCTCAGGGGCTACTACAAGAACGATATTGATTAAAATTACACATGACTGACACACATATACATTAACAAATAGACATAGATATGTGTTAATACATATAAAATGTCATAAACTTAAAAAATATAAAACATAAATAAAGTGATAAAACGTGTAGAAATACAAACAATGATTTAAATTAATATATCAAAAACACATGATTGTGTGCGCATAGGGGTTCATTTTAAAACACAGCGCATGCACGTATTTTTGTTCGCGCACCAGGCATGAACAAAAGTACGCCGGATTTTATAAGATATGCGCATAGCCGCGCGTATCTTATTTAATCCGGGGTCAGTGCGTGCAAGGGGATGCACATTTGTGCAACTTGCGCATGCCAAGCCCTGCACGCACTGCCCGTTCCCTCCGCCTCCCCCCACCTTCCCCTACCTAACCCACCCCCCAGCCCTATCTAACCCCCCAACCTCTGTCGCGAACGTTACGCCTGCTTGAGGCAGGCGTAACTTTATGCGCGCCGGGCCAGCTGCCGTGCACCATGTTCCAGTCCGGGGGCTGGTCCTGAGGCCACGGCCAAGCCCCCAGAATGCCCCCGGGCCAAAACCATGGTGCCGCCCCCGGATGACGCAGCGGCCACGTCACGCCCCCCCCTCCCCCCCCCCCCCGGAAAGCCCCTGGACTTACATCTGTCCCGGGACTTTGTGCATGCCAGAAGCCTATGCAAAATAGGCTCGGTGTACACAGGGGCATTTTAAAAGTGTTACACGCATACCTTATGCGCGTAACTCTTTTAAAATCCGGCCCATATTGTAGAAATGTGTGAACAACATTTACTACATGATCTTGTTAAACTTGTAACCATAACGTGCAGAATTTGTATGTATGTGTATGTCTGAAGATAAAGGGCGTGGTATTAGCAGGAGAAAGTCATAAGTAAAAAACACTTGTGTTAAGACAGTAAATACCTGTACCAATGGTTGCTTGTATAAGCTCACATAGCAAAGTGAGAACTTCACATCATATCAATTGGAATTGATGGGAAACAAGGGGGGAACGCATAATGTTATATGGAAAATGTACACATACTCACATATGACAATGGTCAACATAAAATGTATTCAGTTAGTGTTATCTTTTTTCTTCTAATGTGAAGTTAGTTTTGTAGTGAGGAGTTATTTTAAAATGTCAATGCAAAATTTATGGGGTCAGGTATCAGGATTTTTCCTGACTTATTTCGAGCAATTCAGGAGAAACAAAGGGCTTTCTGGCTTTGCGCCAGGAGGTTCTGGCTTCAGGAGCTAGTTTTCTATTAAGGTATCCATGTAAATGCTCTGTTAAATATCAGGATAGTAGTATTCTTTTTTATTTGCCTGAATAATTGCAAGTTTTAATTAATTCTTGGAAAGTTATACTGTCCTCAAACTCTCAAAATGCATCATCTAGTTAGGAGTTAGTATGAATGTCTGCAGGGTAACATGCTATCACAGTTTCCTTCATGCATTTCCTTTCGTTCACTCATTTAATTCTACCTCCTTCTTTATGTTTAATTGTGGGCTAACTAGACACAAATTGTTTATTGCTCTTATTGTTTTTGCTTTCTTGTGATTTTTTTGCTTTGCCATGTTCCTGTATAAAGTATATTATTTGTAATATTTTTAATAAATGAATTAAATATACCATTATATATATATATATATATATATATATATATATATGCTATTACATTTTCCATAGGATTTACTTACTTAAGTGCACTTAAAGATGAATTTTAAGAATCTAATGCACACAATTTGGGGATGCTCAAATATGTTGGGCTCATGTGCACTGAGCAAATTTTAAAAAACGCCAAGATATGGGCCTAGCTCCCAGAGCATGCACATTTCAGAACTTTTCAAAAAGGGATGGGGCATGGATATGGTCTGGGTCGGGCATAGGCATTTCAGGGTATGAATCTCAGATGTGCATGTAAATACTGATGTAATCCAGTATGCACCAAGGCCCCCTGCTGCATAACATTTTTCTGCTATGGACGATGTGTAAGTTGAAATATAAAGAGAAAAAGGCAGAGCTGTGGGGTTAAACGGGTTGGGGCTAACTGGGGGGAGTGAAAGCTATTAGATTAGGGAGACTTGGAGGACCTATCTCTTAGCTGGGCAAAGTGGGGATGAAGTAGTAAAACCGGGAAAAGCACTTGTGCATGCCCCTTATTTATACAGTAGAAGCGTCATTTGCATTCACATGCTAACGCCCACTTAAAATTTGGCACACATGTACACGCAGCCAGGCTATGTTATAACCTACATTTTATATATTTTATATAGAATATACTACAAAGTTTTATCAATCCTCCACAAAATAATCACAGGACAACAAAACTACTGGCTAACCAAACACATTGAATTACATGCTCCAAAAAGGAACCTTCACTCAATGAATAAAGGCCTCCTCAAAATTCCTCATGCAAAAACCACGCATCTATCATCAACCCAAAAGAAAGTTGTATCCATCGTCAGCCCCTCTCTATGGTTACCCCACAATCTAAGAATTCAATTTCATACCAAAACCTTCAAAAAAGAGTTAAAAACCTGGCTATTTACCAGAGCCTTCTCAGACGCACTTAATCATCAACACCAACAGACTCCCAACCAGACAACACCAAGAAAACAGAGATACCACCCGGTCCACCCATGAAATCTCAACACAACCACGAAACCTACAATAGTCGTTCAATAACTTTTTCCTATATATAATAACTAACCCTACTATTACTTCCATCAAATGTTACCTAACTTTTTTTTCAACTATGATACTCTCTGTTAAAACCCTAATGTTACTTTGTCCTCATATATATTTTTCCTGTAAACCGTTGTGATGGCAAAACCGAATGACGGTATTCAAAACATGTTAAATAATAAAAAAATAAATAACATGTGCACATATGTTCTAAAATAACTGCATCCCTGGGCATTGCCAACATATGCACACCAATGTGAAACCGCCTATTGCTTTGAAAATTATTGTCATAATATGCATACATGGATAATGAAAATGTCTATGATAGTAAGTTACATTTATAAAAGTAACTCCTTTTCAAATTACCTCCTTATATTCCTCCACTGATCTAAGCATATCCTAGCAATGCCTCTTCTAAATATGACAAAAGATTGCATTGAAGGATGGCAATTTTCAGTCAGTCTATTTACATGTATAATTGCTTTTTTCCCCACCAAAATGACTTTGATAATTGTTCTCTTTAAGATGTGGGTAGCAACTTTTTTATTGTTTAATCCTGATATAATGATACCTTCATTGATTTTCTATGTTCACTTTCCTCTGCCCTCTTCCTTACATTTTTGTTTTTATAAAATATTAATCTATGAATTCCTTCCCCCTCCCCCACCCCCCACAGCATATTAAGATTGGTAGAAACCACATGGAGTTGTTCACTTGAACTTATTTTTGTTATAATTTGACTACTAGTAGATCAATTATATTTCATTGACAATTGGATTAAGTAGAATTACTTGGTATTCATTGGAAACAATAGTGCCTTGCAATAGCAAGGGAATAATGCGTAATTAGTTTAGCATAAATTTTGGATATCTGCAAACAGAACAATAATTAAGTAAATTTCAGGGAGAACTTGATCAGTAGTATCTTTTCAGATCTTTTTGATACATATTTCTAGTTGATCTGTTTTACTTTTATATCTTATGAAACATGATTCTACAAAGGATACCACACTGAAATGTATATCTTCTAGATATATATAAACATATTATGGTCTGAAGAATAAGATAAACTATTCCATACTTCAAAGCAACAAGTGAGCAAACAAACAGGACTACAAAAAGGTATTCTGAGTATGGAAGTAGAAGATAGATTTTACAGAAAAGAGCCTAGCTGATTTTACTGGCAAGACAGCTGAAGAACAGGTTGGAAATGATTTTCAAAGCTCAATTTAGGTGAAACAAAACAGGGATTTATGAATGTAAAACATTCAAAAATCAATTCCTAAGGAGGCAATTTCAGAACTGATTTTTGATGAAAAGTCCATAGGTACTTTTATCCATGGGCTTTCTATAAATTCTCAAAGGGAAAGTACTCATACTTTCAAAAACGTTTCATGCCTAAATGCAACATACTATCATAGCAATTTTCAAAAGCCATTTATCCATGTAAAGTGCACTTACACATACATAACTTATGGACAATTAAATGTCATCTATTGTAGCAATTTTCAATAGCCTACTTACACAGGTAAAGTACATTTTTATTTAAAAAACTCATAGTAAACTGTATCTTCCATTCTAAGTGGAATACAAATAATACATTGATAAACATATAAATTGACTAAAATCATGGATTACACAATCAAAACACTCCATTATAAAAAAACATAAACAATTTAAAGTACATACAATAAATTATTATCACTTCAATAAAGTTAACCAACAATATATAAAAATAATTTAAAATATATACTTAAAACAAGCAATTCAATCAAACCTGATTGTTTCAATACAATTAATCAACTTTCAATACAACTAATCAAACATAAATGAGCAATTCAACTCCTCAAAAGTTTGTGCAAATAAATGTGCTTTTATCAACTTCCAAAAATTACAGATTGATGATTCAGCCTTTAACTCATTAGGCAGAGTGTTCCAGAGTTAAGATCCTGCTATACAGAATAGTTTCTCTCTTGATTCAGTCATGCAAATCTTCTGAATAGTCTGCATATCCAATAAGTTTTGAAATGATGACCTCAATGTATGAACTAGTTAATGAATCTGTATTTTGTATGAACTAGTTAATGAATCTGAATTATGCAGTTTGAAGCTAGGCCATGAATCACTTTAAAATTCAGAATTTAAGCTTAAATTTTACTTTCAAATATATTGGCAACCTATGCAACCTCATCAAAACAGGAGAGATACAATCAAATTGTAACACCTGATATAATATATGCAAAGTACAAGCTTAAACATATATGTACCATAAGTTAAAAACTATACACATTGTTGCATTCTCTGCCTTTAGAAACACCTCCACACAATAAGATAGTTTTTAAAAAATACGCATGTGCATCCATGTGTGCACAGTTCCCAGCGCACGCACATGGCTATTTTATATCATGAACTGGATTTTCATGTCTGCGTGCGCATGTGCGGGCAGGTGGCATGCACGGGGGGGGGGGGGAGATTTTAGAAAAATGCGTGTTGTGACACAATTGGGCCTCCTCCAGTTCCCTCCCAATCTGCACCAATTAAGGAGTGGACTGGGAGGAAACTTTCCTATCCCTAACCCTACCCTTCCTACCTCTTCCCCTCTCCTCTCTGATCCCTAAACCTATCCTAATTAATATATTATTTTTTACCTGACCTGCTCATTTGAGCAGTAGTAAGTGCCACCCTAATGCATGTGATAACACTGTAATGTACATGTTAAATAGTGCAACACACTTTAGTATGCAAATATCACATTTGCTATGCAAGTGGGAGGAATTTGGGTGGAGTTAATGGTGATAAGTAGTAGACATGTGATTCGGCCGAACCTTTCGGTTTGGTCATCGTTATCGACCCGCTGTGGGAAATTTTGTTTTCCCACGGTTCGGAACAATTTTTTTCGGCCACCCCAAATTTTGGGGTTAGTGCGCACTAATGGGGAGTGCGCACTAACCCTGAAAAAAAGAATTTTCCTGAAATTTCGGGAAAATACACTTCATTTTCAGGGTGGCCTAACCAGGATGAATGCACATCCCTAATAAGCAGCTGCTAACATCAAACATGATAAAGTACACAAAGCAATGTGTGTTTTAATGCCAGAAATAATTACACCTTCTTTCTGTGAGTTATGTCCATGGTAGCTGTGTGAAAAGGTTTTTATCACACATGCCATTCAAGAGGAGAGAGAGAGGGAGAGAGAGAGAGAAAACAATATGTCACTCTACTATGTATACAACTGTACTTTTATCTCGAGTGGGCTTTAGCAGTGTAGGGTAGATATGAGGGATGGTTTTACATACACAGTAGGAGGTACAAACCGCAAAGTACACAATACTTAAAATTTTCTGTCATGTCAATTTATGAAAGGTACAAGAGGAGTTGATTTGTTCAATGCTTCAAAAAGATAGGTAGAGAGTGCAACTAGCTATTTAGGGAGTGCATTGAACAAATCAACTCCTCTTGTACCTTTCATCAACTGACATGACAGAAAATTTTAAGTGATGTGTACTTTGCAGTTTGTACTTCCTGCTATGCATGTAAACCACCCCCCAAATCTACCCCACTCCCCAAAGTCCATTCCGAGATCTCTCTCTCTCTCTCTCTCTCTCTCTGGTGTATTAATCAGCACATGAAGTGAAAAATAGCACAGGTGTGATAAATGTATCATGCCTTGCAGAAATTACCTATGCAATGTGGGAGCAGGGAAATTAGCCTAACCATGCCCCGTGTTTTTTTTTTTATTATGGGTGCTTGTTCTGCTTTATTTATAGCATTTTGATAAATCTAGGGGTCTGTGTGTTAAAATTACAATATTTTCAGTGTTTCCAAGACACCTGTGGGTAATTTGATTATTATTTACCCCAAGAAGTTACAATTTTATGAATTATTATGCAAACTAATAGTATTTGCATACTATTGAAGCTATTTTGTAGTGTGTGAACTAAAAGGTTTAATGCATCACACATTATGCCCCCATGTGTACACATTTAGTGTACACATGGGAGCATAATTTTCATAGGGAATTCTATGAATAAAACAATATTTGAAAAGTATAAATAGCCATTTTATAAATCATACAGCTGCTATACATATAAAATGAGTCACATGATTCCTATATGCTTTTAATTTAAGTGCAGTGGGGAGAGGCATTTTGGGGATGATGTCTGGATACGGTTTTGCATTCAGATGCATTATTTTCTATTTCAAAATGTATGCACATACATTTCTATAAAAACTTTGAAAATTCACCTGATAATATACTGTGGTTCATTCCCTCTAAGGGATGCAAATAAAATCAGCAAAGATTTAAAATAGATCCACATTGTTATAAGCAGCCAGTAAAGTTTGTGGAGTTATATGGTCAGAGTTTTGGCTACTTATAATGAAATGCATTCTGAACAGTCTGTAGAATTCATAGCCAATACTTTGGTAATCCCTGAAAAAGCATTTTACAGTAATTGATAGAACATAAGACTAATACTTGAGCAGCACTTTGGAAATCAGTAGCAAAAATATTGGGGCAGTTTTTAAAAGGTAGGCGCGCGGCGTGCATTTTTGCGTGCTACCTGGCACACAAATGTACACCCAATCTTATAACATGCACACACAGCTGCACGCATGTTATAAAATCAGGGGTCGGTGTGCACAAGGGGTGCACACTAGTGCCCCTTGGGTGCATCGAGCCCTCGGGGAGACCAACTGGCTTTCCCCGTTCCCTCCGAGGCCGCACCGAAATCGGAGCAGCCTCGGAGGGAACTTTCATTTCCCCCCCACCACCACCTTTCCCTCCCTTCCCCTACCTGTTCTGCCTCCAGCCCGAAAAAAAAAAGTACCTTTATCTCAAAAGTTTCGCCTGCCAGAGGCAGATGTAACTTGTGTGCACTGGCCAACTGCCGCCCCGCCACGCCATGCTCCCCCATTATACCTAAGACACCTGACCAGTGAAGACATAACTTCCTATGGCCATGTTGTCTTTCTCCTCAAGTAATGATTTTTTTAATAGTGGACATACTACTATAGCTTTCTTCAATGAGGATGGAACTACACTCACTACGCTCATGGATAATGATGTATTAACTATGGTGGTTAAAGAATGTGCAAATATAGGGCCAGACTTCAGTAGCTACGCGCGGGCATAGATTTGTGCACGCAACCCGGCGCGCACAAATCTATGCCCGATTTTATAACATGCACGCGCAGCTGCGCGCATGTTATAAAATCCGGGGTTGGCGCGCGCAAGGGGTTGCACCTTGCACACTCCGAGCCCTAGGGGAACCCCAATGGCTTTCCCTGTTCCCTCCGAGGCTGCTCCGAAATCAGAGGAGCCTCGAAGGGAACTTTCCTTCCGCCCCCCCCCCCCCACCTTCCCCTCCCTTCCCCTCCCTTCCCATCCCTTCCCCTCCCTTCCCCTACCTAACCCTACCCCTAGTCCTACCTAAATCCCTCCCTGACCTTTATTTTAGAAGTTGCGCCTGCCTCCGGGCAGGCCTAGGTTGCGTGCGCTGGCCAAGTGCCGGCACATGATCCCCCGGCCTAGCGACCTTACGAAGGCCTCTTGCCACACCCCACCCCGCCCCAGACTGCCCACACCCTGCCCCTTTTTTCAAGCCACAGGACATACACATGTAGGGCTTTTAAAATCTGCCCCATAAGTTTTAAACAATGAATGACCCAGAATGGATGACTCCTGAGGAAAGTTAAAGATTTGTTAATAACCCCTGTATATCAGTAGAAGCAATTTCATGAAATTTATGACAGTGACATTCTAAAGCATTTTCAATCACACTGTGTCTATAGCTTTTTCAGAACAGTTAATAAAATCCACCTGTTAAAAGTCCCTGATGAGACCACACCTTTAAAAGGATATAAACTGGATGGAGTTATTCCACAGAGTGCCTTCTAAAATGCTCAGTAATCTTGTTGTAAAGCATAAGTTGGCTGACTTAACGATCAAAACGTGTATACCATAGAGGATAGGTGAGATAGGGGAGATATGATAGAGACATTTAAATATCTCAGAGGTATCAGTGCACAAGGGTGGGTCGTTTTCAATGCAAAAGAGACTCTGGAATGAGGTGCCATGGAATGAGGGTAAAAAGGGGCAATCCATGGAAGTATTTCTTTACAGAAAGGATGGTAGATAGGCCATGTGTGAGCAATCTGTATTTTAAAAGCTTCAAATTACATGCATATATGCACATGTATTTGCTAAAAGGGCCAGAGTTGGGTCTATCAGAGACATTCCGGTGCAGGGCCAAGAGATAAGCATGAAAATGTATATTTTAAATCTGGTGGCTGCAGCACATGGTGAACTGTTAGCCACACTTGTTTACTTCTGCTCTTGATGAAGTGTAAGTTTGCTTAAATATCACTAAATATCACTAAATCGACTGGATGATGGTTTTGGTTCAACTGGTGAAGAGTGCAGGCTGAAGAACTGGAGGGGTCTGGATGACCTTGAGATGGAATGGGAAAATTGGGAATGGCCTTTACATAAGCTTATTTAAATCCATTTACCTGTGTGCATTAAAGTTAACAAAGTGCTAAGGAGGATATGTGAAATACATTTGCTAATATAACCACTTAAAATTAGGAACACACATATGTGCGGTAGGCATATTGTAAATCATACATGTGTAATTGCACTTATAATTTAAAATTCCAGCATATAAGTGCTCACATGATTCCCGGCGTGCGCACATGGATGCGCTGATTTTATAACAGGTGCATGTAGCCATTTGCATGCAATAAAATCTGATACCTGCACGCACATGTGCATGGGGTCCCACTTGTGCGTGCAAGGGGGGCGTATTTTGTTTAAAAGCGTGCAGCAACGCAATTGAGCCTTCCCCAGTTCCCTAAGAGTTAAGCAGCGGACTGGGAGGGAGCTTCCCTAACCCCCTACCTATCCTTCCTCCCTTTTCCCCTCTCCTTCCCGACCCCTAAACCCCACCTACCTACCCAATTTGTTTTTGTTTTGGAACTTACTTGCTCGACGGAGCAGCAGTAAGTTCTGCGCAGCGTGCCGGTGATTTACTGCTAACTGTTTTTGCAAACATACAAAAACTCTCAGAAAAGAAACAAACAAGGCTCAGGGCTGAATCTGCTCTTTTGTTCCATGCAATCTCTACAGTTTTAGTAGCTGCAGATTACTAAATTGCAGTGTACTGGAGTGAGACAGAAAAACGCTGAAACTCACCCCTGTTCTCTGCTTCTGTCCACTCACCTGTTCCCAATTCTAGTGCCTCTGTCTGTCTCAAACAGTAAGCACTGCAGCAGTGAAGATAACAAAAACAAATAAAAACTAAACTATGTGTTATTTTCATGGGTACCCTCCATGCATTTTGGGAAACCATGACTAAAATAAAAATCACCTCATTTGTCATGTTTGCCTACTAAATGAATATTTAAATTATTTTGTTTTAAAACAAATGCACAGCTTATAAAATGGTCAGACCATAATATGGTGTTAGATACCATAATATGGTCCGAGAAAAGCTTAGCTGCTAGCCAAACCATGGGCACAAAGAGAAAATCCAAAATGTGCCCTGCTTGGTGAGTAGGGACATCAGTAACCCGAGACAAATCCTGCAAAGAGGGGATGAGTAGGAAATCATTCAGGTAGACTTGCAGTAGCTAGTGCTCATGGATGTTAAAATATCCTATCAATGATAATTTCATTCAGCTGTTATAGTAGTGTAGTTAAAGAATTGGCCAGAGAGGAAAGGACTGTCACTAGACCCAGGAGGACAGTAAAAAAGACAAGAGACCAACTATCAGCAAACAATACTAGAACTTCACACTAATCTAAAAGAAAAAGCTAACTGGTACATTCATAAACTGCTCTTACAAACAATCACAAAGCCACACTCCTGCTTATTTATTCTTTGCTTGTGATCCTAAATGTAACTAAATAGACTCAAATCATACAAGATTACAATATCTGCAAGCAAATGTCAAGATTCTGAAAACATGTTGTCAAGACCATGATCAATATTTCATTTGTAAAATCAGGGCTTTTAATTTTCATTGAACATGCAATATTTCATCCTATAATTATCATGGAGTGTATACTTTAACCTATAGTAGGAAGGGGACAATATATAAATAGCATTTTCATGTTGATAAATGGGTTTACCCACATAAAAACTTGCAAATATTACCCTCTAAGAGGTTGATTTTAAAAGTGCTGCTCACACAAAAATACCCATATATGCAAGAATGTGAACTGCACGTAAGCAATACAGATTTTTAAAAGCCATGATTTACACGTATGAGCAAAAAATAAGGGGTGGAGCATGGGTATCCTGGCGTGAGGGCCAAATGTTATGCATGTAACTCCTTATTTTAAAACCAGAGGCCTCAGTGCACAGTGGCTTGTTAGCTGTTGTGCGCCCCGTCTGCGCCTGGCCCACGCATGGACCTGCTCACCTCACTAGCTCCTCTGTAGGTCACGGGTCAGCCTCCCCAGCGGCAGCCGCGACCACCTCCAGGCCTCGGTGGCCCACGGAGGCAGTCGCCGGGCCTTCCACTGCGCACCAGGCCTCACACCGGAGTTCGGCATCCTCAGTGGTGTTGGCCATGTCCCTATGCATGCACTCACTTGCAGACCGCCTGGCCTCTTGAAGGACCGGGGCAGGTCCGAGCTCCGCGGCGTGTCCTGATTGAACGTACAATATAAGGAAGTCCCTGCCTGCACTTCCTTGCCTCGGCAATCGGCATTGTAAGTGTACTAGTTTGCCTCCGCGTTCACAGTCTTGTTCCAGTCTTGTTCCAGCCTTGTTGCAGCATCCTACTGTTCCAGCGTCCATCTGTTCCAGCATCTGTCTGTCCTGTCTACCCAGGTAGTACCCTCGGACTGTCTCTCTGGTACTGACCTTGGCCTGTTCCTTGTCCATTCTGCTCGCTGCCTGGATCTTGACCTCTGCCTGCCTAGTGAACTCGTCTGACTTCTGGAACCTGACCTTTGCTTCGTTGACTACTCCTCGGTCTGATCCTTGGATTCTGACCCCGGCTGCCATTGACCACGTCTCCTGATTCTGGCTTTGTCCCTTGCCTTGTCATCACCTACACTGTATTAACCTTCCTTGGTTCTCCAGACCTACAGACTAGTGAGCAACCACGCTCCCTTGATGCTCATGGGCACACCTCTCTACTACCTCTCCAGGAGACCCTGCAAGGCCCACCTAAGTCCAGGTGGCACGGGTCCCTATGGGCTCCACCCGAGGGGACCGCGGCTTCCAATGGTGAAGCTCATCCTTGCCTCTGTCTCCTCCAGTGCTCCACCCCCTGGGGGCAGGTGCTTCCTGGTCCCTACCAGGAAGCCGTTCTACACTGCTCCAGGAAAAGGGTCCACCTCCAAGTGCAACAGGTTGCCAAGGCCATGGAATTGGCAGAGTCTACTGCCTCCAGGGCCCTACCAGGTTTGGCTGCCAGAGTCAAAGAACATCATCAAGCTTTGGAATTGCTAGCCTCTTCAGTGGAAGAGCTTCGTTCCCAGCTGAGAGATACAGCTCTGGCCAATCCCGTGGGCCTATCAGCCTCTATACTACCCAAAGCATCGTTGGCACTCCCTGCACCTCCTCGATACAACGGGGACCCACGCTCCTGTCGTGGCTTCCTCAACCAGTGCTTCATGCAATTTGCAGTGCAACTCTCCTTGTTCCTGAAAGAAACCACTAAAGTGACCTTCATTCTTTCCCGCCTATAAGGGAAGGCTCTTGCATGGGCCTCTCCATTGTGGGAATGTTCTGATCCCATGCTTTCCAAGCTATCCGAGTTTGTTGCTCTCTTCAAGCAGCCCTTTGGAGACCCAGGCCGCCAAGCTGTAGCCAGTTATAGTCTACTCCACCTCCATCAAGGGTTACGGACCCTCTCTGAGTATACGATGGAATTCATGACCCTGGATACTGAACTCAGGTGGCAAGTAGATTGTCTGTGAGCCATCTTCCTAGATGGACTCTCCAGCGCTCTCAAAGATGAACTCTCCGTCCGTGAGACTCCCACGTCTCTAGAGGGCCTGATTTCCCTCACCGGGAAGATTGTCCACCGACTCCAGCAAAGGCGCCTATAAGTAAAAGCTTCCTGCTCTCCTACACTGCATCCCATGTTTGTCCAGGGTCTTCCAGCAAAGACTCCATCACTGGTACCTCCTCCTGTGGTGGAACCCATGGAGGTGAACCGTGGGTGACTGTCTCCGACCGAATGTCTCCGTCGGAGGAAGGAGGGTCTTTGCCTTTACTGTGGGGCTTCCAGACATCTTCGGAAGTTCTGTCCAGTCCATATGGAAAACTGCAACACCTGAGCCCAGCAGGGGAACCCAAGCTTAGGCACTACTGTCACTGGCCCCCAACTCCTGCTTCCAGTCTCTCTGGGCATCGAGGCCCACTCCTTCACCACCACTGCTCTTGTCGATACAGGAGCAAGTGGCAGCTTCATCATGGATGACATTGCCAAGCTTCTGAACATTCCTCTCCAGCCATTAGATGTGAGCCTTCGCATCGCCTCCATTCAAGGAGAACATTTTCCAGGGCTCCTTCTATGTGTTAAAATGTTCCACACATCCAGTCATCCTGGGGCTGTCCTGGTTCCAGGTTCATGAACCCAAGTTCGATTGGCATTCCCTGCAGTTGGTGCAGTGGGGTTCCAAATGCCAGAAGACATGTCTACGTCAAGTATCTCCAGCTGTCCCTGTCTTGAAGTCTACCACCCTAGCTGGTTTGCCTACCCAGTATGCTGAGTTCAAAGACGTCTTCTTGAAGCAGAAGGCGGACACTTTGCCTCCGCTACGCAAGTGGAATTGCCCTGTAGAAATTTTGCTGGGCACGATGCCTCCCAAATGCAGAACCTATCCATTGTCTCAACCAGAAACCCTAGCCATGTCTGAGTATATCAAAGAGAACTTAGAGAAAGGGTTCATTCGACCCTCCGATTCTCCCACTGGAGCGGGATTTTTCTTCGTCAAGAAAAAGGACGGCAGTTTATGCCCTTGTATTGCCTACAGAGGACTCAACACCATAACCCAAAAAGACCGATACCCCCTGCCCCTTATCACTGAGCTGTTTGACTGCCTTCAAGGGGCACAGATCTTCACCAATTTGGATCTGAGGGGTGCGTACAATCTGGTATGCATCCAACCTGTAGATATCTGGAAAACCACATTCAAAATGAGGGATAGTCACTATGAATATACCGTGATGCCCTTTGGGCTAATCAATGCCCCAGCAGTCTTTCAATGCTTTATGAATAAAATCCTCCGAGACCTCCTGTACTCATTCGTAGGCGTATATCTTGACAATATCCTTATCTTTTCCAAAGACCTTGAATCATATCGAGATCATGTTCAGATCGTCCTCCAGTGTTTAAGAGAAAACCACCTTTATGCCAAGTTAGAAAAGTGCCTCTTCGAGCGAAATCACTTATCCTTCCTGGTGTACACTATATCCGATTGATAGTTCTCCATGGATCCAGATAAAGTCCAGGGGATCCTAGACTGGCCCCAGCCAGTAGGCCTATGGGCCTACTGGCTGGGGCCAGTCTAGGATCCCCTGGACTTTACTATTACAGGAGCTTCATTGCCAATTATTACAGGAGCTTCATTGCCAATTATTCTACCCTAGCTGCTCCGCTCACCACCATGACCCAGATAGGGGCTAACACTCGTGTGTGGACTCCTAAAGCACAAGCCTCCTTTCAGACGTTAAAAGAAGCATTCTGTTCTGGTCCCTGTCTTCATCATCCATACCCAAGATGCCCATTCGTCAAAGTCAACGCCTCTGCAATCGGAGCAGGAACCATCTTAAATCAGTTTTCTCCAAAGAGTAAATTGATACCTTGTTCATTCTACTCACACAAGTTCTCTCCTACAGAGCAGCACTACACTGTTGGTTACCAAGAACTTCTAGCTGTCAAGTTGGCACTCCAAGAGTGGCACCCCTGATTGGAAGGGGCGCAACATAAATTTACCATTTTCACTGACCATAAGAATCTTGAGCACCTTAAAGAAGCTCAACTCTTGAATCCTAGACAAGCCCAATGGGTGTTTTTCTTTGAACGGTTCAATTTCATACTACGTTATCGCCTAGCTTCCAAGAACGTCTGTGTGGATGCACTATCAAGATCCTTCAAACCAGAGGATGTCCTGAGATTCCCAGACACATCATTGATCCTGCCTGCATATCCCTTGCCATGAACACTACAGCTCCAGTTGGGAAAACTGTCATTCCACGTAGATGACATGAACAAGTTCTGAAATGGGCTCATGATTCCAAGTTGGCAGGATACCCAGGTTGTACCAGGACCCTAGAGATGTTGTGGAGATATTACTGGTGGCCCAACATGGTGCAAGACTCTTGTAACTATGTAGATTCATGTCCCATCTGAGCCCAACAGAAGTCACCTACCAGACAGCCTTGGGGCCTACTCCAACCACTTCCAGCACCTACTGAGCCATGGTCCAGCATCTCAATGAACTTCTTCACAGACCTGCCTCCGTCCCAGAACAATACTGTAATCTGGGTCATCATCAACCATTTTTCGAAAATGGGTCACTTCATTCCCTTGCTGGGCCTCCCATCGGCCCCAGAATTAGTCAAGTTATTCCTGAAACATATTTTCCATCTCCATGGACTCCCAAAGGAAATTATATCACACCAAGGACCACAGTTTCCCGCCAGATATTGGCACTCTCTATGCAAAAAGTTCAACATTGCCTTGAATTTCACGTTGGTCTATCACCCACAGGCCAATGGTCAAGCTGAAAGGTCCAACTTGACCTTGAAAACATTCCTTCGTTCCTACATGAATGACCAGCAGGACAACTGGTCCGATCTGTTACCCTGGGCTGAGTTGTCACACAATACCCACGTTGCTGCTGCCACCAATGTATCTCCATTCTCTGTGGTATTAGGGCAACAACTTCAGTTGGCACTTCCAGATCCTCTGACTGTTCCCTCTCCAGCCGTGCAATTCATGGCCCACACCATTCGCCAGGTGTGAAATCAAGTCAAAGAGCACCTTACCCAGGCCGCTGAGCACTCCAAGTGAACTTCTGATGCCCATAGATATCCTGCTCCAGTCTTCCATCCTGGTCAGAAGGTGTGACTAAGCACCCGACACATAAGTTTGAGACTCCCCTCTCATCGCCTGGCTCCCAAGTACATCAGCCCGTTTCCAATTCTTCGAAGAGTGAGAGCTGTGTCTTATCAACTGCAGCTACCTCGTGCCATGGGCATTCACAACACATTCCATGTCTCCCTTTTGAAGCCCTTGGTCCTCTCCTGGCTCTCTTGCAAAGATCCTTCACCTCCACGGATCTCTACCAAACCAGATTCGTCACTTCAAGTAAGAGAGGTCCTCAACGTCCGTCGGTGTCAAGGCACATGGGAATACCTCTTAGCCTGGGAGGGTTATGGGGCCAAGGAAAACTCATGGGAACCATCCCATAACATTATAAAGAGCTCTTCAGGACTTTCCACAGGACCTATCCTGAAAAGCCACGGCTGCGTAGAGTGAGGCCTAGAAGTGGGGGTACTGTTGTGCGCCCCAACTGCACCCGGCCCGCGCATGGGCCTGTTCACCTCACTAGCTCCTCTGCAGGTCATGGGTCGTCCTCCCCAGTGGTAGACGCGAGCACCTCCAGGCCTCGGCGTCCTGCGGCGGTGGTCGTTGGGCCTTCCACTGTGCACCAGGCCTCATGCCAGAGTACGGCATCATCAGTGGTGTTGGCCATGCCCCTATGTGTCTGTGTGCGGACTGCCCAGCCTCTTGTAGGGCCAGGGGAGGATCCTAGCTCCACGGCATGCACTGATTGAATGTACGATATAAGGAAATTGCTGCCTTCACTTCCTTGCCTTGGCAATCAGGTCGGCACTGTAAGTGAACTAGTTTGCCTCCACTTTCACAGTCTTGTTCCAGTCTTGTTCCAGCCTTGTTCCAGTCTTGTTCCAGCATCCTACTGTTCCAGTGTCCTACAGTTCCAGTGTCCTTCTGTTCCAGCCTTGTCCAGCATCCTTCTGTTCCAGCATCTGTCTGTCCTATCTCTCTGGTACTGACCTCGGCCTGTTCCATGGCCATTCTGCTCACTGCCTGGATCTTGACCTCTGTCTGCCTTGTGACCTTGTCTGATCTCTGGAACCTGACCCTTGCTTCGTTGACTATTCCTTGGACTGATCCTCGGATTCTGACCCCGGCTGCCATTGACAACGTCTCCTGATTCTGGCTTTGTCCTTTGCCTTTTCATCATCTATGCTGTACCAGCCTTCCTTGGTTCTCCAGACCTACAGCCTAGTGAGCGACCGCACTCCCTTGATGCTCATGGGCACGCCTCTCTACTACCTCTCCAGCAGACCCTGCGAGGCCCACCTAAGTCCAAGTGGCCCGGGTCCCTACAGGCTCCACCTGGGGGGACCGCAGGCTTCCAATGGTGAAGTTTATCCTAGCTTCTGTTTCCTCCAGTGCTCCGCCCCCTGGGGGCAGGTGCTTCCTGGTCCCTACCAGGGAGCCGTTCTACACTGCTCCAGGACAAAAGTCCACCTCCAAGCCCAACATTAGCCACATAACTTTACTGCTGCTCCAGATGAGGAGCAAGTCTGCAGATGAGTGATCTGAGTCAACAGGGGGCATTCAGGATGAAGAACCAGAGGAATATAGAGGACCTCAAGATTGACTGGGCACACTGGTAGATTAATTGGAAAAACTGGGAATGTCCCTCGCTCTAGCATGTTTTAAAATATGCTTACATAAATACATTAAAACCAGCAAAGACCTATGAATGATATGTGAAGCTGGTTTGCTCAAGTAACCATATAAAATTAGAAGCATACTTACGAATGGTAGGTGTATGTTAAATCATACATGCACAAGTACACATGTGATTTAAAATTCAAGCATATCTCCACTCATGCACCAATACACACAATTATGGGCTATGCACACTTCTTTTAAAATTAGCCCCTATATTTTTTAGCACTTCCATGCAAATTAGTTTTAGTACAAATGTGTATGCGCCAACCAGTAAATAAGCATTTTAACATTAAAATTCTTTTGCACATGCACCCCTTAAATAACCAATGCAAATATATATTCATTTGGGACTGATATAGCTAGCTACCTCTGAAAAGGAATTTTCACTAATGGATTCTGAGTCAACTTTATACAGGGCTTATGGCACACCATGGTTGGATAGGAAAGCAGTTTACAATTATAGCACTTTAGAAACATAAATGCATTCAGCTCCTCAGCAGATAGTATGACCATTGATTTAAAAGTATAAATATTTCACAACTGTCTGAAATTTAGAAAAGCTACATTAGATGGAATCATTTAATTTAATATTACTATAATACTAACAAATCCATGAGTTCTGTTTGTATGGGTACCTTGATTTGATGACTGAAGGTATCATGGTAACATAGTATCATAATTCAGCAAAATATGGCACAAACCAGAGGATTCTGCAATGTGAGAAAATGTTGGTGAAGCTTAAAATCAAGTAGGTTCTGTGGTATTTTATTACACATGGGCAGACTAGATGAACTTATCTGCTGTCATTTTCTCTGTTTCTGGTGCTTGGAAAACATTGATTTAATAAGAATCTTTCTGCAGCATTAATTTATTCTGTCTCTCTCTTTACTGAAATATACTTATATCATTTAATTCCCTAAATATGACAGGAAAGACAATGTGCCATGAATGCTGTCTTGAAAACATCTCTTGCTATTTTCTTTAGGCTTTCATTTTTTGATAGGTATGAAATGTTTTGTTTACATGTTTCACACACATTTAGATGAAAAGATATACTACCCAGCTAATCTGCAAAAAGAGTATGAAAAAATGTACAAAATAAATGTGTAAACTAGTTTAAAGAATTAACAAAAAAGTCTGTGGTTTGTGAAATTAATTTCAAATGTTTTTTTAACAAAAATCCGAGGCACATTCATTGAATTGGTGGAGAAGTATGAAAGTCTGAGCAAATTTGTTCAGTTTGTTAATTTAGCAGGGGACAGGAAAAATCTAAGAAACAAAAAATCCAAAAATTCTGTTGAAGTCAAACCAAGCTGAATGTAATTTAGAAATGTCCACACATCTCTATATAATAACTAAGGACCAGAAGTCTTACACATTCTCTGCATTGACACAGAATGGGAAAACACTTTAGGAGATTAACAGGTGAATTTTAAAAGCCTGATGTTCACATCAATTAGAGGATGCACGAAAATGTTGGTCTTGCACGGAGTGGATTTTAGAAAGCCTCCTGGAAATGAACATACCTTGTACTGCATGTACAAATGAAAAGTTTTCAAAAAGTAGCATGGGTGTGGACATGGTCGGGGCAGGGCATGGGCATTCCAGGATTTTAACGTGAAATTTGTGCATAAATGCTTATGCAAACTGGCACAAGCCGAGGTACCCTGCCACATAAATTTACTTCTGCTATGGATGACGAGTAAGTGATAAAAGAAAAAAATCTAGGCAGTTCAGCAGGGTTTTAAAGGTCAGAGCTAACGAGGGAGAGGAAGACAAACTATGAGGGTTTGGAAGACCTATCCCTTAAATGGGTGAACTGGGAATGAACTGGTTTCAGTGTCAATGGCATTGGCACACATCCCTTTTAAAATCCCACCACTTATGCAGTGTTGGTGTTTGAGGTAGTTGTGAGTGGATCCTTGGGCCGGTGGCAGATGACCACGCCCCCGGGAAAAATCCCGAGAGGGACCACCAGTCAGGCTCAGAGTATGGAGACAGACACACACTAGTTGTTTTATTAACAGTATATGGAACCACCAGAAGTGGCAGTAGTGAGTTGGAAGCACCTGGCTGGGCCGTAGTCCCTCAGATACTAGAACAGCGATCCTGGATAACTGAGCTGTAGAGAAACTGAATATAGTGTGTAGGCAGGCTATGCAGAGTTCAGGAACAGACCCTTGATGGTAACACTCACACAATAGTCTCTTAGAAGCAGCCCAGGAGCTGGCATGAAATAGGCCCTCCAGGAACGAGTACCTGGTTCCAGGGAACGCTCTGAGTGAGGGATGGTAACTCACTGGTGTAGTAGGCAGCAATGACTTCCTGGCAGAAGTGGTATTCAGTAGCAAGTCCGGGAACGTGGGCCCTCAAGGAGCAAGTACCGGTTCCAGACTGCGATCTGAAAAGCAAAAGAGAAAGCGAGGCCCCCGAGGAGCGGGTACCCCTGGTAAGTCCGAGGAGGCAGAGTAGCAAGGAAACCCTTTCTATCCAATCCTTTGCTAACTCGATTAGTTAGCGAATTCAGAGACCTTAAATATCTGGTGGGGATGACATCACCTCAGGGGACGCCCCTGAGGTTCGCTCCACTGCTGGTACTTGAGTCGGGGCCACGCCATGCGCATGCCCTTAGGCTTCTGGGAAACATGGCGGAGTGCAGCGTCCAGCTGGTCCGGGGACGCTGGAGGGGAATGGCAAGATGACGCCGCGGCAGCCAAACTTCCAACAGGCAAAGAGGGAGTCACCAAAGAGGTAAGGTGTGTGTAGTGGAGACGTCGGGCAGCGATGGTCACAACATGCAGTAAAAGCAGGATTTGCACACACAGGGGTGTGCCCATTTAAAATTGAGCACACCTGTGTGAGCAGCCAAGCTATTTTAAAACATCGATGCTTATACATGCATATGTTATAAAATGCTTAGCAAACCATGTTCACCTACAATTTTTTTGGTTGGACCAATAGGTAGATAAGCGACAGTTATATAAGTAGTACCTTAAAGTCCAAAAATCTCATTTTGTGAACTCGAACCAAAATTTGTTTGACCCTCATAATAGGCTTCATCGTATACTGGAAATGCAAAACTTGTCACAAAACCTGTCACAAAATACCTGTCACAAAAATACCTGTCACAAAACTTTCAAACAAAACCTTAAAACATGGTTGTTTGAACAAGCATTCACACTATGAATCTTTATCATACAGCTAATCCATACCCCCCTTCTGTCCATCTATACTGTATTTCGACCATAATATGACTTTAGTTTTGCCCTTACAGTTAATCTTTAAAAATTGAATAGTAATTGACCAATGATTAAATGTAAGGTGGAGTTTTAAAGTTGTTTTCAAGACTATACGATGAAGCCTATTATGAGGGTCAAACAAATTTTGGTTCATTGAGTTCACAAAATGAGATTTTTGGACTTTAAGGTACTTCTTATATAACTATGTAATAAAATACCCATGTCCCTGGGTGCCAGCTGATGAACATGTGCACCTGCTTGCCACTTTGAAAATTACCATCCCTGACCTTATTTTTATATTCTGTATCCACTATGAAGGGATGTATATATAGGAGAGAGTGTAAAGTTATGCAAGGAGAGGGAGCAATGAGGATCTTCAGAGTAGATGAAATAAGAATTGGACTACAGCTACCAGCAGGCTTAGTTGGGAGGACTAGGGAAAGGAGGGGTTCTGAAGGTGGAGTTCCTCGAGTTCTGGAAGGGCATAGACTCCTTAGAGGTGAAATAGCTGCTAGGAAAAAAGCTATCAGATGAGAGATAGAGGTCTATTTTCAGACAAAGGAGTTATCCTCCTTCTACAAAGGAGGATAACTTTCAAATTACTGAGCATGGTGGCATATACATGTGATTATGTTACAATCAAGGTTTTACAGATAAATTTGTGACTTCATCAATTCTTTATTTATTGAACGTTGTGAAATTCAATTATCTAAATTCTTGAAATGTATCTTCTCTCCTTTTCCAAGGTAAAGGGCAAGTGTAAGCTCCCCTCCCATGTAGATAATGTATCAAATGATAAAGTACAATATACATGCAAAGTCTAATTTCCTACCTCTCCAGTAGTAGTTCTTTTATGAACTCAAGTTCACTTCAAAGTACCAGACTGATAAAGTTGTTACTTCTCCTCTCCTATAAACCTCAGTAGATTCACATAGGCTCTTGTGAAGTTTCATCTAAACTCCTTTCTCCCCATTCTCCTTCTCCTAATCTGGATGACTATAAGCCATCCCTCTGTATGGATGTAGATGATCCTAAGTTCCTTCTCAGTAAAGAGAACTCCTCCCTTTATGATGTTACAACAAAAGACTAGGTCCCTAGTTAATAGGGAGACCCAGTAAAAATAGAAGTCTTTTTACAGAAAAGAGGGGAAAATGCATGAGCCCAGGAGGGTAGAGAAATCTCCTGGCTAAGCAAAAGAAAATCTTCTTAAAAATGTTTTTTCAAAAATAAAATAAGGCTCTCTAATTCCATATATATTGCAGGTCTCATTTTGAGAACCCTGATAGCCTTACCCCATCAACACAATCCTATATAGGGGACAGCTGAAGGCATGCTGGCCCTGTGAGGGAAACAAAATCTTTCACGTGGCAAAATGGTGGTCAGAGTATTTATATTAGAAAAATTCACAATTCGCACTCTCCCACATGTGGGAGCTAACTACCCAATTATGCTTTCTTCCCACATAATGAAATATTCTGCATGATTCATGGAAGAGAAACAAGGAGGTCACAACATTAATAATCCACGTGTATGATATATGTGTTTTTTTAAACTAAGTGTATGTAGGCATGTAGGCTTATAGGTGAATACATGCAGTGCATTGAAACTGGTATATCAATGTATTGAATGCTGTGATGATTCACTTGGATTGCTTTAGTCCCTGTGCTTTAAAAAAAGAAGGAGAATCCCTAGATTTCTCTCAATAGGAGCTTTGGTGGGTTGAAAAAATATGCCTAAGATGGCTACCATGAGGAACTACACTTCCCAGAAATCCTAGGAGCCAGTATCTAGGAGGCTTTTATTAGGCAGGAGTTGCAGAATGGGTTGGAGTCACCCACTCATGTAGTAGAAGGCTAGAACCTGCATAAAGGCAGCAATGAGGGGATCAGGAGGAGTGGTTTCAGCAGGAACAGCAGAGACATGGAAATTGAGATGAATACCCTGGAAATCTATCCAGATAACTTTATCTGGTTAACTTTGCTAGCTGGCCTGTAGCTAAATGTGGACCAAATAGAATGAATTGACTTTGAAAGTGAAATATTTTTGAACCTTTATATCATGGAGGTAATTTTCTAATTACCCACATATAATTATGGGCCTTTATGCACCCAAATTGTACCAGTTTTCAAAGTGAACTTATGCATTTAAGTTCCCTTTAGAAAATTATCCTGGCAAAACTACATGCACCCAATTATTCACTTGCTATTAGTGTATGTGGTTTTGCCAAGATAATTCATGCACTTAAATCCAAAGACTGAACTTCCTGGAGTGCCTAACTCCATGAATTCCACTATTTGGAATACTTTTTCTCATGTGCATGCAAAAGTATGCATATACAGTGTTCATGTATGTAATTTTTCACACATATTGGTCATATAATTTTCTAAAGGACCATTTCTGAGGGTAAAGCACTGCTTTACCCATAAAAAGTCCCTTTGTGAAAATTACCACCTGTATTTTGCATTTTCATTATCATTGTTTACTTATTTCTCTTTTTTTCTTACTAGAGAGCTTCAAGTGTGATATAGCAGGTCAAAAGAACTAAGAAGTTGCCAAACTGGGTCAGACCGAGGGTCCATCAAGCCCAGCATCCTGTGAGATCGAATTAAAAAAAAAAGGCACTTAGAATGCTTGGATGATTGCTTATAGGGATGTGTATTTGTTGGAAGAAAACTAGGAAATGTTCAAAAATTTCAATTTCATTTAATTTTGTTTTTAAATTGAAATATAAGAAAAAATATTATTGGGGACACTTTTTACCTTAAGCCAGAAAATAATAATAGTACCAATTTCAGTCTAGCAGCACACTTTACAATTGTACCAGTCAGGGAGGAGTGACTGGGGCTCAATGTCTGCCCCATAAAAAAAGAAATGAAAAAAGTAGATTTGGGGTAAAATGATCTGGAGAGGCTGGGGGGAGGGGGAATCACAGAATCACACTGAGGACAAGTCTCCCAGGGTTACTGACCAGGAGGGAAGGGTTAGGCTGGCCATCATAGTTGGTGATTTGATTATTAGAAATGTAGATAGCAGGGTGGCTGGTGGACGTGAGGGCCACCTGGTAACTTGCCTGCCTGGTGCGAAGATGGCAGACCTCACGCATCACTTAGGATTATAGACAGTGCTGGGGAAGAGCCAGCAGTCATGGTACATGTGGGCACCAACGACATACGAAAATGTGGAAAAGAGTTTCTGGAAGCCAAATTTAGGATTTTAGGTAGGAAGCTGAAATCCAAAACCTCCAGGGTGGCATTCTCTGAAATGCTTCCTGTTCCACGTGCAGGTCCCCAGAGGCAAGCAGTGCTCCAGAGTTTCAATGCATGGATGAGACGATGGTGCAGGGAAGAAGGATTCAGCTCTGTAAGGAACTGGAGAATCTTTTGGGGAAAGGGGAGACTTTTCAGAAAGGATAGGCTCCACCTTAACCAGAGTGGAACCAAGCTGTGGCACTAACATTCAAAAAGGAGATAGAGCAGCTTTTAAATTAGAACAAGGGGGAAAGCCAATAGTCACTTAGCAGTGCATGGTTCAGAGAAATGTATCATTGAAGGATACTAATGAAACAGGAGAGTTAGGGCATCCCAACAGAGAGGTTCCATTAAAAGCAAACATAGTCCATATGCCTATATGTAAAAAAATCTCCGAAGCTAATGATTTCTGAATTATCCCAAACAACTGGCCAGCGCCATTTTTAAAGATGGTGCCGGCCATCCAGTGCTCCTACCATGTGACAGGGGCCGGCCAATGGCACGGATACCCTGTCACATGGTAGGGGCAAAGGGTCATCGGTGCCATTTTTATTAGCACAGCCGACGGCCCGAGAGTGGGAGGTTGCTCACCGTGCCCCCACTGGACAACCAGGTAATTTTAAAACATTTTTTGGGGGGTCGGGAGGGTGGGGGAGGCTAAGGGGTCAGTTTTAAAGGGTCAGGGTGGGATTTTTGTTTATTGGATCAGGCGCAGCTGATAAACAAAAAATCAATCGGGCCGGACGATAAAAATTATAAGATTTGAATCGGAACCGGAACTGAACCGATTCCAGTTCCGATTCACATCTCTAGTCATTGATGTAATAGAGGGCAATACATGATATTAAGAACTAAGGGTATGCAAACTATTGAACAAGACTATTTTATTATTTCCTTTATTGCTCTGGTTTGTTTAATGATTGGGCTGTTCTGTGATACACAGTAGCTTAATTTGACACACATTAAAAGTACAGATATGGGGTTTTTTTTCTGACCACTCATCTTTTCTTAAAATGCTATAATTCCTACAAATGGGGCAAGGGGTATGTAAACTTATGATCACAACTCTATATAGAATGAAGAGTGGTTATCCTCAACCAATCTCAAAACCATGTACTTAATTTCGAAAAATCTTTGGATTCTGCAGAGGTTGCTACCCAAAGGCTTCAACTGGATTTAAAATTTAAAAAACAAAAATTACTAACACACATTTAACAACATATTAGTAACATAAACCCCCCCAATTTAAACTTTACTTTAAAAAATTATCAGCTCCTTATTAGAAATTAACAGACAGAACACCTGAAGCCTATTTCTCCATGCTTCACCCATCACACTTACAGTTCAACTTAGAGGAACCAAAAACTATAAAGCTAGCCTATTACTACCATACCTATCTACCAATCCAGAAAACCTGTCAAGCTGATAAAGGAGAGGAATTGCCATTTTGTGAAAAAACGGGAAAATCCCAATCGTTTTTCGGGCTCCCCAAAACATGCCGAATTGGACAATTTTGTTGAAATTTTCCAATTCGGCAAAAATGAATGCACATCTCTAATTTTTAATATTTAGAAAAGTGCAATCAGGAGGCACTTCCACAATTACAAGAGGTTAATTTTTATAAACATCTAAGAGCAGACCCCCATAGCATCTTTACAGATTGACATTAAAAAGTTACTTGATCAGGGGTTGTCAGAGGGGGTTATTACATCAAAGGAATACAATATTTTATTTGAGCAACATCCAAATGTTCCAGTTTTATCATCTACTGCCAAAAATACACAAGAGTTTTGCTAACTCTCCCGCATACCCTATTGTATCTAGAACTGTTTTTGTCTTGGAAACTCTCCCTAAGTATGTAGACTCTTTTTTGCATCCTTTAGTATCATCACATCAGCGATTCAACACAATTTATTTAATTATTACAAAATATTACTTGATTGACCCTTCTTGATTATTGGTGACAGTGGATATTACAGCATTATATTCAAATATTCCTCATTTGCAGTATACATATCATTACTAAGAATTTGAGGCTAATGTCTCTATCGAGGGCACATCAGGAATTTGTTGTGAGGCTGACTGAGATAGTTCTTATAAAGAACTACTTCAAACCAGTGATTAATTTTATCAGCAAATTAAGGGTATTACCATGAGAGTTACAATGGCCCCCTCAGTGGCTTGCCATGCTAGGTCCTTGTTTGAGCAAATCCACATTTAGGGGGTCATTTTCAAAGGAGTTACGCATGTAAATGTGACATACTATCGTAGCAATTTTCAAAAGCTATTTACTCGAGTAAAGTGCACTTACTTGAGTAAATCCTATGGACAATTCAATGGCATATATTGTAGCAATTTTGAAAAGCCCACTTACTTGAGTAAAGTGTATTTACTCGAGCAAAAACCAGTTTTGCTCGAGTAAATGCTTTTTAAAATCTACCCCTTATGATTTAAATTTTTTGGTCTCAAATCAAGATGAGGTTTTAATTCATCAACAATATAATTTTGATCTGAATGGTTCCCACGGAATATTTGAGGTTTTTTGTCAAGTGGTTAGATCAAAGAAATGTTAATATAAAACTCATTGTACAACATCACATGCAACAAATCTCATTTTTTGATGTGCTGGTATACAAAGGTGAAGGTAGGTTGTTAACTACTATACATCATCGGGTAGATTTTTAGAAGCCCTGCTCGCGTAAATCCGCCCGGATTTACGCGAGCAGGGCCATGCGCGCCGGTGTGCCTATTTTCCATAGGCCGCTGGCACGCGCAGAACCCTGGGACATGCGTAAGTCCCAGGGTTTTTGGAAGGGGGCGTGTCGTGGGCGTGTTGGGGGCGGGGCCGAACAATGCGGCATTTTGGGGGTGGGGTGCTGCGTTTCGGGGGCAGGACCGGGGGCGTGGCGCCGGCCCGGGGCGTTCCGGGGGCGTGGCCGCGCCCTCCGGAACCGCCCCCGGGTCGGGTCTCAGCACGCCAGCAGCCCACTGGCGCGTGTGGATTTACGTCTCCTTCCGGGAGGCGTAAATCCGTGGATAAAGGTAAGGGGGGGTTTAGATAGGGCCGGGGGGCTGGGTTAGGTAGGGGAAGGGAGGGGAAGGTGAAGGGAGGGTGAAAGAAAGTTCCCTTCGAGGCCGCTCCGATTTCAGAGCGGCCTCGGAGGGAACGGAGACAGGCTGCGCGGCTCGGCGCACGCCGGCTGCCCAAAATCGGCAGCCTTGCGCGCACCGATCCAGGATTTTAGAAGATACGCGCGTAGCCGCGCGCATCTTTTAAAATCCAGTGTACTTTTGTTTGCGCCTGCTGCGCAAACAAAAGTATGCGAACGCGCTTTTTTAAAAAATCTACCCCCATAAGTCTACCAATAGGACATTCCTTCATTTTTCAAGTCACCATCCTCATAGCCTAAAGAAGAACATTCCTGTTGGGAAGTTTTTATGCCTTCATTGGCTTTGTTTTGGAAGACTTTTCATTTCACTTTTCACAGTTTAGTGAAACAGTTACCCATGCATACAAAAGGGTCCTTTTCACTAATCATGAAATTCAATTATTCTCTTGCAATGAAGAATCATCTGATAGGGCTGGTTTGTGTATTACTGTATAAATAGCAGGTGCAGGGAGACCAGAATATTATATTATATCATTGGGATATTTAGTCTATGAATGCTATTTTCAAAGAAAAACCTATAGAGGTAATTTTAATAGGATTACTCAAGTAAATGTATCATGCTAAAATAGCAATTTTTAAAAGCCATTACACGTTTAGGAATGGTAACTTTCAAAGCAGTGCTCAAGCACACATTGACATTTGTGCATTGGTGCACACCCAGGAATGTAGAGATTTTATAACTTGCATGAACTTATGCAGCATTGTTATAAAATAGCCTAGGCACATGCACATCTTCGACTAATTTTTGGCTTATGCGCACCCAGCCATGCATCTCAGGTTTCTGCCATGTAAGTCGTGGAATTTTTAAACGGGTATGTGTCTGTGCCATGGTCAGTTTCACAAGTTCATTGACCAATTCCCCAAGTGTAGAGCTAGCTCCTGTAAACCCCCCTGGTTGAATAGCCTACTCTTCCCCTAGTTACTCCTTTAGGAATGACTAGTTTTTTAAAATTTTAACTTTCATCTCTTCCACAGCAGAAGTAAACTTAGGTCACACTAGACCTGGGCATGCACCAGGGCACGTAAGTATTTATGTGCATATCTCTAAGCCATGCCCTGAAACACCCATGCTCAGCCCAGCCCATACTTACACCATTTCCCTTTTTTAAATCAAGTGAAATATACATGCAATGGGAGATACGTGTGCATCTGGGTAG
Organism: Rhinatrema bivittatum; assembly: GCF_901001135.1. Classification (NCBI taxonomy): domain Eukaryota; kingdom Metazoa; phylum Chordata; class Amphibia; order Gymnophiona; family Rhinatrematidae; genus Rhinatrema; species Rhinatrema bivittatum. The sequence continues at coordinate 158,929,097 of NC_042619.1, forward strand.
CTTTTAAAATCTGGTCGGTGCACATACGCCTAATTTGTGCACACAACCCTTATTGATGCGGCACGCTACACTTTTAAATAAAATCTAACTCAAAGAACATTTACACTTGTGGCAATTTTCCAAAAGCCACTTACATGGGTAAAGTGCATTGACCTGAATAAAACCCAATTTAAAAAAAATATATATTTCTCAAGTTTCAATTATAATACAAAGTGTAAACATACCGGGGTAGATTTTAAAAAGCATTTACTCGAGCAAAACTGGTTTTTGCTCGAGTAAATACACTTTACTCAAGTAAGTGGGCTTTTCAAAATTGCTACAATATATGCCATTGAATTGTCTATAGGATTTACTCAAGTAAGTGCACTTTACTCGAGTAAATAGCTTTTGAAAATTGCTATGATAGTATGTCACATTTACATGCGTAACTCCTTTGAAAATGACCCCCACCTTGTTTAGGAAACATATAGAAATTGATTCAAGTAAGAAAAGAACAATAAAAAGAAAATAAAAAGATAATCTTATTTCCATCCAGTAATCAGAAACAAACGAAGAGGGAGGAACAGAAATCAAAATGGAGTTTTATCATTGAAAAATACTAATAAGAAAAAAGCATGAAATGACCACAATAACATTCAAAATAGCCCATTATGAGTCCAAAGTGGAACCCTGGAGGGGTGCAGATAATTTGCAATCCAAAAACGACTGTAGCTGTTCAGGAGCAAAGAATTGTCTCGAGGGAAAAGGGCCAATATCAATGTGGTGAATGTGTTGCTTGTGAGAATATCTATGCTTGAACAGAATTTTAACACCCTTCCTCGCCCATTCAATATTGTTTTACTGGCTCCAAGAGGGTTGATTATGCCATTATGTTTCTATGCCATAAGTTGTTTATTGGACATTCGAGGAATGCAGTTAATACCCATATCTTTCAGCATAAAAGTTGTATCTAGACAAGAAGCTCCCCATTAATCAGCCATTGACAGGTTGAAAAGCCTAAGCTACAGTTTTTGAAACAATCATTATTGAACTTATGACACACCTACAAGGGTACCTTAAGGTAAATGATGCCCCTAAAGACAAGGTGGCTTGTCTCAACAAAATAAAGGATCTCTTTTTCTCTTCAGTATATTTTGATAAATCAGGAAAAATTCTGACAGTTTGCCCATAGAAAAGGAAATTGATACTCCTAAAATACAAATGCATTACTTTGCTTAAGTCAGATTCATTAGAAAAAGTAACCAAAGCAGTCCCACTTTCTAATATCTCAGGGCCAGAGTTCTCAAGATAATTCATCAAAATGGATAAACCAGAGGTAGAATGTGTTAGGTGACTTGAAGTAGCAATGTGAGTAAGAAGAAAAGAAATCTCATTCATCAACAGAATGGCATCTGACTCCCATTTTAAGATATCCAGAAAATATTTCCTTAAAGTCAGTAGTGGTGGTTCAATGATAACCTTAGAGTAATTTTCCAAGCACTGCAGCATGTGGTTGAGGTAAAAACAGTCCTTTACAAGAGAGGTATTAAGATCTTTAATATCATGTATGTCTTTTTCCATAGACTTGGGGTTAGATTTTCAAACCTGTGTGTGTGTGTGTGGGCATCCATGTGCGCACGCTTCCCGGCGTGGGCACATGGCTGAGCAATTTTCTAACATGCATGCGCCGGCATGCACAAGTTAGAAAATCCATGAGCTGTGCTCAGATGTGTGCCAGATTTTATAATCCATGCGCATATGTGTGGGCGGTGTGCGCGGAAGGGGACTTTTGCAAATTCCGCGTGCAACGCATTTGGGTCTTCCTCGAAGGGGCAGGCCTGGGTGGTAATAGGTTAGCATCCCTACCTCCCTACCTAAATTCCCTCCCTCTTACCATCTCCTCCCCAACCCCTAAACCCTACCTTTTTTTTTTTCTTTGTCTTATAACTTATTTCAGCTCAGGAGCTGAAGTAAGTTGTGTGTGCCGGCTGGCTGCAGGTGCACAAGTCTTCGATTCAGTGATCAATGGTGCTGTGCTGCCCCCCCCCCCCCTGCCCCTCCCTGCCCCTTCAGCCCATCCCTTCGAAGAGGCCCAGCACAGATGCGTGTATCGGGGCTTACGCCTGTGGCCGGGCCCATTTGAAAATTCGCTTGGCGCATGTGAGACCCAGCCACGCATGTAAAGCCCTGGATTTATGTGCATGGGCCTTTAAAAATCTACCCTATAGTCTTTACTTCTTGTTCATGCAATTCATTCCATTGCAAATAAACCATAGGCTCCAAAGCTTGGATAGTGATAATAAGGACTCACCATTCATGGCCAAGTTGTCAAAAGGTCTAGATACAGTAGAAACCACAGCAGCAGCCGCCGAGTAAGTCTGCTCCAACAGCGCTTGTGAAGAAAAGCATCTCTGAGCAGATCTTCTGGAGTCTAAAACATCTGATGACAAAGTTGAGAGATATGCTACTATTGCCACTGCCCCTCTACTTCGGACTCCCTGATGAGCTAATGAACTAGTACCGAGTAAGGGATACTGGCAGAGTCACATCTTTGTGCTGGGGGGAGTCACTGATCCAGAGGGCTGACAGACACCTCTACCCCTAGTGATTGCTATGTTCCCTTACTGAGAATTGCAGAAGGGATTTCATTTCCCTTACTTGTGAGACTCTGAGGCATGAAGTTTGGAATCTGCTGCTGACCAGGGAGTAAAGGTGGGACTGGATGGAAGACCTGAACCTTCCTTTTGCATTTAGGATTCATCATACTGCATGAAATTCAAACAAAGTAACAGAACCCCCAGCAGGTCAAACCATGCATACAGACCATGCCACCATCTTGTTCCCTCCCAAAAAAAAGGTAAAACCCAATTTTAATCATGTAAAAGCTTTTTAAAATTGGGCCTTATGTTTGTCCACTCAAGGGGCAGAATTTTGCATGATATGTTAGTATCCGTGGTACTGTTTGGAAAAACAATTTTTGCCTCATGGGAAGAGGGCAAATACCAATGTGGTAAATGTGCTGTTTGTGAGAATATTTATGCTTGAACAGTATTTCCTCACCCTACCTTGCCCATTCAATATTGTTTACCTGGATCCTTTGAATGTAATACCAAGTGGGTTGTTTATAACATTGTGTGTCATAATTTGTTATATTGGACAATATAGTTAAAACCAATATCATTCAGCATAAAAGTTGAATCTGGACAAGAAGCTCTAATAGTCAGACATTGATAGGATGAAAAGCATGAGCTACAGTTTTTTCTTTACAACAAATATGGCGATTGAATGTGTCTGCATATTAAGAAGACTGGAACAATTTTTCATTTTATCTTGGCAAACATTAGTTCCAAGTGGTCTCAATTTGTTTGCTGATTGGGAAGTTTTTATGTAGGATGGGCTAATGGATGTTTTTAATGTTAGCTGTCATTTATCTGAATGGAGGTTCTGGATTGGTAAATAGGTATGATGGGTGGTAATAGGTTAGCTTTTTAGTTTCTGGCTCCTCTGAGATGAGCTGTAAGTGTGGTGGATAAAGCATTGAAGAATAGGCTTCAGGTATGTTGTCTGTTGATTTCTAATAGGGAGCTGCTAATTTTTTTAAAGTTGAGTTTAAATTGGGATTATTAGAATTACTGATATATTGTTAAATTTCAGAGAGTATATATAAAGCTAGCATGAAGCCTTTATGTTGGAGTTGCAACCCATGCAGAGTCTGAATTTTTTTTTTTGAAAAGTGCAAGGTTTTGAGATTGGTTTAGCATAACCACTCTTCTATCTCTATATATCTTATCCCCCTGAGGATGCCTTCCAAGGCTAAATGAGGGCCTTTTTTGGGGGATGTGAGTATTTTTGAAAACATACTTAGTCTGCTTGGTTTTGACAAATCCCACCTTTGAACTGTGAAAATGGTTGTTTTTTGATATTGCATTGCAAAACAGTGCACTCACCAGCAATGATTGAAATAATTAGTTCAGCCAGTTAATGTGATTTGAGCTGTGCCAGATTGGCAAAACCTCTGCTTTTAGTTTTGCCTTTAGGCTATGAACTGTTTTTTTTTTTGTTTGGTTTTTTTTTCAATGGCTTTATTGTTTAGGATTAGGTTTTTGAAAATAATGTTCCTGCACCTTTGATTTTTTCACACACACACATATATATATATATATATATATATATATATATATATATATATATATATATATATATATATATATATATAGGAAGATAGAGATATACATTTTCAAATAGTTATTGGATGTTGAAAGTGAACTAAGTTGTTAGTTGAAGGTTATATTTAATTAAGAGCTTCCAGATGGTGTTACTGAAGTGTTATTTTTACACATCACAAACTGTCCGACTAATGACTTAGTTTCACTTACACAGTAAACTATGGTATTGTCATTTTTTTTCAGCTGCATCAAAATAAGTAGCACTTTGTTTTAACTGTGACAAATTATTAAAAGGATCTTTGAATATCCTAGAAACAATTTCAGCATTCATATTGAGGCAATAATATTATAAACCATCCTTTCAAATTCTTTATTGCTAATAAGTTCCTCTCTTTGTTAAAGGTGTCGAGCTAATGTTTTTTTGTTGTACCACTGGGAACTATAAATATAATAATTTTAAGCCAATGTTGACTGCTGCACAATTTTTTCAGTTTCAACGTTGCAAAATGAAGGAAATGAGGAATATTGCAAGTACTTGTATATGGTAATTTGCCTTCAAGGTCATGGAGTCTTATTAGATTGTGTAACTAGATAAGAGGCCACCAAAATTAATGCTGTAGCACATGAGCTTTTGAGAAAACACAGGTGCCTTCTTCAGAAAAAGAACCTGTATTATTTCAGAAACTCATGTACTACAAGATATTTTGGCGGTCCATTATAAGGTATCACAACCTTCTAAGACTTCAGTTTTCTCCAGTACCAATCTGGGTACTAGATCCATCCTTCAGCTTTCTTCTAAGATCTAACATATGATGTTTCAGACTAGTTGGCTTTGGTAAAGTGCAATCTATTTCTGAAAAACAGGTGGAATTCCATCAGGGAGTTTGCCACAAGAAGGAAAATGTATTCAGTGGATCACTAGGAGATTGGATGAAATAAATCTCAATAGCACAACAAGGGCAGGATTCATCATTTCATCATTCCTTGTGGAATGATGAATCCCGTGAAAAAGAGGACTGAGGCGAAGGGGGGTGGGCGAGTCTGCAAAAGGCTGCAGTCGTTCGCACTGTGGCGGAGTGATTTTGCCAGCCGCAGTGCGGCCAGCTGCAGCCTTTCGCAGTGAATAGCAGCATCATAAAAGGTGTAGCTAAATGCTGCACTATTGCCGGAGATAATGTTCCTCACATTATCACCGGCAGCGGTGCCACGGCCAACTCCTCCCCTCCCCACCCCAACTCCTCCCCTCCAGCTAATTTAAATCCTATCGCACGTGAAAAGGCCCTTTTAGCGTGTGATAAGGGTTTATCACGTGCGTTAGGGCCTTATTGCATGTGATAAGGCCCTAATGCACGTGATACACATTTAGAAAATAACCCCCCAAGGCAGGAATTTATCAAGCTAATATATTTATCATGAGAGGTGAAATATTGGGGGGCTGTTTTCCCACAATATGTTGTCCCTCCACAAGAAAATGTTGCCATGGTTTTACACCAATATATTTAATCACAGAAAAAACCCACAATAAAAATATCACCATGGAATATATTAAAAAAAAAAAGCATAACAGTGGCCCACTTTGCCCAGGGCTGCCATCATATTAAATGGCTAAGAATCCCATAAACAACCCCTTCCCAAAGTGAAAAAATCCCTCCGGGGGGGGGGGGGGTCTCTTGGAAGATGCTCACCACCTTTCTCTGTCACCTCTAGAGGTGGTCCAGCATGTTTAAACATTTAAAAATATAAACAATAATCATGTGGCAATGCCTTACCTCCTTCCCCCCCAAGGTCTCTACACCTTGCCTCCTTCCATAGCTCTAGTCCCTGGTATCTAGTGTCCCCCACCCCTACCACCACCACCCCGAGACACCTACTTAGGTAAAAATAAATATCTGGTAGGTTAGTGGCCCATCCCCACCTCCACACCTTGGAAAAAAATCCTTGGTATCTGGTGATGGTCTGGAGTGCAATTCAATATCATTGTCCAACATGACACTGATTGGCCTTTGCCACTATTACATGTTGGAAGCTTTGAACCACCATTAGACATCAGGGATGTCTTCTCTAGATATGGTGGGTGGAGGGAGGGCCACTATATTACTATGGACTTATTTTTTATGTAAGGGGAGTCTGTGGATTGGGATGGGAACCAAGGGGGTGGTGGGGGGGGGGGGTGGAGGCCTGGGTGAGAGAGGAAGAACCGGGAAGTTTAGAACAGGGTAACAATAATTTTGGAAAGGGGACAGATTTGGGACGAGGGCATGGCATCATCACATGATTGTTTTTTATATTTGTGAAACTTTTCAGCCTATTGGGCCACTTCTAGTGGCAGGAGGGAGGTTGACAGGGATCTTCCAAGACCCCCAGGGGTTACTTTTCACTTTGAGGGGGAGTTTGCCTTGGTTGTATTGGGATGTTTGCTAATGTCCTAATACTCCTGTGGCAAAATATCTCCACCTTCTTGATGTTTATTAAAATAGCGTAGCTTCCCTTCTTTTGGCCATGATATTTTCTTAGCATATACTTATTCATTAGCTACTTTTGCATGCATTTTAAAAATGTATGTATTCACATGCATGCAAATCAGCTAATTTCAATAAGGGGTGATTTAAAAAAATAAATTATATATATATATATATATATATATATATATATATATATATTTATTTATTTAAGGTTTTTATATACCGGCAATCATGAAAACATATCTTGCTGGTTTACATAAAACAGGAGTGCAGTAAATACATCAAACTATATTGCACACACTATCACAAATATTGTGCGATATTGCAGAGTTATGGGTATATGGCATGATAAATAGCTGAAACACATGATAAACAGTTTTTCACATGTTAAAGCATTATTTCAGTTTACTAAATATACACCCATATCTGTAAAAGATGGCTTTTAAAGTAGGGTTATTTTTGGCATAAAAATATAATTATCCTTTTTGTTATTCTTTCTAATTTGCATGTTGTTTTGCCTTCATCCCCATCAGAAAAAAATTAAAACAACTAAAAGTCTGGTGACGTCCTTCAGAAAGTTATTTTGACAGTTACTCAGGCAATGAGAATACAACAAAGATATGAAAGGGCAGAAAGTAGGTAACATAACAGGTGCTGCAGACCAGGTGATTTTACACTGCAGGAGGGCAACATCTGCTTTGTAGAAATATGAAATAAAGGATGAAGGCAAAGAGAAGAGAAACTTAGTAATCAGACTAAATGGAATAAGATGATCAAATTAGGACAACATGAACTCTGAAAAGGGAGATGGACCTTGGAAAAGAAGAAAATTATTTTAGGGAGAAAGATGGCATGTAAAAAGAGGATGAGTTAATGAAGAGTGAGTTAGGGGAACTAACGCTTCATATGAGGGAGAAGAGATATATGGTTTTAAAAAGAGAAGGTTAAAATGTAAGGACAAATAGATTACTATACATAGGGTCAGATTTTCAAAGGCATTATGCCTTCGCCAAGGACAAGGCCAAGACTGAGGCCCTGGCATCCAGTCTAGGCCCCAGCATTAGATCTAGGCCAAGGCTGCATGACAAGGCTTCCAAGCCTGGCCGTTGTATATGACAAGTTGAGATCACGATGAGCTACTGCGGCCTAGGCCTGTGAAAAATTGAGGCTTCAACCTGAGTCTAGGTCTCATCATTGAGTCCCCCTTGGACTGGGTAAGTGGGGAACATGGAGATCCTGGACCCACATTTTTTGAATTGGAGAGATTGTTAGTGGGGATGGGAGTTTCAAGATATCCTGTTTCTTTTTTAATTTGTTTTTAGGATTATTTTATTTTATTTTGTTTTTGAAAACAACAAAAAAAGATTAAATAAACAAAATTTGTGGAAAAAACAGCCCAATAAAAAAATTATAAAAACACATTTTTTTTTCTCAACACAACCTAGTGTCCACCACTATCATCTCTGGGGCCTAACTTCTTATCTCTCTCATCCCAAGGGAAATGTCCTGCAGCCACAATTCCCTTGTGGGTGTCTTAAGTGGACCAAACTTAATGCCTGATTGTGGACTTTTAAGTAGGGTCTAAAATAGTTTTTGTAGTTTTTGATTCATATTAACTTGTTTTATAGACTTCTATCCTATCCCACCTCAACCATCTCTTCTCCAAGCTCATCAGCCCTAACCTTTTTAGCCTTTCTTCATAGGAGTGCCATTCCATCCTCTTCATCATTTTGATCATCCTTCTCTGTACCTTTTCCAGTTCAACTATATCTTTCTTGAGATGAGGTGACCAGAACTGTACACAGTACTCTAGATATTAGAGATGTGAATCGGAACCGGAATCGGAACCAATTCCGGTTCCGATTCACATCGTGAATTTTTTTTTGTGCGGCCCGATCGGGTTTCTTTTTATCGGCTGCGCAAGAGCCGATAAACAAAAAACCCACCCAGACCATTTAAAACAGCTCCCTTAGCTTCCCCCGCCCTCCCAACCCCCCAAAAATGTTTTAAAATTACCTGGTGGTCCAGTGGGGGTCCCAGGAGCGATCTCCCGCTCTCGGGCCATCGGCTACCACTAATAAAAATGGCGCTGATGGCCCTTTGCCCTTTTCATGTGATAGGGTATCTGTGTCATTGGCCGGCCCCTGTCACATGGTAGGAGCACTGAATGGCCCGCACCATTTTTAAAGATGGCGCCAGCCATCCATTACTCCTACCATGTGACAGGGACCGGCCAATGGCATGGATACCCTGTCACATGGTAAGGGCAAAGGGCCATCGGCGCCATTTTTATTAGTGGCAGCCGATGGCCCAAGAGTGGGAGATTGCTCCCTGGACCCCCACTGGACCACTAGGTAATTTTAAAATGATTTGGGGGGGTCGGGAGGGTGGGGGAAGCTAAGGGAGCTGTTTTAAAGGGTTGGGGTGCGTTTAGGGGTTGTTTTTGTGGACCGTTTTTCCCACCCTCCCCCAAAACCCCATGAACAATTTTGTGGGGTTTTCCTATCGGTTTCAGGGAGCCCCCGCTTTCTGATGACTTTGAAAATATCGTACTATATTTTGAATCGTCAGAAAAATGATTCACATCCCTACTAGATATTGTCTCACCATGGAGAAATACAGAGGCATTGTGACATTCTCCATTTTACTTTCTATTCCTTTCACAATAATTACTGATATATTTACTTGTTGACTGCCACCATTCACTGAGTTGAGGATTTCAAAGTATTGTTCACAATGACATTCAGATACTTTTCCACTCTGTTAACTTCTAAAATGGAACAAAACATTGTATAACTACAATGTGGGTTATTTTTTCCCTTGTGCAACACTTGTACATGTCCACATTAAATTTAATCTGCCATTTATGTTGCGATCTCGGACGTGGGGCCCGCGACTGGGCTCTTACCTCCCGCTGGCCTCTCAGCATGCCGCAGCGTTCCCCGACTCTCCCTGGGCCTTGGTAGGCCTTCTCTGTGGCGGCGGCCCCATGAGGGAGACACCATTGAGCTCCTCCTCTGACACCGCCCCTTAGGCGTGTGCGCGCGCAAGGGGGTCTGATTTAAAAGGACTTTGGCGGAAAACTTCAGTCAGCCCCCTGGATGACGTCAGATGTTGGGAGGGTATTTAAATCCAGCTGCTGCTTCAGGTCTTTGCCTTGCAACAAGGTTTGCTCCCTGGAGTCATCTTCCTGATCCAGCCTTGCTCCTGATCCCCTTGGCTTGTCTTCCTGGTTCCTGACTTCAGTACGTCTTTGGATTTCCTGTCTGCTGCCAGCCCCGACTGTTGGACTGTCTCTACGTTCTGCTCTCAAGCCTCCATCTTTACTTCCAAATTCTCTTTGGACTTTCGTCTCCGGGAGATCGCACCTAAGTCCAAGCGGCTCGGGTTCCCAAGGGCTCCTCCCGGGGGGACTTTGAGCTTCCAGTGGTGAAGTTCCTGATTGGTCTCCTGGCTCAGATCCACCTCCTGGCTAAGACACCCGCTGTGGACTTCTCCTCAGTGTATCTTCACCATCCGCTAGCCGGCTCAAGGGTCCACAAACTGTAACAATTTGGATGCCCAATCTATCAGTCTTGCAAAGTTCTCCTGCATGTTCTCACAATCCGCTTGTGATTTAACTGCTCTAAATAATTTTGTGTCATTTGATCACTCATTGTTCCCCTTTCCAGATCATTTATAAATATATTAAAAAGCACCGCTCCAAATACAGATGTCTGAGACATTCAACTGTTTACCCTTCTCCACTTAGAAAACTGACCATTTAATCCTACTCTTTGTTTCCTGCTTTTTAACTTGTTGAAATCCACAAAAATATTTTGCCTCCTATCACATGACTTTTTTATTTTCTTAGAAGCCTCTCCTGGGGAGCTTTGTCAAACACCTTTTGAAAATACAAATATACTACTGACTCAGCTTTATCCATGTGTTTATTAACCCCTTCAAAAAATATAGCAGATTTGTGAGGAAAGACTTCCCTTGGATAAATAAATGCTAGCTGTGACCCATTAAACCATGTCTATCTATATGTTCTTTGATTTTGTTCTTTAGAATTGTTTCAAAGATTATTATTGGCACTGAAGTCAGGCTTACCGTCTAAAGTTTCCAGATCATGCCTAATGCCATTTTCCAATATCTGGGTTATATTGGCCAATGGCCATCTTCCAGTCTTCAGGTACAAAGGATGATTGTAATGATAGGTTAAATTACTTGTGTAGGTCTGAAATTTCATTTTTGTGTTCTTTAAGAACCCTGGGATGGATGCCATTTGCTACTATTCAGTACCGGAATGGGTATTTCCCCAATATCCTCCAGTAAACAATAAAGAAAAGAACTCATCTAGTCTTTCTGCGATGGCCTTATTGTCCTTAAGTACCCCTTTAAACCCTTTGGATATATTTGAAAAAGGTTTTATTCTGAGTCTTGCCTCTATGACCAACTTCTTTTCAAATTCTCTTTAGTTTGTCATATTAGTGTTTTACATGAAACTTGCCGATGCTTATGATTTTTTTTTTTACTTTCTTCAGATGCATTCTTCATTCAGTTTTTGAACAAAGATCTTTTAGGTAAAATAGCCTCTTTCACCTTACCTTTTAACCATACTGACAATTGTTGGCCTTCCATCCACTTTTCTTAATGCATGGAATACATCTGGACTATTCTTCTAAAATGTCCACACCTGTTGTATACTTTTAAACATTGTAGCTGCTTCTTTCAGTTTTTTCTATATTTCCCATTTGAAAGTTTAATGCTAGAGCTGAGGATTTATATATTGTCCCCGTTCTAGTCATAAATTTAAATTTGATCATGTTATGATTGCTACTGCCAAGCAGCCTCACCACTGTTACCTCTCTCACCAAATCCTGCTCTCCAAGAAGAATTAGATCTAAAATAGCTCCCTCTCTCATCAGTTCCTGAACCATTTGCTCCATAAAACTGTTATTTATTCCATCCAGGAACCTTTAACTCTCTGGAATGTTCAGATGTTATATATACCTAGTCAATATTGAGGAAATTAAAATCTCCCAATATTACTGCACTACAAATTTGGTTAGCTTCCCTAACTTCTCTTAGCATTTCATCATATGTCCTCTCATTTTGGCCAGGTGGACAGTAGTATACTCCTATTGTACCTATAAAGAAAAGATTCTATTGTGCATTTAGTCTCTTTCAGGATCTTTATCCTGTTGGATTCTATGCCTTCCTGGACATAAAGTGCCCCCCCCTCCCCATGTTATTCCTCCCTACCATTGTGATATAATTTATAGCCTGATATGGCAGTATCTCTATGGTTATCCTTCTTCCACCATGCCTCTGAGATGCCAATTAAAAGGTAGATTTTTAAAAATGAGCATGCACAGCCATACATGCACGAATATAATGTCGCATCACTAGCTGCAGATATTTTTCAAAGCTTGCATATATGGGCATTAGCTATGCAAAATACATGCATGTTTTGGTTGCAAGTTGTGTGTGTCCCTTGTGCATACCATGTGGCCTTGAGTGTGCCACTGAGTGTGGCCATGTGCACGCCCTTGCACACACCGAGCAATGGCAGGTGTATGTTTGCATGTGCATACGGACACATGAGGGTGGAAATTCCTTCTCTTCACTGCATTAATGTAAGATGGCCATGAGGGGGAGACAGCCTAATTTCACCACTTGGGATGTAGCTCTTCTGGCATCCCTGGTGGTGGCAAATTAGCAGCACCTGTAGCAAGGATCCTGTAGCAAGGACCTGCTCTCCAGGTCATGCATTGTCCTTTCGCACCGAGGATATCTCCCCAAGGCCTACTGCCCAGGAGGGAAGGGTTAGGTCAGCCGTCATAGTTGGTGATTTGATTATTAGGAATGTAGATAGCTGGGTGGCTGGTGGGCATGAAGATCGCCTGGTAACATGCCTACCTGGTGCGAAGGTGATGGACCTCACGTGTCACCTAGATAGGATTTTAGACAGTGCTGGGGAGGAGCTGGCTGTCATGGTACATGTGGGCACCAACGACATAGGGAAATGTGGGAGGGAGGTTCTGGAAGCCAAATTTAGGCTTTTAGGTAGAAAGCTTAAATCCAGAACCTCTAGGATAGCATTCTCTGAAATGCTCCCTGTTCCATGCGCAGGTCACCAGAGGCAGGCAGAGCTCCGGAGTCTCAATACGTGGATGAGACGATGGTGCAAGGAAGAGGGATTCAGTATTGTTAGGAACTGGGCAACCTTTTGGAGAAGGGGGAGTCTCTTCCGAAGGGATGGGCTCCACCTTAACCAGGATGGAACCAGACTGCTGGCGCTAACCTTTAAAAAGGAGATAAAGCAGCTTTTAAACTAGAACAAAGGAGAAAGCCTACAGTCGCTCAGCAGCACATGGTTCAGAGAGAGTATTTTGAAAGGATACTAATGATGCATTAGAATTAGGGCATCCCGACAGTGAGGTTCCAATAATAAGAAATGTAGTCCAAGTGCCTGTAACTAAAAACTCACCTGAGCTAAAAAATTCTAACTTATCCATATCAATTAAAAAGCAGAATGAAAATACAAACAAAAAGAAAACTTTGAAATGTTTGTATGCTAATGCCAGAAGTCTAAGAAGTAAGATGGGAGAATTAGAATGTAGAGCAGTGAATGATGACATAGACTTAATTGGCATCTCAGAGACATGGTGGAAGGAGGGCAACCAATGGGACAGTGCTATACCGGGGTACAAATTATATCGCAATGACAGAGAGGAGCACTTGGGAGGCAGTGTGGCGCTTTATGTCCGGGATGGCATAGAGTCCAACAGGATAAACATCCTGCATGAGAGTAAATGCACAATCGAATCTTTATGGGTGGAAATCCCTTGTGTGTCGGGGAAGACTTTAGTGATAGGAGTATACTACCGTCCACCTGGTCAAGATGGTGAGACGGACAGTGAAATGCTAAGAGAAATTAGGGAAGCTAACCAAATTGGTAGTGCGGTAATAATGGGAGACTTCAATTACCCCAATATTGACTGGGTAAATGTATCATCGGGACACGCTAGAGAGATAACGTTCCTGGATGGAATAAATGATAGCTTTATGGAGCAATTGGTTCAGGAACCGACGAGAGAGGGAGCAATTTTAGATCCAATTCTCAGTGGAGCACAGGATTTGGTGAGAGAGGTAACGGTGGTGGGGCCGCTTGGCAATAGTGATCATAATATGATCAAATTTGAATTAATGACTGGAAGAGGAACAGTATTCAAATCCATGGCTCTCATGCTAAACTTTCAAAAGGGAAACTTTGATAAAATGAGAAAACTTATCAGAAAAAAACAGAAAGGAGCAGCTACAAAAGTAAAAAGTGTGCAAGAGGCGTGGTCATTGTTAAAAAATACCATTCTAGAAGCACAGACCTAATGTATTCCACACATTAAGAAAGGTGGAAAGAAGGCAAAACGATTACCGGCATGATTAAAAGGGGAGGTGAAAGAAGCTATTTTAGCCAAAAGATCTTCATTCAAAAATTGGAAGAAGGATCCAACAGAAAAAAATAGGATAATGCATAAACTTAGGCGTTAAATGTAAGACATTGATAAGACAGGCTAAGAGAGAATTTGAAAATAAGTTGGCCATAGAGGCAAAACCCACGTTAAAAACTTTTAAAAATATATCTGAAGCAGAAAGCCTGTGAGGGAGTCAGTTGGGACTGTTAGATGATTGAGGGGTTAAAGGAGAAGATAAGGCCATCGTGGAAAGATTAAATGATTTCTTTGCTTTGCTGTTTACTGAAGAGGAGGTTGTTGAGGTACCCGTACTGAAGAAGGTTTTCATGGGTAATGATTCAGATGGACTGAACCAAATCACGGTGAACCTAGAATATGTGGAAGACCTGATTGACAAACTGAAGAGTAGTAAATTACCTGGACTGGATGGTATACACCTCAGAGTTCTGAAGGAACTAAAAAATGAAATTTCAGAACTATTAGTAAAAATTTGTAACCTATCATTAAAATCATCCATTGTACCTGAAGATTGGAGGATAGCTAAAGTAACCCCAATATTTAAAAAGGGCTCCAGGAGTGATCCGGGAAACTGCAGACTGGTTAGCCTGACTTCAGTGCCAGGAAAAATAGTGGAAGGTGTTCTAAACATCAAAATCACAGAACATATAGAAAGACATGGTTTAATGGAACAAAGTCAGCATGGCTTTACCCAAGGCAAGTCTTACCTCACAAATCTGCTTCACTTTTTTGAAGGAGTTAATAAACATGTGGATAAAGGTGAACTGGTAGATGTTGTATACCTGTATTTTCAGAAGGCATTTGACAAAGTCCCTCATGAGAGGCTTCTAGGAAAAGTAAAAAGTCATGGGATAGGTGACGATGTCCTTTCGTGGATTGCAAACTGGCTAAAAGACAGGAAACAGAGTAGGATTAAATGGACAATTTTCTCAGTAGAAGGGAGTGGGCAGTGGAGTGCCTCAGGGATCTATATTGGGACCCTTACTTTTCAATATATTTATAAATGATCTGGAAAGAAATACGACGAGTGAGATAATGATATTTGCAGATGATACAAAATTGTTCAGAGTAGTTAAATCACAAGCAGATTGTGATAAATTGCAGGAAGACCTTGAGAGACTGGAAAATTGGGCATCAAAATGGCAGATGAAATTTAATGTGGATAAGTGCAAGTGATGCATATAGGGAAAAATAACCCATGCTATAGTTACACAATGTTAGGTTCCATAATAGATGCTACAACCCAAGAACGAGATCTAGGCGTCATAGTGCTTAACACATTGAAATTGTCAGTTCAGTGTTCTGCAGCAGTCAAAAAAGCAAACAGAATATTGGGAATTATTAGAAAGGGAATGGTGAATAAAACAAAAAATGTCATAATGCCTATGTATCGCTCCATGGTGAGACCGCACCTTGAATACTGTGTACAATTCTGGTCCCCATATCTCAAAAAAGATATAATTGCGATGAGGAAGGTACAGAGAAGGGCTACCAAAATGATTTATTTTATTTATTTTTGGTTTTTATATACCGGAAGTTCCTGTATAATATACATATCACTCCGGTTTACAGGTAACAGAGATAACTATCGCCTGAATGGCGGTTTACATGGAACATGATAAGGGGAATGGAACTGCTCCCCTATGAGGAAAGACTAAAGAGGTTAGGACTTTTCAGCTTGGAGAAGAGACGGCTGAGGGGGGATATGATAGAGGTGTTTAAAATCATGAGAGGTCTAGAAAGGGTAGATGTGAATTGGTTATTTACTCTTTCGGATAATAGAAAGACTATGGGGCACTCCATGAAGTTAGCATGTGGCACATTTAAATCTAATCGGAGAAAGTTCTTTTTTACTCAACGCACAATTAAACTCTGGAATTTGTTGCTAGAGGATGTGGTTAGTGCAGTTAGTATAGATGTGTTTAAAAAAGGATTGGATAAGTTATTAGAGGAGAAGTCCATTACCTGCTATTAATTAAGTTGACTTAGAAAATAGCCACTGCTATTACTAGCAACGGTAACATGGAATACACTTAGTTTTTGGGTACTTGCCAGGTTCTTATGGCCTGGATTAGCCACTGTTGGAAACAGGATGCTGGGCTTGATGGACCCTTGGTCTGATTCAGTATGGCATGTTCTTATGTTCTTATCTGTTCCCCGTACTACAGAGAATAACCCAGTATCATGTGCTGTGGAGGGCCTGGCGCCAACTACAGCACCAATTGAATCAACATGCTTCCTACCACTGTGGTGTAAATGGACTGTTGTTACAGATATTTAAGCTACCGCATATGGGGGCACTGGGGTGGTTGTAAAGGACAGGTAATGGCAGTGGCCAACATTGACTTTTATATTATATGGTTATACTTAACTTAAAAATTGTTGCAAAGTGCCGCAAAAAGTACTTAACTTTAAAGTTGTTGCCATGTGCCACGATGTACTATAAACCCGATGACAAGGTACGCGATTGTATTCCCCGGCCTGGGCTATGCATTAAATGTCCTGCAAATGGATCCCTTTCAAGTCCTCAATGCCGCTCGCTGTCTAAACGCCCGACTCTGCAGGATTTCGGAATCACTTCCTTCTTCAGGGGTGCAGCAAGCTGATAAATAGTGGCCAATTCTGTAGATATACAACTGATGTTTGTGATCAGCGCAGAGTTTAGAGTAATATTCCCATTGGTGCAGGGATTACTGTAGCGTCTGTAGGTCTTAAAAAATGGCACGGGCCAACCATTGCTCCTACCATGTGACAGGGGCTGGCCAATGGCACCGATAGCCCCTGTCATATAGTAAAGGTAAAGGGCCATCGGCGCCATTTTGATTAGTGGCAGTTGACAGCCCGAGAGCAAGAGATTGCTCCCGGCACCCCCGCTGGACCACCAGGCACTTTAGGAAAGTTTTTTGGGTGTCGGGAGGGTGGGGAATTCTAAATAATTAAATTTAAAGGGTCGGGGTGGGTTTGGGTTTTTTTTCTGTGTGCCCTTTCTTCCCCCCCCCCCCCAAATGATAAGAAAACCACACAAAATTTGTGTGGGGTTTTCCTATCGCTTTTGGGGACCCCTCGATACTTGACGGATTAGAAAATATAGTACGATAGTTTCATCCATCAGAAAAACAATTCACATCCCTAATAGATGCCACCAGAAATAAGAAGGAACCTGGGCTGGTGGACACTAGAGATGTGCTTCATTTTTTTCTACCGGGTCATTTTTTGACTCGGATACTTCGTGGTAAAATTCGGGTTTTATCGTTTAGTTTTTTTGAAAAACAAAATGAGGAAACCTGAAACCAGCCCAAAAAACGAAGCGGGAAAACGAAGCTAAAAAAAACCCCACCTCAAGCATTTAAATTCATTTTAATACATTACATACAAGCCCCCCACCATCCCGATCCCTCCCCAAGACTTACTAACATCCCTGGGGGTCCAGCGGGGTCCCGGGTTCCATTTGTCCCTCCGTGCCCGGTATGCTACTGCAAGCCGTGCTCAAAATGGTGCCGAATAGCCTCTGAACTACTATGTCACAGGGGCTACCGGCGCCATTGGTCTGCCCCTGTCACATGGCCATCGGTGCCATCTTGTGCTCATACCATGTGACAGGGGCTGACCAATGGCGCCGGTAGCCCCTGTGACATAGTATGGGCAAAGGCTATCTGCGCCATTTTGATTACTGGCAGCCGACAACGAAATCGCTCCCGGACCCCTGCTGGACCCCCAGGTATTATTGGCAAGCCTTGTGGGAGTCAGGAGGCCCCCCCCTAGCTGGCCAAAAGTCCCTGGGGGTCCAGCGGGGGTCCGGGAGCGATCTCCTGCACTCGTGCCGTCGGATGCCAGGAATCAAAATGGCGCCGATAGCCTTTGCCCATACTATGTCACAGGGGCTACTGGCGCCATTGGTCAGCCCCTGTCACATGGTGTGAGCACAAGATGCCGCCGATGGCCATGTGACAGGGGCAGACCAATGGCACCGGTAGCCCCTGTGACATAGTAGTTCAGAGGCTATTCGGCACCATTTTGAGCACGGCTGGCAGTGGCACACCGGGCACAGAGGGAAAAATGGAACCCGGGACCCCGCTGGACCCCCAGGGATGTTAGTAAGTCTTGGGGAGGGTGGTTGTATTATAGTTAATCATATTGTTTGGGGTGGTTTTTAATTTAAAAAATAAAATGTGCCGCTCTCCCCATACAAACCCGAAAAACGAATTTTCCCTGAAGTTTGGTGAAAATCCTTTTCGGGTTTCGGGGCCCCCGAACCACGACGAATTAGGCAATTTTGTTGCAATTGCCTAATTCATGATAAACGATTGCACATCTCTAGTGGACACAGCCAGACACTCTATTAAAGGAGCTAGCCATGCAGCCCCCTGACTAGATTGTAGTTACCATGGACTACAGCTTGGGAGGTTGGGGGACAAATTGCCAAGTCTTGGTAGCACCAGGGAAATGGTCAAAGAAAGAAGTGTAGTGGACAATAAACAGTGGGATATACTTAGTGTTTGGGGACTTGCCAGGTAGCCTGGATTGGCCACTGTTGAAAACAGGATTCTGGGCTTGATGGACCAGTGGTCTGACCCAGTATGGCAATTTCTTATGTTTGTTATGTTCTTACTCTCTTCTCTTTAATTCTACTGAAAAATCCTACTAAGAAAAATGTACACTTTCCTTAATTTGAATCAGTTAGGAACTTTAGCATAGGAAAAACATTTTTAAATTGCTATTGCTGCTGCTTCTCTACAATATGTTGAAAAATAGATCTATCTATTTAAAATAAATGTCAGGGTTTTAGAAATGATAAAATAATATTCACTGCAATGAATGAGCTACAAAGCATGAAAATCCTCTGAGCTAGAGTAAATTCTGCCTGAGGCAAGAGGGAATACATTAGGGTTGAAGGATCAAGATAAATATGTCATGCATTTTTTGCAGTGAAACAGTTCTTGTGAAGATGTGCATGGCCAAAGTGAGAACATTAGTGGGTTATCTTGATGGCCTCACCTCCTGCACTGGCCATATATAAAACTTTTCAGATCCTGGCATTTTTGTTTCCAGCAAATTTGTGGTAAATATTCCTTTTTATGACCATTGGTAATTGGTGAACTCCTCCATTTGCCCCCAAGAGGTCAAAATATTTGGGTGAATTGAACCTCTCATTAAGCAGTACCTTCTCAAAACAAAACTTTAGAACAATCAAAGGGTTGAAATACAAAAATATTTTGGTCACTGCCCATTGTGCAATTTACCATGAATTTATACATATTATTTGACAATTAAATAAGAAGCTGGAGATTCATCATCATATTCAAGAAAATATATTTGTTTGCTAGGTATCTCTTCCAGATATATTTTTCTATTAAATATTAAGTAGCTCTATGCATGGATGACAGAGGTGAACCTCTTTTATTCACAGGAAAGTTAAAAGCAAATTGTGTGCATAATTATTTTGGAATATAAAAGAGCAATAATATTTGGCATGAGTTGTGTGTTTTACATATATATAGTTACACTTACAATTAGAAACCAAATACTACTGTTAACATCATTATACAGTCTGTTTCTCAAATTGAATGGTGTCCTCATATCTGAAGCAAATTAATGCAATTGTTTATTACTGCTCAGAACTGACTATTTTACTTTAATTAATATATGGCTGTCTTCCAATTGCCTTAATTTAAAAAACTAGTAGGAAATAGTTACTGAAGGTGACAAGTGGCAAGTGTCAAAATTACACCCATGGGACTTAACAGATGTTTCATCAGAATGCATATTAAGGACAATTTTCAATAGTGCTTCTAGCTAAGCTAAAAGCCACACACAGTAAATGTAGGGACCTAAATTTTACCCTGGTTTTTAGACAACTATGGAAAGAGCTGAGATATTCTGAAAATATGTACATCTCCACCCACAAAGGTTCATGCATTATAGACTAATCAATACATGTATTTGTATGGTTAGATATTAAAATGCATTATTTTGTGTGCAACTGCATTCTATTTCATATGTATATGGATCATATGGAAAATATGGTGCCCTTAGTGGCCAGTAAACCTAGGTTTGTGCAGCTCTTTATGCTAGAGGAGAACTTGCTGTTTCTATCTGCCAGAAGGCAGAGTAAACTAGCAGGCCGATACAGTAAAGCGTGGCAGTGGTTACCCTGATTCTAACCCGCTTTCTATCCACAAGTTGGCCGCGTAAGTCTAACCCGCGATTCACTATCTGTTTTTAACCAATCTTTACCGCTTCTTTAAATCGACGCGTATCCCTTTCCACCCATGGCATGTATATGATATGTAAACTATCGGATTAGCTATTCCCTCCCATACAGTTACATGCTGCCCGATTATCGCCTTTTTAACCAACTGTTTTGCCGCGTCTTTAACCCGCTAATTTACCGCCTACCCTGACCCTGGCGTTAGAGGGATGTGACAGCACTCCACTGGATGAAGGATTGGAATGACAATGGGCAACTCTGAGTGAGTCCCACAATCAGTACCCTGGCTTTTTATTGTATTACTCTAATCATGGTTTTTATTTTTGTGAGTGAGGGGGTTAGGGCTTTTGGTTGTTATTATTTGAATTTATTGATATGGGTTTCTTTTGAAATGAATGAGCAAATGTTTCTTCTATGACAATCAAACTTTCAGCTGAGGAATCTTCCATTTCTATTAATTATAAGAAAATTGAGGAGCTGGAGTTTAAAACTGAGAAATTGCCCTGGAGTTGAATACTCATAGTGGCCCCTGGGCTGTGCCATGACCATAGTTTGCCAGCCTTGCTAGTGGGACTCAAGCATGCTCACAAAAGATCACTGGAGGAAACACTAGGCAGATGGTGGGGAGACCTGGATGAGACAGTAGGCAATGCTGTGCTGGAGCTGTATGCGAGGAGATGGGGAGGGGTGTTACAAGGCTGAAGGGCACCTAATCTCTTGCTCTGGACCTTGAAATAATCAAAGGAATATGTTAATAGCAATATTGGGTTCTCATGGAGCATGATGAAACTACCTATAGCTTTCTATAAGCACACTCAGTATCACCCATGCAGTTTATAGTTGTTGTATTTTTGAGTGCACGCATACATCTCACCAGCTGGTAGATAATTATACATGTGGCACTCAGTGCAAAAGGCTGGATAGTCCTCCTCTCACTGTTAGACTATTGTCTGCACCTTATTTTTGTTCATTTGCTAGCAGTTTAAAATTTCTAAGTTAATCTATTGGTTTATTTTATATTTGTCTATCAATTAGTGATCCTACAGAAACTACAATTAAACTATTTATAACTACCCAGTTATATACATTATTGACCCTTGTTTTTAACTCATTTACTATTACTTTATCAGATAAATACATCTGTTATTGAAAATTTGTAAGAAGTGGTGTTTTGCCACATGCCTTCTGATCCTCTGCTGCTGGAAAGATTGGGGATGCTGGGTTGTGGGAGCTGAAGCCTAGACTGATTGCAGTATCCTCTATAGTCCTTTGCTGGGGTTCCTGGAAGAGGTAAGCAGATGAACCTTCAGGTCCTCTGCTGTCAAAAGGAGCGTGGGGCTGTGAAAGCTCAAATCTAGCTATATCACAGCATCTTCTGCTGAGTCTTCTGGGAGAAGTATTCACATAAGCTTTCTAGTTTTCAGCAGCTGGAAATAGTGTAGAGGATTGTATGAGCTGAATTCTAGAGCGCTCATGGTTTCCTTTCCTGAGCCTGCTAGGGTATGTATGCAAATGAGCCATCAGGTCCTCTGGTGCTAGAAAGAGTGTGGGGGCTGTGAAAGCTGGAACCTAGATGGCTTGCAATGTCTTCTGGAATTTGCTGCTGGGAAAAGTATGAAAATGAGCTTCCAAATGTTCTATTGCTAGAAACAGTGTGGGGACTATGAAAGTTGAAATCTCGTCAATTTGTAGCATTCTCTGCTGGTAATGCAGGTAGAAGTATGCAAATGAGTTTTCTGGTCCTCCTAAGCACATTATAGACATATATAGATTCCTGGCTTTCTAGTATTAAACCCTTATCTTGGGTCAACAGAACAGGATAATACACCCCCAGTCATGGTTTGCTTTCAGTATATTAAAATGAGTTTCAAGTTTAGTATGTCTGTGAATGCCTGGATTTGTCAAGCTGAGTACTGCATTTCTGGATATCCATTAATACTATTAATAGCTTGGATACACTATTTATATTTTGAGTTCAGACTCCCTTTTTGGTGATTTTGGACAGTATTATTTATTTTTATCTTCCCCATTTACTTGAAAAAAATAATTGAAAAATACCATATTGGAAGCAAAGTAGAAGAAAGTGGCGTAAATGTACATTTCCAGTTTTATCACCAGATAAACACTGAGAGCGGATGGGATTGCCTTACTCTGTAATCCCGATGTAAGAAATGACCCAAATAAGGTACCAGGTGGGTGATAGGGAAGATGTCAGATGCAGAGGGGGATGGTGGTGATGGTTTTGGGAGGCAGTAGATGTGGTTTACCTTTTATCTTTAGCGGGGTGGAGGAAAGGGGGAGGGGCAGGCCCAGTGCTATAATTTACTTTTTATGTAAATTTGATAAAGGGTTTGGGAGAGGGGTCTGGGGTAGCAGGTAGATGATACTCGGTGGGGGGGGGAGGGTGCTTGGGTCAGGAGGCCTGCGAGGTCTGAAGTTTTATTTTATTAACTTCATTAAGGAGTGCTAGTTAACTGGATATCTTTTGAAGATATCCAAGTAAATAACCAGTTAGCTGGCCTCAAAAGGCTGTATAATTTTAGGCTTAATAGGCCATATTTAAAGGCTGGCCGGTTATGCCTAAAGTTACTCGGCTATATGTAGCTGGATAACTTTATGGTAATGTATTCAGCAGGACATTTATCCTGCTAAATATGTGGGATATGTTATCCAGCTAACTTTAGCCGGATAACTTGTCCAATACTCAGCCTAATGAATATGGACCTCTCTATGTGTTGATTGTTTTGTCTGTCTAATTATAGAGAAAGCTCAGGGTGAGCACTTGGTGTGTCTGTGCATATGCCTGCATAGAAATTTCACCTGAAGCTGGAGATGCTCAGGCAGGGAGGCAAGGAGTGCCGGGACTGACATTGTGGGACCACCAATGACAGTAGTGGAAGTAGCAGTAGTAGAAGAGATGGAAAGGCAGAAGACAACAAAATCCCATTGTTGCCAGTAGTGCAAAGGCTGGTTCAATTAGTGTGCACTAACCCCGAAATTTGGGGCGGCCAAAAAAAAATTGGCCCAAACCACGGGAAAACAAAATTTCTCGTGGCGGGCGAATAACGAAGGCTGAACCAAAAGGTTTGGCCAAATGACATCTCTATCAGTTACTACCCTAAACAACTTGCTTGGCAGACTGGATGGATCATTGGATCTTTATCTTCTGTCATATACTATGTTACTTTGTTTAGCCTATTGTAGTAGAATCCTGCATGGCTTTCCCATTTTAGCTCTATGTAGGTTACAATTGATTCAAAATATAGCAGCTGTGAGGCAGTTAAAAATGTGATCATATTTTCCCTTGTTTGACAAAACTAGATTGGTTAAAAGTTGTTT
Source organism: Rhinatrema bivittatum (assembly GCF_901001135.1). Taxonomy (NCBI): domain Eukaryota; kingdom Metazoa; phylum Chordata; class Amphibia; order Gymnophiona; family Rhinatrematidae; genus Rhinatrema; species Rhinatrema bivittatum. The sequence continues at coordinate 158,952,729 of NC_042619.1, forward strand.
GCAGGATCAGGTTCAAGATATGATGTCTCATATTTAAGGTGTTATCGAGGGGTCAGGTTTGTTATTTCTTGCACCTTTCAGTACCAACTGCTGTGTAATTGAAGGTAGATGGTGTGTGGCTCCGGGGTTGTATTTACTGTTATTATTGTTTTATTTGCTATTTTTAATGAAAGTATTTGATTTATTGATATGTTTTTATGTTTTGTATTATTTTTTCCATTTTTTTAAATTATGTTTTTGTAAACAATACATTTTTATGTTATTTTATTGTAAATTAGGAATGGGTATTCGGGAGAAATGAAATAAGAAATTAGACGAAATGTCCTGTTTCTTTTCATAAAGCGGTAGCCGATCCAGTGAGCTGTGTAACAGTGACGACAATAGGAATCGGATGATAACAATAATAAAGGGCTTGTTATCATCCGATTCCTATTGTCGTCACTGTTTCTTTTCATTTCATTATCAAAAAGAAATGATTAAAAATCTGACAAAATTTTATTGGTTTTCACGTTTTGAAATAAAAAATGATCCGTCAGGCCTACGGTCAAGCCCAAAGCTGGAGCTTCAACTAAGGAATAGTCCAAGATCCAAGGCAAGGGCCTCAGCCCGATGCCAGGACAAGGACCTGGAGGCTAGGTCCTGATGCTTGAGCCTCGACCTAGACTCGGGCCTGTGCCCAGGCCTGAAGCTGTAACTTGACCCAGAGGCAAGATCCTGATCCTGGGGCCTCAGCCCAGATCCAGGCTTGAAGTCACAACTCAACCCAGAGGCCATATCCCTATGCCAAGGCCTTAACTTGGACCCAAGCTCAATGCTGTGACCCAACCAGGAGCCTGGGATTCATTGTCAGGCCTCAGCCAAACTAGACCTGATGCCGGTACCTTGACCTGGAGGCTGGGATCCAGCACTTGAGCCTTGGCCCAGGGTCAGGCCCAGGCCTCAGAATCCAGGCCTGAGAGCTCCTCTTCTTTGTCTTCTTTCTTCAGCACTTGAATGAAAAATGACACCATCTGCTGGGTCAAGCCAGTGTTAATTAACTCCAGTGCATTCATCCAAGTGGACAGAGCCATTATAATGAACAATATCGGTGTACCTAAAAATGCCACCATCCACAGGGGTGAATGTGCTGGAGTGAATTAACTCCAGCGCGACCACTGCAGACAGCATCATTTGGCTTTCAAGTGCAGAAGAAAGAAGAAGAGGAGCTCCCAGGTTTGGGCTCTGAGGCCTAGGCATGACCCTGGACCGAGGACCAGGTATTGGGACTTGGCCTCTGGCCTAGCCTCCAGCATCAGGCTTAGATCTGGGCTAAATTCCCGACATCAGGACCCGGCCACTAGGTCGGGTTGTGGCAACAAGCCTGGGCTCAGGCTTTGGGATCTCGCCTCTGGGTCGAGTCCTAGCAATGGGCTTGGGTTCAGGCTGAGGCCCCGGTGTTGGGACCCGGTCTCCAGACGGGGTCACATGTTAGGCCTGGCCAAGGGCCCAGGCCCAGGTATCATGGCCCAGCTACTCGATCAGGTCCCAGAGGCAGGGCTGTGTCCAGGCCAAGGTCCCAGCGTCTGCACCCAGTCTCCAGAGTGGGTAGTGGTGTCAGCCCGAGGCCCAGGTATTGGGTCCTGGTCTTAAATCCTGGACCTTGCTTAGGGTAAAGACCATGTCGAATCCACTCCAGACCAGGCAAGTGGGGGCCGAGGAGGATCCTGACCTGGCATTTTTTGAGATGGGAGGGATGGATGGGGGGCTTGGGAGGCCACAGGAAGCCCCATTTCTTTTTTTGTTTGTTTGTTTATTTATTCATTTGTTTGTTTTTAAATGAAATAAAATAAATCTTTGACAAAACTAAATTCATGGAAAATTAAACCCCTGAAAACAAAATTAAAAACAAAATGAAAAATGTTCTTCTTCTACAACTATTGTAAATTATTTTGATGCATTCTTTGAAAGATGATTTAGATTATTAAATTAAACTAAACTAAACTGAATCTACTTCCCACATACACACACACACACACACACACACACACACACACACACACACACACACATACAAGAAGGAAGGTGGAGGGAGATTGAGGTGGAGAGCCACCTTATTCACAAACTAATATATTTTACTGGGAGAGAGAAGAAGGTAAGGGGAAAAAGTGGAGAGTGCAAGGGTAATAAATTGTGCACATATATACCCACTTATCCTTGTTCCCGGTCCCCCTCACCTCTAACTCATACTACCACCCCCATCACTCATACCCTCACTTCCCAGCTCAACCTCATCCCAACACATATCCCTACCCTTCCCACCCACCACTTACTTCATTGTCCATTCCTATACCACCCACCCATACATCTATGAACCCCCAACCCACCTACCACAACATAAACTACCTCCTCTCACCCACACCTCACTGCAAGCACCCACTTACTCACACACCTAAACTCATTCCTTCACTCTAAAAGAATAGGTAAAAGACACCTCTATAACATACACATCCAGGTGCATGCGCTTTGAAGTTGACATGCAATTCTAAACTTCCCTTTTTTTGTGGATTCCTATAATGTCAATGCACATTTAATCAGGAGTAAAATAGGATGAGTGGGATTGGGATTTCTATAAATCTCTACTCATTCTTCATTTCATTACTTCACCAAGCCACCTATCAGTACAGGATCAGAAAATCAACAGAGTCATTCCTTACATTTTCCACCTAGGCATGAATATAAAGTATAGAGCAGAAGGGTTGGTGAGCGAAACGAGCAGGAGATGCAGCCCCTAGTATTTATGATATTATTGTAAAATGTGTTTTATGTATGGTAATCTTACTATGGCCTTAGCAAAAAATGGTTTATAAATCAGAATAAATAAATAACTCTAGAATGTATGCATCCCCTTCCCTCTCACACATCAGAGTTCTAACACACTGCCTCCTTCAAGACAGTAACCTTATAACTTAGTCCTGAGATTCTTCTGCGATTCATATTTCTTTGCCTGCATTTTTTTTTTATCATGTCCCAGCCTATCCTTTTCAAGCAAGTGACAGTTCCCCTCTATCTTTTTCCATTAATTCCTGCTTCTGGAGCCAAGTGACTAATGTTTTCCCCTCCATTCTTTGGATTTCCCCAGAAGGATCAGTCTGGAGCCCTTGACCTCCCTTTCAAGGTCCATTTTTGTCTTAAAATAGTTTTACATTTTTATTTTTTAGTGCCTTCTCCCTTAGGAGTTTCTCAGCTATGCACCTTATATCCCTGGATGTCTATGTTTGCTTTTTCCCTGATTTGTGAAGTATAGATTCCCTGGGGAGGTTCCTTATCATATGAAATATAGATCCTGCCAACTGCCTTGAGCTTATAATCCTTTCCATAAAGGAAGCTGTAGTTATTCATGACCACCTGAATAAGACATTCGTTTTAATGTAATGTGAACTGTACTCAGGGCCAGTGAAAGGGTATTAGGTGCCCATTGGTGAACTTTCTGTCTTGCACCTGCCTCCTCTTCACCCCCTTCCCTATCCCCCTGTCCAGAGCCCAGCCCTGGCTCTGGCCCCAACCTAATTCATTGACAGGCCCCCTCTCTTATACACACTTAGGTTCCTTGTCTCATTCTCACACATAGCCTTACACAGGTTCCATCCCCCTCTCTCACTAACACCATTACTCTCTCATACACACACAACCCCTCTCACTTACTCACACACACACAAACAGAGGCGCTGCTCGTGGCCTGCAGCAACTCTGTTTTTCTCGGCATGAGCTGGATGGGTGCTGCTTGAGGCCCGCTGAGTCTCTACTCCTCTCAGTTGTGAGTGGGATGGGCTCTGCTCATGGCCTATATGGCTGCTCTTTGCTGCCCCTAATGGCTGGCACCCTAGATGACAGCCTAGTTCACCTATTGGAACACACTGGCCCTGACTGTACTGCACACACCAGCTTTCTGGGATGTTCGGATAGGTCTTGCCTACATAGTCACTTCAGTGTTGGTCTTTCTTTCATTTTTTCAGGTGTTTTTTTTCCTCGTTCTTGTCTTTTTATGTTTCATTGCCTTTTGACTTCTTTCCTTTCTTTGCATTATCACACATTCTCCAAGTATCCTTATATTGCTAAAGTATCTGATTTTTCTGTGAATGCCTGCATTTACTCCCCTGCTGTCCCGTTTTCCTTATCAGTCACCCTTCCCCTTATTTCCCCTTCTGCTCTTCACTTTATTATTTATTATTAGAAGTTTGATTAATCACCTAAGATAATTCATAGTGATGCACAATATCTTTTCCTCTCCCCTTCTGCTTTTTACCATCTTTCCTCATTAGTTTTCTTCTTCTCCATTGCCCAACTGTCCCTATCTGTTCTTCTCTAGCCATCCTTATTCTTTTTCTTTTTCCTAGTCCCACTCACTGATCCTGCCTGCAGCATCAGTGATTAAACTACTTGCTGAGTGCACACCTTAAACAGAATACAACCATATAGGCTTTTAGTTGTGAGACTAATATTACTCTAACAAGAGGCAGTTTCAGGCACAGCACTTGCCCTCTTGGCTGTGTTTTTTTGAATGAACATCTGCTTCACTTTTCATTTCCTAATTATTTATACTTAATTTTCCTGGATTCATTTGCAGTAGAACTAGCACTTGTACCTAACTGTTTCATGTATATGAAAGCATGCTAATATTAACAACCCATCTGTAGTTTTCTTTGCCAAGATTGCCATCAGCAAAAAACAAACATACAATTCATATTATTTTAATTGACAGTGGTTCCCTTGATTTTCTTCATTCTTTAATTCAAATATTAGCCTGTTGCAAAATGTGTAGGCAAATGTCATATCTGTAATTTTGTCTTTCCAAACAAAATGTTTCATATTATCAATAAGAAATGCCTGGGTGTTCAGAATAGACCATTACAGTACAGTACAGATCTTACCATACTTACTAGGTAAGCAGTGAATTTTTTTCTTACCAGCTGCCTTAGACACAGTCATGATGTTTGCCTGTACATTTTGCAATAGGCCAATATTTGCAGTGATGCTATAAAGGAAGATTACTACTAGTGAGGTGATAATAACTGAGACATGCCGAACTTCGCGCAGACTCTCCCCCATCCCTCCCGTACCTAATATTGACACTAATAATGACTCTTTCTTAATTTTCACAACTGTCCCTTTATATCATGGATGAAATGGTCACAGCCAAACAATTTAAAATTTAAAAATAACATGTACAAACGTAATGCAAACTGAACACAATCTGGTGCTTAACAATAACAATCTTGCAGCGTCAAACTAGCCCCCCCCCCCCCAACACTACTTAGGAATTATTTGTTAACCAGCCTACCTGCTGATGAAACCTATGTGAGACGGTTGCCTTCCAACCTTCTGCACCATGAAGGTTGCACCCTGTTGGAATCCCGCTCCGTGAATGCTGGCAGGGAAAGCCCGTGGCAACTGCAGCTCCATGAAGTGTGCCGTTGCCTCACCTATCCCCAGCTGCCTTTACAGCCTCACTCATTTCTTTTCACCAGGCCTCCATTTGGCCACTCCCAGCTGGCCACCTATCTTGGCCTGGACCTCACCATACTATCAGTTATTTGACCAGGCCTTCTTGAGGCTAACTCAGACTATCTCTACCCTGGTCTTGGGTCCTTTAATACAAGGCTTCCCTTATTGCCTGTTCTGCAGTTCCCACTTATTTTATGGGCTGACCATTCATTACCAATGGCACTCCTCTTGACACAGGCACCCCACATTTTCCTTGGTACCTGTATCCCACCATTCTGCTAAACTTCCCACTATGTTCCAGTGAGGGTCTGCTGCTAACATAAAGGCTGTGACAATGCCCCCACTCCACCTTCTTTAGAACTGTGGGTAGTTGGGAGGGATGTCTTTTCGCTATCCACCAGGAATGTACTGCTCCCACATCTTCTCATATCTCTTATTCATGTTCCCCATTATCCTTTTCCCATTGGAGCCTGGCTGTCCCTAATTAATTGAAACTTCCCATCCCATTCCCAATGGCCATTTCCCAAACACCCTCAACCTTGAGCTGGATCTAGTATGTCTGTCCAGTTATGAGAACTGTGCCTTAACTGACTAGGCCTCCTTAACAGAGACATCAGTAACTTCTCAAAGACCCTCTCTTCTCCCTCCCTGTTCCTAATAATGATACAATTGAACATTTTAACATAACATGTTAGGGGGGTCTCGCTGCTACCATTCTGCCTATCTGCTATGCCCCCTTACACCACCTTAGAGGTCTTGTTACCATATGAATACCTGCAATGCCCCAGATTTTCCACCATAGTGGTCTTACTGTTACCACTCTTTGTTCCAAATTATTATTCACCTTAAACCACTTTAGGAGTCTTGCTGCAACTGATCTGCCTACCTGCCATAACTTATATACCCATTTCAGGATCCTGCTGCATATGCTTACCTGCCATACCTCCTTATACAAACTTAGGGATATTACTGTTACTACTCTGCCTACCTGTCATACTCGTATATTCTTATGAATTTTTTCTGCCACATGCCTACTTGCCATGCCCTCTTATACCACTTAAGGGGTCTTACTGCTACCTGCATACCTGCTATGTCTCAGATGTACTACCATAGGAGTCTTGTTGCTACTAATCTACCTGCCTGCCATGCCACTTATATAATAATTTAGGGATCTTGGTGCTATATGCCTACTGGCCATAGCCCAGATGTACCATCTTAGAGGCCTTGCTCCTACCACTCTTCCTACCTGCCTTGACCCTGATATACCACTTTGGGAGTCATGTTGTTAATATGCCTACCTACCATGCCTATTATTTAACAGAATGGGAGTTTTTGTACCTCCGTGTTGTTTGCAGTTGGTTATACTTGGGTGCTTGTTTTGTCCTCAGAAAAATAATATAAAAAATAAAAAATAAAAATTTCTCATCCAACTGCATATGTTTTCTGGCTCTTCATCTTGTTATACCCCTCAACAATCCCAACCAGGTTTTCCCATCTTTTTTGCTTGCTAGTTATACTCGGGTGTTTTGGCCATAAAAGTCCTTAGTCTGAAGGAAGAAATATAGGCAGAACCAAAAATATGCAGAGTAAACTTTTCACATGTTCTGAATGTGGTAAAAGTTTTAGAAAGAAGAGAGAACTAATTCAACACCATAAAATCAAGAAAGGGAAGAGACTGTGTTCAGCTACAGAATATGAGAACATATTTTTAGTAAAGCTAACCTCACACATTGCCAGAAAAGTCACACTGAGGAGAGACCATTTTTATATTCTGATTGAGGCTAACATTTCAATCTGAAACACAAAATTCTACCCAGCAGCAAGATAAAGTTCAAGTAGAAAAGTGGACGGGGAAATCCACAGCTTATCTTGGGGATAAGTAGCATGAAATCTATCAACCTTTTGGGATCCTGTCAGATATTTGTGACTTGGATTGGCCACTATTGGAAGCAGTATATTTATTTATTTATTTATTTTTGGTTTTTATATACCGATCTTCCTGCATTAAATACAAATCAAACCGGTTTACAAGGAACAAGAAACTGCCTGAACGGCGATACATAGAACTAAGAACAAATGGTAAACATGGCAAACATAGTTAAACTTTAAAATTTAACTGAACAGAGAGAAAAATAATTACAATGCATAGTAATAAATGTCCTAAAGCATTCCAAGAGAAATAAGTGATTAGTTAAATGCAGAATCTGGAAATGCAAGGTTGAATAACCATGTTTTTAATTTTTTCTTAAAGGATATTGGGCAAGGATCTTGTCTAAGGTCCGGTGGGAGATTGTTCCATTCAATGGGTCCTGAGGTAGAGAAGGCTCTGATCTTTCGTGATGTTTTTGCTTGAGGGACGAAGAGAGTGCCTTGATAAGCTCTTCTCATTGGCCTGGTGGGATTATTAGGGCGAACTTGATGAGTTAAATCGATTGGGGCAAGATTGTGTACAGATTTGTGCATGATGGTCAAAACTTTGTAACGGATTCTATATTTGATAGGGAGCCAGTGAAGGTTGTAGAGAATGGGAGTGATATGGTCCCTCTTTTTTGAACTGGTTAGAATCCTGGCGGCTGAATTCTGTAACATCTGAAGCGGCTTAGTGGTGATAGCCGGGAGTCCAAGTAATAATGAGTTACAGTAATCGATTTTTGTGAGTATGATTGCTTGTAGTATACTGGTTTGATGGACCTTTGGTCTGACCAAGTTTAGCAAATCTTATGTTCTTAGGGAATGAAATAAAGTTCATGTCAAAAAAATTAATACTGATGACAGATTATTCTCATAGGGGCGGATTTTCAGAGCCCTGCTCGCCTAAATCCGCCCAAATCCAGGCGGATTTAGGCGAGCAGGGCCCTGCGCGCCGGTGAGCCTATTTTACATAGGCCTACCGGTGCGCGCAGAGCCCCGGGACTCGCGTAAGTCCCGGGGTTTTCGGAGGGGGGCGTGTTGGGGGCATGTCGGGGGCGGGACCGAGCGCAGCGGCGTTTTCGGGGCGTGTCGGCAGCGTTTTGGGGGTGGGTACAGGGGCGTGGCTACGGCCCGGGGCGGTCCGGGGGCATGGCCGCGCCCTCCGTACCCGCCCCCAGGTCGCGTCCCAGCGCGCAAGAGGCCCGCTGGCGCGCGGGGATTTACGCCTCCCGGAGGGAGGCGTAAATCCCCCGACAAAGGTAAGGGGGGGGCTTAGACAGGGCCGGGTGGGTGGGTTAGGTAGGGGAAGGGAGGGGAAGGTGAGGGGAGGGCAAAAGGAAGTTCCCTCCAAGGCCGCTCCGATTCGGAGCGGCCTCGGAGGGAACGGGGGTAGGCTGCGCAGCTCGGCGCGCACCGGCTATACAAAATCAATAGCCTTGCGCGCGCCGATCCAGGTTTTTAGCAGATAGCGCGGCTCCGCGCGTATCTACTAAAATCCAGCTTACTTTTGCTTGCGCCTGATGCGCCAGCAAAAGTAGGCCAATTTGCGCTATTTGAAAATCTACCCCATAGTGAATTTGATAAGTTGTAAGGCTTAGGCAGCCAAAGATTTGAACCTCTGGTCATGGCAGTGTTGAGTGGAATCGCTGCATGTAGAGCTATTCTGCCTGTGGAGACTTGGGAAATCAGCTAGCACTTTTATCTTTCCATGAATGTGGGCTTGGAACACCCATCCACATACTCATTGTTCAAAGGTAGACCAACCCTGGTTACTCAGCTGCTTTTAAGTGCTAGGCAGAAGAGACTTCCCTACTGGAATAATGTTTTTTTTCAGATGTGGAGTTTAGGTCTGTACATGGCTGCACTGGACCATATTAAGCCATGTTAGATCTCTTTCCTTGTACTCAGTAAGGGGAATTATTTATTTATTTATTTATTTTTGGGTTTTTATATACCGGAAGTTCCTGTATAATATACATATCACTCCGGTTTACAAGAAAAGAATAACTATCGCTTGGATGGCGGTTTACATGGAACATATAGAACAATATAGAACAATTAACCATTAGAAAGCAAATTACAAAATAAAATCAACTTAATACCGAAATAAAGCAAATAGACATTACATTATTGCTGTAAGACGGGAAGATTGTCGTTCAACTTGATTAATATTGATTGTTTTCTCCTGCTGTTGTAGGCCAGAGGGGCATATGTTATATTTTGGATATTTTGTCTCTCTCATTAAATCTCAATGAACAGCATGGCCATTGAATCATGTTTATGTATTCAGACCCTGACATTAGTGGAAAGGGCTTCCACAGGAAGACAGGCATCTCCCATGCTATTTTGCCTTGCTGTGTAACCATTATACAATATGTTAGGAATCTTTCCTCCACTTAGCATTCTTGCCAAACAAAGCATTTTACACCTTGAGGGTCTTGCTTTTATTCTACCTTGCTATCATACCCCAGATTCTACACATTGAGATGCTACTTTGCATTTCTAATGGTGCAATGGTATGTTGATGACACTCTGTGTGCTGCTTTGTTTCTTTATCAGTGCCTGTGCAATTTTTCTGCAACACTTTCTTATTTGATCTTCTCATGGTGCCTTAGGATGCTGATGCCACTCTTGGTTCCATTTTGCCTCTAGTGCTGCTTTTGAGGATTTATGCTACTATCGTTAGAGCCCTTTTTTGAAACCTTGGTGTATTCTTCTCTCTCTTGCTCTTTGCTCCTCTAAATTTATTTATTTTATTTATTTGTTTATTTTTATATACCAACATTCGTCGGAACATCATTCCGGTTTACATTGTAACAAATTAACAAGAGAGTGAAATAAAATAAACAGGGATGGGGAAAGGGGAGCAGCAATGAAGGAGGAGAGAGGACAGTAGTAGGAAGGATAGAGAAAGAGAGATTTCATAGGAACATTTGAAATATAAATTAACAATAAACAATATATGTACAGGTGGATATTTAATAAAAAAATATAAATTAACCATAGACAATATATGTGCAGGTGGGCTGGTAGGTACCAGAACATTGATGTCAGTGAAAGGGATAGAAGGGGGGGGGGGGAAAGAGGGACAGGGAAGGATAAGCTAAGGGTGGAAGAGGGGAACTAATAACAATATTTAGGGGTCTTTGCTAGGGGGAAGAAACACTGTATTTTGGAGACTTTGCTTGAAGGGAAGAAAAGGGGAGAAAGGAGAGGCAGATAGGAGGAGGGGAAGGTGAGAGGGCTGAGGGGTTAGAGTTATTTTTTTTTTATTCTTTATTTATAGATTATAAAACATATTAGTTACACAAAAACATTGTAACAAGAAATAATATAGAATAAAACAAAAAATAACAGGGAAATTATCCATATAAAGAACATTTGAATTTAAATTTAATTACCAGAATTATTCTATATTTAACATAGAAGAAACATAGGAGTAGTACTGTAAATATGGAGCATTATCTTTGTAACAAATCACTTAAACAGAAAAATAGTAGGCATCCCCCCTCATTTACTTTTCTTTGCCTGACCTTCATTCCCCAACAGTGAACCAAGATGTTCAGGATCCATGAACACATAATTATGCCCTTTAAATTTTACAAAGCATTTACATGGAAACTTTAGTAGGAATTGTCCTCCACTTTCAATTACCTTTTTCCTATGTTAGAAATTTCTTTCTCTTTAATTGTGTAGATTTAACAAAATCTGGATAAATCCAGATTTTTTGCCCGTAGAAGTTCTTCTCTCTATTTCTAAAGAAGTTTTTTTAATACATTTTCCTTGTCTGATATAAATGCAAAGGAAATCAATAATGTGGCCTGTTTGTCAATAGTTATTTCTTCCTGTGATTTCTTCAGGAAATCTGTTAAATTCATAGATGTTTCTGTACCTATCTTATGTTTACTTATATCCCCATCCCTTGAATTCTCTTGTTCTCTACTCTTTACATTTGTGTTCAGATAAAAAGCTTTCGTTATAGTTGGTATACATTTTTCTGGTAGCCCCAATATTTGTACAACATAAGATCTAAACAATTCAATTGGACTAATTTTATCCATCTTGGGAAAATTCATAACCCTTAAATTTAGAGCTTGAATATGATTTTCTAGGTATTCGATCTTTCTATGAATTTCTCCTTCTGCCTTGATTTGTATATTTTGAATTTTCTCAACTTGTGTTACACAATTTTCTATATTTGAAATTTGTTTCTGTTGAATATTCAAAACATCTGAATTTCTTTTTACCACAACATTAGTTTCCTGTACCACATCAGCAAGTTTCATAGTAGATACGTCTAACTTGGCTATGTAATACCACAATGTTTCCATTGTAATGTTTCCAGGTTTTATGATGACATTCTGAGTTCCTTTATCTAATTTGTTTCCTTTTTGTTGACTGATGCTTTGTTCTAAATCCTTGATGGTCTTAGCGTACTCTCCTGATCAGGTGTGAATAGTTGGATACCGTCCCCACCTAAATCAGATGATATCTCTGATATATGAGTTCCTTCCTGAGATTCTTGGTTTTTTTTCTGCTGGGGTGTACATGGTATCTCTTGGGGAAATTCCCCACTATTACCAGGTGGAGATGATCTCAGGCGGCCCAGGACTAAGTGAGATGTCTTCAGCCATAAGTTGATGTTTCTGCTCCAAAACTTCAACTAGTGCGGCTCCCTCCACGGGGTTACTCTGGGGGGGGGGGGGGGGGGGGTTTAACCACTGTGACACTGTCCTCTGAACGGCTTCAGATGAAACACTAAGAGTAGGCCTAATCTTTGCCTTCCTCTTAGTGTGCAGCATTCTTTTTATCTCGTAAACAAATAGCTCATAATTGAAACTTATTAAGAGTAGTCAAGCGGTTATCCTGCTATTTATTTGTACTATCTCCTAGGAGGCACTGAGAGAGCTTAACGCCTACCTGATTTTCACTTTTCCAAATCCAACGGCAAGTCCGGCGAGTCTGGTCGAAGCCGGTCAAAGCCGCACACCGTCGGCAGCTACTCGCCGAAGGAGAGCCCGTATAACCACCGCTTCCGGCTCCTCCTTTCCACGTAGCTGCAAATGATTGGCTGATGTCACCGTCGGGGCAGTGCAAGCTACCCCCGGAAATCCAAAAACAGTCTTGCAGCGATTAATTATCCAAGGTAAACCTCAAGGTACTCTCGTACTCAGGCAGCCAGACTCTCTCCTCCTCGAAGAAAATGCCGAAGGAGAGCCCGTATAACCACCGCTTCCAGCTCCTCCTTTCCACGTAGTTGCAAATGATTGGCTGATGTCACCGTCGGGGCAGTGCAAGCTACCCCCGGAAATCCAAAAACAGTCTTGCAGCGATTAATTATCCAAGGTAAACCTCAAGGTACTCTCGTACTCAGGCAGGCAGACTCTCTCCTCCTCGGGTTAGAGTTATTTAATAATTTAATAAGAGCAGAGTAAACAGAGGTCATTTAATAAGAGCAGAGTAAACATTAAGCAAGAAGGAATAACTGAGATGTTGTTACTTATAGCCAGAAATGGTATAGGAAAATGAAATACATCATAATTGAGATGCAAAATGTAATTTATCAGGACATCATCATTAGCACTGAGCCAGGTTTCAGTGATGCAAAAGATAGTGGGATTTAAATCCTCTAGCAGGTCATTAATCAGAGGGATTTTTTTTGTGAACATTTAATAAGAGCAGAGTAAACATTAAGCAAGAAGGAATAACTGAGATGTTGTTACTTATAGCCAGAAATGGCAAGTTTCCATTCCTTATTTGATTCTGTCTTGAGATGCCTCTTAAGTCTCCAGACAGACCTCAGCCTAGAATACGTGTAATGAAGTAACTCTCATCCATGATTCAAATAAAGAGAAACCAGGGTTCAGTTAAGTGAGCACATCGGGTCTGTAAGTGGCAGCAGAACAATCGAGCAGTCAAGGCCGTTGCTGTTACCAGCCAATCGTCTGGCCAGTGAAGGAGGCCAGGAGTAGAGGTACCAGAGATGGTGCAGTTGATGCTCCTTCAATGTTGGCATAGAGTCCAAACAGCCCTGCACTCAATAATGATGTTGGCGGTGGGTGGGGAAGGCTGTGCAGCATGGGCTTCTCCCTCGTAGATAACAGGGCAGCCAGGCAGTCGAGCAGACAGGGCCACTTCCAGCCAATTATCTGGCTGATAGAGGCAGTACAGGCAGCAGAGATGGTATGGGCTTCTCTCTCATAGGATACGGGGTAGATGTGCAGTCGTGGCCACTGCCATCCAATCATTGTAAGCACCACCTAGACCCCTACTTTGGACACAGCCTCCAGGCCCACGGTTCTCTCCATGGCTGCCTCTGCTTCCTTCCTGCTCGGTGGGGTGGGGGTGCTGGAGTGTGAGCAATGAGTCTCTGACCGTGTGCAGATTGTGGAGGTCCTGCACTGCTGCTGCTTCCGCTGCTGCTGCTCTACCCCCACTTCTCCAGCCAGGCTCACGTGCTACTCTCAATGTTTCCCTTCTCCTCACATTCCAACACGCATTCTAGCTCATGCCTGGATGAGGGGAGGCAGCGGCACTCCACAAGTCTGGGGGATTTCTAGAGCTGCCACTTGGTGGCCCCGGTTGGCTGTCAGGGCAGCAACCTGCTGTTATTGCTGATGGTGAGCAGTGTCCCTGAGGCGGTGCTATTGCTGCTCCGGCAGTCGCGAAGGTTAGGGCTGGCTCAGCTGAGTACCTGGGTGCTGTTGGCCCTGGTAGAGCTGCTGAAAAGGAGGATACCATCTCCCAGTAGGTTGGCCATGCACTTGGAGCCCAGGCGGAGGTGAGCAGGGAAAGGGATTGCAGCTTGGGCGGGAGGTCACAGACCTTTGCTGCTTCCTCATCAGGGCACCACGCCTTGTCAAAAACAGCCTAGTCAGCCCTGAGACTCACCAATGGCAAGCTGGCATCCAGACTGGTCTCCTCCCACCTGTCCACCCAAAGTAGTTGCTCCATCAGCCTCGTGTTCACTGCTTCCAAGAAACCCTCCTATGCAGACACAAACGCTGGGAAAATAATCCCTCAACTCCTCAGTTGCAAGAGGTCAGTCTGGGAGCAACTGGGACACCCCCCAAAACCTAACCCTCCACCCAGAACTGAGGCACCTAGGCACTGAGGAGCTCCACAAACACCTCTTCTCTGCTAGGTGGCCATCTTTTTCTTGATGTGTTGGTATTCCTTTACCCTTCTGATGTCAACCTGCCAATTTCATTAAAAATGATTGGAAAATTCAAATTTAGAGTCCAAAATAGGCTGCATTCAGGGCTGGTGGAAGCATTAGGTGGGGTAGGCGGTGGCCTAGGGTGCCAGAAGTGGGCAGAGTGACAGAGGAATCAGTAAGGGCGGCAGTTTTGAAAGGCTGGATGAGATGAGAAGTGGCATGGGTGAGGAATAAAACTGGAGAGCGTTTTTCCTGTTGGGGTAAGTATTTCTCATGTGCAATGAGAGCGAGAGAGAGAGAGATCACTTTATGACATCACCACCTAGGGTGGCTGACACCCTTCCACCAGCCCTGGCTGTATTGCTTACCCCATTTACTATAATGGCAAATGAATGAACAAATACAATGAAAAATATTTTATTTCTTTTGAAATTAATAGAACAAATCTAGATGCCTTACAAAACAAATGAACAAACTGAACCAATTTTTTTCCCATTTGAACATCCCTAACTTCATTTTCATGTTTTACCTTACCATATTCTGTGATATATTTGATTTATGATTCTCAAGGATAACAGAATAGCCCAATTATTATTTTTTCTTTGATGCTGCTTTTGCTATGAGTTATTCTGTGGTTCTAATAAGTTGAACTGATAAAAAGAATAAACTCGAGTTGCCTTTACTTTTCTCAGAACAAAACACCTGATAAGTAATGAGACTGATATAGCCAGACAATAGGAACATTACTTATCTTAAATGTTTATGTAAAAATGTTAAGAAAATATATTTGGAATCTTTGTCTCTTAGCATGAATAGAAATGAATTGATTATCACATAGTGTTAACAACCTTTTCCTCCAGGCAAAGCAAGCACTCAGCAGGTGTCATTTTTCTCATCAGGGCCAGGAGGACTGAAAAACATGGGGACCACTCCTGCCCCAAAAAACCTTTCTGCACCAGCAGATAGACAGGAAAATCTGAGGACATCTTGCATAGGGAGAAAGGAAGGAAGGAATTTTTCAAGGCTCGGAGCCCCTTACATTATGCAGGGGGAGGGGAGAGAGGTCCTCAAGGCATATAGAAAAATAGGAAATTCTATTTCCCTAGGGCCACA
Source organism: Rhinatrema bivittatum (assembly GCF_901001135.1). NCBI lineage: Eukaryota > Metazoa > Chordata > Amphibia > Gymnophiona > Rhinatrematidae > Rhinatrema > Rhinatrema bivittatum. The sequence continues at coordinate 158,968,393 of NC_042619.1, forward strand.
CACCAGAAATGATTTCAGGATCCCCTGTGAATATGCATCAAATAGATTTTCCTACAACACAAGCAGTGAGCATGCAAATCTCTCTCATGCATATTCATTAGTGGTATCTTGAAAACCCAATCATTTTGCAGCTCTCAAGGTTAGGAGTTGTGCACCCCTGGCATAGAGTCTCTTCACAGATCTTAAGGCAGGACCACCACTGGGACTCTGAGTCACTGTCTTAATCTTGGGGGAGGTTTATTTGGCTATGGCTGGATGTTTAGTCACTGGGTGGGGAAGAGAAGGACAGAGAAAGGCTGTCCTTACAAACAATAGGAATTCAGCTGCATTACTGTTGCCTGTAACATATGCTCATTAACAGCTTTATGCCCTTTAGTGAATACCACCTGTACCATAGTTCATTAAAAAGGCACATTAGTACATGTTCTTAACTTATTTTACCCTTAACTTTGAACAATCAATCAGCAATTTGACAATACATGGACATTATCCTTAAAAAACCTGTCAGTATTGGACTAATCTAGTTTTCAGACAAAGCTTAGGTGACATAATTAAGAAAGGTTCTTTTTCATTCCTACTCTGTACTCTCTGTGTATAGAATGGAAGAAAAACTTTTACAATTAGACTCCTAAAACATGATTCTCAGATTCTTTGTAAAAAGGTTAAATTGTTTCTACAAATAAAGAAAAATAAAAATGCTGAATAATTCAACAGGAACATGAGTCCTCAGAACATGGGGTAACTATCATTCTATATCATATGTTTAAGCAAACAGAGCCATCTGTGATTAAAATGCTACTTGTCATCAAGCTGTGCAATCATTTGTTTTTGTGTTGTTTGTTTTGCTGAAAAATCTGTCTCCTGACACAGATTGTTTGACATTCCCTGAAGCTGAGACCTAATTTAAATGTTGCACATCCTGAAATGTATACAGATTGGTGCTTTAAGATTTTCTACTGATCTTAGTGAATGTTAACAAATGAAGAAGGTCATGGTAAGAGTTCACATTGTACAGGCATAATATGCACAATTATATTATTAATAGTAATAGTAAAGCATTAGTTTGCTTTTATTTGAATTAAATATGTCCAAATGAATTGACAATTTGAATTGCCAATTGTATTTGCACAAGTTTTTAAATGTGGATTTTTAATAATAAACATTGTCTATGTACATCTATATGCACAGGATAGGTATGTCTATACCTTTATCTTGTTCATAAAATATATTTTCTTCAATTTATAAAACCACATTACTAAAAAAATACCCAAGACAGACAACAAAAAATGCATAATACTAGTTCATAACAGAGAAAATAAAATCCAAATTTAATACATCAAGCCATATGATCTTCCCAGACTCTGATAAAGCCATATGATCTTCCCAGCCTTCCCAGACTCTGATTAAACTCATTACTCACCTACAACCAACTTTCAAGCACTACCAATATCCAGAAAACCATTACTTCTGATCTCTACCCTTATGTAAAAAACTTTACCTTTCTATTCTCCACCCTTATGTTTAAAACCACAATTACCTCAAATGAACAAGTCATTGTAAAACACAAAATGCTTTATATTGTACCCCGTCATACTTCAGGTTAACATTCTATGTTAAAGTTCCTATCAATTTCTTCTTGTTCCTAGTTTTACGCCTCCCTGTTTTATTGTAACTGTAACTATGTTATTTTTTAGCACCTATTATTTATTTATTTCGTTTACTGTTTCCGTTTACCACCCCACTGTTTATTGTAAACCGGCATGATGTGATACCCTCACGAATACCGGTATAGAAAAAACTAAAATAAATAAATGATCATACAAACCATATGATCATAAAGCATACTGATCAGACACAAATCTACACAAAAGTACCTTTAAATAAGTAGAACAATATCTTAGCTCAGAAAAATAAATAACAATAAATAATCACATAAAATGACTAAAATGGTCTAATAACCAAAAATCTTGCAGCAGACAGGTAAAATAAACTTGATTAACTAAAAGCAAAAGCAGTCATAGAGAAAATTTGTGATGTTCCATGTACAATATATAAAAAGATATTTGTACTGAAGCAGATGTAAGGCCATTGGGAATCTTATTAAAGAATGAGCTACTGAGAAGAGTCATACTAGGCAGAGAGAAATGCATCATCTGGCCACAGCTCCCCCACTGGCTATTACTACAGTGGTTCAATAATGTTTTCTCAGTGAGTGTGCCTTAGAGGATATAGGAGTTTTTGAGTTGGAAATTCAGAGATTAGGAACTTTTTATCTCTTTCTCCCCTGCTTTGGAACTGCAGACTAAATATCTTGGGATTTGGACAGACTAGATGTGCCTTTTTTGTTTTATCTGCCATTTTTTCACTATTTTTGATTCTTAGGGGGTCATTTTATAAAGCTTATCATGTGTGATAAGCCGCTATCGCACACAAAAAGTCCCTTTCACGGCAGCACTATTGGGTGTGAAAGCCGGTAGCGATAATACCACGGTGGTGCAATGGCTGCCGGCCCTTCGCCCCCCTGTTTTCACTGGATTCACCATTCTGCGATAGAACAGTGAATCCAGGCCTTAGTGTTATTCTAGAAAATATCTGCTAGCTCGCACTTAGCGGTTGTAGAGTTAGGTCTCCATTTTTTGGATTTTTGTTGTAGAAAGAATTTTATGACCAATTTCTTTGTGTTAACAATAGAATGATTTTGCTCAAGACTTGGGCAAAGATCTCAGTTACTCTTTGTTCTGGTCCCTTGCAGGAATGAACCAATTTGCATTTTTTAAAATAAGGAGTTGTATTTATTTTATGTGACAGCTTTGAGAACCTTGCAATTCATTGCTTTGAGACTCAGCCTATGTGACTCAGTATCAACATGATATAAATATTTTGGAGGAGAGAGTGGCCAGCCAGTGTCACTTGAGTGGAGAGAAAGATACTGTAGTGCTGCCCATATGCTACTCACCCAGTAGAGACTGCAGAGACAGTATCAACATGGCACATTCTGAGAGAAGAGAAGATGATCAACAGAGATCAAACAGTAGATCACAAGTGTCTAGGGGAATTCTTAGCAAACAGAGGAAACTTTACCATTTGCCCAGGTGGGAACAGAGAAGATATTATGGAGTGATCCAGAGAAACACTGATGTAGTTATAGTTAGGGGTGTGCATTCGGATTGACCGCATTAGTAAAACGCAACTCATATTTTTTTTTTACTTAAAAAATTGATTCGACATAAACGATCGGATTTCCCACATATCGAACATAGATATGTTCGATATGTGGGAATCACGTGGCGCCGCGTCACTCAGACGCGACGTCACGTGATTCCCGGCAAGTTCGCGCCGGACGGCTCGTTCGGCCCAAAAAGAACTTTTGGCCAGCTTGAGGGGGTCAGGAGGCCCCCCCAAGCTGGCCAAAAGTTCTTTTTGGGCCGAACGAGCCGTCCGGCGCGAACTTGCTGGGAATCACGTGACGTCGGCGTCACATGATTCCCGGCTCGTTCGCGCCGGACGGCTCGTTCGGCCCAAAAAGAACTTTTGGCCAGCTTGGGGGGGTCAGGAGGCCCCCCCAAGCTGGCCAAAAGTTCTTTTTGGGCCGAACGAGCCGTCCGGCGCGAACGAGCCGGGAATCACGTGACGCCGCGTCACTCGACGTGCCACCGACGTCACATGCTTCTCGCCAAGGATTGCAGAAATGACGTCCTCACTCCTCGCTCGATCACCAGGGAGTTGTGGTAAGTCTGGGGGGGGGATTAAGGAGGGTGAGGGGGTTTAAATTTTTTTTTTGCACATATGTACATATACCCAACTCATTGGATTTTTTTTATGTCCATATTGGCCGCAAGTGGGACCCCCTTTCGGACATAAAAAATATGAACATAAAATTTTGCTCTGCACATCCCTAGTTTATAGTATGTTTCAGTTATCAATCAAGTTGAAAATGTACTATATGTCAGATCATTTCTATTTTAGAAGTAGCACAGTGTGGTTTATTTTATGTTGGAAAACCTTATTTGTATACTGACTATTAATTGGCAACATGACTTTTAAGGATCTGGTCTATGTCTTTGACCCTGAAAGTGGATCTTTTCTCCTATCAGAGAATTCACACTGGGATTGGAGAGAGTGAGTTAGGATTCAGTGCCTGTATTGACTGTGAGTGTGAACCCCTCTCTATATAACAGACCCAGAAAGGGTTTATACAGGCATATGCTTGAGGATGGAGGGGGCAATTTTTAAAGAGCCCACATAGCAGTAAAGTATGTAGGGGATGTTTAAACTTTACTCTGTAATTAGGGATTCTGATTTTAGGTATTTATAAATTCTATATTTAAGTGTTTATTTTCCAATTAATAAGGGGTTACTTTAGAGTATAAAATATTGTTTATCGATATTTGTTAATTTTTTTATTTTAAAAGTGTTTAATCCACACTATCTTCAATTCAAAATGGATAACAAATTAAACATACATAAAATCAAATGTAAAAAATAATTAAGAAAAAAATGTACATAATATATCAAGTGTTATTGCTGGGTACCTTTTCCAATTGAACTAAATATATACATTTATGAAGAGGAGAAGTCATTAGAGTGAAGAATCCAGGGTAGGCAAGGGAAGGGGCATTTTTCAAGTGTTTATTCAATAGACATCTATTTTATGTATTAATTTTTTGCATTGGGATGTTTTATCAGTGTTTATTGGCTAAACTTTAAAAGTTTCTCTTTACAATTTTTTTCAAAGTATACATGTTTAAAGCTGCTGTGTACTTTGCACCTGATTTTGTGCATGGGCAAGGTCAGTGGATGAGGAAAAATAGTACATGTATTTGTGAAAATGTCATGTTCAAGTTCTGTTCTCTCACACATTAGACACATCTCTTTGAACACCTTATTGAAGCCCAGCTAAAAGTATGTATGCTGTGGAAGACTGGTGAGGGCAATTTCCTTACAGGCTAATTTACCTGGGTAAATGCGTTTGAATATGGCCCTTCTTTGTGGGCTACATCATCTGCCATTTGCTTTTGTCTGAAAGCATTGCAGAATTTTAGTATATTTCCTAGAGAAATCTACCTTATAAATGGGCTCTGACTGACGGCCCGCAAATACGCAGTAGAGAGCAGCTCTACCGCACATGAGCGGGCGAGCACATCGGTCAGAGCAGAGCGTGCCCGAAAATAAATGGCGCTGGGAGGAGCAGGAGCGGTGGCGGCAAGGAGCAGGAGCAGCGGCGGCGGTGAGGAGCAGGAGCGGGAGGAGCAGTAGTGGCGGCGACGAGCAGTAGCGGCGATGGCACACGCGAGGGAGGGAGGGACACTCCCCTCCCCGGAAATCTTCCGTCTGCTGGTTGTGGATGAGCTGAAAGGTGAGGGGATTGAGAGAGGGGGAGTGACTGAGAGGAGAGGGGGAGTGACTGAAGGGAGGGAGGGTGAGGGGGGAGGGAGAGGGGAGGGGAGGGGAGGGAGGAGAGAGGGAGGGGAGGGAGGAGAGAGGAGAGAGTGAGGTGAGGGGATGGGGGAGGGAGGAAGGAGAGAATGAGGTGAGGGGATGGGGGAGGGAGGAGAGAGTGAGGGGAGGGGAGGGAGGAGAGAGTGAGGGGAGGGGAGGGAGGAGAGAGTGAGGGGAGGGGAGGGAGAGAGGGGAGAGTGAGGGGAGGGAGGAAGGAGGGGGAAGGTGAGAGGGAGGGAGACTAGAGGGGGGAGGTGAGAGGGAGGGAGAATAGAGGGGGGAGGGAGTGGGAAGGAAATGGACCGAAGAAAAAATTTTAAATGTAGCTCGTTGTTATGGGCTTAACAGCTAGTTTTAGTAATATTTGATAATGTTCATTGGACTAATGTAACAGTAATCCAAAGAAGGCACAATAGTTCAGCTTTCAAGACCCTATATAGGTCTCCTCTACAGTGAAGATTTCAAGCTGCAACATGAACAGCCAAACCAAGGTTATTGTGTACTGGACTTATGATCTCTGCCAGGTTTGATGAATAATTTTGTTATTATTTCAGTTATTTTATTTCCAGTTTTATCTCTTTTTCTGATCCACACATTTACATTCCTTCAATATCCTTTTTCGTACTCCATTCTATAATCACATTCTATAATCACATTCAGGTCTTCATATCACTGAGATCTGAGAGAGAGGCACAGCCATGCAAAAGAAATGAGATTTTTGCTAAGATCTGGAAATGGGCCACTGCCAACAGACATATGCTAAAGCCCAGCAAAAAAGAGGTAGTCAATCTTGACACATTCTCACTCCCCTTTGTAAAGACAAAACTGATTCTGAACAGTATCCTGCTCTTAACAAAACCCATGGTCTGAACTTGAGCATCCTCCTTGACACCAGTCTAAACACAGATTTGCAAATCATCTCTGTTTCAAGGAATATCTTCTTCCACCTCCATCTACTAAAGTAAATGGAGCCATACGTGGACAGAGCAAACCTAGTCACCTTGATATATGTATTTTTCCTATGCTGTCTAGATTAACTGCAATACTTTGAATTTAGGAATCCCACAAAATCTCCTTAAAACAACTACTGTTAGTGCTGAATGCTGCAGCATGGTTGTTTTAATGACTCCAGCTGCAAACACCATATTAGGCCAATCCTCCAAAACCTGAACTGGTTACCAATCCCCTACAAGGTTTAATTCTCTTCCCACTTCGTTACTTTCAAATCACTAAATGTTGAGCCCAAGTTATCTGAAAGAGAACCTGTCTTCTTATAAATCCACTCACAGGCTAATATCTAAAGAAAGAGTTCCTCTCCTATAACGCCGTACTCCAAAAGACTCCAGTCTGGTCCAAACCCATAAGTGTGCCTTCTCCTCTTTCATCCCCTTCTAGTCTTTCATAAAAAAATCTAGACTAGCCACTGACCTACTGGCATTCTACCTTAAGGTAAAGCACTGGCACTTCTGCCAAGCAAATACTCCTTAGCCAACGATTACTACTCCTACTATTTAACATTTCTATAGTGCTACACAACATATGCAGCGCTGTACTAACATACATAAAGACAGTCCCTGCTCAATAGAGATTACAAATGAATATGTCAAACATACAAGACAAGAGATGAGGTATTCATAAAACAAGACAATGGTTAAAAAGAAAAGAAAGTTAACAAGACTAAAAGCAGGCAATTAGGCATAAGATTTAAAAGCGGTTTCAAAAAGGTGGGTCTTTAGATAGGATTTAAATGTGGCAAGAGAGGGATCATGATGCACCAGTTCAAGAATACTATTCCAAGCACACAGTGCAGCCATGTGGAAAGCATGGAGTCTGGAATTGACAATAGAGGAGAAGAGCACAGATAGAAGTGACTTATCCAATGAGCAGAGTGCACCAGGAGGGGTGTAGAGAGAGATAAGAGAAGAGAGATATTGAGGTGCTACAGAGTGAAGGCATTTGTAGGTGAGAAAGAGAAGATTGATCTGTATGTGGGAGTGGATAGGGAGTCAATGTATGACTTCAAAAGAGGGGTTATGTGAGCATAGCACTTTGGTAGAAGATTAGTCATGCAGCTGAATTTAGGACAGATTGCAGTGGAGAGAGATGGCTTGCCGGGAGACCTGAGAGGAGCAGGTTACAATAGTCTAATCAGGAGGAGATGAGAGAATGGATAAGGGTTCTGGTAGTATGTTCCGAAGGAAGGACAGTTTTTGACAATGTTATAAAGAAAGAAATGACACGCTTTTAGCTAGTGTTTTGGATATGCGTAGAGAAGGAAAGAGAGGAGTCAACGAGGACTCCAAGGTTACGGGTCGATGGGACGGAACAATGACTGTTATCCACAGAAAAAGAGAAAGGAGGAAGAGTGGAGATGGGCTTTGGGGGAAAGATAAGGAGCTCTATCTTGGCCATGTTGAGTTTAAAGTGGCAGCAGGACATCCAGGCAGCAATGTCAGACAGGCAGGCAGAGATCCGGGATTGGATTTCTTGTGAAATTTCAGGTGTACAAAGGTAGATCTGAGAGATATTAGCATATAAATGGTATTGAAACCCATGGAAGGAAATCAGAGCACCAAGGGAATTGGTATATGTGAGAAGAAAAGAGAAGAGGACCCAGGTAGAGCCCTGAGGCACACCAATTGATAACTAGAAATAAAGGAGGAACTACCAGAGGAAATGCTAAAAGTGTGATGGGAGAGGTAAGAAGATCGAGATCGAGATTCAGTCTCCATCTCTCTCTACCTTGAGCTGACAAACATCCCCTAAGTATGTTTAGAAGGAAAAAAAAAGTTTATTTTCATTTTGTGTGCTCCTCAATTAATTTCATTAAAATCAAACTGGTAAACATTTTTTTTATTGATTTTATTTGTTCATTCATTTGCCATTAAAGTCAAGGGGGAAGCACTATACCCTATTTTGGTCTGCAACTCTAATTTGAATTTGTGGGAAGAAATAGTCAGAAGGGTAAAGGTATGTGGACACATCAAGACTATGTTAGAGTGGCACTAAAAGTGGCATGAATAGCCTAAAGAACTGTAAAAGGGCAAAGGGGAACGTATCAGGAGTTCTCCAAGGCACCATCTGAGGAGCAAAGAAGCAGCCAAAGGGGAAGAACATCCCAAGGCTTCAAAAGAGAGTACTGACAAAAGTTGAATGAACCCTTAAAGGCAGCACTAGAGGCAAAGTGGCAGCAAGCATGGCATCATCATCATCCTAAGGCAATATGAAGGAGGAGCGAAGTTGAAAAAGTGGTAGGAAAATCCCTAGGCAAAGGCAAAAGGACAAATCAGCACAACAAAGTGGCATCATCACACCAAAGCACCATGAGAGGTGGAATACTCCTAAGTGTAGATTATGGGGTATAACAGCAAGACAGACTAATGACAGCAAGACCCTCAAGGTATTTCAGAAGGGGAATGGCAGCAAGCAGAGTTGAAGAAAGATACCAAAAATGAAGGGTAAGGGGTACAGCAGGAAGACAGAGTGGCATGATTGATGTCTGTCTTCCTCTGGATGCACTTGCCCTTGTCAGATTTAGTACAAGAAAAAGATATGTCATCAATATTTCTTTTACATAAGAACATAAGAATTACCATACTGGGTCAGACCTAGGGTCCATCAAGCCCTGACATACTTTTTTTTTTACATTCCCTACTGGAAAATGGTCTTGCTGCTGGGTGGAATTTTGGGTTTCTTGTGAAATTTTCTTTCCAATTGAAACTTTAGCCACAATCAGAACAGGATCAAATAAAATGGTAACACATGTGATTTTAACTTTTTCCGAGTTCCTTTCTTTTCATAAAACTTGGCCTAAGCCAGAGCCATGGTGCAGCCTGGCCTGTTGGCCATGTTCCAATGCTAGGTCCTCAACCCAGACCCAAGCCTGATGCCGGGGCTCAGACAGGAGAATGGATCCTGACAGCTGGGCCTTGGGCTAGGCTGGGGAATGGGCCCAGGCCTAATGCAGCGGTCAGACCTGGCAGTTAGTTTATGATGCTATGTCCTCAACCCAGATCCAGGTCCCGATGCCTGAGCCTTGGTCTAGGTCAGAGCCCAGAAGCCACGGACTGGGTACTTGCCAGGTACTTATAACCTGATTGCTGGAAACAGGATGATGGGCTTACTGGACCCTTGGTCTAACCCAGAATGACAACTTCTTATGTCCTTATGTTCTTATGATCCAGACCTCATGCTGGGGACCGGCCTGGAGGCCGGATCCCAACTCCTGGGCCTTAGCATAGGTAGATTCCAGATGTTGCGGTCTGATCTGGAGACCAGGTCCCGATGTAGGAGCCTTGACCCAGACCCAGGCCTGATGCTGGGTCCTGACCCAGAAACTATATACTGACACCTCTGCCTCAGACTATGCCCATGCCTGGAACCAGGCCCAATGCCAGAGACTGGTCCTGATGTCAAGGCCTTGATCCAGACCTAGGCCTGATACTGGGTCCTTACTTGGAGACTAAGTCCTGATACCTGTGCCTCAGCCTAGGCCAGAGACTGGGCCCAAGCCTGACATCAGGGCTTCAATCTAGGTCAGGGCCCGGGCCAGTCCCAATGCCATGGCCCAGTCTGGAGGCTGGGTTCCAATGCATAGAACTAGGCCTAGGCTGGAGTCCTGATCCAGGCCACCATGGCTCAGCCCAAAATCTGTGTTCTAATGCCATAGCCTTGATTCAGACCAATGACTGATGCAAGGGATCAGCTTGGAGATCGGATTCCAATACCAGGGCCTTGACTCAGACCTGATGCTGGAGCTGGTTTCAATGCCTTACCATCATCCTAGATCCGGGACCTGACATCACAGCATAGCCCTGAGCCTGGGTGCTGAAGCTTAGGCCTCAGCCCACACACAGGCCCTATGCTGGTGTCTATACCGGAGGCCATGTCCTTACAGTTGGGCCTCAAGCTAGGCTGTGGTATGGTCCCAGGCCCAAAGCAGTGGCCAGACCTGTATTTTGGGTCCCAAATATAAGGCATCAACCCAGACCCAGGCCCGATGTCAGGGGTTGACTTGGAGACTGGGTCCCAATGCATGGGCTTCAGTCAATGTCAAAGCCCAGAAGCTACAGACTGTCCTGGTGGCCGGGTCCCAATGCCAGGACTTAATTCCAGATCCCAATGTCTGGGCTTCAGCCCAGACTGGAGCCCAGATGCTGCAGCCTGGCCCAGGAACCATGTCCCGACTCAGAGGCCTCAACCCAGACCAGATGCTGGGTCTCAATGCCTGGGCCTCATCCTAAGTCTGGGAACTAAACGTCATAGTACGGCTCTGAGCCTAGTTTCTGACACTTGGGCTTTGCCCTAGGCTTGAGTCTAGACCTAAGCCTAGTGTCATGGCTCAGCCTGGAGGCTCAGTCCCAATGCCTGAGCCTTAGCCCAGACCAAGGCCCAATGCCAGGGCATGGCCTGGAGGCCTTGTATAGATGACTGGGCCTGGGCCTAGGCCCAGTTTAAAGCCTCAGCCTTACATTGGTCAAGGCCAAGGTAGGGCTACATGAATCATGGCCTTAGCCTACTGAAGGCTAACACCTCAGCCTAGGCTGGAGCCTGGGCCCAGACCCAATGTCGTGGCCCAGCCGAAGTCTGGATTGCAACCTCTGATCCTTGACCCAGACCAATACCCAATGCCAGGGCCAGGCATGCAGGCCGGGTCATGATGCCTATTCCTGAGCCTAGGCTGGAGGCCAGGCTTTGGCCCAACAGCATGACCTGGCCTGGAGACTTGGATCCAATGATGAAGCCCGGCCTAGAACCTGACCCGACACAGTGGCTGGGCTTGAAGGCTTGGTACTGATGCCTGGATCACAGCTTAGAATGGAGCCCAGATCCATTCCCAACTCTACAACTCAGTATGAATGCCGGGTATCAACGCCAGACCCTTGACACTGACCCTGGACCAGCATCGAGGACTGGCTGGAGACCCCATCCTGATGCATGGGCCTCAGCCTAAACCTGAACCTAGGCAACCTAAGCCAAGGCCCAGGCATCTGGACTGAGCCTTCAGGCCAGGCTCCATTGTTGGGCCAAGGACTGGGCTGAGGCCCTGGCTTCAGGCCTGCTTTCCAGCCTAGTCTGAGGCCCAGGTATCAGACATGGCTTCTGGGCTGTGCTCTTACATCGAGCCTAAGTCCATGTTGAGGCCCACACAGCGGACCTGAATTCCAGTCCAAGCAGTGGTGTTGGGCCTGGGTCCAGGCTGAGGTCCAGGCATAGTACCCGGCTTTCATGCTGTGCCCCAGCATCAGGGCTGGGTCTGGGCTGAGGCCCCAGCATGTGGACTAGCTTCCAGGCCAGGCAGTGGTGTCGGGCCTGAGTCTGGACTCTAGCCTAAGCGAGGCCCAGGCTTTGGGATCCAGCCTGACCACTTACCCAGATGCCTGATGGATCAGATACATTTGTTTGGTGGGGGATCTTGGCCCCTGCTTTGTTGCTCATCCTATACCCTAGGTGAGGCCCTTTCTTTGGGCCTAAATCTAGGCATAAGCCAAGCACCAGCATCACACTCAGGCCTAGTCTGAGGACTCTGCTTTGGGCCCTAACTATATCCTAGGCAAAGCCCTGGCCTCAGGTCTAGGTACAGGACTGATGCATTCATTTCATACAAATGCAACAAACAAGGTTTGTTTATTCAGGGGGTTCCCAAATACATTTCTGCACCTCCCCCCTCCCCAAATGAAACAAATTGGCTTTATTTGTCATGGTTTTTTAGGTATTTATTGATTATTTATTGTACTTGTATAGGTTTTGATTAATGTTATAATTATTTTTGTTGGATATGAATGTTATAACATGTACACTGATATGATATCTTTTTTGAATACCGGTATAAAAAAGTGAAATAAATAAAATAAAAATAAATAAATAAAAATGTTTTATGCATTTGTTTTAAATGAATGCACATTTCTAGTGTTCACTCCCCCAACTCCTGCTCCCAAGTTACTTTTATCCCTGACTCATCTATATTCCATCACTCACAGCTCCAAAGAGATTAAAAAGAAGGAGGAGGAAGGCAGCCTTGAAGCAACTCTGGTGCATCTTCTTCCTTCCCTGCTGGGGCCCGAGTGTCATGATGTGCTTTGAACCATATGGTAAAAAATGCCTGGTTTTGCTTGAATTGTCTGGTCAGCAGCAGATAAACAGATTAAAATCAAACAAAATTAAAAATTATATGTTTTATTTTATTAAATAATTAAACAGAAAGCATATAGAAACATGGAAAACCTCTATATAAACTTCACTGACATATATTAGAAATTTCCTTTTGCTCAGAGGCAAGATGGCTGCCAATTGAGACGGACGCCAAGAAGCTCCGTGGAGAATTTCCTTTGTTGCCATTTCTCCTGTAAACAGATGCCACATACTAAATGGAAAGCCAGGCTTAGGGAGAATGCATCCAGCATCCAGCTCTCCCTTACCTGGCTCAATTTAACCTAATATCCCAGGGTTTTTTGGCACAACACCAGTTCGGGATCCCGAGGCGATGGCTACAGCAGAGAGGGAAGTTGGGCGGAATCCATCTCTACAGGCTGACGAGATTTCTCTTAGCCCAGGAGCACCGGTAACACCCTCACCTCCAAAGCTTGGTACCCTGGTTTTCAAAATACCCTTGGTTGATGTCTAACGGCCTTATGAGAGCAACGGGAAATTACCGGGAGAAGAGAGGCTGTGTCTGTGTCTGAGACGGCGGCTTTGGTTCAGGACATGGAAGGGGCCTCTGATTTGTGGGCCATGGTGCGATCACCTCCAGAGTGGCAACCGTTACAAAAATTACAACAGTTAGTACAATCTGACTTAATTTGTTCAAAAAAATTTGAGAATATTGAAAACACTTTGCATTTTCTAAATTTGAGGATCATTAATTTTCCTATAATAAAAGAATATACTCTGGAAATTCTGGAAACAGCTATGCCGGTGATAGAAGGCCTATTACTACCAAAACCACAGTTGGAGGAAACTCAAGATAATTTACCTTCTGGAATCCTGTTGGATCTATCAGATTTTCTGCAAAATTCTCAAGAACTTGAAATTAATCAGAGGAATGTGCTTGTTAAATTTGCATTTCCTATAGATTGAGACAATGTTTTACGTATATTTCTTCATAACCATTCCAAATTATTATATGGTCAGAAAATCTGGGTATACCCTGATTTATCTAGAGTTACCCAAATTCGGAGGAAAAATTGTTTACAAATGCGTCCTGAAGTACAATCTAAGGGGGCTATTTCCTACTTCACTATCCATGCAAATGCTTGGTCAAATATATTAATGTTAGTTATAGATTATTTGAGCCATCCCAACTACATGCATTGTTAAACTCCCCATTCTAATTGAACCAGTAAATATGATGTAACTGATGGTTCTCAATTTATTTTTTTTTGTATTCTTTGATTCCGCTTTTTTTTTTTCCCTTGCCTGCTCCTTATTTACTTTTAAAATAAGGGGTTGGTTGTGTATTTTCACATTGTAAATATTACTTATTTCCTTTTTCTGTACAAACTCCTTTTTCAAATCAAGGTGTTCCTTGTAATAGCTATTGAAATTGTATAAAAAAAAAAAGAAATCTCCTATTGCCATCTGCTGTGGGACTCCATGATGTGGGGCATAAGAGGCCTTCATGATAGCCAGTATGAATCCCTTCCCACAGCAGTCAAGTAGAGAAGAGATGCCATGGGTCTGCCATCTCTTTGTAGCCAAAGTAGGAAATGGCTACTGCATAACCCCATTCCATGTCAAACGATGAAAGGGTCTGGCTGTAGCTGAAGAAGAGTTCATATGAGTGTGTGTGTGAGTGTGCATGCATTTGTGTATATGTTTGAGTGTTTGCGTGTGTGTATGTGCCTAAGTATTTCAGTGTATGTGTATGTATGGGGAACTGTGTGCATGTATATGTGTGGTTATATGTGTGTACATTTATGTATCTTCATATTGTGATGGGTGTCTACGTGTGCATGTGTCTCTGTATTGTGTATGAGTGTATCTGTCTTGGTGTGTATGTTGTGGGAGCCTGTGTGTGTGTGTGTGTGTGAAACACTGTGTGTTTGTATGTGGGAGCAGTCAGTATGTGTATGTGTAGGTGGAAGCCTGTGTATTTATATGTTTGCCTATATGTGTTTGCATGCCTGTGTATGTGTATGTATATATGTGTGTGGGGAGAGCAGCTTATATGTCTGTATTTGAACACAGTATCTGAATTCAAGAAATAATGGCATACATGCAAGGGATCTCTGAAGGAGTGATGGAAATTGTAATGGCTAGATAAATTAGATGGATAAGAAGACTAGATAGCACATGTGTGTGTCTCTGTTAGTGTCTATGTGTGTGTGTGGGGGGGGAAGCATGTGTGTGTGTGTGTATGTGTAGTGTGTGTATGGAGTGTGTGTGTGTGTATATGGTGTGTGTATCTGCCTACCTGTTCCTGTGTTTGGCAGCCAGAGAGACCAGGTGTTTGCAGACAGAGCATATTGTCTTTGCAAAGTGTACCTTCCAATGTTCCAGGCACCACCTGGTGGCTATAAACAGGCACAATAGGGTGACCAACACAAGCCTTTTACATATAACTTCTATAGAAGATACATGACACAAAATGAAATGCAACATATCAAAAAACAACAACAACAAAAATCCCTCTAGAGCAGGGGTTTCCAACCTTTAGGGACTGTGGACCCCTTTCAACCTCCAAAATCCCTAATGTATCTCTAACTTTTACATGC